>NC_058376.1:67175000-67830000 GCF_018350175.1 Felis catus
TACAGTTATGCAAGATGTCACCATTGGGAGAGGCTGAGTGAAGGGTACACAGAACCTCCTTGTCCTTTTTTTTTTTTTTTTGGCAACTTCTGTGCACATGTAATTATTTCAAAAGTAAAAGTAAAAAAAAAATACAGCACTAGAAAATGTGATAATTTTTTGCTCTCAGTATTTGTATAGAATCCAAATAACTGAAGAAGAGAAAATTAGTGTATTATATTTAACCAGATATTTTCCAATTCTGTGGCTCTTCCTTTCATTCCTGAAGTTCCAATTTTCCCTTAGTACCATTTCTCTTCAGTCTGAGGAACTTCCTTTAACATTTCTATAGAACAGGACTCCTGGCCATAGAGTCTCATAGTTTCCCTTGATCTGAGAATGTCTGTATTTTACCTTTATTCTTGAAGGATGCTTTCTTTGGATATAGATACAGAATTCTAAGTTGACAGGTATTTTAGCACTTTAAAGATTTTGTTCCACTGTCAGTCTTCCTTGGTTCTTGATGAGAAATCCATGGGCATTTGATCTCATCTAATTGTCTAATGTATCCATCTTTTCACGTAAAGACTGTATTTCAACAACCTCATTTTTTAAAGTCCCCCTACTCTGAATCACAAAGATATCAGCTCAATTCTCTTAATATTACCAAAGTTTCATTTTGGACTAATACATCTGGAGTATTTTTCTATGGTATACATGTGAATCACTTTCCAGCTGATGTAGAGGTTCCTGGGATTAACTTCATTTGTCCAAGATTGTTACAGCAAGCCGAGGCACCTTGAAAACATTGTTTCCCAGGGAATGAATGAATGCATCAGTATCCCCTTTCTCATATAGGTTTTCCTTCCCAAATGTCAGCACCCCTGATAAACAGAATGGCCCCAGAGAATTCCCAGTCATACCCTCTTATCAATATGGATGATTCCAGCATGAATTTGACACCATCAGATCTAGGGGGTCCCAGTGACTACAACTCTCCTTCACCCTCCCTCCTCCACTGTTACCCTCTTCACAGGGGGCCCTGTAAATGTATTTTACATTTGTTTTAAAACAGTTATTCATTGTTATACCTTCTTTTCAAAAACCTATTCAAAAAAATGTCCCCATTATAAAAGGGGAAGTTATAAATTTCATAATCACAGTCAAGTGCCTTTCACCCATGCTTGACTACATTAAGATAGATAAGCTGAAAACACAAGCTACAGAGCAAGAGAGAATGTTTTTTTCTGAGAGGGAAAGACTGAAGTAAAAAGTGACTGAAAACTCCTTTCCAAAGGCAAGGTATGATTCTGACACCAATTCTTATGGGTGGGAAAAACCATGTCAACCAGCTGGGTGTCCTAAATTCATCTCAATTCTGATACTATCTACTTAGAGATAGCCTCATTCAGATTCCACAAATTAAGGGCTCAGTCTCACAAGACTGCCCCCACTTCAAATGCCAACCCAAAATCTAGGTTGTCACTTCTGCTTCTGACCAACTGCCTCTACGTCAGAGGTTCCCATGACCCCCTTCTTGGGTTCAATTAATTAATTCCTGAGCTCACAGAACTCAGGAAACCAGTTTGCTCGCTAGATTATTGCCAGTTTATTACAAAGGATAGTAAAGGATACAAATTAACAGCCAGATGACAAGATATATAGGGCAAGGTCCAAAACAAAGGAACTTCTATCTGCTTGGAATTTGTTTGGCCCTGGCTGAGCAGCATGTCATTGCATCTGGTTCACCAACCTGGAAGCTGTCCAAACCATCCCCTTTGGGTTTTTGTGGAGGCTTCATTACATAGCCATGATTAATTAAATAATTGTCATTGGTGATTTATTCAACCTCCAAGTCCTCTCCCATCCCCACAAATCAGTGGTAGGGCTATCAACTTCCAATCCTCTAATCAGGATTTGTTCCCTTGCAAATAGCCCCCTGCCTCCATCTCTAGGGGATTTCCAAAAGTCACCTTATTAGTGTAAACTCAGCTGTGGTTGAAAGGAGCATTTATAAATATCAAGACACCCATTTAACCTTTAAGACTGAAGAACTTTAAAGAACTGAGGACAAGAGACCAAATACTATAACAAAAGATGCCCCCATTGCTGTTATCAATTAGGAAATTTGAAGCTTTTGGGAGCTGTGAGCCAGGAACCATGGACAAAGACTGAAATATATGTTTATTATAAATCATAATATCACACAGGAATATTGTCATCCACCATTGTGGGAAAATGTGAAAAAACCTCATTTCTAGAGTGGTAGTATATAAATGTATACAGATATTTCTTTTCATAAGTTGTATCTTACTGAATTTTGAAATATGTACTTGTTTTTATTCAACAATATATCCTAGAGATTTTTCTATGTTCATAATATCTACCTTTTAAAAACTATATGACTGTACAAAAATCATTTAAGTTTCTATATACAATGAACAATATGAAAAGGAAATTAATAAAACAATTCCACTTACAATAGCATCAAAAAGAATAAAGTACTAAGGAATAAACCAAGGAAGCAAACCAAACTAAAAACTAAGTAAACTAAAAACTACAAAATGTTGCTGAAAGAAATTAAAGAGTAGATAAATACATGGAAATAAATCCTGTGAGAATGGATTGGAAGTCTTCATATTGTTAAGATATCAATACTACCTAAAGCAATGTATGAATTTAATGCAATATCTATCAAAATCCCAATGGTATGGTTTGCAAAAATACAAAAATCCATCCTAAAATTCACATGGAATCTCAAGGGACCACAAATAGCTAAAAAAAATCTTGAGAGAGAACAAAGTTGGAGACCAAAGACTCATACTCCTGATTTCTAAACAAACTACAGTGATCACAACAGTACTGGCATAAAGACATATATACACCAATAGAAAAGAATAGAAAGCCCAGAAATACAGTCTCTCATGTTCTCCCATGTATATGGTCAGCTGATTTTTGACAAGGATGCCAAGACCATTGACTGGGGAAAGCAGAATCTCTTCAATAAATGATGTTGGGAAAACTGGATATCCACATGCAAAAGGATGAATATGGACCCTTACCTTACCCTATAGAAAAATTAACTCAAAATGGATCAAAGATCTAAATGTGAGAGGCAAAACTATAAGAAAACATAGGGGAAAAGCTTCACAACATTGGATCTGCGATGACTTCTTACCACAAACAGAGGCAAAGAAAGTATAAATACATAGATTAGATAACATAAAAGTGAAAAACTTCTGTGCACCAAAGGACAGAATCAACAGTAGAATGGCAACCTAGGGAATGGAGAAAATATTTGCAAATCATATCTCTGATAAGGGGTTAACATCCATAATAGATAAAGAACTCCTATAAAATAATAAATAGGTCATTTCTCCAAGAAGATATACTAATGACCAACAAGCATATGAAAATATTCTCAAAATAGTTAATCATTAGGCAAAAGCAATTCAAAACCACAAGATATTCCCCTCACACCCATCATGATGGCAACTATCAAAAAACAAACAGAAAATAACAAGTGCTGACAAAAATGTGGAGAAATTGGAATCTTTGTGCCCTGTTGGTGGGAATGTAGAATGGTGCACCCACTATAGAAAGCAGTATGGTTATATCTCAAAAATTAAAAATAGAATTATCATATGATCCAGAAATTTCATGCAAAAGAACTGGAAGCAGGGTAACAGGAGATATTTGTATACACATTTTCATAATAGCATTATTAACAATAGCCAAAAGGTAAAAACAACCCAAGTGTCCAACAGCAGATACATGGATAAACAAAAAAAACCCCATATGTGGTATATACATACAATGGAATATTATTTAACCTTGAAAAGGAAGGAGATTCTGATACATGCTATAACATGGATGAAACGTGAGGACATTATACTACATGAAATAAGCAAGTCACAAAAATACAAAGACCATATGATTCTACTTACATGAGGTATCTAGAGTAGTAGATTCATACAAACAACAGAAAATGGTGGTTGTCAAGAGCTGGGGGAGGGAGGAGTGGGAGTTGTTATTTAATGGGTACAGAGTTTCAGTTTTGTAAGATGAAAACAGTCTGGAGATTGGTTTCACCACAGTGTGAACGTACTTAATGCTACCGAATTATACACTAAACAATGATGTCAATAGTAAATTTTAAATTATGTATATTTCACCACAATTTAAAAAATAGACATGATTAGGTACTATTCTAAGCTATGGATATACAAAAGATTATTTCACCAGTTTTCTATTGATGAATTAACATTTTAATTCCCGGTGGTAAATATTCTGGGTTAAATGGTATGAAGTATATTAAAATGAAAGCTATTACTAAATTTCTTTTCAAATTTTGTACCACTTCACACCTCCACTAATAATAAATAACGGTATGCATTCCCCCACATTATCAATAAAGTTTGATTTATAGTTAAAGTTTTTGCCAGTCTTGTGGGAGAAAAATTAACTCATTGTGTTAATTTACACATTATGAATCCCTGGTGAAGTTGAGCATTTTTCACCATTTTAAACATTTTTACCATCCTTTCTAGACATTATTTTTTCATGCCTTTGACCCAATTTTATGATGGAATTTTTTTCTCATTATTTTTGAACAATTTTTTTTAATAAAATCGGGATATGAATCCGTTCATATATATTACAAGTCTCTCTAGTCTGATGCAATTTATTTTAACCATTTAAGGTTTTTGTTCTTTTATTATTTCAATATAAACTTTAAAAAATAAACTTGAATCTATTTGTAATTGCTATTGAATTTTGTGAGTTAGAGTGTAATTTCTTACACACTAATGGCAACTTGTTCTATTCCTACTGCTTGGAAATGCCAGTTTTCCATCTATAGTAGTGTTTGTTTTTTCTATATTCTGTTGTAGCTCTAATTTAACCTTTTTGGCACCAAAACTGCCGCATTCCATATGTTACCTATTTAAAGTATGTTAGATGGCAGTCTAGCCCATTCTCTTTCTTTTAAAAATAAAAAATTACATACTTTTAGATAATGTCTTTTCCGAATTTTGGAACCATCTTGTCAAACTCCATAAAAAAAATCTATTAATATATTGATTAGAGACCTTGCCTGCTCCCACCTTGAGCCAGCGGGTCTCCACTCATGTGGCATCAAGTGAGAGCACTGATACTGGCAGAGTGGACCTGGGTAGGGCGATAATGGCCAGGCTTTCACTGGGGCTTCTTCTTCTGTAGCTGCTTCCACCCACACAGATTTATTCAAATCAAAAACCTGTAACACTTTCAAGTAACTCCTCCCAGAATACCTCCACTGCCCCAAATCCAGCTAATGCCATCACCATGACAACTAGCAGTGCTCTGCAGTCAACAGCCAGTCTCTTCATCATCTTGTTACTTTCTACATCTCTACGGTTAAGAGACTCAGGCCAAGAAACATCTATACTTCCCCATCTTCTAAACCCTATCCAAATGGTGTCTAGACAGCCAGTGTGACAAAGAAAACAGGTCCTTGTTGAATCTGCTAATTCCACACTTTATTTTATTGACACAGAAAATGTTGAGGATCCCAAGTTTTACTGGTTTGAAGAACATATGAAGAGTCTATTGTCTGGATGATGAATGTCTATTAAATCTACTGGAGTTGCATGTACAAGATGAAGAGACAACATCCAAGATTAGTTAAGGTATGATTTCTTTAAAGGTGGCTTAAGAAGTATGGACAGGTAAATTCTACCTTGAAAATGAGAATAGATTTTATCTTACCTGGATATAAAGGATGGGATGTCAACAGAATCAGTTTTCATTTGGTTCTTTAAATCTTTAAGGCCATAAAACAGTTAATACAAAAAGCTTCCATAATGCTATTTATATGTACATGGAAGAAACTTCCAGGTGTTGCCGTAAATCCTCAATGTATTGTCTCAGCAGTACTGATTTAATGCCAGTGTAGTCTAGATAAAGTTTTACATTGTTGAGCTATCACTGTTTTTTGGGAACTGAACTCTTTTCCCTGAGGCTTTGGATTTGACATTGCATTTGATTTTTTATATAGTAGTTGACATGTGCCAAGGCAATGATAGATTGGAATCTACCCCAGATTGAAGCATAATGAGCAAATTTTGCTTATATACATATCACCCATTCCTGTTCAACAAGAGTGCTAGATTCGTTTATCTAAACTGATTCCAAAAAGTAGGAGTACATTGACCTCAACTAATTTCAAAATGCTTTTATTTCTGCTTATGTTGAATACTTTTTGCAATTAAAAAAATCTGTTGTGAAGGTAAAATTAACAAATCTTGAAATTAAAAAGACAAAATATGTGCAGGAGCCAAAATTATAAATCAAGTATTTGGGAAGTGAAGACTAGAAGCTTACTTACAATAAATTCAGGAAAAATTTTATACTCTTTTTGTAAATACTTTTTTTTTAAACTCTGAATCAGAATAATCACATTTGGAAAACTTTCTGTTCGCCAATATTTTTAGATGGTTAGAACTTCATTCTAAGCCCAAAGAAGTCTTGATTCTGGAAAGTACATCTTTTCACAACTGCCCAGATGCACAGAAAGCTTTTTAAAAATAGACACTCTAAAATATTTTGTTCACATGGTCACCCACTGAGGCTCATCAGAACAAGTGCCCTCCTTAATGCCCATCACCTATCTAACCCATCTGCCCACTCATCTCCCCACTGGTGCTTAAATGTTCCAATATCTAATATGGCCACAATAGTCTTGATGACCAAAGTCATTTTTTCCCAACTTTAGGAACCCATGCCATAACAACTATTTCCAACAGATCTCAAGCTACTGTGTTTGAATGAACATTCCTTTTTGTTTCATGCCTGAATGTTGTCTACCTACTTTGGATTGTATATTGTGTGTGTATATCTATGCTTTGATTCATAGTAACTTGTCATATTATGGAATTGATTTGCATTGAACAAGAACTGCAAATTTAAAAAATGGCTGAAAGAACAAAAAAGATATTGATTAGGATTAAACTGAAGTTATAGAACTATTTGGAAGAGGAGATTGACATTTTTGTAATATTTACTCATTTATCTCAAGAACATAATATGCCTTTTTTGTTTCAATTTTTTATTTAAATTCCAGTTAGTTAACATATGGTGTAATATTAGTTTCAGGAGTAGAATTTAGTGATTCATCACTTACATGTAACACCCATTGCTCATCACAAGTGCCCTCCTTAATGCCCATCACCTATCTAACCCATCTGCCCACCCACCACCCCTCCAGCAACCCTCAGTTTGTTCTCTATAGTTGAGAGTCTGTTTTATAGTTTGCCTCTCTCACTTCCCCCCCATGTTCATCTATTTCTTAAATTCCACATATGAGTACAATGATCATTTATGCCCTTTACACAGCTTTATAATTTATTTCATATAGTTTTTAGACATTTCATTTAGATATATTCTTAGGCATTCTATATATTTTGAGGATCTAACATATAGGAACTTTTAAAATGTAATGTTGACCTTACATTTCTTATTTGCTTTAAAACACTTAATGGTTGCATCACAATCTTATATTCTTCCAATGTGTTGAAGTGTTTTACACAGTATTGTATTTTGTTTTTTTTTTCCCAGTGGAATTTTAAAGATGAACTTTTTGGTGTCTTGCAAATATGACACTTTTGCTTTTTTGTTGTGCTACTTATTTCTTATTCATATTTTGTTTCATTTGCTAGGTACACTATTGCAATGCTGCACAGTACCTACGTTAGAGGACATTTTTGCCTCTTATTTACTTTAATAGTAATGGTCTTGATGTCTCTTATTAAGTATTTATCTTTTTTAAAAAAATATATTTATTTTTGAGAGACACAGAGTGCATATGTGAGGGAGGAGTAGTGGGGGGAGAGAATCTGAATTGGGCTCTGTGCTGACAGCAGACAGCCTGATAAGGGGTTTGAACTCACAAACTGTGAGATCATGACCTGAGCCAAAGTCGGATGCTTAACCAACTGAGCCACGCAGGTACCCCAAGTATTTATCCATTTTGATATAGAAACTCTTTTGGTTAAGGAAATACCTTCTATTCCTACCTTGACCAACATTTTATCAGAAATGACTGTCTAATTTTTTAAAATTTTATGTCATCTTTTTATATGATCATGAAAATTTTCTGTTAATGTAGTTGGTTGTCTCAATAAAAATGTATGCCTTAAAATACAGAAAAGAACAATGAATATTATAGCAAATACCTATAATGTCACCACAAAAAAGAAAAAAACCTGTTAACATATAATCACGTTTTTCCAGTTGCTTTTTCCAACTTTATGCTCAAAGTAAATCACATAAGAAATATATAACTTAGTCTGATTTATTTAAAAAATGATAGTGATTAAGCCAAAGCACTTACTTAACAATCATTCTTAACTGTTCTATCCCAACTCTTTCTTCTCTGAGGCAGTCACTAATATAGGTTTGGTATAATTTTTGTAGTTTACTTTTTATGTGTTAATAAACTATAATTCTGTGAGTTTTTTAAAAAAGTATAGTTCCTATATCATAGTATATAAGCAAATAATAAACATTAGTAATATAGTTTTTTTAAATTTGTTTTCTATGAAACTATTGTAATTGGTAATATTTTCCTAACTTACACCTGATATGCTGAGGGAGTTAATTATTATAAGATCAGTAGGTGCAGAGGCAGTGATTTGATTATCAGAAAAGTGTTAGGGTTGTTACATATCCTATGTTAAATATAGTTTATAACTTCAATTAAAGAGACTTCATTTTCAATGACAAATATTCTTCTTCTTCTATTTTTTTTTGTTTGTTTATTTTTGAGAGAGACAAAGAGGTCGAGTGGGAAAGGGGCAGAGAGAGAGAGAGAGAAAAACACATAATCCGAAGCAGGGTCCAGGATCCAAGCTGTCAGCACAGAGCCCTATGCAGGGCTCGAACTCACAAATGGTGAGATCATGACCTGAGCTGAAATCGGACAATTAACTGACTGAGCCACCCAGGTATCCCATCAATGACAGATATTCTAAAATAATAAAAATTTAAAAAGAAAACACTTCTGTTGTGTATATTATGTGCCATGCATTATGCTAGTGTTTTGTGTGTATTAATGCGTGACATTAATACATCTGTGTAACATTTACAAACCCTATTATAAAATAGCATTATTAGCATCACCTATTTATGACTTATGAGCTGAAGTGAAGAGTTTAAGTCACCCGTTTCTATCACATTCCTAGATAATTAGTTTCTGAGGAAAATTTCCACCATTAAACATAAGATTACTGAATCTCCACTCCATTTCCTCCAGTTGTTCACCTTGGCAAACATAGCTCCTGCCCATAATAGTTTCATCTCAGAGTGGATCTATCTTCTTTTGGAAAAAAAATGATTGCTAAAGATTGAATTTTACTTGCTTATTTTTAACATATAAAAATTTCAATTATAAACAAAAACAGAGAATGAATTCCCATGAGTCCATCATTAAGTCTTAGCAAATATATATCTCATTTAGTATGTTTTTGAGGTTCATCCATGTTGTAAAATGTATCAGCAATCCATTATTTTTTTTGTTGATGAATGATATTCCATCGTATAGATATAACACATTTGTATATCCATTCAACAACAAGGAGATTTAGATTGTTATCAGATTTTGGCAATTATGAACAACGGGGCTGTGAATAGTTGTGCATATATCTCTGAATGGATGAATGTTCGCATTTCTCTTGGGTAGATTCCTAGGAGTGAAATTGCTGGGTTGTATGGTAAGATTATGTTAAACTTTCTTTTAAAGAAAATGCCAAACTGTTTTCCAAAGTAGCTGTATCATTTAATAGTTCCACCAGTAATCTCCAATTGCTATATGAGAGTTCTAATTTCTCCATATTCCTTCACATGACCATTTATATATCTTTGGTGAAATGCTTATTCAAACCTTTTAATTCTAATTAAATTAAATTCTAAGATTTTTAATTGGAAGGTTTTTCTTCATTTTTGAGATGTGTTTATTAGATATTCCAGATGCAAGTTCTTAACCAGATATACATTTCCTTCTGTCTGAAGAATGGCCTTTAACATATCCTATAGTGAAAGTCTATTGTTGATGGATTCTTTCAGCTTTTATATGTGCAAAAGCATCTTTTCTCAGAATGGTCTTCTGAACTTTCCAATGTATACGTGTTGATGTTTTGAGGCTTCTCCTCTTCTTAAGCCCTGATGATTCCCCGCTGTCTTTCTTCTGCATCTCTGCATCTTCCCATGGATAAGTGGCAAGTCACAATCAAAGCTCCAAGACTCATTTGAAAAACACAAATAGGTATCAGAAGAGACTAGTTATTACACCAAGATAAGGGCACAAAGCTTAGATGCAAAAATATTGCTACAGTTTTACTAAAAAGAATATTTCAAATAAACACATACATCAATAATGATATGAGTATATAAAAAGCGAAAAACACACACAAAGATTAATCTTTTCCTTCTTTTTATCACCTATAAGTTTTTTTCTTCATTTAATTTACTTTTATATGTTGTGTGTTTGCATACACAGATAAGAAATGTAAAGCCTTTACCTTTACTTTTAATGCATAATTAAATCAGACAATCTATATGTAATACAGAAATAACATGTTATAGTTTTTTACATGTGCACATGTACAAGTAGGGGAGGGGCAGACAGAGGGAGAGAGAGAATCCCAAGCAGGCTCTGTACTGCCAGAACGGAGTCCCATGTGGGGCTCAAACTCACGAACCACAAGATCATGACCTGAGTAGAAACCAACAGCCTGACGCTCAACTGACTGAACCACTTAGGCACCCTCAGAATTTAACATCTTAAACTGTAACGATACTTTGCTAGACCATGTACAGTCCAATGAGATAATTTACATTCGTTTGTTCATATTAAGACTTTGAAATCCAATGAATACTTTATACTTGACAGCATATCTCAACCTAGATGCTAAATTTTCATCATAAATACTTAATATGCTTTTAGAGTTCATAAAATTTAATTTAAAAAGTAGACCAAAGGGGTGCCTGCGTAGCTCAGTCGGTTAAGCATGCGACTTTGGCTCAGGTCATGATCTCAAGTTTCAGGAGTTCAAGCCTTGTGTCGGCTCTGTGCTGACAGCACAGAGCCTGGAACCTGCTTTGGATTATGTATCTCCCTCTCTCTCTCTGCCTCTCCCCCACTCGTGCTCTCTCTGTCTCTCAAAAATAAATAAATGTTAAAAAAATTTAAAAAGTAGACCCAAGTTGTTCTAAATACACTAAAAAAGTTACCAGTAACTGGATTGAGCATCTGTTTTTAAATTTAAATTAAAATTTAATAAAATTAAAAATTCAGTAACTCAGTGGAACTAGCCACATATCATGTGCTTGACAGCCATGATGGGTAGTGGCTACTGTATTGAACAAAACAGCTCTAGAGAGCTAAGGAACAAAGTTATTTTCAATTTTGTACTGTGTCCGTACATAACTTACCCAAATAAATAAACCATTTTCCTGTTTTAAAGCCAAATAGTAACTAGAAGTTTGTAGAGATCAAGAATGCACCCCTAAAGGATGAATGTGGAGGCAAAACAGTTATCTTAATAGTATATTCTTGTAACCTAGAACAAAATTCCCAGTAATAGCATTCCAAAAACACATTCTGAAAGTGCTGTATCACATACAACTTCATTGGAAGTAAGATTGTGCACTCAGTAAAACTATACAGCTTAATGAAAAGAGTAATCTCAGAGTGTTGATGAAGATATCAACTACCTAAGTTTGAAAATTTTATAAAATATGAGTAGAAAAAACAATATAAATTAATATTTTACATATTTGATTTCAAATACATATATATGAATCTCAAAAATAAATTAGATACTGTAAGTATAGAATATATACATATAAATATGTGATTATATTAAATATATTTCATATAGGTTATTTACATCTATGTTCCTAAGTAGCATAGTCTGTAGCTTTGTTTATAGAATTTATTCTTGAGGCACCTGGGCGGCTCAGTTGGTTGAGCATCCAACTTCAGCTCACGTCATGATCTCACAGCTCATGAGTTCTAGCGCTGCGTCAGGCTCTGTGCTTTGACAGTGCAGAGCCTGGAGCCTGTTTCTGATTCTGTGTCTCCCTCTCTCTCTGTCCCTGTCCCACTTGTGTGCTGTTCTCTGCCTCTCTCAAAAATAAATAAACATTAATTAAAAAAAAACTTATGGTGTTTATTCTTGCCTGGGTTTAGTACTGGTGTTATGGACTTCAAATATAAGAAGTGAAGTTCAAGTGAAAACCATTCCTTCTTTTATTGAAATGGGCATATAACAGCATTGCCTTGAATTCCATATAGCACAGAATTGTCTTGAATTCCATAATATATCTTATGTTTTTGTGTAGTTTTTAGTTTATTCAGGTTCTGCAGTTATTGTTTTTAGTAGATTATGGTAATTGTATTTTCTTAGAAATTTTCCTTTCTCTCAATTGCCATTTAAAAAAAATACTCTATAACTTTTTGATTGCCAGCATGAATTTAGTAATATCTTATTTCTTTTTTTTTTAATTTTTTTTCAACGTTTATTTATTTTTGGGACAGAGAGAGACAGAGCATGAACGGGGGAGGGGCAGAGAGAGAGGGAGACACAGAATCGGAAACAGGCTCCAGGCTCTGAGCCATCAGCCCAGAGCCTGACGCGGGGCTCGAACTCACGGACCGCGAGATCGTGACCTGGCTGAAGTCGGAGGCTTAACCGACTGCGCCACCCAGGTGCCCCAGTAATATCTTATTTCTTATGAACTTTTTCCCAGGGCAATGATTAGAGCTTCAGAAATCCTGGAAAAGAAAAACCCTATTTACCAGACAAGATGGATCAAGTTCCAAAATAAATAAGCAAAGAGAGAAAACCCACTTTGAAGAGTGTGTTATATTCAGGTGCAGGGAGATGCACCTTCTTCCTAGTTTTTAAAGGAAACAAAAGTGTGAAAAAGAAGAGGGAAACCATTGTCCACTATCCTGAGGTTAGGTAGGGTAGACAGAGGACCAGAGAAAGGGGTTTTCTGTTTTCAGTTCAGGGCAAACTGACACTCAAAGGAGTCATGTCCCAGAGTGAATAAACTGGATAGAGAGAAAGTTAAGAGGTAACTTTTCCCAGAGGAAAAAACTAAATCTCAGAAAACAGAGGACAAAGCACTGTTACACAGGGTTCAGCCACCCAGAGTCAAGACCTGGGACCTTTATCTCCTAAAGTCCAAGCCGTGTTGAAGGAAGTCATGGAAAATTCACAGTTGTGGTTTCTTGGGAGTTTTTAGGAAAGGAGGTGGTGTAATGGAAGAAGTACCAAAAACGCACCTCATTTGCCCACACACAGCATGAAGAGTTGGAGACTCTGTTTATCCACACCATGTTTCCAGATTAAAATCCCCAGGAGGAATCACCTTCGAAACTCAACTTACCCAAGTCAATAGTAAAGGTCTATCTGATCCCCTGAAGTGTGCTTGGTACCTTCATCCAAACCACAGTCTGGAAATTTCTGTCATAACATAATAATCTTTTAATATTGAATACATACTGTGCACTAGTCCTGAACTGGGCACATCGCATAAGTTGGCCTTGCTATCATCCAGTTTAAAAGATGAGGAAAACTGAGGTTCAGGGGCAAAGTGATTGGATCACAGATAGAAGAATAAGCAGTATAACTGGAATTAGAACTTCAGAGTTCTCACACTGTAGAGCTCAAATAGAGGAAGGACTCTTATTCATATTCCTGACTTAGGGTCTTCTCAAGTAAATCCCTGCAATCTGTTTAATTCATAATGCTACCAAGAGACAAAGAACTCCCCTCAACCTCTGAATCTGCTAAGGCCCCAAAGTTTTTCTTACACTATTCCTTACTATAATCCTCACCTCCCTGGTAGGACTAGCTTCTCTTCTCTAGAGTTCAGGAAACCTTCTCTAAAGTCCCAGAACAACCTCTGAAACAACCCCCTTTTTTTTTTCTTCTTCCTTCTCTGGGGTCCCAGTCCTGATTCCTTGCTGTCCCTGCACTCATGCCCATCTCTGCTCTCTCGGAATTCAGTGTCATGAGGACTTGGAGAGGACATGAGGGTTATAATCTGGCTTTTTCCACTCCAGACAAGCCCCAAAATCCTCCATTCACTGACCATAATCCTCCCACTTCTCCCACTCTTGTATCTGGTTCAGGAACCAACAATTCAAATTGAGGAAGCAGCAGCAGCAACTACTAAAGCAACCAAACCAGACTCTTCCATCCAAGAATGTGCACATCTCAACCACAAAGTCAATCAGTCTTCATTATTTTTTTTCCTGCAGCTTCAGATTTCTGTAGCTCCTTTCCACATCAGCCCTTAGGCCCTTTCAACTGGGCATGGGACTCTCATCACTGAGATATCCAAATGTAAAATCCTTAGTTGGAGAAGCTAGTGGCCTCAGTGTCTTGCTTTGTACTCTGATACCTATGACATAGCCTAAATCATGAAAGTGTACAGTTTTCCTGATGAGGGTGAGACATCCTGCCATTCTTTTCATTGTCTATGTAAGTATCCCTCACCAACAAGATCCCAGATAGAAGAAAAGAGTTCCTCTCTCCACATCTGTGCTGGTCCAGCTGAAGGTCTATCTCCTGGACAAATCAGGTCGAGTATGACAAGCTGGGGCTTTGCAGTCTAAGAGATTGCCTGGAATTCTAGAATAACTCCAATGTGGTGGAGTTTGGATTTCTCTGATCAAAGTACAAAGAAATACCAGATCATATAGAAAAAGGTTCTTGTCTCTTATACATGCCTCTTTTCTTTCCTTTGTATGCTTCTAAACCCAAATGTATGGGTCAGTGTCACTTTGATTCCCACAGAAGTGTAAAAACTAGAGATGCTTTAACAAGTATAGCTCAGTACTACACATCAGCCCCACAACTCTCCCAGGAGATAGGCCTTCCTAATTCCTTAGATGGCCAAAGAGACTCCAAAATTCCCTCTTCTCAAAACTATATTAAACTTTTAATTAGTTAATTTTTAATTTTGTTTTTATTTTTTATTTTATTTTTTTTTAGGATTTTAAAAGTTTTTATTTAAATTCCAGTTAGTCAACAATGCAATATTTGTTTCAGGTGTACAATATAGTAATTCAACAAAATATACAACACGTTGTGCTCATTAAAACAAGTGCACTCCTCAATCCCTATCACCTATTTAACCCATCCTCCTACCCACCTCCCCTCTGATAACCATCAGTTTGTTCTCTATAGTTAGAAGTCTGTTTCTTCGTTTGCATCTCTCTTTTTTATCCCTTTGCTTGTTTGTTTTGTTTCTTAAATTCCACATATGAGTGAAATCATATGGTACCTATCTTTCTCTGACTGACTTATTTTGCTCTAGTTCTATCCACATCGATGAAATGGCAAGACTTCATTCTTTTTGATGGCTGAGGAATATTCCATTATATAATAAACAAACAAACAAACAAACACCATATCTTCTTTTTCCATTCATCAGTCAATGAACACTTGGGCCGTGTCCATAATTTGGCTATTATATATAATGCTGCCAAAAACACTGGGGTGCATGTATCCCTTTGAATTAGTATTTGTATTCTTTTAGTAAATACTTAATAGTGCAATTGCTGAATTGTAGGGCAGTTCTATTTTTAACTTTTTGAGGAAGCTCCATACCGTTTTCCAGAGTGACTGTACCAGTTTGCATTCCCACCAACAGTGCAAGAGAGTTCCCCTTTCTCCTCATCCTTGCCAACACTTGTTGTTTCTTGTGTTGTTGATTTTAGCCATTCTATCAGGTGTGAGGTGAAATCTCATTGTAGTTTTGATTTGTATTTGCCTGATGATCCATAATGTTGAGCATCTTTTCATGTGCCTGTTGGCCCTCTGGATGTCTTCTTTGGAGAAATGTCTGTTCAGGTCTTCTGCCCATTTTTAAATCGAATTATTGGGGGGTGGGGTGTTGAGTTTTATAAGTTCTTTATATATTTTGAGTATTAATACTTTATCTAATCATTAGCAAATATCTTCTCCCATTCAATGGGTTGACTTTTAGTTTTGTTGATTGTTTCCTTTGCTGTGCAGAAGCTTTTTATTTTGATGAAGTCCCAATAGTTTATTTTTGCTTTTGTTTCCCTTGCATTGAGAGATATATCTAGAAAGAAGTTGCAATGCCAGTGTCAAAGAGATTACTACCTGTGTTCTCCACCAAAAAATTGCTAGAACTGATACACAAATTCATTAAAGTGCAGGATACAATATCAATGTACAGAAATCTGTTGCATTTCTATACACCAATAATGAAGCAGCAGAAAAATTAAGAAAACAATCCCATTTACAATTGTACCAAAAATAATAAAATACCTAGTAATAAGCCTAACCAAAGAGGTGAAAGACCCATGTTCTGAAAACATTGATGAAAGAAGTTGAATATGACACCAAGAAATGGAAAGACATTCCATACTTGTGGATTGGAAGAACAACTATTGTTAAAATGTCTATACTACCCAAAGCAATCTACACATTTAGTGCAATCCCTATCATATCACCAACTGCATTTTTCACAGAGCTGGAACAAACAATTTTAAAATTAGTATGGAACCACAGAAGACCCCAAATAACCAAAGCAAACTTGAAAAAGAAAAGCAAGCTGGAGCATCACAATTCCAGACTTCAATATTACAAAGCTGTAATGATCAAGACAGTATAGTACTGACACAAAAATAGATACATAGAATAGAAAACCCAGAAATGAACCACAACTATATGATCAACTAATCTTCATCAAAGCAGGAAAGAATATCCAATGGGAAAAAGAGTCTCTTCAAGTGGTCAGCAACACACAGAAGAATGAAACTGGACCACTTTCTTACATCATACACAAAAATATATTCACACTGGACAGCAACACACAGAAGAATGAAACTGGACCACTTTCTTACATCATACACAAAAATATATTCAAATGGATTAAAGACCTAAATGTGAGCCATGAAACCATAAAAATCCTAGAGGAGTATACTTCAAGTTTTTATTTTAATTCCAGTTAGTTAACATATAGTATCATATTAGTTTCAGGTGTACAATATAGCAATTTAACAGCTCCATACATCATCCTGTGTTCATCACAACAAGCGCCTTAATCCTCATCACCTATTTAATCCACCCCCCATACCTACCTCCCTTCTGGTAATCATCAGTTTGTTCTATATAATTAAGAATCTGTTCCTTGCTTTGACTCTCTCTCTCTCTCTTTCTTCCCTTTGCCTGTTTTGTTTCTTAAATTCCACATATGAGTGAAGTTATATGGTATTTGTTTTTCTCTGACTTATTTCACCTTCATACTCTTTAGCTCCATACACGTTGTTTCAAATGGCAAGACTTTATTCTTTTTTATGGCTGAGTAATATTCCTACCTTAGGCTTTTTTTTTTTTTTTTTTAAAGGGTCAGCAGCAGGGCTGGGTTGGTCATTAAGCTTTAATGGGAACAGTATATAAACTTATATTTTATTACCAGTATTTAGGGCCTAGGGTTTTCTAATAGATATATTCAGTCAAAATTTAAGGGGAAATCACAATCACCATTAGTTTTAATATATGAATCCATAAGTACTAAGAAACGTATGAACTGGCATAGAAAGAAATACAACAGATTTTGAAGATGAGATGATTATCTAGGAGAATTGACAAAATCAACTGTCAGGCTTTTAGAATTACTGTTCAGCAAGTTTTCCAGTACATGATCAACCTACAAAATTAATAGCATGTCCCCAAAACCAATAATAAAACAAAACATAATAAAATAAATACCTCTCAATGAAAAATATGTAAGGATCTAGGAATCAAATAAAGGATATAGGAGATGTTGTGGATAAAAGGCTTTTGAGGCCATAAAATAATAAATTTGAGAGGATTTAAGTCATAAATTCTGTTCTCCAAACTCATTGGAATGAAAATAAAATCAATAGCAAAAGAAAATTCAGAAAATTCTCAAAATTCCCAAATACATGAATATTAAAAAGTACACTCCTAAATAACCAATAGATAAAGACAAAAATCACAAGGAAAATTAGGAAATACCCAGAGACAAATGAAAACAAAAACAGAACATGCCAATACATATGAGAGGAAGTTAAATCAGTATTTAGAAGGAAATTTATAGCTACAAAATCCTATGTTTAAAAAATGGTATCTCAAATTAATAACCTTTTTTTAAATAGGAAGGAAGCTTGAATAAATATATTAATATCTGTCAAGTTATACTTTAAGGCAAAACACTTGGTTAAAAGTAAAAATATATTAGACAAGGACAAAAGGAACAATTAACCTGAAAAATAGAATAATTCTGCATTTGTATCTATTTAACAACGTATTCCCAAGACATATAAAGAAAAGTTAACACAATTCTGGGGGAAACTTAAACACATAATCGTAATGGAACATTTTAATATAATACTCAACAATTGCCGAGTCAAATAGATTAAAATTCAGTATGCATAGAGAAGGTTTTTAACCACACAGTGAATAACCTTGACTTAAAAGAAGTAGATTTCTTCATCCAAATGATAGAGAATACACATTATTTTCAAGCACATAATGATCATGTACTAGACCACAAAGTGTATCTTAAACTTAAATGAACCAATAACATATAAGCAGCATTTTTTTAAGTCATAAGGCAATTTGACTAGAAGAAACTTCAACTTCTCTCTCCATTTAGAAATAAAGAGTACATTTCTAAGTAATTAATAAATCATGGAAGAAATTATGCTAATAACCTGGTAAATAATAATAATGATGATGATAATAATAATAATAACTAGGTCAATATTTACTGGGGAAACTAACAAACACTAGCAGTAGCAGGTTTGCAGGTCTTTGTTACCCATCACATCCTGGATCACTGCAGAGGGATCTTGCAGAGCAGGACTGCAGACCTGGGAGAGAAACACTGGCCCTTAGGCTGTGACATTTTTTGCCTTTTTTTTTTTTTTTTACTTTTGATTTTTTTAATAGTCTTTATTTTTTAGAGCAGTTTTAGGTTCATAGCAAAATCAAGCAAAAGGTACAGAGATTTACCATATACTCCCTGCTCCCTCATATATATAGCCTCCCCCATTATCTGGAGGGGTAGGTACATTTGTTACAATTGATGAACCTACATGACATACCATCACCTAAAGTCATAGTTTACATTAAGGTTTACTCTCGGTGGTGTACATTACATGGATTTTGACAAATGTATAATGACATGTATCCATCATTATAGTATCTTATAGGATAATTTCACTGCCCTAAAAATTCTCTGTGTTCTATCTATTTATCCCTCTGTCTCCCCTAACCTCTAGCAACCACTGATCCCTTTACTGTCTCCATAGATTTACCCTCAAACCAATAAATTTATACCTTCAGAAACTACAAAAAGAAAAGCAAACTAAGTCCAAGGTAAGCAGAAGGAAGAATATAAAGACTAGAGCAAAAATAAATCAAATAAAGAAAAGAAAAACAATACAGCAAGTCAATAAAATCAAAAGCTAGCTCTTTCTCAGTCTGACTTACTTCATTTAGCATAATACCCTTTAGACCCATCCATGTTGGCACAAAAGACAAATACCATATATTTCACTTATCAGTGGAATCAAAAACAAAACAAATAAATAAACAAACCAAAAGCAAATAAGACATATAAATATAGAGAATAAATTGATGGCTGCCAGAGGGAAGGAAGCTTAAGAGACAGGCAAAATGGGAGAAGGGAAGGGAAACACAGGATTCCAGTTATGGAATAACTAAATGACAGGAATAAAAGGGACAGCATGGGGAATATAGTCACTAGTACTGTAATAGCAATGTACAGTGACAAATTGTAGCTTCACTTGAGCATAGAGATGTAACATACAGAGATGTTGAATCACTATGTTTTATATCTAAAATTAATGTAATATTGTTTGTCAAGTATCCTCAAAAAAATTTTTTTTAACGTTTATTTATTTTTGAGACAGAGAGAGACAGAGCATGAACGGGGGAGGGTCAGAGAGAGAGGGAAACACAGAATCTGAAACAGGCTGCAGGCTCTGAGCAGTCAGCACAGAGCCCGACGCGGGGCTTGAACTCACAGACCGCGAGATCATGACCTGAGCCGAAGTTGGACGCTTAACCGACTGAGCCACCCAGGCGCCCCAAAAGATTTTTTTAAATAATTGAAAGGGAAAAAAATCTAGTTCTTTGAAAAGATAAAAAAATGATAAATCTTTAGATAGATTGACCAAAACCAAAAGAAAATAAATAAAAAAGAAGACTCAAATTACTAGAATCATAAGTGAAAGATTATACCACTACCAACCTTACAAAAATAAAAAGCATTGTAAAAGAATACTATACAAATTACAAAATTATGCAATTATTCATAACAAATTAGATAATTTAGATGAAATGGAAAATTTCCTAGGAAGACACAGAATACAAAATTTGACTAAACAAGAAATAGAAATGTGAATAGAGCTTTAACACCATAAAGAGATTGAGTTAATAATCAAAAACTTCCCACAAAGAAAAGTCCAGGCCTAGATGGCTTCACTACTAAATTCTGCCAAACATTTAAAGAATTAACAACAATCTTTCACAAACTCTCCCCAAAAAAACAAGAAGAGAACACTTTCTAACTCATTCTATAAGACTACATTACTCTGATACCAGAATGGAACAAAGACATCATGAAAAAATTACAAAGTAATATCCCTTATGAATATAGATGCAAAAATCCTCCACAAAATACTAGAATACCAAATCCAGCAACATATAAAAAGTATTATATACCAGACCAAATAGGGTTCATCTAGGAATGCAAAGTTGGTTCAACATAAAAAAAATCTGTGTGCTATACCATATTAGTAGAATAAAGGACAAAGTCACATGATCATTTTAATAGACACAGAAAAGCATTTGACAAAATTCCTTACACTTTCATGAAAAAGAGACTCAACAAATTGGGATAAACTTTCCAACTTCTTCGACTTGATAAAGGTCATCTACAAAATGCCCACAGGTAACATCATAATGGCAAAAGACTGACTGCTTCTCCCCTAAGATCAAAAACAAGAGGGGTACCTGGATGATTCAGTTAGTTAGGCATCTGACTTCGACTCTGGTCCTGATCTTACGGTTGGTGGGTTCGAGCCCCACGTCAGGGTCTGGGTTGACAGCTCAGAGCCTGGACTGTCTCTCTGACCCTTCCCTACTGACTCTCTCTCTCTCTCTCTCTCTCTCTCTCTCTCTCTTTCTTTCTCAAAAATAAATAAACATTAAAAAAAGAAAACAGGAAACAAATTTGGGATGGCCACATTCATCACTCTTATTTAGCACAGTGCTTAAAGTTTTAGGCAGCGCAGTCAGGCAAGAAAAGGAAATAAAAGGCATCTGAATTAGAAAGGAAGAAGTAAAAATATCTCTGTTCACAGATGGCATGATCTTGTATATAGAAAATCCTAAGGAATCCATAAGAAAACTATTAGAACTAATCAACAAGTTACGCAAAGTTTCAGGACACAAGATCAATATGTAAAATTTTTATAATTTTCAACTGCTCGTTGTTCACCCCTAAATAAGTTTACCTATGTGGACATATGTGCGTGGCAAAATCCAGGGAAAGGCGAATTCTGTATCTGTCTTCGGTCCATATATTCAAATAACAGCATTGGTGAACACTTGGTATGTTCTGGGCATCATTTGTGTGCTCTACATATATTAATGCATTAATGTGTAAGCTTACTAACACATAGTCACGCCAAGTATTTTCATCCCCATTTCACAACTGAGAAAACTGAGGGAGAGAGTGGTTAAGTAATTCGGCCACATACGTAAATTAGTGAAGCCAGGATTATATATTTGCTTTCCTTAAAAGATAGCTAAAAGGCTTTCTTTGAAGAGGAAGTAAAGAGGAGCCCCAGACTCAGAGTGAGAAGAACTGAGTCTTTCCACCAGCCAGCTGTGTGACCTTGGATGGACAATTTACTTTTCTAAACCTCTGTCTCTTTGTGTAAAAAGAGGAAGTTGGACAAAGTAAAAGCAAAGCACCCACCACCGCAGATTCTCTCACACTGGACTTAATTAACACTGTGCCTGATTTCTGATTTACAAACCCTCCCTTTCCCGGCCGTGGGGGAAAGAAGAGGGCCAGGAGAGGACAGCCACTTACTTGTCATGACAAGAAATAGGAGAAACAGAAACAGGACCGCATGTCACTTGCACAAGTTGCTGCTTCAGCCAGTGATGGGTTTAGGTGAAAAGCATGGTTATAATTAGAGCAGCAGCCTGGCCTGAATGCTCCACCAGCCACAGTGAGCACAGCTGGATCTGCCGACTGCACGCACAGGAGTCTGAGAGGCTGCTCCGGCCTTGAAAATGATCCTTCTTAAAAAGATTTGCCTCCTTCCTCAAAGGAAAGAAAACCTATTGATATAAAAGCTCACTTCCCTTCCGGCTTCCCCTGCTAAATGCTACTCCAGTAGAGACCAAGTGTTGATGAATACAGGGGAAAGAAAAAAATCGTAAGCTGAGCCTGGTCACGTTGCCCCTTGTGATATAGTTTTATTTTTAACTTCGAAACACTTGAACTATTTCTGTTGAAGTTTTCTCTCCTTTCCCTGCCTCCTCAACAGAACTCTGTCCTCTGCTGCAGCTGATGCACCCCGGCCACTTCCTGCGATCTGCTTGTTCACAGTCAAGGGACACAGGTGCAGCAGATGCTGACTCCGCCCGTGCCATTAAGGTAAGCTCTTCAAACGCGAGCAGGTGCACCAGGGGCACACGTGGAGTGATGAGCATGGAGATGGAAGCTGGGCTGCGCACCACCTTTTTGCTCTGAACAAGAGGATTGTTAAGCAAATTAGTTAGATGTGGTGGAGAAAGGGGTGGGCTTTGAGAATGAGACTCAGCCATATGTAAACTATTCTTTTAAATCAAAAATCTTAGAGCAGGAAGAAATTACCTGCTTTCTGACAGCTTACGTTCTCTCTTCTACAATCAACCAAAGTGGCTATGTGATGTCTCTAAAGTTATACAGTAGTGATGGGGGGTTGGGGCAGGGTGGAGAAGATGGTGAGGGAATAGGTAGAAGGATTTCTAGTTCTATTTCTATTTTCTATTTCTATTTTCTAAAGTCCAAATGCTATGATCTTTTCACCAATCAGCATTTGCTACGTTAACTGCCATTCTATGTACCTTAAATTCCATCCTCTGTGTCACACTACCAATTAATAATATAGCACAATTATATTCACTGTATGTGCTATTTAAACTCTGTTCATAGAGCTTAAAACCTGTTTTTCTTTAACAATATTCCCTAAGTGTGGTTCTCTCCTCTCTAAATCTCTTGAATCCAAAATGCATCCATGGAATAGAAGTGAGAGTATTTTACAAGTTGACAAATTTATACAGGCTTTTGCACACAAACCCCAAATTATTACAAAGTTGGAGCTTGCACATCCAGAGGGCCAAAGGGAAAATGATGAATGATACTTGAAGTATCAAAAGCTTTTAAATGTAGATTATTTCTAGTTTTTGAAATAACTGCATAGCATTGCATGCACAAATAAATTGTCAGGGATAAGGGTGCAGTGTTTATTTTGTTTCCCTCTGGGACTTGCTGTAATGTTCAAAGTTCAGCTAAGGACATCCTAGGAAGTAGCCTATGCAGCAAAAGGGATTCTGTACACTCTGAACTTTGCAGTGTACAGGCTAAAGCTACCAATGCCAAGTAAAAAGAGACCTACCCAGATACCCTAACTCCTGGATTCCTTCCTTCCTGCCTCTGTAACCTCCAGTCATATCCCATAACTGTGCTATAGACATCTAGATTATAATTATCCCTGTTTGCTGGGGACAATGTATTGTATAGAGCTAACTTCCCTTAATTTTGTCAGGGTTTCCACAGTACCAAGGTCTTCAAGGTATATGGTGGGATGCTGTGCTGGCAAGACAGGGGCGTGGTGGTTTAGGAGTAACCAAGCATACAGGCTACCTCACAGCTAACCCAAGATAATCTGGCTAATTAGCATTTTCTTGGCCAATACAAAACAGTAATTAAAAATACTGATACTAATAACACAAGCACCAGATATAAGAATTAACTAGGGTATAATGAAAATGCTGGATTCATAGCCCAGAAGCCCAGGATCGTGGACACAGGTATGGGAATTATCATCAGCCACTGGTTGTGTTAAAATCTCAAGAGACAAAGGGATTACTTTAGTATTTAACTTCATACACTTTCTTTCCCTAGAATTAAAATCACCATAGCAGCGGAACAGGTGAACAATGTATAATTAAAGTAACTAATTAATTGGGTAACAGGTTAAGAGTTGAAGAATATCTCTGATCTTTAACTTTTGACCTTGTCACTTCCACTGAAGATAAAGCTCAGGAATAAATAATTATCGCCAGGGCCAGCCACATGAGGAGGCAAAATAGTTAGTTGCTGATATCATGTGAGGGGTGCTGAAAGGGGCCCTTGCCTAAAAATATCTCCCTGACATCAACCCTGTTTGCCTACTAATTTTAAAATTATAGTAAAGAATGTTAAAGCTATTATCTGTTAATCCCATTCTCTTTTGCTTGAGTCAGTGATTTAAATATACCTGCTATATGCCTCCTCATGACCTTGTTGGCCAGTGACAGTCAGGCACCACCTCTTTCTCATTCTTCCAGGCTCTGTCCTATTTTGCCCTTGGTACCATGTAAGCTGCCCACATGCTCTTCGCCACCACCACAACACAAGTAGCTCTGTGTGGCATTGTGCTTTCCACAGAATTCTCACTATTACATCAAGGTGAGAAGCAAGGGAAAGACACTTCACTTTTCTCTGGGCCTCAGCTTCTCTTGTACGAAATGAAGAGGTTAAACTAGACACTTTCATTTCAAAGTGAGGTTCTTAGACCATCATCAGGAGCTGGTTACATGGTTAAGACTCTCGGGCCCCGCCCCAATCCTACCAGATCCAAATCCACATTTTAAAAAGATTGCCCAGGTGATTCCTACACACAAGCTCCAGAGCAGAGGATTTCTGATTATGTGCCCGATCCAGATTTCTGATTTAGGACTGCAAAGATTTAGAACAAGTACTACAACCTCCTGAAAACCAATTCTGGCAGCATTCAGAGTTTCTATTATAACTTGAGCCCACATAATTCTTTTCCGTTCAGTTAAGGCTACATTCACATAATAACATTGAAAACATTTCTTTTTCTTTCTTTAAAAAAAAAAAAACCCATGGGGCACCTGGGTGGCTCAGTTGGTTAAACACCCGACTTTGGCTTAGATCAGGTCATGATCTCACGGTTTGTGGGTTCGAGCCCCTCATCGGGCTCTGTGCTGACAGCTCAGAGCCTGGAGTCTGCTTCAGATTCTGTGTCTCCCTCTCTCTCTGCCCCTCCCCCACTTGTGCTCTATTTCTGTCTGTCTCAAAAATAAATAAATATTTTTTAAAAATCAAGAAAATTTTAAAAAGCCCCAAATTAGCAGACATCTGACATCATTACAACTTTCCTCCTAAATCTGTCTCAAATTGCTCTCACACAGTTCTTTCAAAAGGCTGTTTTCTTTAGGGTTCTATTTTATTGCATTCAATTCAATCCTATTGAATAAACACTGAGTTCCAGGAACACATTGGCTGTACTCACTCTTTCAGTGTCTCAGAAACTACTGTGCACATTCCTTGAGGGTATTCTCCTTCTTTGGTATTCCAGTCAAATCTCCTTTCCCACCCAAACACATTCTCCTGGCCAGATGACTTCTGCTCCATTGATGGCCTTCATCCCCAGGCTCTCCATCATAGCAACTTCCCTTAGAAGGTACTGACCCTGCAGCCCATTGCAAGAGAGAAGCCAATTTTAGCTGACATCTTCCCTTTTTGCTCAATGAACAGAATAATGTATGTAGGTAAATAATAAAGATGACAAACTTGGGCCTAGGAAGCAAAGATGCCTCAATCTGCCTTTGTGACATCTGTAAGATCCTCCAGCATGGATGCCATACTGTTTGAATTTTTAAGAGCTTCAGGAATGAATGTGGTGAATACAAGGCACCATAGTTGGGGGAGGGGGGGTGGTTTAAGGGTACTCACATTCTTATGGGACTAAGGTAAGACTTTTTTCTTAAATGGGGTTTGAAGATGATTAAGCAGGCAGTGGAACATAAGCTACATTGGCCTGAGGGAGAACTGAATACTGAAAGGCCGGCCAAGAGGGGCAGGAGTGATGCAATGGGAAGACATAAGACCTGGATGCAGAAGTGACCATGGGAATGACCTTCCTCATAGGGGAAGGACTAACAATTGAGTGACACTTTCTCTACTTTATGTTATTTGTCATAATCCTATGGGGTATTATGAGTTTCATTTTATCAATGAATAAGTTAGCTTTAGGGAAATTAACTTGTGAAAAATTACTTAGCTAGCACATGACAGTGTTCATGAATTTACTTTATTTTGAGGGTGTCAGGTAAGGCCTCCACAGGAGGAAACATAACAGCTGAAATCTAAACAGCAGAAAGGAGCCTATAACACAAAGAGTGAAGGGAGAATTTTAGTAGAAAGAACCAGCACAAAGTCCTTACACTGGACTAAGTGACAAGGCTAGAACTAAATGCTCAAGGGAGAGGTGAGGTAAAGGAGGCCAGCAGGGGACACTGATGCAGGGCCTTGTGGGCCAGGATAAGGCTGTCAGAATTTACTCCTCGTGATGGGAATCCACTGGAGATTCTAAGTGGGAATAATGACCCAGTGTTAAAAGTTATTGAAATCACTCTTCTGCTGATGAATGTAGATTACAGAGCACAAGGTGGGAAGGGTGAGACTGATTACAGGCTTTTGCACCAGACTGGATGAGTATGATGGTGCTTGGATCCAGGCAGTGGTGGTGGAGATGGGAAGATATGGACAGAACTGCCCACTGCCCTTTCAGATCTCTCCCCAAGGCCTTCCTACCTAACTGGGCAGTAGTTCCTCTGTGACTGAAAGCACAAAATCAACCAGCTTCTAGCTCAGTGGTTCTTAAACTTGAGCTTACAACAGAATCAGCTGGATGCAGCAGTTCTGATTCTGTAGGTCTGATTAGGTAGGGCCCAATAGTTTACATTTCTAACCAATTCCTAGGTAATACTGACACTGTGGGTCAGTATGTGGGTCACTTTAAGGGGCACTGTTCTAGCTGACTTGCCTTTTCTTATTAATTTACTCCTTTGTGAGTGGTCCACACAGCACCACAACTTGCATCAAATGTTTCTCCCCTACCAGGTTCTAACTTATCCCCTATTTTTTTTAAAGAATATCTATCACTTAAACTCATGTACCTGGTCCTTTCACCTATTCACATTCCACTTAAACTGCATCCAGTACAATGAGTAAAATCTAGTCCTGTGTAGACTTTTTTTAAACTATTTAAGTCTAAATTATTTCATGTTGACTGCTATCTCCTCTATCTAGGGGAACATTAAAACATAATTTGGGGAGAGGGTTTCAGAGGGTGTTTTGACCATAGACTTGATTGAAGTTCATTTTTTTTTTTAATTTTTTTTTCAACGTTTATTTATTTTTGGGACAGAGAGAGACAGAGCATGAACGGGGGAAGGGCAAAGAGAGAGGGAGACACAGAATCGGAAACAGGCTCCAGGCTCTGAGCCATCAGCCCAGAGCCCGACGCGGGGCTCGAACTCACGGACCGCGAGATCGTGACCTGGCTGAAGTCGGACGCTTAACCGACTGCGCCACCCAGGCGCCCCTGATTGAAGTTCATTTTTAAGAGGAGAGAATGTATTGCCTTTTCAGACAGGAAGTGAGAATGTATTTATTTAAGTTTATTTATTTTGAGAGAGAGAGAGAGAGGCAGAAAGGGAGAGAGAATCCCAAGCAGGTTCTGCACTGTCAAGGGCAAAGCCTGACACAAGGCTCAAACTCACCAACCATGAGAACATGACCTGAACTGAAATCAAGAGTCAGATGCTTAACTGACTGAACCACCCAGGTGCCCCAGGAAGTAATAATTTAAAGGTGAACATAGAAGCATAGAAACTGAAGGAGGAAATGGCACCTGGATAAAAATACATTGTTTTTGTCACTGAATTTTGTCAACTTTTTCCACCATGAAGAGTTTCTATAATGTATGTTCTTTAACTTAGTAGTTTTTTGAGTTTAAATCTCAGAATCTATATTATACTACAGATTCTAACCTAAAAACTTTACTTTCATATTTATGCTACCTCAAATGCAAGGCCATGGGACATGGATACTTTTCATATTTCCTCTGTTCAGATGGGGCACAGTATGGAATATGGTCCAGACGAGGACCAAAAAAAAAGTCATCAGAGGGATGAAGATGCTTCCTATGAATGATGAACCTCCAGTTCCTCTACAGTCTGGAAAGATTATATATGTATTCTGTGCCCCAACTGGAGGAAGGGAGGATCTTCCCCTGATGGGCTCTAGTCATGGGCTTGCTTTCATCCCAAATCACAGAGATAGACCACATGTCTCTGTGGGTCTCTGAGGGACACAGTGTGATGTAGCAAAGAGTACAGAGTTTGAAGCTGGACAAACCTAGGCTTCTTTGTGTCCCACTGTAAAGTATAAAGGGTAAGACCCACATCACATAGTCGTTGTGAGGATTAAATGAGGTGTTACTTAAGGCACATGGTAGGCACTAAAATCTCATTTCTCTTTCTCCCTGGTATCCAAAATGCAGAAAAATCCCTCAGTCTATGAAAGTCAGACAAACACCATCGAGGATAAGGATCCAGTCACTGCATTGGAACAGAGATTAGGAGAACAAATCATCTTATGTCACAAGATAACCAATGATAAAGTTGAACAATTTGGGGCAAGACCAAGTGGCTACAACATAAGATGATCAATCAAGTATCCAAGTTTGTCTGGCACTAAGAGGCTTCCTGGGAGTTAAATCAAGCTTCCTCAGAGCTAAAACCAAGAAAGTCCCAGGCAAACCAGGATGATTGGTCACAATGCTTACCTAGCAATAATTAGACAATCAAGAATTTTGGATTGTCCTTTATCTCAGTGGGAACAATTTCCCCTAGATATACAACAAAAGGTTTAGATACGATTTTTACACCCTCAGGCTATACTTATCTTTCTTCTCCCCTCCACTGTCAAACTGCTCCAAAGGATAGTCTACACTTTCGTGTCTTTCTGCTCAGTACATGTCCTCTCTCAAAGTCACTTATTTGGTGTAGCTCCAGAGCCTGGCAGAAGATCTTTAAATAGCATCATTAAAAACAGAACAAACAAAGGAAACAGCATCTTTGTTCCTGCATGCATGGTTTGTTTGTTTGTTTGTTTTCTGTTAAAGAGATATTTTCAAGTAACTTCAAAGACATGGAGAGCAATAGGGCTCCACCACAAATGTTTCCAGTTTCAATAGCACTGCTCCAAACAAAACAAAACAACAACAAAAACCATACTTTATAATGCTGAAGGATAAGAAATGATTTGGCTTAGAGTTCATCACCACTGTCCCTCCAGCCAACCATATCCCTGCTGCTGGGGCTGAGTTGTCATCACACACACAGAGCACATGGAACTAGCTAGGCCTGCTTTTCCCTTCCCAGAAGCTGGTCTCAACTTTGTGACAGAACTAGGCTGGCAAATACAAAGGTAGACAGTCATGCTGCTGGTAGCTTCTTTCACTTAGCCTTATTCCATTTGCGATCTGCCTCTTCTTTCCCACCTAAAAACCAGTAGGGGACTCTGAATCACCCAGACTGCATCTTTATTTGTGTCTTTTATGAATAGAAAGCAGATGATCACACTCTCCCAACAAGGCCACAGGCCCTGCCAATATTGGAATGTGTGTTTAATGGCTTCCCCCTCCGCTCCAAGCAAACACCACATTTTGCGTGGCAAGGGTCCCACCGCACAGCTGAAATGCCACATTTGCTCTGCCAAGAGCTCTTTGGGGATCTGCCATGAGCAGTGACATTGTTATCATTGTTCTTAATCTTGAGGCAGCATTTGAGGCTATAGCTCACCATTTCCTTTACATGGGGCCACAAAGTTCCGACTCTTAGCTCTCTGGTCTCTTTTCTCTGGCTTTACTTCTCCCCACTGTCTTGAAAGTGGTCATACTTAGCTCTGTACTTCATGGCTCTTCTATGCTCTTCTTTCTCCAGTTATGGCTTCCTCTCTTATTTCTAAGTGAACACTTCTCAAATCTACATCTCTCCATTCTACTCACATCTTCCCATCCTCATGATCTGTCATCACCTTAAAAACTTGTATTAAACTTGCTGGGCTCATCTTTCCCCCCAAAACAATTCCTTCTTCAGACTTCTATTTTTCTCAGAATTACATCCAATGTTCTCTCTTCCTTGTTCAAAATCTTGGCATCAGCTTTGACTCCTCCTCTTTCCCCATCTCCAGACAGAAACCAAAATGCTGTGATTCCCTTGTGATGCCTACTGTCTGCCTCATCTTGCCTAATTCCATACCATCAGTCCTGCTCCTGCAGCTTCATCACCCTCCATGAAGCAGTTTCTTACTCCAAGCCCTCCACACTGTCCCTCCACTGCTGGTTAATACCCAGTCACAGTGTTAAATGGCCCCTTATTGAGCAAGCAAATAATTCCAGATGCTTTAGCCTCATATTTACAAATTTCCACAATAAACCCATGATGAACTTTCCCCCCACAGGAGTGATCAATCTAGAATATAGCAGGAGCCTAACTGAATGCTAAGTTGTATGCTAAAAGCTCCGGTAGCTGGACTCTTGCATCCAAAAGATGTCCTCTTGCCCAATCCTATCCTGCTCCACCTCAGTCCAGCCCTCACAGCCCTTCACTCTGCTCAATTCCCCCTCTACCTTTACCACCTTAATTTGTCTCCTCCTGGGCCCTGAGTCCACTTGATAGTCTTGCTTACAACTTCTCACCTGCCTCCTGATTCAGGATATTAGGGATAAAGAGCTATCTGCCATGATTCCTCTTTCACACTCAGTAGTCCTAGTGCATAAGAATCAGACGGGTAATGTATTAAGGATGTGAATTCCAGACACAGCCCTCACTTAAGTCTGAGGTGCAGACTATGCTATGCTATGCTGTCCAATAGAACTTTTTATGCAGATGGAAATGTTCTGTTTTGTGTTGTCCAATAGAATAGCTACTAATCACATGTGGTCATTGAATACTTGAATTGTAGCTAGTGTGACCAAAAACCTGAATTATTAATTTTATTCCATTTTGATTAATTTAAATTTAAATAGTCACATGTGGCTGGTGGCTGCCACTGTGAACAGTGCAGACTTATAGATTTAATAGGCATCGTGACTAATTCTACTTAGCAATAGTGTTGAAGAACTACCTAAACAAGCAGTGTGACACTTATGCTCCCTTACTGGCACATTGTAATCAACAAATGTTTGTTGGAGGACTGAATGAACAAATGAGTATATGAATAAATTTGAATATAATTTCCTTGAGATTTAAGACTGTCTCTTCTGGAAAAGAAATTTGAGGGGACTTTTCCAAATTAAAAGAGGCTAAAAAGACTTACCAACCAAATGTAATAAATTGACCTTAAAGGGACCGTGGTTCCAAAGTTAAAAATTTTTTTTAAAGTATTGAAGACATTCTTTGGGACGATTGTGTAAATTTGAATACAGACAGCATATTACATGAAATTAGAAAATATTTTTTCGTTTTCTTAGGTGAGATAATGTTATTACAGTTACAAAGGAAAATTTCTTCGGTCTTAGGAAATACGTGCTAAAGTACTCAGGGATGAGGTGTCATGATATCAACAACCTATTTTCAAGTGCTTTGGTAAAAAGTGTGTGTGTGTGTGTGTCTGTGTGTGTGTGTGTGTAGAGGAAGAGAGAGAAAGCCAAAGTGGCAAAATGTTACCTTTAAAATCTAGGTAGAGTATATTTGGCTGTTCATTGTATATGTTCTTTCACCTTTCTTGAATATTTGAATTTTTTTAAGTTATAGGAAAATTCACCCACAATGAATTGGCAAATCCTAAAGTAAAATAAAATTTTAAAATACTGTATTTTCTGACTTTTGGGTTCTAACTCCACCCTACCCCACCCACCCCACTCCATCCCAGACTAACATAGTGCTGACATTGTGCTATAAACTCTCTAGACCAGGTGCTGCAAACTGGCAACCTACAGATCCTATGTAGTTTGCATACATGTTTTACCTTGGCCCAAATAGAGGCTGCATTTGTTCTGATTAAATTAGTTGCCAACTTTAAAATTCCAAGGATTTTTATCGTAATGTATTATGCAGCAAGATGTTTTGCAATATAATGAAATATAAAGTACTCATTTTAGGGGAACCTGGCTGGCTCAGTCAGTAGAGCACACAACTCTTGATATCAGGGTCATGAGTTCAAGCCCTACACTGGGCGTGGAGCCTACCTAAAAAGTTGTAAAAAAATAAAATAAAAATAAGACACTTATTTTATAATAGCAAACATGTATAGATCATGTCCTATGAGACAAGTACTATTTTAAGAGTTTTGGGTATTTAACTCATTTACTCCCCACAACAGCGCTATGAGATAGGTACTATTATTATTCTCCCTTTTACAGATGGGGGAAATGATGAACAAAGAGATTAAGTAACTTTCTCAAAGTTTCACAACTACTGACTTGTAGTGCCAGGTTGAATCTTGCAGTCAGCCTCCTAACAACCATACTTTACCACCAGTCACAAAAATCTGCATCCCCAGTTTCTCTGGAAAAATCAGATGATCTGGCAACATATTCCCATGTGGGACCAATTGACCAGAGCCAAGGAGCTACATTCTCCTGAAGGCAGGGCATCTTCTCTTCTGCTTGCCAGAGTTCCCATTCAGCCTGCTTCTGGGGCCTTGGGGTCTGATCCCTGCTCTAGCCACAGCACAGCTGAATTCAGCAGGTTGAAGGACAGATGGTAGATACATCACAGACACTTGTACACTGCCCCAGGCCAAGCTGAATATCAGGCTGACCTGTTAGTGAGCATGAAGCTCTACTGGGAGAGAAAGTTAGGAGGGAAACTTGGGCCAAATGTGTGTGTGTGGTAGTTATGGGAGGCATGGATGTGTGGAACGTCAGACCAACTGTTGATAGACAAAGGAGAAAAGTTACAGGAACCAAAAGGTACATATCCCATGCCTGGTAAGATGCCCCACCAGAGGGCTGTGTGTCAGTGAGAAGACTGTGGGCTCGCATGGCCCGGGACTCCATCACTTAGCAGCTGTATAATCTTGGACAAGTTATTTAACTTCTCCAGCTTCCATTTCCTGGACTATAAAATGTGGGCAGTGACATTTACCTCGAGGGTGGTTAAAGGAATTAGAGTATACAAAGTCTCTTTGGTGCCTGTTAATATACATAACCAAAATACTTTTCTTATTAATCATTCATATTCATATTTTCATGTTTTCCCCTAGATTTACAAAGCAAGAAGAAATTAGGAAGCTATGGTAAGTAGTATGGTGATTATTGGATTTTCATCTTTCAGGGGTCCAGGTCTGGCTTCATTTAACCTGTAGTCGAAGCAGCTGGCAGACTTGCCGTTATGGTTTGATGATACTTACTGACTTTTGGCCAAACCAGAGATGCTAGAGAAGAACCTAGAAGAAACTGACATGGAGTAAGGGAAAAGCAGAGAGATGAGAAAGATTTGTGGGCAAATACTTTCACTAAAACTTTAAAAACGAAAAACCCAAACATCCAGCAATAAACTAAGTGGTTGACAATTCCTTCATTCAGCAAATTGAGTGCCTACAATGGTCCAAGTGCTGGAGATACAGATGTGAATAAAACTAGACATGGCCCCTGTCCTCCCAGCACTTGGTAGGTAGTTGGTTAAATAAATGACAGCACACTCACTCTGGAATATTACACTGCCATGATGAAGACAGTTTGCAAAGAATCATTAATAAAGCAGGTTGGTCTAATGTTATAATAGCAAGGTAAATACAGGATGAAGAATTGTATTCACAGTATTAACAAGATAATATAAATCACCCATAATCCACAACTCAAAAACAATTATCAACATTGTAGTCCATTACATTCAGCTTTTTCTTTTTCTATTCTTTTTTTTTAATTTTTTTAATGTTTATTTATTTTTGAGAGAGAGACAGTGAGAGCCAGGGAGGGGCAGAGAGACAGAGACAGAGACAGAGACAGCGAGACACAGACAGACAAACAGAATCCGAAATAAGCTCCAGGCTCTGAGCTGTCAGCACACAGCCCGACGTGGGCCCAAACCCATGAACTGGGAGATCGTGACCTGAGCTGAAATTGGACGCTTAATTGACTGAGCCATCCAGGTGCCCCTTTCTTTTTCTATTCTAAACACATCTACCATATACATAGAATAAACTATTGGAAAATGAAGAAGAGAGTGTTGGTAGTTGTTATTTTGGGATTGTGGGATTATGAGTGATTTTTGCTTCACAGTCACAGACATGCATAGAGCTTCTCTCCCCCATTTGTCTTCTCTTTCCTCTTGCTTTGGTGTCTCCAGGGTAGGGCACGCAAGCCTCTAAGTGGGCAGCACAGGCATTGTGAGAAATGCTTCGACCGTCACTGCCACATTCCTGTGGAGCCTGATGTCTCCTGTCTGGTGATAAACTGCCACCTGTCCTGTGGTGCTACCTTCCACATGTGCAAAGAGGCAGAGCATGAGCTCCTCTGCCCTCTGGAGCAGGTTCCATGCCTCAATTCTGAATATGGCTGCCCCCTTTCCATGTCCCGCCACAAGCTGGCCAAGCACTTGCAAGTGTGCCCTGCCAGTGTGGTCTGCTGCTCCATGGAGTGGAATCGCTGGCCAAACGTGGACTCTGAAACTACCCTTCATGAGAACATCATGAAAGAGACCCCCAGTGAGGAGTGTTTGGACACAGCCCTGGCCCTCCAGGACCAGAAGGTCCTTTTCAGATCTTTAAAAATGGTAGAACTTTTCCCAGAAACTAGAGAGCCCACTCGGGAGAAAACTACCATGAATGGTGAAGCCACTTGGGAGGAAATGGGAGGAGCAGTGGGTGGAGTGGATGCCAGTTTGGTACCACATGGGTCTCTGTCAGCAGCTAATGGAGAAATGGTAGAGCTGAGTCAAGAAGAACGAGAGGCATTAGCCAAAACCAAAGAAGGGATGGACCTGGCCAAGTATGACAAGTGGGAAAATATATTCAGCAAAGAGCATGCAGCCTCTGCTTTAACAAGTACATCAGTGAACTGTGACAACAATAGCAGGAACAACCCTGGAAAAGAACAGGTTTCCAGTGACAATAACATGGTAAGGGAGGATGATCTCCAAGAGAAAGAGAAAGAACCACAGGAAAAACAGAAGCAGCAGGACTTTAATGCAGTCGTGGAAAAGACAGGGCTTGCCCCTTGGCAAGATGGTGTCCTGGAAAGACTGAAAACAGCTGTGGATGCAAAGGACTATAATATGTATCTGGTGCACAATGGGAGGATGCTTATTCACTTTGGTCAGATGGCTGCTTGTACACCTAGGGAGAGAGACTTTGTTTATGGCAAACTTGAGGCTCAGGAAGTAAAGACTGTTTACACCTTCAAAGTTCCTGTGAGCTACTGTGGGAAGCGGGCTCGCATTGGAGATGCCATGTTGAGTTGTAAGCCAAGTGAACACAAGGCAGTAGATACTTCAGATTTAGGGATCACTGTGGAGGACCTGCCCAAATCAGATCTCATCAAAACCACCCTCCTGTGTGCTTTAGAAAGAGAACTTAAAGGTCATGTCATCTCCGAATCTAGGAGCATTGATGGGCTGTTTATGGATTTTGCTACACAGACATACAATTTTGAGCCAGAACAGTTTTCTTCTGGGACAGTGCTGGCTGACCTTCTAACCACTGACAACCCAGGGGGGCTCCATGTGGAACTCCACAGTGAGTGTGTGACCCGGAGACATAACAAAAGCAGCTCTGCCTTCACTTTCACTTGCAACAAATTCTTCAGGAGGGATGAATTTCCCTTACATTTCAAGAATGTCCACACAGACATTCAATCATGTCTCAATGGCTGGTTCCAGCATCGATGCCCTCTCGCCTACTTGGGATGTACTTTTATTCAAAACCATTTCCGTCCCCCAGGACAAAAGGCAAAAGTGATTTATAGTCAGGAGCTCAAGACCTTTGCCATCAAGCCAGAGGTTGCTTCAGAGCTGGGTGAGAGAAAGAAGAACAACCATCTCTCAGGCCGTGGAGCAAAAAGCCAGAATTCTCTAACCAGCCTGCCCCTGGAGGTTTTGCAGTACATTGCTGGGTTCTTGGACAGCATCAGCCTGTCCCAGCTTTCCCAGGTATCTGTGCTGATGAGAAATATCTGTGCTACTTTGTTACAAGAGAGAGGGATGGTCCTCCTACAGTGGAAGAAGAAGAGGTATTCTCATGGAGGCACTTCCTGGAGAGTCCACAGAGAGGCAAGTAAACTCTTATTCATTCATTCATTCATTCATTCATTCAACAACTATTTAGGAAGAGCTTTCTATGTGCCAAGCACTGTACCAGGCACTGGCAATGTACTAGGTTACTGGGAATAAGACATAATTCCTAAATTCAAGGAGGCCAGTCCAGTAGGGAAGACAGACCTATAGACATATAAATGACAATACAAATGGTAGTACCTGTTTATCTCTGTGTATGTGTCCTGGATATCTTCTGCTTGCTCACATGATTCATTCTCCAACCCTGTGATCAGTTCCCTGGGAGGCTGATCTCTACAGACTGCCTCAATCAGCAGACTTGCCCGCCAGCTTCCATTTGGGCTAATCAAATGGGAGTGTATCAGTAGGAAGTGGGAGGGAGGTAGACTAAGTTGATGTATCTATTCTTCTGGCTTCCTCCCTGCATGCATTTTTCCCTTCCATGACACCTAGCACTGGCCATGTCCCTCCATTGAAGGTGACTGTTTCAGGTGGCTCTCTCCACAAAGTTACTCATTCTGGGACACAATGACCTCCTTTCTTCTTCCCTTTCATGCCTAGGGTATTAATGCTCTAGATTGTTACTTGCCTGGGTACTGCACTATATCTTGTGGCTTTCCTACACCCTGCCCATACATTTGCATATCATTATTTTTTTTAATTCTCTTCAAATTACCAAGTTAAGTGTGCCCTCTGTTTCTTGCCTGGACTCTGATACAGTATGCCAACAAATTCTCCTCAGTCCCATATCAACTCATTTTTTAAAAAAGACTTTTTGCCTTTGTTAAAGGAATTTTGAAATTCTAAAATAATTTGGTCCACTGATCTCTCCTGATTCAAATACCTATTTACTTTCTCAAAAAGCTGCTGTATAAATCAAAGAATCTTTCTCTTCAGAAAAATCTTACTTCTTTTTTCCAATCACATTACACTTGCTGAACTGCATCATAACTTCTACCAGTTTATACCATACAGAAGTGAAACTCCTTAGCATCCTTTCCCATGGTAAATATGTTGGTAATATGAACCACAAATTAATAATGCCCATTTAGCTCAATAATTCCATAATCTCACTGTTGAATTTTTTCCCAAAATGTGGGTGTACAAACCGGCACTGGGGAGTTAGAGTTGTTTACACCTATTTTCATTAATTATGTCTAAATCATCTTATATGTTTTCTATTATTTATTCCCTGAACAGTCTTCTTTAAAAAATAATCATGAGACTCTCCTTCATGTATCCAGGCCTGCATCCACATATTTAATAAACACTGACTTCCACCCATCCACATGTTAGGGACAAACATGAATGAGACTGAGAACCTGCCCTCAGAAACTGTATAGTCTAGAACTGTCTAATATCTTTCTCTATAAAATCAGATGCAAACAATTTAATTTATGTAGTAGAAATTCCATTAATTTTTTGCTCATGTTTGTCCCCAGTTCAATGATTCCTGACCACTCTTGAAAATTATTTGGGACAAACAAATTTCCTTTTAGAAAGGAAGAAAGAGAATTTAGTTGGAGCTAAAGGATGCTCATATTAAAATGGCCTTTTTTAAGCAAAAAAGGGAAATAGTTCTAAAATCTCAGAAAATACCTTTTTTTACATAGGAACAAGGATAAGAAACTGAGGGTGAAGTGTCAGGTTGAAAGGGTCTCAGGTTATGCCTATCCTTATAGCCAGATTTTAATTTTTTAATGTTTATTCTTTTTTTTTTTGAGAGAGAGAGAGAGACAGAGCATGGGCAGTGGAAGGAAAGAGAGAGGGAGACACAGAATCTGAAGCAGACTCCAGGCTCTGAGCTGTCAGCACAGGACAGAGTCCAACACAGGGCTCGAACCCACAAACCATGAGATCATGACCTGAGCCAAAGTCAGACGCTCAACCAACTGAGCCACCCAGGTACCCCTATTAGATTTTAAAACTAGTAACTCTGCACTCCTTTTGGAAAGGCCAAAAGGGGGTTTGTGTACCAGATATCTAGATTTCTCCTGAGGTTTCTGTGTTAGGATACTTTTCGTTTTAAGCAACACCAACTTAAAATGGCATAAACAATAAAGGGAATTTTGGCCCACAAAACTAAAAAAATCCACAGGTATTGGCTTCAGGTAAGATTTGATCTAGCAGTTCAAAAATGCCCCCAAATGACCTTTTTACTTTCTATGTCTTATTTCTACTTCCTCACTAGTGGCTCCTTTCTAAGACACAGTTATCCCTTGGTGGTCCCTTTTGGCTGCCAGCAGCTAAGACAGCAGTTTCCCAGGTCAAGTACAGAAGGAAAAAGAAAATCTGCTTCTTAATATCTCAAGCAAAAGTTCTAGGGTAGAGTCTCATTGACACTAATTGTCCTGATTTGAACCGTGTGTCTATTCTAGAACTAATCACTGTTGCTGGTGGGAGGGTGGTGGGTGGGTGTCAATATGCAGATTGCTGTGGTCATTTCCATACATTTACATGGCTGGCTGGGAAGATTATCAATTGGAAGGGGGGATTAGGAATTGGATGCTGAAGAAGGAACTAACAAATGTCTGCAGCAGCCACTAAACATTCTCTGGAAGCTAAGAACATGAAGAACAGAAAGGTATTTTCTTACACTCTTCAAATAAAGCTAGCCTGAGATTATTGCCCCAGCATTCACTTTTGAACTTCATGTTTCCTAACAGATCTGGCAATTCAGCAGCCTTTTCTCCAAAGTCAAGAGCTGGGAGTTTAATGAAGTTGCTTCCATGTCTGAACACCTGAAGGCCTGTCCTTTCAACATTGTAGAGCATAAGACTGACCCAGTTCTTCTGACCAGCATGTGTCAGCTCCAGGAGCAGCCCCGAGAAACCTTAGTCACCACCTTTAGAACCAGACCACGAGGAAGACACACTTGCTAAAGATTCAGATGCCACCATTCTTGGATTTGCCCTCCGAGTTACTGAAAGTAGGACAGAGTGTGGTTTTGAGGACTTTCTTCTGTAAACTACATATGTGCTTTTCTAGGTATATGGAGCATGCACTGTCCTAAACCTGAGCAGTTGCACAGGATCTAAGAATTTTCTAAGCCATGGTTTGTACACTTGCCATTGAGTGCCATACTGATTACTTATTTCCTTCTCCCCACCCCCTTTTTTTCCTAAAACAAATCAGTCTGAGGAGAAAAAATAGGTAACTTGAGGCCATTTAAAAAATGAGCCCAAGTCTTAGGAGATGAGAGAGCACTGAAATTCCATAACCAGTACAGACCTGTGTTTTTGTGGAGAATGTTTTAATTGATGAGCACTTTCAAATTTATGGGGCAAGCAACACAGGATTGGGTCAGAGGTGTGTTCCACCTCTCGTGAAGGGCACGTGGTTTGATGGTTCTGGAGCTGGGGTTGTCTTGATGGTTAAGTCTAGGTCTTCTTTTAGTCGCTCCTGCCTTGAGGACAACACAGGCCAAAGAATGAGAGGCAGAAATGAGATCACAGAGTTTGTTGTGGAAAATCTTAGCAACATACAGAAGGACAGCCTTGCAAAATGAGGAAAAGTCCAAAAGGGTATTGTATTAATGGAGAAAATTAGCACCAAAAGCCACATGCCTACTTTTATACATGTCAAAAACGACTTGAGTCCAGATTCTTTTCTTCTTAAAATTATATTCTAGGTCTGGGTTAGGGATAGCAGAGGCATAGCCCAGCACCATCCTGGGCTATCTGAGATGACCTCAAGACATTAACACCAATTTCAGTGTCATGCCAGAATGCACAGGGTAGTCCAGAGAGACCACACATTGGCAGAATCCAGACAAGGCCCACTGCAGTTCCTGTGGCCCACCAGGTCTTAGATACCACTCAAGTACCCTGTGAGGGATCATAGGAAGGAACACACCTGAACATAGTAGTTCCCATAGAACACATAGGAACATAATTGCTCCTCCCTATTGTGGTTCATGACTCCAGTCTGTCAGAAATTGGTGATACTATTGGGCTTTGGTAACAAATAGTGAATACTCATGAAAATGGGAGTAAAATAAAAATACACAATAGACACTGCCATCCCCTAAAGCAGGGTTTCTCAGAACTATTGACATTTTGAACTGAACAATTCTTTGTTGTAAGGGACTATCCTGTGTGTTATCAGATATTTAGCAGCAGCCTTGGCCCCTGTGCAGTAGATACCAGTAGCCCTCCACCCCCACAGCTGTAACAACCAAAAATGTCTCCAGACATTGCTAAATATCCTCTGGGAGTAAAATCTCTCTGGGTTGAGAACCGCCATAAGCAATATCATACCAGTGGCAGTAACTTAGGATAAGTTTTTTAGTACAGCAAAATCTTACATAAGTATCTACAATGGTTATGATTTTATGTAGCTCTTCTTTATTTACTAGATAAGTCTTAGATGTGATTTTAAGTTGGGAACCAGATGGAGCTGATTGTTCAGTGTGGCTTTATGTCCTTAGGTCATGTGCAAAGAAATATATCCTTTCAGTTCCGCTCTCTCCAGATGTAGCAGAAGCCAGCATGTTGAGCTACTTATCTTGTGTTTCTTTCCCTCTTACCTTAATTGGTGCCATTTTCCCAGCAGTCTTCAAACAAGTGAGAAAAAGGAAAAGGAGGACATGTATCATGGGGAAGCAGAGAACAAAGAATTTAGCCGACAAAAAGAGTTTAGTCGATCTGAATACTTGTTATTGCCTGGGTCTCTCTCTGAACATGGTTCAGAGCTGGTACAGATGAAGTAGAGGACACCGGTGAGAAGAGTCAGAAGGCGTTAAAGCAAGTCCCAGAGTAGAAGCATGCTTATCTTTTCATTATAATGTGCCACTTGGTACTATTTGGTAATGTAATTCTATTTTTCATAATCCTTTTTGCTTGGTTTATATTTCACATTTGTATATAAGGCACCATTTTCTAAAAATACAGCTAGAGTGTGAGCTATGATTTTATTCAGTGAAGATGAGTAACTGGAAACAGCTGAGCACCAAAGTGGAAAAAAAGGAAGAGTTCCCCAGGTCTCAGCTCCATGTGTTTTGAATCCAGACCCCTCCTATCCAGAGAAAGAAAGCTCCTAAAGTCCATTCTGGGTGTCTTCTTTTACTAGAAAAAGAGATAAAGTGGAGCTATTCACCAAGGGAGAGAAAAATCAGGGGCTGCTGTTAGATGAAAAATGGAGAGAAAGGAGGAGAGCAGAGGGATTTTCCTTCACACCTGGGCACCTCAGGGTCCAGGAGAGCAGCCAGGAGGCTGCCCATACGGCTTTGTGGGCTGCACACTTACAGTTACTCTTTATTTTCCCAGTTACTGCCTTCAGAGCAAAATTAAATTGATTAGCATCATCAAACACATTTTATAAGATATCTAGTTGTATATGTTGCAGGAATCCAGGGTACTACAGGTATCCACCAGTCTACACAAACAAGCACATTTTATGGTGAGATGTCAGCTGAAGCAAAAAGGAAGCCTTTCAGAGAGGCTGTGGATTGGACTGAAAAATGACTAGATTCATGAGATGAGGGTATGTTGAGTAGCATGAGCAGCAGAATTATCTGACAGAGGCAAGACAGATGGACGTTGCTTCAGATGAAGAAGCAGCAGAGGGGAGTGAAAAGGAATGGGAGTAGGAGTCTGGTCAGGGAGGTATCTATGAACAGATACCTTGATGAGTTAATCTATCTGAAGTAGAGACCAGCCAAACATGGAGGGTGAAGTCGGCAGAACTGAAGCAGAAAGGAAGTTTCTGTCTTATAATGAAGGGAAAAGTGAAAAGCAAGGTGGAACTTGAAGATGGAACAGGAAAACCACTGTGAAAGTCTGATCTATCTGTGATATTGAGTCAAACTGAAGTGAAGAATGAGATTGTGTACATCTGTGGTGACTTACCTCTGTGTGCTGGAAATCCCACTGTCTCTAGAAGTGGCAATAAAAGCTGTTTTGCACTCTGGAAAGCTAACTGAGTGATTCTTGTAAGTTAGGTCTAGAGACAGATCTGTGATTCACTGGTACAGAGGTCATTGTGGAAACAAAGGAGTGTGTGTCTTGAAGGAGAACCAAGGAACAAGCCTGAAGGATGCAGTGCTCTCGACACATGAGGAGCTCGCCAATTTTATGGAGTCCTAGAACAATTATGGATCTTAGTCATTAATCCTAGCTCCTGCTTGGGCCCACTGCTTTCTTCGTCTTTGCCCCCAAATCCCTTTTATTTTTATTTTATCTAGGATCTCCTATTAGACCTTGCTGAGCCCAATGTCTCAGAAAAAAATGGCTGGAAAAACAAAAAAACAAAACAAACAAACAACAAACAAAAACCCACCATACCCAGGTATCTCATTCTTTCTCATCCCCATAATTTGCTTGGTGATTTGCTTTTTGCCCACCATTAGCTGTTTAAATGTACTCATCTCTTTTCCTATCAGCCTTGGCTCTGGACCACACAGAACAGTCATGAGTTTCCCCTATCTACCCTCTTACATGGCCATCGATTTCAGTCACCCAACTACAAGGAAGCCTGGACTTTCCCTAGTAGAGGCCACTGTCTCTGACCCTAAATCCTCTTAATACCTCACTGGAGCCTGTGTTCCTTTAGCTTTAGTCTTTTTTTTGCTGACCAAATCTCTCTTTTCCTCCTTTCTATTCCCCAATTTGTGTTTCTTCCTCAAGAATCATCATGTCCTGTGCTTGCTTCGGCAGCACATATACTAAAGAGTCACCATGTCCTGGGGTGCCTGGGTTCTCAGTCAGTTAAGTGTCCAACTCTCGGTTTTGGCTCATGGTTCATGAGTTCAAGCCCTGCATTGGGCTCTGTGTTGATAGTGCAGAGCCTGCTTGGGATTTTCTCTCTCTCCTTCTCTCTCTCTGCCCCTCCCATGCTCTCTCTCTCCCTCAAAATAAGTAAACTTAAAAAAAAAGAAAGTGTCATGTCCTTAAAGAACGCAGTCATTACTCCCAGGAAGAAGGTGGTTGGCCTCTCACAACTGCTAAAGCCAGTGCAAGTTGAACTGCCTTAATGTGGATACTTCCTGGTCCTCTGGCCCCTCACCTTACTGCCATTTTCCAGGCCAAACTGTTTGGTGTTGGGTTTAAGTACAATCTAAGGAGAAGATTTAACCTTGATATATAGGGTGCAGGGCAGTGGGCAATGGCAGGAGGGGGTCTTCTGGATACACCTGAGAGAGGGAAGGAGAATTGGAGCCATGAGAGTAGGGCCATTGAGGCCTGCATAAAAAGTACTATTTACCTCAGCATACAAATGAACCACAGTCCCACTTTATTTCTGATTTAAGATTGAGCAGACAGAAGGTTAAAAATAATCTCTGCAGAAAAGGAAAGTGGGCAAACAGTATAGCCAGTCAAATCAGACAATCTAGACATACCTTTCCATGTAAGCAAACCAGGAAGCTCAGAGCTCACAAACAGAGGAAGGCAGAACTTGGGGTATTTGAGGGAGTATTCATGAGGAAGGAGACAGGACCACAAGATGAATGTATGTCCATGAGCACATCTAGGGTAGAAAGGACACTGAGGGGAAGAAGACCCCTTCCTCATGCTGTCTCTGTCCCAACCCCTAGTGGAGAGGGAGAGGAAAGTCTCTCTAGAATCTCAGGCAACTCATGACACTTGCAGTAAGAATAGGGTGGGGGTGAAGGCAGAAACACTTTGGACTTGGGAAGTCACGGTAGAGGAGACAGGGAGAGCCAGTTACTGGAGGAGCTTGACATAATTTGCAGGAAAGAGTCCAAAGTGGCCATGGCAACGTCCCCGCCACCAGCCCTCATCCACCATCTCAATGTCAGTGATGATGTCATCAGGATCAAAGGAAATCTCGTCACTTCCCTCTGGGGAGGAAATGGATGGGATGTTAGGATGGTCAGACCGTAATCCTTCCATTCCTGTCCCCACTGTACACTTCAGGGAAAGAAGGGTGCTATTCTTCTGGATGCTAATCCTGGGTCCTCCCCTGACCCTCAGAATCCATCTCCCTCTCTTGTAGTAAGGGCCTCCAGGCACCAGACCCCTCAGGCCACTCCAAACCTACCTCCTTGGTAATCATACAGGGCTATCGCTGAGATCCCTGCTCCAGCCCCAGCTGGGTAGCCAGATGATTCTGCATGAAGAGAAATATAAACATGGTCTCACCAACATGGAGAAGGAAAACAGGTCCTTCTGGGTAGTGGGGGGAATTCCTCTTCCTTTTGCCCTCCCCTGGACTGGACCCAATGCAGGAGCTGCTTCTCCCACCCCCCACCCCCCACTCACCAGCCATAGTGGAGGCAAAAGAAGGATTCTCAGGTTCGAGTACATCCTCATAGTCCCCATCTGGTTCACCATCCTGCTCACATCTGTCCATGTCTCCAATATCCTCATAGTCATTCTCAGTCTCAGGCTCAGTCTCAGGCTCAGGCTCAGACTTGGGCTGAGGCTCAGGCTCAGGCTCAGGCTCAGGCTCAGGCTCTACTTCATACACTGGCTCTTCCTCCAGCTGCAGGCCTTCCAGAGTCCTGGGAGGCAGGGCTGGGGGCTCCTCATCCTGAGAAGGGACAGTGTGGATCAGAACAACTTCCACCCATGGGTGGGGTACTAAGACCCCACCCATCACCATCCTACCAATTCTACCCTCGTCCTCACCTCTACCTAATAGACTCTCCTAGAGAACACAGGCTTTCATCCATCTTTATTCCTTGACTTCCTCCCATACCTACCCACTCAAAACATCTACCAGGAGGTGATAGGAGGGGAATGTAGAAGGTGTAAAGAAAAGGAAATGGAAAGCAAGTCCGATTCCTCGAATGACCAGGAAAAGATTGAAGCAAAACACATTTTTGAGAATACCACGGCTAGGATGACTAACTCTCCTGATCTTCCCAGGACTAGGTAGCCCCCAGAATGCAAGGTTTTCAGTTCTAAGACCAGGACAGTACCAGACAAACCAGGGTGGTTGGTCACTTCATATGGCCCACCTTTCCTCCCATGAGGAGATGGGGAAGGGATAGAGGATCTTTGGGGCTCTACTCACCTCTGGGGGATTCTGCCTCAGGGGCAGGGTAGGCACTGGGTGTTCCCTACTGGTTCTCACAGGCCCAGGCTCTGATGGTGGACAGCTCCCTGCTGGAGGCCAGGCCTGTGAAGAATGAAGCATCTCTCTTGTAAGTATGTAAACCTCTGTCTTCTCTCTTACACTTCCCTTCCTGTCTCTGCCAATCCAAATCAATCATCCTTCTAGATGGGCTCCAACCTGAAGTGATAGCTCCTTCTTGTTCCTGTAGTAATGACTGGCTGCATGGCCAAATATGCAAATCTTGGTCTATATAAATCTTGATTTTTTTTTTTCCCTCTAACATTTTGGTATATATGAGGCCCAATCACTCAGCCTGAAATCTTCCTGAAGATGGAGACAGGAATTATCAACTTTGCCTAACACCAGGGAGGCCTGTGCCTTATTTTCTACCAATGATTTGGAATCCTTACTTTATTTGGGCAAGGAATCTTGGATGTGAACCCCAGAAGACCAAGCACTCACCTCTGAAGAGATTTTCTTGGGCAATGGGGCTGGCACCTCTGGCTCTCCCACAGTGTCTACTGGCTGCTTAGCCTCATGGCTCTTCTTTACCAGGGCCTTTCTCTCCTGTTGCTGCCTGGCTATCTGCTGTGCCTTTTCTTCTTCCTCCCGCTTCCTCTTCTCCTCAGCCATGGACTCAAATTTTGCCTTCAACCCACGAGCACCACTAGAAGCTGCAGACACAGGCAAGAAGAATTAGGATTGTCTTGGATCAGGTATGGTGGGGATGGCACTTGAAGGAAGAGAAGGAATTGGTTAAATATCCAGGCAGAAAGCAGATGGAGAGGGAACTCATGGGAGGGAAGGTAAGAGGTACTGATGGAGGAACAAGTGGGTTTTAGGAAGAGAATATAGCCCTGAAGCCTAGATTTCCATATAGCCAAGCCATGCAATCTCACACTTTTGTCCTTTCTAAATTATAAGCTTTGTTTTCCTAACTAGCATCCTTCCCTATCCACATTCCTTAAACCTGTATGCCCTCTGGCCACCACCCACCCTCTCCTTCCCAGTCCCAAGTTCTTATCCTTCTTATTCTTCCCAAATGTCTCCCCAACCCTCCCTTCCTATGTTCTCTGCTCACAGTTTCTTCCTAATGTCACTCTATCTCTCTACCCACTTAATCCAGTTTTTCTAGGAGAGAGAATTTGGGAATATACAGGCAGGATCAAGTCTACCTCAGCTAGTTTAAGTAGTTAAAGGCATGGAGAGGGTAGTCTAGGCATGAGAAAGAATGAGAAGGAAGAGGTGGTTGAGGAAAATAGAGAAAAGGAATTGTTAAGACTCACCAGCCTCTATGGGTGTCGTCTTTTTATAAGCTGTAGTTGGAGCCTCCATTTCATTGAAGCCAACAGCACTCTGTAGAGAGAACAGTATGCAGGGAGGGAGGAGAAGGGAATGGTGATAACCCAAAGTCAGTATTGGATATTGGGGACGCTATAGGAGGTATCCCTAACCATTTGGTGCTTAATAGTTAAACAGGATATTCCTATATTGTTTTGTGGTAGAGAGAGGGGTAAAGAATTTCTAAACTGGTGGGCTCAGCTCCCCTTTTTGAAAGCTCAGAGAACCTAGAACCTCACACCTCTAAGTCCAGTTGCCTAGAATGCAGCAGGGCCCAGCCAACGCATGAAGAGGAACTGGTGTGCGTGGAATAGAAATAGATTATAGATTGAATTAAGCAATGTCTAGCAATCAATGAAATTTCAAACATCACCTTTCCCTGAAGTTTATCTGTGTTTCTGTTTCTTTCTCTGACTCCCCCCATTCTCTTTTTTTGAAGCTCAGGCTCTGGAAGACTTGCTCATTAAATGCTGAAAGCAGTCAATGGGGAGTGTAGGACAACAGCTCAGGACACTTAGCTTCTCTTATCTCAATGCATTTCAAGTGCAGTTTAGGGACCTTTTCTCAAGACACTGGTGTTCTGGTGCTTTACCTTATCCACTCGGTCCTTCTGGATTCCATACTGACCACCAAAGCCCTTGGCATAATCTGCAGGACAGAAAGGTCTGAGAGTCATAAGAGGAGTTAAAATGCTAGGAATGTATAGGTAGGGGAGTCATGGAAGAAAGACCAGACAACAGGAATATGGAAAATAGAGATGGATGAGGGAGAGTGAGAATCAGAGGGCAGAGAAAAGCCTGGATGGAAAGAGAAAGAAAAGGATAGGGAGAAAAACAGTTAAAAGAAAATGGATTGGAGATAGATATGAAGAGGGAAAGATAAAAGAGAGAAGTGACAGAAAAGGAAGTAATATAGGGAGGAAATGGGAAAAAAATAAGGAGGTTCCTCCAGCCATCCCCTATATGTCCCAGGGAGGAGAGAGACTCTCTGTCTTTGTGAGGCACAGGGGCCTGTGAGACTCAAAGCCAAATCACTCACTTGTCATCACCCAGACTGTTTATCTTTCTCTTGCTCAGTGACCCCTTCTCTTTGGCCTCTTCTCTCCTGCTCCTAATCTTGCTTCTTTCCTCTCTATCCTCTTGGTTTCTCCCCATCCACCCCACATACATACACTTACCCTTTACACCACCACTGCACATCTGCACCTTTGTACTCTGGGTCCTCTGTGTCAGCTTCCAGCAGGGAAGGAAGGAGGGTTCTAGGCTACTGTGTGACCTCCCTCCTCTCCAATCCCAACTCACCTCTCTGGGACTCATGTTTCTCTGTCTCTCCCTTGTAGTCATATCCCAGAGCTGCTTTGTCCCGTTTATCCTTCTCTATCCCATAACGGCCTCCAAAGCCATGAGAGTAATCTGTGGTGGAAGAAGTAGTCATGAGAGCCCACTCAGCCCAAAGGAAGGTACTGTGGAAGAGCGAAGTCAGGTTAAGTGGGTGCAGGGGGGATAGGGGCCTGGGAAGAAAGATGGGCCAGCATCTAAGTGAATTAAAGACAAACAGTGTCCTAAGCCATCTTTTGGAAGCTGTAATTCAACATTGTTCCCTCCTTTCCTCTTCACCTTTACTTCTGTCTCAAGATGAGAAGAGCATTTCAATCTTCTCCCTTCTTCAAGGAAGGGGAAAGTATAGAGAATGTAAAGAGACACTTTCAGGCAAAAAAAAAAAAAAAGGCAAATACATATGAAATGTAGCCTGTTCTTACTCCTATATAAACACTTAGCAATATCTGCTAAAATACAACAATCGTTTTTTTTTTTTTAATAGTGAAGCTCAAATGAAAAAAAAAAAATCATGGCTCCAGAAACAAAGAGATGAATCAAAGCAGTAGATATGAGAGTAATCATGAGTGGACTGAGAAAACCCAAGGATGTTTTAAGCCCCGAATTTAGTGTCTAGAGATTAGGATCTAGGGTCAGGGGTTCTTATACAAGAACAGGGGACTGGGGAGCAAGAAATGACACTCTACCTGCTTCTGTAAAAGCGTTCTAGAAAAATTCTACTTATTTTTCCAGGGAAATGGTGAAGGGGATTGTCATTTGTTCAGCACTTGGTAGTGGGAAATTTTACCTATGGGACTTGGAAACTCCAGGCTTACCCTGAATGTGTAGAATGCAAATTTCCAGTTATACACTACTTATATTACACAGGAATTCTAAGAGGAGAAATTAACTTCATGCTGGTCTAGAAAAATATATACCACCGAAAGAAAAAGCATTGGAAAGATGGCAGGAATATGAGACAGAGTAGACCTCAATAGAAAATGCATTGTAAGAGATAAGAGAGCTACAACACAATAACAAGAGAACAAATCATCATTTATGAGGAATATGTATGTTGGTATAACCAATTAACAGAATCCAGATTTATATGTAAGCAAAAACTGACAGAAACAGAAAGAAATAGACAAATCTGTGATCCTAGGTGAAAATATTAACACTCCTGTCACATTAATTGATAGAATATTTAGACAAAAAGAATCTAAAATTATAGAAGGTGCAACATTATCATCTAACAAGACCTAATTGACATTTACAGAACATTATATCCCCAAACTGCATAATATACTATTTTTTATGCACATAGAAAATTCACCAAGATAGACTATATGCTTGCCTATACAATAAGTTGCAATACATTAAAAAGGTTGATATTAGACATCATATTCTCTTAACACAATAGGGTTAAATTAGAAAATTCTCTAATACCTAGAAAATAAATAACACATTTATAAATAACCCATGGGTCAAAGAAAAAATCAAAAGGGAAATTAGAACACACATTTTTAGCTTAATAAAAATTAAAACACACAGAACATGTGGAATGCAGCAAAAGTTTGTTTAGAGGGAAGTATATAACTTTAAGTACCCATACATGTTACTATACTTTGTCCAAACCCATAGAAAGTACAATACCAATAGTAATCCCTAAGATAAACTATGGATGGACTTTGGGTGATTTTTGATGTGTCAATGTAGGTTCATCCTTGGTAAAAAATGTACCACTGTGGTGAGTGATGTTAATAATGGAGGAGGCTACACGTATGGGGGTGATGAGGGAGGAGTGTATGGGAAATCTCTGTGTCTTCCTCTCAATTTTGTTGTAAGTCTAAAACTTCTCTAAAAATATAAAGTCTAGGGGCACCTGGGTGGCTCAACCAGTTAAGCATTGGACTCTGGATTTCAGCTCAGGTCCTGATCTCACAGTTCGTGGGTTGAAGCCCCATGTCAGGCTCTGCACTCACTGTGTCAGAGCCTGCCTTGAATCCTCTGTCTCCCTCTCTCTGGCCCTCTCCTGCTCATGCACTCTCTCTTTCTCTCTCTCAAAAATAAATAAACATTTAAAAAGTTAAAAATAAATGAATAAAAATACAAAGCCTATGATGGGATACCATCTGACACCTGTCAGAATGGCTAAAATTAACAACATAGGAAACAACAGGTATTGGCAAGGATGGAGAGAAAAGTGAACCCTCTTGCACTATTGTTGGGAATCTAGACTGGTACAGCCACTCCGGAAAACAGTATGTATCTTGCTCAAAAAGTTAAAAATAAACCTACCTTCTGACCCAGCAATTGCACTATGAGGTATTTACCCAAAGGATACAGAAATACAGATTCAATGGGAACACATGCCCCCAGATGTTTATAGCAGCATTATCAACAATAGCCAAATTATGGAAAGAGCCCAAATGTCCATCAACTAATGAATGGACAAAGCAGATGTGGTATACACACACACACACACACACACACACACACACACACACACACACGCACACGGGAATATTACTCAGCCATCAAAAGGAATGAAATCTTGCCATTTGCGACAATGTAGATGGAGCTAGAGAGAGTATTATGCTAAGTGAAATAGGTCAGTCAGAAAAAGATAAATACCATTTGATTTCACTCATATGTGGAATTTAAGAAACAAAACAGATGAACATAGAGGAAGGAAAAAAAAGAGGAAGGAAAATCATAAGAGACTCTTAACTATGGAGAGCAAACTGAGGGTCTCTGGAGGGGTGTTGGTGGTAGGATGGGTTGAATGGGTGATAGTTATTAAGTAGGGCACTTGTGATGAGTACTGTTATATGTAAGTGATGAATCACTAAATTCTACTCCTGAAATCATTATTACACTCTATGTCAACCAACTCAAATTTAAATAAAAACTTGAAACAATAAATAAATAAATAAATAAATAAATAAATAAAGGCTTTAAAGAAAGAGAGAGAGAGAGAGAGAGATACATTAAAAAGAGAAGGAAAAGTTCCAGTATGCATCTAATATGGGTTCCAGAAGAAAGAATAAAGGAGAGGAGAGGCACTATCCAAAGGAAACCAACCTGAGAATTTTCTATAATTGAAGTTATTTCTCAGTTGAAGAGGAACAATAGTCTCATGCAGGAAAGAGAAATAAGTCCAACATTTAGATATATCCTAATGATATTTCAGAATATCAGAGACAAAAAGAAAACCTTTCAGGGCACCTAGGTGGTTCAGTCGGTTAAACATCTGACTTTGGCCCAGGTCACGGTCTTGCAGTCCACGGGTTCAAGCCCTGCATTGGGCTCTGTGCTGACAGCTCAGAGCCTGGAGCCTGCTTCAGATTCTGTGTCTCCTTCTCTCTCTGCCTCTCCACTGCTCACACTCTGTCTCTATCTCTCAAGAATAAATAAACATTAAAAATTAAAAAAAAAGGAAAACCTCTCACAGAAAAAAATAGAGACACAAAGGAATGATGGTTAGAGTACACAAGAGAGATGCCAAGGAGAATGAAATAATACCTTCAAAGTGATGAAGGAAAAGTAACAATGAGAAATGGAGCAAAATATATTTTTCAGACAAAACCTGGGAGTTCTTTCATAGGCTCTCACTGAAAGAATTATCAAAGGATATACTTTAGTAAGAAGGAAATAAAAGCAATGAGGAAACAGCAAAATATAATAAACAGGAATGGGCTAGGAAGTTGGTAAATATGTTGGACAATTTAAATAAGCATTCACTAGGGGCACTTGGGTGGCTCAGTTGGTTAAGTGTCCGACTTTGGCTCAGGTCATGATCTCGCAATTTGTGAGTTTGAGCCCCGCATCAGGCTCTGTGCTGAGAGCTCAGAACCTGGAGCCTGCTTTGGATTCTGTGTCTCCCTCTCTCTGTGTCCCTCTCCACTCACACTCTTGTTTCTCTCTCTCAAAAGTAAATAAACATTAAAAAATTAAAAAATAAATAAAAAATAAATAAGCATTCACTAAATAATAATAGTGATTCATTTTTGTGGGGTTTAAAAACACATGGAATCCTTACACTGGGCAGCAATTGGCCAGTTGGTACAAAGAATATAGGATATAGAAGGAATGCAATTAAATTATTCTACATTTTCTTTGTTACTCAGAATGAGATAGTGATTAATTTTAAACTTAAGTAAAAAATGAGAGTTAAAACTTAGGGATACCTTCCTAAAACAAAGGAATAGAATACCTTATTTTCAATCCAGATGGAAAAGGGGACTAAACAATCTCATAGGAAGAGATAAAGAAGAAAGAAGCAAGTACATGCTTGGATTTAAAAATAAATACAATAGTGGGGAACTGGGTCATGGAACTAAAGGGAGTTGATGACAGCTATTGGGAGGTGAAGTCTGAGCTGAATAGGTCAATTGGGTTGCAAAGGTTGAAGCACAGGGTCCTTGCCTTTCTGAGATGCATGCTTCTCCACTTCTCCTTTGTAATCAAAGCCAACTGCCGACTACAGAGAAAAGGAGAGAGGATTGATTAGAACTGGAGCTGACAGTTTTCCCTCTCCCTCACATACCTCCCCCCTAGCTCAGGCCAGAGGTTAGTTTATAGGAGCTTAGGGCTGAGAATGAGAGTTTGACCTAGAAACAGATGACACCCTGACCTGACAGGCTGGTGGAGCAGCAGTGTGCTACAGAGCAATGAACGTGAGCGTTATGGGCTCATCAGCTCTTGATTCAACCCCCAACCCCACTTGCCCTATTTTTAGTTGTTTAACTTTATGCATGTCCTTTAACATTACTGAGCCTCAGTCTCCTCAAATATGAAATGAAACTAGGTAAACCTCCTTACTAACCTCAAGTATGAAATGGAGAAATGATCCCTCTTTATTTGGGACAGTGTAAGTAATAAGTGGGTCAAGGTATGTAAAGTGTTTGCATTGTGTCACTCAGTAAATTAGTGCTTTTCTTCCTAACTCTCACGATACTAAAATGAGATAATAGTTAGGAATGTGCCTTGTAAACTATAAAGCACCACGCACATGTAAGAGATATTATCCTATTCCTAATTGATTGTACTGTGCCTCTCTTCTCTTTCCCTAAATGGCAGCCGAAACCCAGAGATGTGTTTTGATGGGATGAGAGGCAACTAGGAGAACCTGGATCTTTGCTGCTCTAGGACTGGATATGTTGGCCAATACCTAACATCACTCATAGCTACATCCCCATCTGGCTCAGTACCTATAGGTCTTCTAGGCAAGACTAGATTTTGCATCTCAAGAGCCATTACTATGTATTGTTTCTTGGTTTACATGACATACTGACTATTTAGGTAATTCAATTTGTGACCCAGGAGGCAGAAGATGAAACAAAGAACAAGGAGTGGTCAGGAAAAGACAAGATAGAAGGGAAATTCCATCCTACTGTGCTTTTTCTTTTTAAAACTACCTTTTTTTTTTTCCCCACAAAGGAGTCTTTAAAACCTCTGGGCTTCAGGATTTTGGTGCTACATCATGTGAAAAGTAACCTTTACCTTCTAAAAACATTATAACCCTAATTAGCTGTTTTACTTGATTGTTTGCTCCTGTGGTCATAATACTTAAGCTGACTCCCACATTCTCCTGAAAGGCATAATGATAAGGTTTCGATGCTTGAACAAAAGAGGAGCTTTGGAATTTCCCTTGTCTTTCTTCATCACAATGAAGAAATTAATGGTTTGACTTCCTTATCAATGTTTGATTCCTTATCAAAACAGAGTGTCAGAATCTTTGTATCATTTATATTAACACTATTGAGCTCAGCATGTGGCCTCCAAAAGTGGCACAAAGGAACTTGCCAAAGAAGATTATGGGAGCTATCCTCATGATGGACCCTCCTGAGGCTACTGCCATCTTTCCATAGGAGAAGCATAGACCCACATTCAACAGTGAGTGCTGGTAAATCCCACAGGATTTGAGCTGGGTGGCACAGGGAGATACTTACCTTGTCTGCCCTGTCCTTCTCAACTCCATATTTGCCTCCAAAGCCTCTGGCAGCATCAGTCTGAGAAGAGTGCTTCTCCACCTCAGCAACATATTCATGGCCCACGGCACTCTAAGAAAATCAGATGGAAAGAGTGAAAGACAAAAATGACTGTAAAAATTAAAATGATACAGACGTGGTTTGGGATTTAAGAATACCAGAAATTCCATTCTGGGTCTGTCTCACAGCCTCCACCAGTGTATCATGTAAGGAGTATATGACTGGAGAGAGCAAGGTTGCTTTTTCTAGAGGCTCACACATCCTGAGTCTTCTTTAATACCATTAGGAACCCATCACTTAGGAAACTCCTGTAGGATGGGCTGGAACCATCAGGATAGATTCGAGGTAGGCAGAACAGTGGTTAAGCCAGAAACAAAAAGAAAGGTAAAAACAAGGGATTTATGGGTCAAAATAGAATTAAGTAGTTAATAAAGAGAGATCAAAGGGGACTAACTTTATACCATAGCCAAGATTGCATATTTCATTAAAATAGCCAAGTGCTTCTGTTCTGGTTTATAGTTTCTGTGTGACCATCACATTTCAGAAGTGCCAACTGAGCCCTGATATTTAACAGTGACTGACTCTGCACCAAAGGGGGTTGGTAGACAATACTGTAAGTAGTCCAAGAGGGCATATAAATTTTCTATGCCCCTTCACTTTTTATTCCATCTATTGTTTTATTTTCTATTTGGTTTTAAAAGGTTTATCTCTTCTAATATTTAGATATGGCTATTTCAATAATCTGGGAACTGACTAGTACTTCAAACCAAATAATGCAGAGTCCCAAATAAGGAGAAATTAGAAAGCCTTTCCTTTCTCCTGTATTTCGAATCTCATGCTGGGACAAACATCAATATAGAGATTGATGTGAAGCATTGCCGTATATGAGCTCCTAGGAACTCATTTTACAGTATTTTTAGGTCTGTGTAGGTCAACTTTGCTTGTGAATTTAAGAATGCATGAATGCTTATCTAGTTTTTTCCTAGGAATTTTGTGGAGAATACAGTGCCTACATTGCACTTTACACAATGACAAAACAAAACACTTCTTGAGGGTGCACTAAAGGCTTTTCATTGAATTATTTTTTCCTCCTTAGAGATAAAAATCTTTTTTTGTTGTTGTTGTTGTTACAGGAATATATCTCTATCTTTGAGATTAGCAAAGTCAATGGAAACTATGATTTAAAACACAAGCATTTTGGGGGCGCCTGGGTGGCTCAGTCGGTTAAGCGTCCGACTTCGGCTCAGGTCATGATCTCACAGTCCGTGAGTTCGAGCCCTGCGTCGGGCTCTGTGCTGACAGCTCAGAGCCTGGAGCCTGCTTCAGATTCTATGTCTCCCTCTCTCTCTGACCCTCCCCTGTTCATGCTCTGTCTCTCTCTGTCTCAAAAATAGATAAACATTAAAAAAAATTTTTTTTTAATTAAAAAAATAAATAAATAAGACACAAGCATTTTTAGCCATACTTTAGTGGTAGCTAATGGATAAAGGAAAATATTTGTATTTGATGGAATCTAATGAATAAATTCACATCAATATTTTTCCCATGCACATATCATATAAGGTATAATATAGATATACACAAAGAACACTAAATACACAGTAAAGAAAATAATAAAAAGTTGCAATATCAACATTCTATACAAACATTTGAAAACAGTAAATGATTTTAAGACATATTCTTCCCTTCTCTAATTGTGACCCTGTCTCCTCAGTCTAGGAGTTACAGCATGGCTGGGTCTACCACAGGCTAGCCCTTTTAAATTCTTGGACGACATTTTCTACTATCTATATTTATGTGTTGAAATCAGGTAAAAAATGATACAAATAGTATGTGGACATTCTATTTTAAAGCCCAAATTAATGCTGTATTTTGAATAAGTTTTAAACTACAATACCAACAAATGAATCAATTTTTTATCTTTAAGCAAACATCTTTCTTTCAACTCACCTTGTCCATTCGGTCTCTCTCCACCCCAAACCGACCTCCATACCCATGGGATGCTTTGGGCCCTGAGTCCATCTCCTTCTTCTTGAGAATATCATGCTCCTCTGACACTTTGTTCCTCAGCTGGTGGATACTGGAAGTAACCACATGACAGAGACTCATCTAGCACAAGTCAATGAACTCTCCCTCCCAGAAAAATGGAAGTCTTGAGATGTGTTCTTTATTTTTAGCAATAACCTGAGCTCCCAAAGTATATCAATGCTGGGTCTGGGAGTAAGAGATTAGTGTGGCCTATATACCATAGTCTGATTTAAACTCTCCACAAGCCAATAATATTTCCTCTAGTCTGTTAATTTGTCCACTAAATAAACTTCTGATACTTGTCCCGTTTTTCATGTTCTTAAATATTAGAGGACAGTGATACCAATTATATTCTAGTAACTGGGAAGTTATTTTCCTTCTGAATGGGTCTGCTTTCTAGCATTAGATACTCTCTCCCCAGAAGTACAAAAATATTTATATACCCCTTTATTCCCACATTCTAGTCCTGAGAATCTACCTCAAGGAAATAATTTTAAATATGGCAAGTCTTAATATCTAACGATATTCACTGAAACACTGAAGATAATAGCAAGAACTAAGAAACAATTTATAGGCCTAATACTTGGAGAACAGTTAAGTAAATTGCAATATTACCTTTCAATGCCATACTAGGAAGTCATTAACGACGGTTAGGAAAGATGTAGCTTTGGGAGATTTATCTATACGTTAAGTATTTGGTGTATATTTTGGTAAAAAAATGAATGCCCTTCGTCTCCACCCCCAAATCTGAAATTCCTTACACTAAAATCTAATAAAACAAACAATAAGCAGAATCAGACCTATAAATACAGAGAACAAACTCATGGCTGCCAGAGGGGATGGGCAAAATGGAAGGAGGAGAGTAGAAGATGCAGGGTTCCAGTTATAGAATAAATACGTCACAGAAGTAATAGTCAAAGCACAAGGAATGTAGTCAATGACATTATAATAGCGATGTAACTGGACAGATGGTAGCTATACTTGTGGTAAACACATCATAATGTATAAACTTGTCAAATCACTAAGTTATCCACCTGAAATGAATGTAACATTATGTATCAACTATACTGAAATGAAAAAAAAAGCTAATAAAAACTAACAGAATTCAGTCTTATCACTAATTGTTGTAACACCTGAAGACCCAAATAAACTTGATTTGGGACACCTCTGTCACTAAGAGAATGTAACACCAAAAGGAAGCCTTCTCCTTCTTACTTCACTTTCATCTTCACTATGAGGGTAGAGAGCACCTCTGCAGATCTGTCTGCTCTGAGGATATGAGGTGACAGGTCAGCACTAGCACCAATAAAGGACAATCAGTATGTGTACTTGGTCACATAGAGGCACTTCTGGGGATTCTTAGAAACATTTGGACAAGAGAACCCTAAATTAAAAAAATTCACTTCCTGCAGCAAGAAAAAGAGGTTTAGGGAATTGAGACAGTGATGTTACTAGGACTTCACCAGCTTGGGAAAACCAGATACACTGGTTACAGGTTAGAATGGCCATCCCACAGCAGAAATTCTCTTCTTTCATGGAAGAATAGATCCATCTGGTGGCCTTCTAGTATAAGCCCACCAAAAGCCTTTTTTTAAAGCCCTCTCGGCTTTAGTCATAGTTAATTTTAGAAAGCTGGCTTTGAACCAGATGAAATTAAGCTAAGAGCTGGAAGGACCATCTGTTCTGTGCCTGCTCTAAACCCTCTGGCAGCAGTGGAGGCAGAGATCCTGTGTTGCTAGTTCATTAACACTGACACTTTAGAAATGTCTGTGTCAAAAAAGCTACTGGTTCCAAGAACATGTAAATAACTGTTATTTCCCAACCAAAATATTCAGATGAAGAATGACAAAAATGATGCCAAACATTACTTTCAAATGAGCAAAATGTGCGAAGTTTTAATGAGTCCAATGATTGCCACATGGGTCATAACTATACCATTGTTAAAACAAGTTTTTAAAGGGGATTTGAAAATGAAATTCAGGAATTTCCACCTAATGGATGATAGCAAAGCTAATCAGAGGATGATTCCAATAGATAATACAATTTAAATAAAAATGTTGGGGCCAAAAAAGGCCAACTTCTTATCAAATTCTTTAGAATATAGCTGAAGCCACTCTAAATAGGCCTTAATCATATTAGTACTTCACTCAATAAATATTAATTAAACTTTTGAGTGTAAGGCACTTTTAGGCTGTGAGGATACAAAGATTTTTAATGTATATGGAGATAGTGGTCAGGTGGGAAAGATAGAAAAAGTTACAATCCAATGTGCTAAGCAACATATCTAAGAAATGTTTGACACGTTAAGTCTCAGATACCTATTTTAAGTTTTAAAATACCTTGGAATTTGGTAAAGCGATGCAGTTTATGGGAACCAAGTGTTTTGTTTTTGTTACAATAATAAAAGCACAGAGATGAGTCACACAGATAAGATTTTATCCACAGATGATATGATCATAGATGCAGAAAATCTAAAGAATCTACAGAATACACTACTGGAACTATTAAGTACATTTGGTAAGTTCACAGGATACAAGAGCATGATCAAAATCAATTTCATTTCTACACACAGGCATAACTCATTTTAGGGGCATGCCACTTTATTACACTTTGCAGATATTGTGTTTTTAACAAATTGAACATTTGTGGCAACACTATATTGAGCAAGTCCATTGGCACCATTTTTCCTACACCATTTTCTCACTTCATGTATCTGTCACATTTTGGTACTTTGCACAATATTTCAAAGTTTTTCAATATTATTATATTGATTATGATGATCTGTGATCAGTGCTGCTTGACGTTACTATTATAATGGTTTGGGGCACCATGAACTTGAATGGATGGGAAGTTGCTTCTTATGGATGAGCAAAGAAAGTGGTTTCTTGAGATGTCATAAATGTTGCATGTATTCTGACTGCTCCCCCAACCAGCCATTTCCCCATCTCTCTTTCTTGCCTTAGGCCTCCTTATTCCCTGAGACACAGCAATTTTGAAATCAGGCCAATTAATAACTCTGCAATGGCATCTAAGTGTTCAAGTGAAAGAAGAGTCACACATCTCTCCTTTAAATCAAAAGCTTCAAAATCATTTCAAAAGAAATCATTAAGCTTAATGATGAAGGCATTTCAAAAGCCAAGACAGGCCAAAAGGTAGGTCTCTTATGCCACACAGTTAGCCAAGTTGTGAATGCAAAGGAAAAGTTCTTTTTTTAAATTTTCTTATGTATATAACTGACAGTCAAATTGGCTTACATACAATACCCAGTGCTCATCCCAACAAGTGCCCTACTCAATGTCCATCACTCATTTTCCCTCTCCCCTTCCTGCCCCCCCATCCACCCTTAGTTTTTTCTCTGTATTTAATAATCTCTTGTGGTTTGCCTCCCCCTCTCTTTGTTTGTATCTATTTTTCCCCCTTCCATTCCCCCATGGTCTGTTCAGTTTCTCAAGATCCACATGAGTGAAAACATATGATAACGGTCCTTCTCTGACTGACTTATTTCACTCAGCATAATACCTTCCAGTTGCAAGGGAAAAGTTCTTAAAATAAATTAAAAGTGCTACTCCAGTGAACATATGAATGATAAGAAAGCAAAACAGACTTATTGCTGATATGGAGAATGTTCTAGTGGTCTGGATAGAAGATCAAACCAACCACAACATTCCCTTAAGTCAAAGCCTAATCTAGTGCAAGGCCCTAACTTTCTTCAGTTCCTTGAGGGATGAAAGAGGTGAGGAAGCTGCAGAAGAAAAGCTGGAAGGTAGCAGTGGTTGGTTCTTGAGGTTTAAGGAAAGACGCCATCTTCATAACATAACAGTTCAAGGTGAAACAACAGGTGCTGATGTAGAAGCTGTAGAAAGTTATCCAGAAGATCTACCTAAGATAATTAATGAAGGTGGCTACACTAAACAAAAGATTTTCAATGTAGACAAAAGAGCCTTCTACTGAAAGATGCCATTTAGAACTTTCATAGCTAAAGAGGAGAAGTCAATGCCTGGCTTCAAAGCTTCAATGGATAGGCTGATTCTCTTCTTAGGGGCTAAGAAAGCTGGTGATTTTAAGGTGAAACCAATGCTCATTTACCATTCTGAGAACTCCAGGGCCCTTTAAGAATCACACTAAATCTACTCTACTGATGCTTTATAAATGAACAACAAAGACTGGATGACAGCACATCTGTTTACAACATGGTTTACTGAATATTTTAAGTCCACTGCTGAGACCTACTAAGAAAAGAGATGCCTTTCAAAATATTATTGCTCATTGACAATGCGCCTGGCCCCCCCAAGAACTCTGATGGAGATGGACCACATGGTTAGTGTCATTTTCAAAACCTGCTAACACAATATCCATTCTGCTGTCCATGGGTCAAGGAATAATTTCATTTTTCAAGTCTTGTGAAAGTATTTAAGAAATCTATCCTTTAAGACTATAGATGCCATAGATAGTGATTCCTCTGATGGATCTGGGCAAAGTAAATTGAAAACCTTCTGGAAAGGATTCACCATTAGAGGTGGCATTAAGAACATTCAATAATTCCCAAGGAGAGATCAAAATATCAATGTTAACAGGAGTTTGAGGAAGTTGATTTCAACCCTCATGAATGACTTTGAGGGTTCAAGACTGCTGTGGAGGAAGTAACTGCAGTTGTGGTGGAAACAGCAAGAGAACTAGAATCAGAAGTGGAGCCTGAAGATGTGACTGAATTGCTGCAATCTCAAGATACAACTTGAATGCATGGGAAGTTGCTTCTTATGGATGAGCAAAGAAAGTGGTTTCTTGAGATGGAAACTACTCCTGGTGTAGATGCTGTGAAGACTGTCAAAATGACAACAAAGGACTTAGAATATGACATAAATTTACATGATAAAGCAGCAGCCGGGTTTTAGAGGATTGACTCCAATTTTGAAAGAAGCTCTACTGTGGGTAAAATGCTATCAAACAGTGTCACATGCTACAGAAAAACATTCATGAAAGGAAAAATCAATCAATGTAGCAAACTTCCAATTTTGATACAGAAAATTTTTCCATAGAAATTGCCACAGTCACCCCAACTTTAGCAACAATCAGTCAGAAGCCATCAGAAGCCATCAACATGGAGGTAAGACCCTCCACCAGCAAAAAGATATGACTCACTGAATGTTCAGATGATGCTTACTATCTTTTAGCAAAGTATTTTTATTTTTTAAAAATGTTTTGTTTTGTTTTTTTTTTTGAGAGAGAGAGAGAGAGAGTGAGTGGGGAAGGGGCAGAGAGAGAGAGGGAGAGAAAGAATCCCAATCCATGCTGACGCAGGGCTCAAACCCACAAACTGTGAGGTCATGACCTGAGCCAAAACCAAGGCCACCGAGGCACCCCACAAAGTACTTTTAAATTAAGGTATGCACATTATTTCTTTAGACATAATGCTACTGCACACTTAATAGACCACAATATAATGTGAACATAACTTTTATATGCACTGAGAAATAAAAAAACTCATTTTACTTGCTTTATTCTGATATTTGCTTTATTGTGAGGGTCAGATACCAAACCTGCAATATTGCTGAGTATGACTATACTAGCCATGGACATTTGAAAATTAAAAGTTAAAAATAAATACTATTTATTATCCCATGAAATCACATGAACTATTTTAGCATCAATTTAATAATAAAATGTCCAAGACCTAAACATCGAAAAATATTACTGAAAAAATTGAAGAAGAAATAAATAAGTCCATGTTCATGGGTAGGAAAATTCAAGATCATTAAGATACCAGTTTTCTCTAAAATGATTATAGATTCAATGCAATTTCAACCAAAATATGATCAGACATTTTTGTAGGAATTGACTCATTTATTCTAAAATATATGTAGGAATATAAAGTCCTGGGATAGTAAAAAGGTTTTTATTTTATTTTATTTTGTTTTATTTAAAAAAAAATTTTTTTTAACATTTTATTTATTTTTGAGACAGGGAGAGACAGAGCATGAACAGGGGAGGGTCAGAGACAGGGAGACACAGAATCCGAAACAGGCTCCAGGCTCTGAGCTGTCAGCACAGAGCCCGACGCGGGGCTCGAACTCACAGACCGCGAGATCATGACCTGAGCCGAAGTTGGCCACCTAACCGACTGAGCCACCCAGGCGCCCCTTAAATTTTATTTTAGAGAGAGAGCACAAGTTGGGGAGAGGCGGGGGAGAGAGAGAGAGAGAGAGAGTGAGAGAGAGGGAGAGAGAATCTTAAGCAGGCTCCATGCTCAGCCCAGAGCCTAACACGGGGCTCAATCCCACCACCCTGGGATCATGATCTGAGCTGAAACCAAGAGTCGTACATTCAACTGACTAAGGCACACAGGTACCACTTGAACAGACACTTTAAATGAAGACATATAAAGATACATGAATAACACATAACAAGATGCTCAATAAAATTAAGCATCAAAGAAATACAAATTAAAATGACCACATACCCACAAGAGTGATAAAAATTAAAAATACTAACAATACCAAGTGTAGAGAAGCATGTGGAGCAATTGAAATCCATACATTATTGGTAGGAATAAAAAATGGTAAATTCCTTTCAGTTTGGTAATTTCTTAAAAAAATAAATGCGTACTTATTATATGACTCAGCAGTTTTATTCCAAGATATTTCCCAAGAGAGATAAAAACACATGTCAACAAAAAGATTTGGACCCAAATGTTTATACAGCTTTATTTTTAATAGTTCCAAATTGTCAACAACCCAGATATCCATCAGCAGGGTAATGGATAAACCAAACTAAGATATACCCATATAATGGGAAACCACTGGACAGTAAAAAGGAACAAAAGACTGATACACAAAGACCATAGTTAGATCTCAAATAATTATACTGAGTGAAAGAAGACAGACACAAAAGAATATATTTTGTATTACTGCATTTACATAAAATTTTAGAATAGGCATAACTAACGTATAGTGACAGGAAGCAGCTCAGTGTTTACACCCAGCCAGGGGTGGATACGGGATATATGGACTGGAAAGAGGCACATGAGCATGAGAGGGCAAGAGTGGCAAAAAGAAGATGGAAAAAAGGGCCAGAGACCTTGAAAATCAGGCAGCTACTAGGAAACACTAGGTTGCTTGCAGCTGCCTGGCCCAGGCTTCTCTATACAATAGATGAGGGACAGACATTATCCTTCGAGCTATTCACGGAATTACCAAGTCACTCCCCAAACTAAGTATATTTTAGGTAGACTTAAAAAAGAAAGATTATGGTGTGGGGGAAGGTAGTGAGATTAGTGAGAACCACAATCACTTCCTTTTCCTGCTCTGAGTGATCTCAACTCTGCAGCTACTGTTCTCCTCTCCAACTTCCCCCTCCTTTCCAAAGCCCTTAGTGATTCTCATCTAACCTTAAAGATTGGGTTAGCCCATGTTAGCCAGAGAGAATCCCAGAATATTAGAGACTTAATAATGGAAGGTCCTCTAGAGGTCTTTTCGATCCCAGTGGGAAAACTGAGAATCAGAGAGGAAAAGTGACCTGTTCAGGTCACCTGGCTAGTTACTGGCAGAGATGGGGCTTTTACATCTTGGTAGCTTGGGTGAATGGGAAGGAAGTGGGTTTTTGTGTAAATATCTCTACCATGTATGCTATCCTTAAAAGATCCATTTAGGTTAATAAGGTAACATTCAAGGTCACTACATTTTATAATTCCAAGGGTCAACAGAGTAATGGATATACTGAGTTGTACAACACAACAGTCCAAGTAAACAGCACTTAGGAAGAAGAAAGACTGTAATTTTTTTACATGTTTATGTTAGGTTTTTAGGAAGAAAGAATATAATTGAAACTAATCTATATTGGGGCACCTCAGTGGCTCAGTGGGTCAAGCGTCCGACTTTGGCTCAGGTCATGAGCTCGCGGTTTGTGAGTCTGAGCCCCACTTTTGGCTTTGCGCTGACAGCTCAGAGCCTGGAGCCTGCTTCGGATTCTGTGTCTCCCTCTCTCTCTGCCTCTCCCCTGCTCACGCTTTGTCTCTGTCTGTCTCTCAATAATAAATAAACATTAAAGAAAATAAGAAATAAATAAAAATAACTATATTAACAAGAAAAAGAAATATTGAGGTGGCTGGGTGGCTCAGTTGGTTGAACATCTGACTTCTGGCTCAGGCTTTTGCTCAGGGTATGTGAGTTTGAGCCCCACATTGGGCTCGCTGCTATCAGGGCAGAGCTCAGTTTGGATCCTGTCTCCTCTCTCTGCCTCTCCCTAGCTCATGCTCTCTATCTCAAAAATAAATATTTTTTTAAAATGAAGAGAAATATTATTGAGCTGCTAAGAGGTGCTAAATACTGCACTAGAATGTTGATACATGTTAGCCCCTTGAATTTTAACCATACTCTGCAGGATAGCTATTATTATTCCCCTTTGATAAACAAATAAACTGAGATTCCGAGAGGTTATATGTCTAAATTCACATTACTTGTAGCTGCAGAGCTGTTAGTCGAACCTAACAAATTCAAGCTCTTTCTATAAGATCATGGCAAAGATTTAGCAGTCTTCCTTAAAATATTCTGCTCCTACTATGCATGAGACAAGCTGGTTGGGAAAGGTATTAGAATATTGGTATCTTCATCTTAAGAGTTCTCAGGATACTAGGGCTGAGTAGCCTTTACTCAGAAAAGGAAAAGGATCTTTTTTTTTTTTTTGATCTATGAGATTGGAAAGGAGCATCAAGAAACTTCCTGAATGAACCTGTTCCATTTTTTTCATCTTTCCAACTGCTTCCAGAAGTGGTTGGTTTAAGAACAATATTCATTACAGTTTCTTGAGATAAATCATTATGTCTTATCAAACAACGATGCATATTACTGAATATTATCAAATTATATAAACACATGCTAAGTTTCCTAGTGTGTTGTTTATACAATGTGGTCATCTGCTGACACTTTTTAAATCTAGGGGAAAAGAGGTAAAAACACTATTGTTAAATTCTGTATGGGGGAGTTAAAATGGAGTTTTAAATTGTATTAATTTTGACAATTTATTTGTAATTGTTAATTTTTGCTTTAAAAAAATTTAAAATTTTTTTTATTTTAGAGAGAGAGTGAGCGGGTGAGAGGGGCAGAGAGATAATCTTAAGCAGGCTCCATGCTCGTCATGGAGCCAAATGTGGGGCTTGATCCCATGACCCTGGGATCATGACCTGAGCCAAAATCAAGAGTCAGATGCTCAACCAACTGAGCCATCCAGGCATCCCAATTTTTGCTTTTTTATTTTTGCTCTTCTTATGCAGTTTATTGTGTCTACCCTGCTACTAATATTTGACATCCACAGTAGACAGCCCTGTTTAAATGATCCTGAATAATCTATGGAAGAGAAGAGGGAATCTTTCAATATGAATATACAATATATCCCACAGAAACCCTTAGATATGTCTGTAACTTCCTTCTCTCTTACAGTATCAGACTGTTTTGTTGTTTTGCTCTTATTTCTGATAAAACATTGGGTTATCATCTTTAAGACCCTTAAACACTATTACTAAAATAATTTTAATCAATAGGTTTTCTAACTGTCACATTTCTTCATATTACCATTCATGGTTTCCAGCTTCTGTCAAGTAGCCAAATACAAATTTTTATTTTAAAAATCATCCAGGCCAGGTATGAGACCTGATATTGTCCTCTTCTTACAATATCTATTCTGAGTTATTTACCTTGATCTTTCACTGAATCCTTCTTGGTCTATCTGAAGTCACCTACATTCTACACACACATTTCTATTTCTATGAATAGATAGATGATAGAGAGATGTTGGAGAGATAAAGTGATACAACCTCAACCAGTATTTGAGCCACCTCATCTCTGAATCCCTTATAATAGACCCGCTTGGGGAAATAGCATAGTTGTTAGAAATGAGAGAGAGAATACAGGTTACGGGGATAAGTGGAGAGACATGAAACAGAAACCCGCAATGATACACATAGGGACACACAGGGATAGATTCAAGAAAAAACAAATGCAAAGACACGTAGACATTAACTACCTTCTCTCCTTCCTTCCTTCCTTCTTCCCTCACCCTCCCCTGAGTGTCCAAGTTCTCCTCAGGCTCTTCCCACACCCCTTTTCTGCTCCCCAATCCTTTTGGCACCTACTTGATATGTTCTGCACGTCCAGAGCCTTCAATGGTCTTGGCTCCCCACCGTTGCTCCTTTTCAGAGATGTCATTCTACAAAAGACATCACCAGCAATAAGTGATGGCAAGAGATGTGCCACATTGAGAGAGGCTATGTAGCTGACACACATGCCCTCTAGGTCCCCTGAAACTGTTGCTTCCTTCAGTCACGATCTTTACATTTTCCTCACCCTGCCCCTCCATGTTAAAATTAAGGTGGGTTCTGAAACCTCCCTTTCTGCTATGCATCCCCCACACTTCCCCGTTAGGTCTTCTACAACTTCTGAATCTCCACAAATTATACAGGCCTAGCTTATATCCTGCTCACAGGCCAATGGAGACCCAGGTTAACCTGCACCTCAGCTTCTGCCTAGCTTGTCATAGCCCGTCAATCACAATGTTAAACTCTTCTACACCTGTCCCCTTCCATCCTCAACATCAGCTATCATGCACACCCCCACTCATGACAGCCAACTGTCCTACCAGTCAGTTCTACCATGAGTGCTATTTCAGTCCCAGATTGTCCTTTCTAAGCCCCCTAAAAGGTAAGTAATAACAGAGTAGCCCAGGTGCCTCTCCCTTGTCCCCTCACCTCCACCTTTTATTGATTTTTCCAAGCGCAGTTATTTCCAAACTCACCACAAAGTCAGGGTCTGTGTCCCAATCATCACCCTGGGTCTCCACAGAAACAGATACATCATGCCCTACTACAGACTTCCACATCTGAGGATGACAAAATGGGAATTAGGGAGAGAAAATCAAGAAGAGGAAAAACAAGAATGCTGAAGTCAATGTTATAGCAGTCCAGTGGTTTTGCTATTTTTTCTTAGAACAAAATGGAAGCTGAGGCAAAGCAGATGGAAATTTTAGGGAAACACTTTTGCTCAGTTAGAGGAGCAGGGGGAGGATTTATTCAAGACAAATTAACACGGTCTAGGCCTACTGAGTCTGGAGAGAGGCCATCATGGGTGTAGGTAATGTTAAATAATCTGGGTGTCAAAACTGCTGGGAACATTCATTTGTGTTGCAAGGCAGCAGGGTAGTGGCTTAAAGTGGCAATCAATGAGGAGTACTAGGGTACCCTTCAAATTAAAGCACCATGCCTCTCAGTTTCTACATATGACTCCTGTTACAGCTGTTGAAAGCTGCATTGGTCCAGCCCCTAATAAAGTGAACACCTACATTTTCTTCTCTACCACCTGCATAATTCTACTGAGAAAATTCCAACCCCAGTGCAAGTCATTATCCCATGTTCATTCTAAGAGCAGCTACTGAATAGGTGCATGAGGTCAGTAGGGCAGTCAGCTGAAATTCCTGCCCTGAACAACACATAAGGAAGTATTATTTACTGGGAATGAATCATCTATTCTTTAATTTTTAAAAACAGTTCAATTATATTTCTAAAGAAGATAACTGGTTCAAACAGCATATAATAAATCCCCTATTTTGAACACTGAGAGTTATTAGATTTTTTTATTAAGTAAGTAATAAAGAAATTGTTAGAGAACATTAGGATGAAGGGGAGCCAAATTGTTATTCTGTGACATCCCCAGTGTTTCCATTGGCTCTGCCAGTTTCTGCATGAGGAGCAGCAAGTTGCTCTGTATGTGTGGGATCCTGGATCTCTGTATGTCCATTGACAAATGCTTATCAGCTCTGGGGGGACACTGACACTTCTTGACCCTGCTACTACTTGCTAACTAGCAACTCTCCTGTTCATCCTTCCTTGGACTCCTCATCCCACTGGTGTATTTCCCGATACTCTTCACTGTCTCTTAAATGAGACCTCTTAAAACTGCTCCTAGGACTCCACAATGTCTCCACACAGTCTCTCAGACTCTCCGATTTTCCTTTCCTCTTGGAAGCTCCATCTTTCTCCATGCTATTTGATAGCCTCCTTGGAAACTAGCCCAAGGATTTGGGGGGAAGGGTGGTTAAAGAGATGCAAAGAGGACACTGGAGAAGTAGTGACTGAGTCAGCTGCACTGTGAGATGAGTCCCTGCCCAGAACAGCTCTGCCTTTCCTTATGGGGTAACAATTATGGATTGAAGAGATAAGGCCTATGGTCCTGGCTCCTGGGCTGCTTTTTGACAAAATGACTTCATACAGAAAACTGGAAAGGAGAAGTTTCTGAAATATTCATGATCAAAAAGGAAGCAATGAGGACTGACGGTCCTCTCCTCTTTCCTGCTGTTCCTCTGGGGCCTCAGCCTAACTCACCCAAAATCCTCCCATCTTCATGTATTTTTTAAAACAAAGGGAAGTTTCTGACGCAGAGACTATTAGTGTCCTTAAGCTGCTGGCCAGAAATAGAAAAGCCAAGAGGGGCTATTAGAGGTAGGGGACTGGGGAGTAACTTGGTGAGGAATGGTGCCCAGGATTGCAGGCACAATTAAGGGCCTCATCACGAAGCTGCCTGACAGCATCAGTAAAGTACATGGACCTCAGTCAGAAGATCACCCCAGCTCTGTTACTAAGCCCCTGCGGGAACAGGGGTAAGGGAATCAACATGGAATATGTTCTTATTTGTCAGGTACCAGAGTAGGCAATTAAAAATATTAATTGGGTAAATCACTGAACATCTTTGATACTCCATTTTCCCCAGGGGAAAATAAATGAAGAGGTTAATGTAGCTAATTCATCAAGTCCCCTTCATTTCGGACATTCTGGGATTCTGGGATTCTACAATCACAGAAACTAGCCCTAGTGGAACCATTGTTTGGCCTCCATCCGCACTGGTGCTCAGCACTGGTGTAAGTAGCAACTACTTCCTGCTGTGTCACAGTGTCTCCTATGTGAGTTTTGTCTCTTTGCAAGACCATATGCTCTCTAAGGACAGAGACTTTGTCTTCATCTCCTATGGTCCTCCTCTTGCCTCAGGGCCTAGGAGCAACAGGCCTTAGGAGAAGGTTGTAGACTGTCAGCAGAAACTAAGAGTCCTGGGTGGCTGCTGCATCATGTGCCCTGGGCTCCAGACCCCCATTTCAGTTTCCATCCCCATATGCTCATTAGTCACAATCACTCACCCCCAGGCCTCTGGCCATAAAAGTCTAAGAGCCTATGAGAAAGGACTTTATCTCTCATGGAGGGCTAAGAGCCAGGTAGGTTCCTCTTAATTCAGCTCTTGCCCTGTGCTCCCCAACTTTCCCACTGCTCAGAGTACCCACCTCCAGTAGCCAAGTGTCTGCTCTAAGCTCCCAGCTCTTCACGTCCACTGGGCTCCCCTCTCTACTGCCACTTCAGAGCAAGAAACTCTGAGCTGCTGCTTCAGTTCCGTATTCAGCAAGTTTTCTGTCATTTCCTGACACCCTGTCCTCACAGCTACTTCCTGAAGTTTAAGTCAGTTCCTTCTGCTTAGGCACTTAAAAAAAAAAAAAAAAAAAAAAAAAAAAAATGCCGCCGTGCCTTGTCTTTTGCAACGCTTTGAGAGTCACAGAGAAGTTATAAGAAATGCTGCTCTTACTCTCAGAGTTTATATCTGGTCAAGGAAGCAAAGCATTCACAGAAAACACATAAAAGAATGTTGTAGAACAGCATTCATGTTTGAAATAGGTAAGCACTTGCATCTACTATGGTAAAGGAATTTGTGGTAAAAGTAATTTGGTATGGGGTGAAGTAATCTAGAAAGGTTTAATGAGAAAAGTGATTTTTATGTGGGTTTTGAAGGGTAAGATTAAAAAGAAACTCACTTCTACATCACCCATCGCACTTAAACCTGGGGTTTGCATACAGATATTCAAATAAGCATTGATCAATTGAACAATGGAACAGAATCAGTCACGGGAAAGGCAAGCCATGGAGGGAGAAAGTTTCAGACGTTGTTTGGGGGAGTGGGGTCTGAGCTAACTAGCAGAAAAAAGTCTGAAAGAACTAGATACTACTACCAGATGTTGGAAGATTTTTGTGGCATTTTGTATTACTGTTCAAGATTTGCTGCCCCTCCTTCCTTTCCTTCTTGAAGCCAGACTTGCTCAGGTGACTGATTTTGGCCAATCAAATGTGAGAAGTGAAATACATCACTTTCTGGTGGAGACTTTAAGACCAGTGCAAGCTTTGCCATGCTTTTCTGCCCCCTGCTCACCAAGGTGAAGTGCAGTTCTCCAGTGGCTCCTCTGGCGGCCTGGGTCCCCAGCTGAGAATGATGACAACACAAGTAGACTAAACAGTAATCTTTGCTGTTTTAGCTACTAAAAATTGGTGTTTGTTACTGTATCTGACCTAGTCTCTCCTAACCCTGATGATATGGAGTTCTAACCTGATTTGCTCAGTTTTGACTTTCCCAACAGACTCAAACAGAGACTAGATGAAAGTGGTCTAAGATATAGCAGAGGTGATTTCTGCATTAGAAATAATAAGACCTTATCACTCTTAAGAATTCTATGTCAGTTTGGTGGGTGGTGGTGGTAGTGTATTTCTCTCTCCTACTTCTGCCTATTTATTATGGCAGCACCAAAATCATTTCAAGGAAAAGATCATTCGTAGAAGGGGAAAAGATCTTTTAGATCATTTGGGATCCTAATTCAGTGTCAAAAATGGGAATGATCAGACCAAATACTGTGGCACACTATCCAGGTACAGTTCTAACCCTATCACTCTTTAGCAAAGTCTCAAGTTCATTTCTTCTTCTTTTTTAAGTTTATTTATTTTGGGAGAGAGAGGGAAAGTGAGCATGAGCAGAGGAGGGGCAGAGGGAGGGAGAGAATCCCAAGTAGGCTCTGCACTCTAGCTCTATCGCATGAACCATAGGATTATGACCCGAGCCGAAATCAAGAACCGGTCACTTAACTGACTGAGCCACCCAGGTTGCCCCCAAGTTCATTTCTAATGAAAGACAGTGAGACGGAGCACACAAATAGCATGGACTTTCAAGCCATAAAATCTTGGTTTGATTCACTCATTGTACTTTAATAAAGTTAGCTTTTCCTAAGCAGCAACTTAATATAAAAATAACATAGTAGGGGTGCCTGGGTGGCTCTGTTGATTAAGCGTCTGACTTCAGTTCAGATCATGATCTCATGGTTTAGGAGTTTGGGCCCCACATAGGGCTTCATGCTGACAGCATACAGCCTGCTTGGGATTCTCTCTCCTTCTCTACTCCTCCCCTACTCTCTTTCAAAATAAATAAACTTAAAAACCTGTAACATAGCAATGCTTATTCTGCTATACCCTCTTAGATTTCTCTTCCCCCAACTCCCATTCATAGGGATCCTTAAGGGCCTAATGTTTTCACTATACCCCAGATAAGTATTCTCTCAGGCCCAGGCATGAGCTGCATGAATCTCAGGCCCTAAGGCCCAGTTTGTTTGGTTCAACACTAGAATGAATTTCCTCACTCCACTTCATCACCCTGGAGTCTAGAGGCTAAGGCCAGAATGACACATGCAGCTATTACTGATGCTGGCCAAGGAGAAGGAAGCCTAAACAGGTAGAGCTTACTACCCCTGAATCCACTCCTGGCTGCCCAACCCTCTGTCTCCTATCTACCCTTCCTTGCCCAGCATGCAAGCACATGTACATAAGTACCTGTGTCTACATACATTCATACACATGTACACACCACCACCAGTTTTGATTCTGAAAATAATTTTATTATTTTACAATTGTTCAGGAAAGTTCCTGGGTTGCCATGACCAAGATTTGGTCACCAAAGAACAAAGGATCACAGCAGATCAATCAGTCCACCAGTTTTCTCTCTTCTTTGGGTGGTGAGAGCAGGCAGGGAACATATCATGTGCATAATGAGAAACTAACCAGCAGGTAAGGGTGGGGGAAGGGGAGGCAAGGAACAGGCACAAATGCAATTCAATCCTGGCTGCCATTCTCAGGCTTAGACTTAGATATCTTGTCTTCTCTATATTCGCCCTCCACTTTCCTCAGCTCTGTTACCACAGAGGGCAGATGATTATGGGCTGAGAAACTGGGCTAAGTATCACCAACAGCAGAGTAGCTTCGTACAACCAGAGGCTAGGAGTGGTCATCAGACCAGTCAGATCTCCCTGGAGGGAGTCAATGCCTCACCTAGGATTAGCTCCTAGTATACTGCTTTAGGGTCTACACTCAAGGCATATCCAGACAACATCGGAATGACAAGAATCTGATCTCCACTGTCTATAGCCACTTCTTCCTTTCAATGAAAGGAAAGGCACGGGCCATTTAATACCTCAGTATATATGTGATCAAGGGCACACACATAGGATTCTATCCCTATAGTCCAGGACCTCAAATCTAACTCCAGTTATGTCTGAACAACCAGGGAAGGAGTCAGTGTCCTACCCTGTGATTGGTCAACTGAAACCCTGGGGAGTTCTTCAGTTCCCACCCTATTTTGCAAGAGACCTAACCAGCTATTCTATGAGATACTGTTCCCCAAAACTTTGTTAATGGCAGGTCCACCTTCCCTCTGAAGCAGGAGAAAATATAAGGTAACTGAGGCAAAGAAAGTATCAATCAAAATGATACTAGACTTCAGATTATTAGGTTTATTACAACCATCTTCTAAGCTGAAAGACATTCCTCATCATCCTTCACAGGACCACAAAAAATCAGGGCCCTGCAAAACCTGAACAAATACGGGGTTCAACAACTGACTGTGGGGCCTCCTCAGATTATGCAGAAGTGTTCCGACCCCGGGCAGGAGAAGAAAGCAGACCCACTGGTCCCTGCAGCTCTGCCCTGGGCTGACATCCACCTCTGTTTGTGCAGGCACTTTCTGTGGAGAGTTGGAGAGAAGACCTGTAAGTGGGAAGACTGTTCCACTAGCAAAGTTGATGGTTTGGATGTTAGAGATGAGGGAATTCCAAGTTCTGAGGGGAGTAGTCACAAAGGTGAGAACTCAGTTTATAGATGGCCTGTGAAACACAGAATGAGTAGGACGTGAACCATCAGAAAGTAGATGGCTGCTAGCAGTGGCACTCGGGTCCGGGAATGACAGAGTGAACGCAGGACCCGCTTCCATCCAGCACCACTCCGGGTCTGAAAGAAAAATTGGGAAGTCAGAGAGGTTTGCCCTACAGGGATATGTCCCTTTCCCTTCTCCCAACATTGCAGGAAAGAGGTATCCTGAGAGAAAGCTCCTTCAGGGTCACTTGGCCAACTCCACTAGGTTCCTCTCACCTTCCATACCCTTCTAGTCTTAGATCCATCAGGTACTCAGTGCCTGGACTTCCACCTTCCTTTTCCTTGACTCCTTGCCCTCAATGCAGCCAGCCCTGTCTGATAGCTTAGTACCCTCTCCTTAGTTTCTCCCCTTCTTACCCTTCGACAGCTGCTGCTTGTAAGATCTATTAACAGTGCCTGCTCCTGAGTGCCACAGGAGCCAATGATAGGAGACCGTGCAGAGTCCCATTCACTGTGCTCCAACCTGTGTTGAGGGAAAAAAAGAGACATGGCTTGGTTTATAGCACAAGCAGCTGATGAGGTGAAGTCTTCCCAGCCATCCTGCTGTGTGATGTAGCACGACAAACTTGCAGCAGAGGCTGCTACTATAGTTCCTGTCCCTACACAAGCAGTGTGTGTGCAGGCAGATCGGTTTTTTTCAGCAGCAGTAAACGGTGAGGATAACTACCAGGAATTAACTGCCTACTATGTATCAGATGCTGGACTGGGTGCTGTACATATATTTAATCCTCAGGTTAGAGGTTGGTGTTACTATCTTCGAAGTAATGTTGTCTTGTCCATGGTGGCACAGCCAGTAACAGGTCAAGCCAGAATTCAAAACCCAGGTTTGTCTCTAAACCTCATGTCTGTTTTTTGTTTATTTTTTTTCCAATACACCAGAGAAACTCATTAAATTGTTTTTTCATTTACCAAAGGCTAATTAGGCAAAAGCATCCAAGAAAGATTTTTGTGAGGTTCTTAGAATTAAACTGAACTGCCAGCCTCTACTGCTTCTGCATTTTTTTGCTGATTTACTACTGGCACTGCTCTATGTAATGAAGAAGCTGTCTTTTTCCATTCAATGGTTTCTCAAAAAACATGAACTGCATCAAAGGGGCTGCGGTAACATAGCACATTTGAACAAACATTTGCCTATAGGTATGCACTTTTTAATCATGGTGGGAAGGATGGAACTCTCCACTCCTCCATATGAAGGGATGTCCGTTAGTCTAACACTCCTGGCCTCTCATTGCAGGTCACCGAATTTTCTCCTGGAAAGAAAGAATATTTTAATCTGATTTGTGAGTCTGGAAGGAGAAACTGAGTGAGTACAGTCTAGCTCCATCATGCCCGTTTTCCTCTGAGAGTCAGGCTGACTGCACAGTACACCTTCTGTGTCTGTTCCTCCAGATGATAAGCTTTTCAGGGACAGCCCTGACCTGGAACAGCAAAGTCTGGCACTATGCAGGTCAGTCTGTCAGCTTCTGTAGGCTAGGCCGAGGAAAAATGAAATGTTTGTAAATATTGGTGAACCAAACAGCATTGGCTGCTTTTAAATAACAAGTCCACTGGGGGTGCGTGGGTGGCTCAGTTTGTTAAGCGTCCAACTCTTGATTTCAACTCAGGTCATGATCTCATGGTTTGTGGGTTCGGGGCCCTGCATTGGGCTCCATGCTGGCAGTACAGAGCCTGCTTGGGATTCTCTCTCTCCCTCTCTCTGCTCCTCTCCCACTCACTCACTCTTTCTCAAAATAAATTTCTTTAAAAAGAAATAACAAGTGCGCTTAGTTCCACATACACTACACAGTACATGTGAAAGAAGCTCTAACATGGCAGAGTGTGGGGCCTAGGCAGGCTGCACTTGATCAGCTGCCTACATCTGCATTCTGCATCAGGGCCGAAGAGGACACTGTGGAAGGGCTGAGCTTAGACTAATGTAGCTTATCTTGACCCCAAACTTCACTGCAGCACCCATCTCAAGATGGGATTAGATCCTAATTATTCCCAAGTCTGGCCACTGAAGTGTACCCAGTGTAATCAGAAAGGATGAGAAGTGAACAGAGGTTATCTCTCTCAGTCCTTTACCGCCGGATCTGCTCCTCAGCCACAGAAAGGGCAGTCTCAGCAGCCACTCTTTGGTCTCGTTCTTCTTCCAGCAGCTTCCGCAATTCGCTCATCTCTCGTTTAGTGTTGCACAGCTGCTGCTGGGCTTCAGAAAAGCTTCAAAATAAAAGGACATCAAACAGCATCAGTAGGTGCAGAACATAGTTGCTGACACAAGGGATTCAAAGCCTTCGTAAGATTATAAAGCAGGAAAATGTATAGACGTTTATACAAACAAAAAATAGGAAGGGGAAAAGATTTTTTTTTAAAAAAGAACATTTTAAAAGTGTAGCTGTTGAAATAAGTTGCAGAGAATGCCTTAGAGATTTTAGAGATTGACTGCATATCTTTCATTTGAATACCACAGGATTAGCGGTGTGTGTGTGTGTGTGTGTGTGTGTGCGCGCGCGCGCACGCGCAGGTGTGCTCCCATTGCCTGACAAACTTTCAACTTTACAAATTTGTTATTATAGTTGGTACAATTTAATCCTCACACCAATCCGGTGAGGCTGATAAGAAGTCATATTAAGCCCATACTCTGGGCTCCAGTTCCATCTAGATGACTGTCCATTTCTGTACACTAGTGTGTGCACCAGGGTTGAGGGCTGCTCCCCTACCTGAGCTGTGGCTCCCTCAGTTCCTCAGGATCACTCTTCCTGTGAGCTCCATTCTTTTCCTGGGGAGCTCCTGGAGCAACATCTATATTCAGTGGCCCCTAGAAGAAGAATAAGTTTAGTAATTCAGAGATGAAAGCACTTAAGAAACCGCTTGGGCAAAATGAGAACTCACTGAACACCAGAGAGAATGAGACACCCTGGAGAAGAACACTCCTCTTGTCGTTCTCTTCAAGTACAGAGTCAGAAGTGACAATCTTCTGCTCTAAGAGATTAATCTCCTACCTGAAACTCTTGATTAGATTTTCTCCCAGATAATCATTTTTTAATCTCTCTTATTAAAACTTTAAAGGCTTACCGCTGAAATCTGCTTTTTTTCTGGTGGAGGCTCATGGATTTTCCAAAAGCTACTCTGATCCTGCCATTGTTCGACTACTCCCAAACCTTCTCCTCCTTCCCTGTCCTATTCATCTCCATGCTAATTCTCACTACCTCCCAGCTTCAACAGTACACACGGCTAGGCTGTGTCACCAGCCCCACCTATTTTGTTTCTCAGGGCCAAATCTTCCTACAGCTTTCTTATTTCTTGAAGCCAAATCCACAGTGTTAGTGACAGAGTTAAAGCCTCAGTCATCAGTTTCCCACTCACTTTTTGATTTCTCTCCCACCATCTCACTGATCTTTGTCCTTCTAAGCCCTTCACTCTTTAATTTTTCTAGGCCTTATTCCCGTCTCAGCGAATGCTCTCCTCTCTTCCATCACACCTAATTAATCTTCAGCCTGAGGCACCAGCCTCTCCCATGCTGCTCTTTATGCTTCCCCATTTGCACTCAATTTTGTAACACTTTTCCCAGCCTCTCGCCGCCTTCCAGCTCACCGCTTGCAGCTCCTGGACCTGCTTCTCTAAGACTGCGCAGTGATTAAAAAGGTCAGTGTAGTGCTGCTGGTTCTCACGAAGACTCTGACTGGTATCGCCGAGCTGTATTGAAAGGGTATTTTTCTCTTCGAGTAGTTGAGAGAACTGCAACAGTGGAGAGGGGAAGGACTGTTTCACAAGAAGCAGTGCTTAGGAAGACTCTTGGAGTTTCAAGGATCTAATTTTTTTTTAATCCAAGACCTTTATTTCAATAATAGTAACAAGAGCATTGTGTGTTCCTTCAAACTGAGAAAACTCAGAATTTTTCAACTGAAAAAGGAAAATAATTCTGGAGAAGTGGTAGGAAACTATTTGTGGTGCCTAGTACATTAACTGGGAAGCCAGAAAGCAGAAACCCACAAGCAATCTGATAGTACAAACTATTCCAGGTATGTAAAGGAGAAAGATAGCAGGTTGGGTCCAAGATGAAATAACTCACAAATGACTATAATCCTTAAAAGTCGATAAGAGATAGAGCTGTCACCTAAAAATTCACACAACCACAGTACTGGGCACATTCCTCAATGCTGCAGAGAGTTACAAGTTGTCAAGAAGGTAGAAAAAGAAATTATCATGGGTGGTAGGTGGGAGACACAGAAGAAATCCTAAATTTCTATGTACATGTAAGAAACTATACTGGGAGCACAGACTCTCACAGGTGGAAATATTTCAGTCACTCAAAGCAGGACCTTCCTTTACTACCTAAGAGGTAGTTATTCAGTCTTTCCTTGAACATGTCCAGTGTCAGGGGTGCTCACCACCTGACAGAGCAGCCCACGCCACTTTTTACCAGGTCAAAACCCAGAAAATTATTTTTTCTATTGAATGAAAAATTTACCCATTGTAGCTCCTACGATGACTTGAATTCAATCCCCTGGAACTACAATTCTAATTCCTCACTTGCAGGCTTGTCAGGTTTCAAGTTTTAGTTATGATTAACACCTAGAAATATTAACAATCAGAGATACTTCTCCAAAGTCCCTGCTGTAGGACTGTATGCATTATGTGAAGGGAAACCAGTGTACCTGGACGCATGTTCAATCTTTCCCTGAGTATTCCTTTTGTAATTATTCTTAGTACTTGTGTGAAAAAGTGGACTCAATGTTCAAAGAGAAGATAAATTTTTCTAGAGATACTCTGGCTGGATGGGAAGGACATTTGATACTCACAGAAAACGAGAATAAGAAATCCACATGGTATAACAAAAATATTTGCATAGCCAAAATAAAAATCACAACAAATAACCTTACCTCTGAAAAGCAAGTTTACAAAGTAATTTTTATTTTTTTTATTTTCTATTTTATTTTTCATCTATTTAATTTAAATTTAATTTTTTTAATGTCTATTTATTTTTTGAGACAGAGCACAAAGGGGGCAGGGGCAGAGAGAGAGGCAGACACAGAATCCGAAGTAGGCTCCAGGCTCCGAGCTGTCAGCACAGAGCCCAATGTAGGGCCTAAACCCAGGAACCATGAGATCATGACCTGAGCCGAAGTCGGACACTCAACTGACTGAGTCACCCAGGTGCCCCGACAAAGTACTTTTTAAAGTATCATCTGATTTGAGAGAGGTAGAGGAATGATTTCTGTCCCCGTTCATAAATGACAAACAAGAGACGATCAGTGACATGCCCAACAACATGTAGCTAATAGATGACAGACCAGGACTCAAGTATGGTTCTTGATTCCAAGTCCAAGGTCTCCCTACTGCATGATGGCATCCCATCTGCGGGTTCAGCAAGGGAAGTGAACCAGGTTATGGTTTTTTGGGGGGAGTATGACAAGTGAGCAAAGAAAAGGATATAAACGTTTGAGAAGCAATACTAATTTGAAGACAGGGGTAGACATGACTACTGGGTACAAGGATAACTACTGGGTTCTGAGACAGAGTATTATAGTCTCCTAACAAACAAAAATTAATTTTCCTGGCAACAGTGAACAGTTCAAACTGTACAAAAACAAACAAACAAACAAACACCTCTCAATATTGAAAAATACAACACTTTATTTTTCCTTCACAAATCTGAAGGAGAAAACATCGATTTGTAAAACTCACTGGAAGCAAAACCCCTCTTCACTGAAAAGGTCTAATTGCTTATTAGCCAGCCATCCTTATATAAAGCACTTTTCCTAATGTTTGCATTATTCTTTCTAGGATTAGACACAGATCCCTATAGCTCAGGTATTGACAAACTTTGATCCAGGGTCTACTGCCTTTTTTTGTAAATAAGGTTTTATTGGAACATGACCACTCTATTTATGTGCCACCTGCGGCTGCTTTTGTGACACAACTGCAGAGCGGAATAGTGGTAACAGAGACGGCATAGCCTACAGACCTAAAGTATTTACCATCTGGGCCTTGACAGAAGAATTTGCTGACCTCTGTTCTAGCTCATAAGCTATTGTACTTCATCATATCTATATTTATAAAAACAGATACAGGAGGGAATGATCTAGACTACATTATACCAATAATCATTCCTCTCGTGTTTTTAAGTTTGCATTATGTACAAACATCCAACCATGCTGGCAGAATTATATATATAAAGTCTGAGCATCCATGGAAAGAATTAGGGCAGTGGCTTGGAGAGGAGCCATTCTACACTGACAGCCCATCTACTGTGCTCCATCCTAGGGCCCAAGAAGCAATTCTCCTCGGTAGCTGGGACCCATCTAGAGTGAGGCTCTAAACTCATCAGATAATATGCTCCATGAGGGACTACTGTGTATCCTAACATACAGCTAGGCCCATAGAAGGCAAATAATAGTTATTTGCTTGATGAATGAATGAATGGATGGATGAATGACACTAGGGACAGAGATACTTTACAGTTGATTTCTAAAGGAAGTACTCTTCTCACCCAGAATGATAGTGACTCAAAGTAGTGCTTCTCATTCTTTTTTTTTTTTTTTTTTTAATTTTTTTTCAACGTTTCTTTATTTTTGGAACAGAGAGAGACAGAGCATGAATGGGGGAGGGGCAGAGAGAGAGGGAGACACAGAATTGGAAACAGGCTCCAGGCTCTGAGCCATCAGCCCAGAGCCTGACGCGGGGCTCGAACTCCCGGACCGCGAGATCGTGACCTGGCTGAAGTCGGACGCTTAACCGACTGCGCCACCCAGGCGCCCCTGCTTCTCATTCTTTAAGTGGTAAATAAAGTATATCTCAATAAAGTTGTTAAAGAAAGCATAACAGTGATTATGACCCAGAACCAGTACATAAATATATATAATTGAAGCTAAAGTTTCCCAAAACAAGATATATCCTTTATTATATATATTACATAATACATACATATTTCCAATCTTTTTTACTGTGTTTTTTTTACAAAACACTATTTGCACTGCTTCTAATGGCCCTAAACTGGAAAAACCCAAAAGTCCTTTCAACAGCAGAACAGAGAAACTATGGTATAAGCCTACAATCAATACTGTACAGCATGAGAAGGAAAAATCACACTATATACAACAGGATGAATCTCACAAAATAAATGAAGCAACATAAAAGAGAAGATATGATTCCATGCACCTGTAGTTCTAAGAAGGGGGTGGTTGTGAACAGAAAAGGACACGAGGGACTTCTAGGGTTCTGGTATGTTCTGATTGTTGATCTGGGTGCTGGCTATACAGGTGTCTTCACCTTGTGAAAATATGCCATGTTGAATTTATGGTTTGTATGCTTTTTTGTATTTTTACTCAATAAAACATTGACATTAGGGGCGCCTAGGTGGCTCAGTTGGTTGAGCATCAGACCTCAGCTCAGGTCATGATCTTTTGGTTAGGGAGTTCAAGCCCTGCACTGGGCTAGCTGTTGTCAGCATGGAGCCTGCTTCGGATCCTCTGTCCCTCTCTCTGCCCCTCCCCCGTGTGCACTCTCTCTCTCTCTCTGTCTCTCTCAAAAATAAACATTAAAAAAAAAGTTTATATTAAAAAATTTTTTAGTTGCTACCCACTAAAATGACCTCATCATTTACTAATAGCCCTGAATCGCTGTTTAAAATACTGTCCTAGAAAGACAAATGCTCAAAGTGATTTAGAGTGATTTTCAGGACAGCAAATGTAACAAGGTTGAGATGGAATCTAGTTTATGGAAAAAAGGGGAACTGGATAGGAGCTGCTCTGGAGCCCCCTTGAAAACTCCCAGACAGGGGCGCCTGGGTGGCTCAGTCGGTTGAACATCTGACTTTTGACTTCAGCTCAGGTCATGGTTCGTGAGTTTGAGTCCTGCATCGAGCTCTGCACTGACACTGTGGAGCCTGCTTGGGTTTCTGTCTCTCCCTCGCTCCCTCTCTCTCTGCCCCTCCACCACTGCCCCCTGCAAAACAAATAAATTTAATAAACTTACTTTATAAGAAAAAATAACCACTCCTAGACAATTACCCCAATAAAAGCCCTATAGTTTTACTCATTCATTTGGATCAACAAACCTATTTTTTAAAATGCAAATTTGTTTGCCAAAGTTAATAGCATTATCAGCGCCTGATACTTCAATGTCAATTAGTTGAATTTAACATTTAATAACTACCTTCTACATAAGCTAGGTACTATGCTTTTCCACATACTATTATCATCTTTATCTCAGAATGACCTCCTCCTAACACTTAAGGTAAATTACTTAATACCTCTGGGCCTTAGTTTCCTCATCTATAATACAGCTTACCAATCTTTACCATTTTTGGATCATAGATCCCTTGGTGAACTGATGAGTTCTCATGATGAGAAACTTACACACACACACACACACACACACACACACACACACACACACACACCATTTTGTATATACTTTTTGGACATTCACAGCTTTCCTCAAAGCCAATCTTTGTACTCTACAGTCTAAATGACCTCTTAAATCCCTTCTAGTTCTAACATAAACTACCTAGCTGGGTTCCTCTGAAGAAGTCAGAACTAGGGAGTTGTCACCAGAGAATATTTGAAGTCAGAAAGCAACAGGAATATAATGATTCATAAGAAGGTGGGGAAGGAGAGGCAGGTCAAGGAGGAAGAGAAGCCAGAGAATGAATGAGGAGAGAAGACACAGATGTAAAAAGGCTTCCAAGAATAATTTTCTTCCAAGAATAATCTTGCCTTGGCGCGGGGCACCTGTGTGGCTCAGTCGATTGGGCATCCGACTTCAGCTCAGGTCATGATCTCACAGTTCATGGGTTCTAGCCCCACGTCAGGCTCTGTGCTGACAGCTTGGAGCCTGGAGCCTGCTTCAGATTCTGTGTCTCCCTCTCTCTCTCTGCCCCTCCCCTGTTCATGCTCTGTCTCATTCTCTTTCAAAACTGAATAAACGTTAAAAAAACATTAAAAAAAAAAATCTTGCCTTGGCGAGATTGGCTCTAGGGACCAGATGGCAAAGTGGCTCTTCCCTACAGAAATACATCCTATCTACTCCAGCATGCTTCCTTAGAGTGTCTAGAATGGCATGGCTGGGGTTTGGGGAAAATCTGGCTTCTTTAGTTCCAGAATGTTAGACACCAGTGAAGAAGCCTACAAATGGAGTGGAACAAAGAGCAGCCCTCTCACCTCTATCCCTGCTATCTAATCACATCTGAAAAGCTTCCTCCTGGAGACATTTTCCTGATGCACATTGATGGGAAACAGAGAGGAAGGTGTTGGAGGATTTGTGGGGAGTTACCTCAATATTACTAACAAGGGATACAGATGGGGAGAGAATGCTGGGGAGCAAGCCTTCCTAAAAGAGTTGGATTTTTTTTTTTATTCTTATTAAATAGATTTCACCAATCATTCCCAAGGACACTCCAAAGATGAGGAAGTGGATATGGTCCCGTATCTGTGCTTTGGGAGGAGCAACCCAGGCTCCAAGAAAGGTAAATCTTCTGTGCCCTAAGATATGCTATAGCTAAAACCCAGGCTTAATCAGTTCCTACTTACGACTTTGCTTCTGGTCATGGAACTAAGAAATTGAATTTTAGTCTAGTAGGAAACACTTACCTTACTGTTTAGTTGCTGAATTCTCAATTCCTTTTGGTGAATTTCCTTTAAGCTGTCATTGAGCTGAGTCCTAAGAAGTTCTGTCTCATAAACTAGATTTTGTGATCCATCTAGGGATGCCAATGTCTCTGGGGATGCCTGCCAGGATACAAACACTGATGAAATTCCCTCCCAATGCTGTTCATGCTTAATTCCTTCCCTCAGTAAATTCTGTCCACTTCATAGGAGGTCACAAGACAGCTTGTCCAAGAGTGGTAGATGGGCACTTGGCTTGCAGGAAGCTGATTCTTCCTGGGTGGTGGTTATCTCTAAGTAGCAATCAGCACTGAAATTACTCACCTGTCTTTGGTACTGTACTTTGAGGGCCTCAGTAGGGGAGGAAGGAGATCTCAATTCCCTTATAAGATTCTGCAGATGACTGAGCTGCTGATCTTTATCTGAGATAGCCATAAGGTACTGTTCCTTCATTCTCTTCTCCTGGGTTTCCCAGGAGCTCTTCTCCACCCTACAAAACACATGAAATGATCATAGGCAAAAAACACTTGTGAGACAAGAATGAATAATTACATATTCAAAACAGTAGCATGGGCTGTAGAGATGTAGTAAATATGTAACCAAATTGAAATTTATATTATAAATTGAACTGTACAGCAAGATGATGAAGCTGAACTAATAAAAGAATTTCAACTGGCAAGACCAAGGATGATTTTATAGAAAAACATTCCAGGTTCCAGGAACATACTGAACAAAAGGCACAAAAATGAACACACACACACACACACACACACACACACACACACACACACACACTGAATTTGGAAGTGGAGTAGCATGTAAAGTGGATAGGGTAGGAATGAGGATGGAGAAGTGAGGTTGGATCATGTGGGGCACTGAGTGCATGCTAAATAAAGCTTACTTTATAAGCAATGGGAAACTACTGTAATTCTTCGGAAAGGTAGTGCCAGATGCAGTCTAATGTCATAGCGACAAAAATACAACTGTAGAGTCTTGCAGGAACTGGGTTCAAATGCTGGCTCTATCATAAACTAGGCATCAGACCCTGAGTAAAGTTTCTTAATCTCTCTGAGTTTCACTGGTGAAATGGGAATACATATCTATTCCTGAAGATTATTCTGAGGATTGAATGAGACACTGTATGCCATGCACCAGACACAGAGCCTGCCACATCATAATCACCCAACAAATATGAGCTGCTGATATTTTTATTCCCTAAACTTAGCCAAGAGGAAGGCTTCTTTCTGATCCCAGCTAATTTTTTGTAGTACTAGCAAAAACTGCGTCTCTGTCATATTCTTTAGTTCTACTTCTCTCTGTACTGTCTAGAAGAACTCATTAGAATTGTAATCAAATTTCTTCAGTGTCTCTTCACTTTAAATAATGCCCATGTCTCTATTTGTCCCAATAATACAAGACTTTGTTTGAATTGAATCTGACTTTTTTTTGTCTTTCACTTTAGAAAAAAGGTACAATGGTCCCTTCTTTTCTAAATGGCAAATACCTGTTATGAAATAATACTGCTTTGCTAAGAAGTGAGTTGGAATACAGTCAAAATTTTTTCAAAAAGGCAGAGCCAAAACTTAGAAACTAAAATGAAATTTTATTACAAGGTCACTATATGTAAAAGACACAGGAACTTTCAACACTTTCTTTGATATTTGTGAAAAAATGAGAGACAACAATTTAAGAGCATAATGCAGAAGAAAGACCATAATCTTCCATAAAAAGCTTCAAGCTGCCATTATTCTGGAAGGTGGTGATGGCATGGAAAGAGACGCTCAAAGGAGAATAGGGCCTGAGAAACAAAGCCGATTATTCACGTAACTCAGCCATTACAGGGTTATGCCTCACTTACCCCTTATGTAAGAGAGCACAGGAACTAGAGCAGAATGAGCAAACCAGTAGCTACAAGGGGAAGAGAAAGGTTATGGTATAAACCCAGGCTCTCCTAATAAGCCAACCCTGAGGCTAACAGAGGTTTAAACAAGATGTTCCAGCCTTTTCATATTTGAAAAGCTAATTTCCCCCAAGTATATCAAGAGCAAAAGACAGAGAGCCCTGAAGATATTCAGCTTAAAAAACCTGGTCCTAAAGTCAGGAAATCAAACCTGTGTCTTCATTTTCTTCTTCCTTCTAAATGTGAAGTAAAATATCTTCCTTTCCTCCCCCCAATTTACTCACATTCACTTGAGATATAATTTTACTTTTCTTCAAAATTGCTCCACTGTGGAAGGTCAAGAGAGAAAGGCTAAGAGAAAGGTACATGGGGACAGAATGAGGGGGGAAAAAAATCAACAGACCAGAAATCATTTTTTTCTCTTCTCTAAGATTCAACTCTATAAGGAAAGTATCCTTTTAGAATGCCCTTTCAGGAAATTTAAAAGGGAAGAGGTGTCTACAGAAAATAAGCCTTTAGAGCTTTGCAGCTCTTAAGTTTATACTGGTAACTGGACACTTAATATATTTGCAGTTCCAGGTGACCTGGAGATAATATGGGAGCATCAACTTGATGTCTCCCATATGGTTCCAATCATCTTTGGAGATCCCTAAATTCAAAGGTCAGTTTTCCTATGCATTTGGAAAAAGATACACCGAGATCCTGATCTCTTGATAATGCACTGATTCTAAAAGACTCTAACAGAATAAACTCAGGGTAGCTATTCCCTGGGCAGGGAATGAGTGGGGGGAGATAAAGCTGAAACGGAGCAATTCATTTTTTCTCTTGAGATTCAACTCCAGAAAGAATAAACAGAAGAAATTTGTGTTCCCAGAGGCAAAAATTCAATTTTTTTACCTTTGCAATCATCATTTGGTTAAAAATGTGTACTTTTATTATTTGGAGAGGCTATCAACTCCATGAAATAGGTTATATATATGTTCACTTACAAGAAAGTCAATAAGATGTTAAATATGAAAACCTTTTAGATGTAATTTTACTGTGCGAAATTTAAATTACCAAGTTCTACAAAGCTCTGTAAAGCTGGCTTAAGGTTTATTTTGAAATGCCACGTTAGCAAAATGTATGTTATCTAGGAGCGGTGAAGGAACAAATCTCTTGTGTCTGCACATTAAGAGCTGCCTTAGGGCCATTCCAACAATACTTTTATTATATTGCTAACTGCCATGATGGTAACCCCTCTGTAAGTTGGATAGGAATCTAGACTCCACCTGTATTCTCTGTATTCACTTGCCGATAGCAGCAGGTGAGACAAAACGGGTGCTGCATGATTAGCAGTACTTTCCAACACAGAGATTCTTCTTTTAGTAGCAAACTTTGAAAGTTTTGGATTTGAAACAGCAATAAAGTTCCAACAGTGAGGTTGCAACAACAGGATTTGTTTTTACATACTGCTAAGCATTTCTTCTTTACCTTTCTTTTTGGATCAAATTTGTTAGAAACACTGAATTTAAAAACCAGCCAGAAGTACAGTTCTTATTATATTTTTTTTCTGCTCTAATAGTACCATATAACACTATTATTCATCTTTAAAAGAAAAGGGCTTGGATTTCTGGATACAGACAAGAGGGAGTGGATGCATATCTCCTTATTTCCCCCACTAAGTATAGATAAAAACCCTGGGAATTATGTATAAAAACAAACACAGGAAGACCCAGAAACATGGAGAGAAGAAATTGGACCAACTAGGGACCCCAGGACATGAGAAATGACACAGCATTGAATTTGCTGGTTTTTCTTTTTGAATTTTATATATCCCAAACTGGGTGAAGAAGGATCCAACAATCTAGAAACACCAGTGAGTACCAAGCAAAGTTTGCTCCCACTTGCCAAAAGATCGCTTGCCAAAAGCCTAGTGAGGCAAATATTAAAGACAGTAATCACTCTATTCTAGGTGAACATCATGGAAAAACCACAGCACCTTCCCTCCACCCCAAATCAACAAAATCCTAGTGGAAAGAGCAGACTTATATCTTTGCCTAGATATAACTAGGTGTAATTCACCCTCCTTGCTGGGTGGTGTCAGAAAAGGCCAAAGTACCCCTGGACTATCACCACTACCCAGTGGAAAAGAGGTGACTCTGACTGCCCCCACCTACACCCCACTATAGTGTCAATGTAGACAACATGGGGGTCTAGACATCTACCTCTACCCATAATAAGGTAACAAAGCAGAGGTAGTATCAGAGACAGGTTCCCTGTCCCTATGCAGGTAGTATCAGAAGAGGTCAACAGAAAGTTTGGACTTTGGACTTCTGGACCAGGGGTAACAAGAGGAGTAGATGTCTACCTATTCAACCACATTCCTGCAATGTCAGTAGGGACTGAGTGAGGAACCTATATTTTCCCCCACTGTCCAGTGATAATGAAATGCCTTTCTCCAAAACCTGCCACTCCCAATGGTATCAATGGAGTCCATGTATGGACCTTGGACTTGTATTCTCACCTAACAATACTGATGCACTACTCCCCACCAAGTGCAGTGTCAATGAAGTACAAATGGGGAACCTGGGCAGCTGTCTCTTCCTGGCAGTATCAAGGTACCTCTTCTCCTGGGGTAACAATGAAGGCTGAGTGGACAGCCCACTGGGCTGCACCCTCCATCTAGCAGTGGAAGCCTACTAAAGCAGAGAATTTAAGTAAGATTGAGAGTCATATCATCTCCAAAATGTTCAAGATACAACTGAAAATCACTCATCATACTAAGAACCAGGGAAGTTATGACTTGTCTGAGAAAAGAAAATTAACAGATTACAACACTGAAATGACACAGATATTGAATTAAATGTATAGAATTATATAAGGATTTTAAAGCAGCCACCACAAAAATGCTTAGACAAGCAATTACTAACACACTGGAAACAAATGAAAATACAGAACGCTTCACATTTCTCCAAAGAAAATATTCAGATGGGCAACAGACACATGAAAAGATGCTCAGCATCATAATCTTCAGAGAAAGGCAAATCAAAACCACAATAAGGTATCACCTCACAGCAGTCAGAATGGCTATTATCATAAAGACAAGAAATAGTTAAGTATTGGTGAGGATGTGGAGAAAAAGGAAACTTCATGTACTCTTACTGGGAATATAAACTGGTACAGCCACTATATGAAACAGTACAAAGGTTCCTCAAAAAATTAAAAAGAGAATACCATACAACCCAGTAACACCACTTCTGGGTATTTTCCAAAAGAAAACAAAAACACTAATTCAAAAAGATATATGCATCCTTATGTTTACTGCAGCATTATTTACAACTGCAAAGATATAGAAGCAACTCAAGTGTCCATTGCCAGATGAATGGGTAAAGAAGATCTGATACACACACACACACACACACACACACACACACACACACACACAGGAATATTACTGAACTAAAAAGAGAAGAAAATTTTGTCATTCACAACAACATGGATGGACCTAGAGGGTATTATGCTAAATGAAGTAAGTCAGACAGAAAATGAGACAAACACCATATGATTTCACCTATATGTGGAATCTGAAAAACAACAAAGAAATGGACTCATAAATACAGAGAACAAACCAGTGATTGCCAGAGGGGAGGGGGTGGAGGAGGGATGGCAAAATAGGTGAGAGGATTAACAGGCAGAAACTACCAGTTATAAAACTACACTTATCACAGTGAGCACTGCATAATGTATATAATTGTTGAATCACTATGTTGTACAGCTGAAACTAATGTAACATTGTATGTCAATTATACTTCACTTAAAAAAAGAGAAAACCTCAGCAAAGAAATAGAAGACACAAAGAAGACTGAAATCTTAGAACTGAAAAATATAATATCCAAAACAAAAGCTAATAACTCAATGGGCTCAACAGCAGAATAGAAGTGATGAAGAAAAAAAATCCAGAATCAGTGAATATGAAGTTAGAACAACTGAAATTACTGAATTTGCAAATAGAGAAAAATAATCATTAAATTGGATTTCATCAAAATTAAAAAGACATTGAGAAGAATGAGAAGATAAGCTGCAGACTAGGAGAAAATATTTGCAAGCCACGTATCTGATAAGGAACTTGTACCTAAAACATATAAAGAACGCTCAAAACTCAACAGTAAAAAAAATTAACAACCCAAATAAAAAATGGACAGAACACATGAACAAACATTTCATTAAAAAGGACATATGCATGTCAAATAAGCAACAAAAAAATTTTCAACATTAGCCATTATGCAAATTAAAACCACACTGGGATAGCATGGTGTATCTACTAAAAAACTAAGATACAGTCACAATAGCAAATGCTGACAAGAATACAGCATTCAATATTGAAACTAGATCATTCATATATTGCTGCTAGGAATATAAAATAGTGCAGTCATTCTGGAATATAGTTTTATAATTTCTTAAAAAACTAAACAGACACTTACCATACAACCTAGCATTTGCACTCCTGGACAAACATCTCAGAGAAATGAAAACTTATTTTCCACATAAAAACCTATACACAAATGGTTATAGCAGCTTTATTAATAACACATAAAAATGAGAAGCAACACTCACGTGTGAATGGTTAAAGCAGTATATTCATACCATGGAATACTATTCATCAATAAAAAGAATGAACTATTGATACACGAACAATGTTGATGGACCTCAAAGGCATTTATGATATGTGAATAAAGCTGATTTCAAAAGGTTACATACTGTAGGATTCCACTTAAAATGATGTATGTTAACTAACTGGAATTTAAATAAAAACTTTAAAAAAATTCTCAAAATGGCAAAATGATAGAGGTGGAGAACAGATTAGTGGTTGCCAGAGTAGGATATTGGCATGGGAGGGTGAGGAAGTGACTATTTTCAGTGATGATTACATTTATTTACACATATGATAAAGTTGCACAGAACTATGCACACATACCACACACATACATATGTAAGTGAACATAAAATTGATGAAATCTGAAAAAGGTCTATGACTCACACCCATGTCATTTCCTAATTTGGGTATACTATAGTAATGTAAGATATTACCATTAGAGGAAACTGGGTGAAAGGTATACAGGAGCTCTCTGTATTATTTTTGTAACTTTTTATAAAACTATATTTTATAATAAAAAGCTAAAAAAAAAAAAAAAGAAAAAGAAAACTAAAACAGTCAAAAAGCAGGGATTATCATACCTGAGCTGATGCAGCTCATGTTGCCAGGAGAGATTTTCCTGCCTTAGCTCTTCTTGCATAATCTGAAAATTTTTTGTTTTATCTTGATACTCCTGAAGTTGAGCCTTCAGTGGACGTAACTCAGTGATTTCTTGGTTAATCTGTAAGTATTGCTGCTGCAGATTCTTCAATTCCTTCAGCTTTAACCAAAGGGAAAGTAACAGGGTGATTCATCACATCTCATTCACCCAGCTGTAAGTCATCAGCAGCTCCCTGCTAAGTCAGTCAGACACCACGACAGACTATCAGCACCTAACAGGTTCACTGACATATATTTGCAACATGAATCTCTAAAATGGTGAAATACAGGCAGCCAGGCTGGTGGGAATCACCCCATAGAGCTGCCATCAAGACTATAGGGCCTGACCATTCCTGCAACTTGTACCCCAGCCTCCTGCTCCTGAGGTCCCCAGTTGATTCTAGATCTACAACCTGGACATAGGACAGACCTAGAGGACCTACAGTTTCTTTATGGGTGGTACCTCCCCAGAACAAGAAATGTAAAGATGGATTGACTTTCTACTTAGCCCTGTGCCCTGCTTAGGCTTTTAAACTTTCTTACATGGATATCAACCTTAACTCTAGCTTAGCTATTGTTGACTATGAAAAGAAGGCAGTGATGCCCAGGCCCAGGGATTAATAAGAGTACTTAGGCTTTGAGGGTCCAACATCCCGCCCACATAGGTTGTGTTACCCTATGCACATTCCTCACACCCTCTAAGCCTTAATTTCCCTTACCTATAAAATTTCCCTTACCTTCTTTATAGTACTTCTCATTAGATTATGAGAATTAACTGACGAAATTAATGGTGGTAGTGGTGATGGTTATGGTGGTGATGGTAATAATGATGATGGTCATATAATGATGGTGGACTTGCCTTTAATTAACAAAACTCTCTACCTACATTCCAGATATATCTTCAAATTATTTATCCCCAGTACTCTTTAAAAGCTTGGTAGTAAGAAATAATGTCAGCACACCTGGGCTAAAAGGGTGCCTTGAACACATGTCTCTTTCACCCACTCTTAGAAACATCATTAAAGGTACAATAAAGGCATCATTTTATAAGCATAAAACACAAGAACAGGAAGAACAAGAGAGGAGTCAGCAACAACAAAATTAATTTTGGAAGCTGAAAAGCAGATGCGTAAGTGGTAACTGACTTAACAGATCTGGGAAAGCCAAATCTTAAGCTGGCAGTAAGGAAAGCCAAGAACCAATGGAACTTACTCTGTAGAATCTTCAAAAGGCTCAGGAATTAACAGCACCAGGTACCTCTGGAAAAGATAGTGATGGGGGTAGGGAGAAGGTGGTGGCTGAAATAAGGAGAATTAGATGAAAGCTGCTTAAAAAACAATTACATCCCTAAATACTCCTCTTAGTTCCATACCTTTTGTTAACTCTAACAGACAACTAGAGTGTTATTCTTTGGAGAAGGTAAAAGAAGTGTCTCTGGGCCATCAAATACCAGGCACAACTGAAGGTAAAAGTACTGCTCTAAAACAAGGGTGATTGAGTCAATGTATGCCTTCTGAATGCTTGAAGTCTTTCCCCTACTCAGCTTGGACAATGCTGGCACCCAGGCCTTTATCATCCATGCAGGAAATGAGAAGTCTTCTCTAGAAAACCTGACCAGCCCAAGAGGAACTAAAGATACAACATGGGAACTACCCACAAAAAGTTCAGCAAGATCACCCTGCAATCACCAACCTCACAGTTGGTAAGCCCCATCCACAAGCTTTTTAGACCTTACCCTTTAACATGAAGAGTAATTCAAGGATTAACCCCCATCTGAAGAATGGATATCATTAAGTCTGGGATGAAAAGAACTAAAAGAAAAGTAATTCAGAAGAGATTAGCAGGAGGAAGAATATAATACACTTGAAGATTTAACAGAGAATATTGGAAATTAGAAACATTAGAGCAGAAATAAAAAATAAAGAAAAATTCATTATAAGAAAACATCAAAGAACAAAATTACCACCCCTATTCTTGGAGAAATAAATTAAGAACATCTATCTATGTGACAAGAAAAAGAAAAAAAAAAAAAGGAATACTTAGAAATTAGGAACGTGATCACAAAAATGAAAACCTCAATATAAGGTTCTAAGGATAAAAGTGAGAAAGTCTTCCCAAAGTATAGCAAAAAGAATAGAAAGGAAAATTATAGAGCCAATCCAGAAGGTCCTACATCTAAATAACAGGCTTTTCAGAAAAAAAGACAACAGAGAAAAAGGATGGGGAAAATGGTAAAACCGAATTCAAAAGAATCTCCCAAAATTGATGAGTATGACTTCTTGGATTCAAAGGACTAGAGAAAATGATGAATAAAAATAGATCCACATCAAAGTACATTATCATGAAATTTCAGAATACATGACGAAAAACTCTATACATTTCCAAAAAGAAATGAGAGAGACAAGAAGAAAAGGAGATAAAGAAATAGATTATAGATAAAGGATCAGCAATCAGAACAACATTAGACTCCTGAACCACAATGTAATATAAAAGGCAATAGACCAATGTCTTCACAATTTTGAAGGGGAATTATTTTCAGCCTAGAATTCTATAGCCAGCCAAACTATCAATCAAGTATGAGAGATAAAAAGACATTTTCAATAAATTTACCTCCCCTGTATCTTTTCTTAGGGAGCTACCAAATGATTTCTTCCAACAAAATGAAGACACAAAACCAAGACAAGGAAGACCTGGAATACAAGAAACAGGTGAAGGGAGAGATCCTAGGATGAAAACTAGCAGTGCACAGCAACTGGTTCATGTAAGAGCGAGAAAAAAAACTCCAGAATTTTCTTCATAAATGCAAAATTGACAGGAATAAACACCTTAAAAGGATATGTGGATAAATGGCAGCAAACCTAGAGGTAAATTATATTGATAAATACAAAGAAAACTAGTAACAACAACAAAAATACAGCTATTAACTCTAAGGGGAAAAAAAAGATGCTGAGGAAAATAAAAGTAACATGTCTCAGCTCTTACTTGTAGTCATAAAAATGTAAGCACTGGGGCACCTGGGCGGCTCAGTCGGTTAAGTGGCCGACTTCAGCTCAGGTCATGATCTAGCGGTCCGTGAGTTCGAGCCCCGCGTCGGGCTCTGTGCTGACAGCTCAGAGCCTGGAGCCTGTTTCAGATTCTGTGTCTCCCTCTCTGTGACCCTCCCCTGTTCATTCTCTGTCTCTCCCTGTCTCAAAAATAAATAAAACGTTAAAAAAATTTTTTTTTAAAATGTAAACACTGAATACTGAATTAACCAGAATGCAAATTACATCAGTAGAATGGAAAACGGGCTGTATACTGAAAATGTGCATATGTACCATGGAAGCAGAGAGAGGAAAGAGACCTAAATAAATCCCCGTTAGCATAAAAGACAGTCAATAGCTAATACAAAGAATTAAAACTCAAGATGCATTACCAGCATGATATTTAGATACCGAGAAAACACCAAAATAATAAGAGAGTTAAAAGCAAAGTGTCTTGGGAAGAGGAGAATCAGAGTTGGGAGTGCTGTTTTTCTAATCAAACACGTAGAACTGAGTGATATGCAGAATTTAGTGACATAGATGTGCATATAACTTTATTTTTTAAACAAAAAAGAAAAGCATTTTGTTTTGTTTTAAAACAAAACATTTTTATGCACTAAATATATTCTTTATTCACTCCTCTAATCCAGATACTCTAAATATTAATCTTGGAATAGACTAGATCATCAGGAAGCTGTGTGTCTGGGACTGCATTTTAGCTGTTTGTATAAGTACCTTTAGGAAACTAGACAAAATTCTTTTGCTATGCAGTTACAGCAAGGAATGGCTAACTTAAACCTATAAAATAGGGAGCCTAGGTGGCTCAGTTGGTTGGGTGTCCGACTTCAGATCTGATCTCACCGTTTGTGGGTTTGAGCCCCGTGTTGGGCTCTGTGCTGACAGCTCAGAGCCTAGAGCCTGCTTCGGATTCTGTGTCTCCCTCTCTCTCTGACCCTTCCCCTACTTGCACTCGCTCTCTCTCTCAAAAATAAATAAACATTAAAAAAATTTTTTTAACCCCTATGAAATAACTATTATATTTACTGTAGAGAAGTAAAGGATATTTCACAATTTCATACAGTCCTCTCTATAGAAACACAAAAGAAATTTCTTGCAGGTCTCAATAAACTATTCTTATATTGAACAAAGTAGTTTTTCTTTCTTCCTTTTCCCTAAAACACGGATATTGTAATTAATGTATATGGATTTTTAATTCCCTATTTCTGATGGCTGCCAGAAAGCTGGAAAAAAATCTGATGACCCATCTTTCTAAAAAGATATTGTGACATCTCCTTGGGATACTAAATTTACTCCTGGTTTAATCTTTTTCTCTCCTATCCTCATCTTCTCTTCCTTCCCAGTTACTTGCATTATATTATCGTGAAAAACTGCTCATATCTTTATATGCTACTTCAAGTCATTTTCAGAATGAAATGAGTATAGGGGACTTCCAGAAAAGATGGCAGAGTCAGAGGATCCTAAAGTCACCTTGTTCCAAGGATACAACTAGATAACAATCACATCAGTGTAAACAACCCTGAAAATGACTCAAAGACTGGCAGAACAGACTCCACAGGTAAACATACAGAAGAGACCACATCAAAAATTGGCAGGAAAGGTAGAAACACAGTCGGGAGCCAAGCTGACTCAGGAGACTGTCCATGGGAAGGAAGGACATCACAAGAACAGAGAAGGGAGAGGAGCAGACCCCATACCAGGCACCCCAGTCACAGGGACCTGCACTGGGAAGACAAAGGCTCGTAACACTGGCTTTGAGAACCAAAGGGAGCTAATATCTGGAGTTTTTACAATCAGTGGGGCTTACCACCTAGAATTTTACAGATGAACAGCTTGGCTCTGGGAGAGCTGGAGGGCAAGAGAAAATTAAGTCCTTTCCAATAAAGAGCACAATAAATAGCCCTGCTGAGATATAGCATAAAAGCAGCAGTTTGAAAAATGCCTGGGGTATACAGGAAGATTTATCTATTAATCTCAGAGCGTATGCTGGAGGGCCAGGGATCTTTGGGAGACTTCTCCAAGAACAAAAGAGCTGGCAGGTGCCATTTCCCTCCCACCCCCACCCTATATATGCAGATGTCTGCAGGAACCAGTGCAGCACAAACACTCTCCACTTGGGATTGCTGTGCCCCACCCCTGGGTTCTTCTGCAGACTCATCCCCTGCAACCTGGCCTCAGTAGGAGTATATCCAAAATGGCACCACAGGCGTGGTATTCTGCAAACAGTCCCAACAGGGGCCAATGCCACTCCAAAGTGACTCCTGTCCAAAGGAGAGGGGAAGATAACCACACAGTAGTTGACTGCAGCCTTAGCAATGGGCTGGGAGGAGACACTGGTCTGACTACAACCCCCACCCACTAACAAAGACCTACCAGGGGATAAAACAGGGAGAGCTCCCTGCAATTCAGTGTAATCACAGCTCTGGCAAACACCTGGTCTGACCCAACTAAAGCCCAAGACAACCCCAGACTGGCTCATTAACAACACAGGGACCAAACTCTGCCCACAACAGGCAAAAGGAGCCGTTGCAGATCACTACACTGAAGGCAAACACAGCTCAGCCACAACATGAGGGTGCACACCACACACACAGGAAACACCTTGAAATGCCAGGTTCTGGTGAACAAGGGACATTGCACTACAGGGCACCATGGGATCTCTTCTTGATAAGGCCACTACTTGCCACAGCTGACTTGATGTTGCTGACTTTCCTAACACATAGATACAAACATGGAGAGTTAGGCAAACTGAGGAATCAGAGGAATATGCCCCAAATGAAAGAACAGGACAAAGAGAGAGAAATGAAATGGAGATAAGCAATATGCCTGATAGAGGATTTAAAGTAATGGTCAGAAAGATACTCATTAAACTTGAGAAAAGAGTGGAAGATCTCAGTGAGACTCTCAACAAAAAACCAGAAAACACACAAAAAAAGAACCAGTCAGAGAGGAAGAACTCAATAACTGAAATTAAAACTACACTAGAGAGAATAAATAGTAGAATAGAGAAAAGAGAAGTACAGATCAGTAAACTGGAAGACAGAGTAATGGAAAACAATCAAGCTAAACAAGAGAAAGAAAAATGAATAAAGAATGAGAATAGATTAAGGGAATTCAGTGATATCTTCAAGTATAACGTTTGCATTATATGGATCCCAGAAGAAGGAGAGAAAGCGGGCAGGAAATTTATTTGAAGAAATAATAGCTAAAAATTTCCCTAATCAGGGGGAAGACACATAAATCCAGATCCAGAGGCACAGACAGCCCCCAACAAAATCAAGCCAGGGAGGTCCACACCAAGATACACAGTAATTAAAATGGCAAAAATTAATGATACAGAGAGAATTTTAAAAGCAGAAAGAGAAAAGAAAACAATACATACAACAGAAAGCCCATAAAACTATCAGCTGATTTTTTGGCAGAAACTTTGCAGGACACAGGGGAGTGGCATGATATATTCAAAGTGCTGAAAGAAAAAAACCTGCAATAAACAATACTCTATCCAGAAAGGCTTTATTTATCATTCAGAATAGAAGGAGAGATAAAGAGTTTCAGGACAAAAGAAATTTAAAGGAATATATCACCACCAAACCAGCCTTACAAGAAATGTTAAAGGGGACTCTTCAAATGGAAAGGAAAGACCATAAGCAGAAGTAAGAAAAGTAGGAAGCACAAAAGCAGTAAAATCAAGTACATCTATAAAAAGCAGTCAAGGGTTTCACAAATACAAATATGTAAAGTATGACACTATATACCTAAAACATGGAGGGGAGAGGAGAAAATTTTGGTACTTTTAGAATTAGTTCAAACTTAAGTGACCATCAGCTTAATACAGACTATTATATGCACAAGATGTTACATATAAACCTAATGGCAACCACAAATCAAGAAACCGGTAATAGATATGTAAAAAAATAAAATGAACCCAAATATATTTCTAAAGAAAGACAGCAAACCATGAGAGAAGAGAACAAGGAACAGAAAAGATCTACAAAAACAACTGTAAAACAAGCAACAAATTTACAAGAAGTATACATCTATCAATAACTACCTCATAAGTAAATGAACTAAACTCTCCAATCAAAAAGCATGCAGTGACAGAATGGATAAAAAATCAAGACCCATCTAGATGCTGTCTAGAAGAGACTCATTTCAGACCTAAAGATACCTGCAGATTAAAATTGAGGGGGACAGAGAAACATGTATCATGCAAATAGATTTCAAGGGAAAGCTAGGGTAGCAATACTTACATCAGACAAAATAGACTTTAAAGTAAATACAATAACAAGAGACAAAGAAGGACACTCCATAATCATAAAGGGAACAATCCAACAAGATATAGCAATTGTAAATATTTATGCACCCACCATGGCACACCCAAATAAATACAGAAGCCCACAACATAAAGGAAGTAATCAGTAGTAATACAATAACAGTAGGAGACTTTAATACTCCAGTGAAATCGGACAGACTATCCAAACAGAAAATCAACAAGAAAACAGTGGCTTGAATGACATGCTGGACCAGATGGATCTAACAGACATACTCAGAACATTCCATCCTAAAACAGCAGAATATACATTCTTTTCAAGTGCACATAAAATATTCTCCAGAATAGATCATGTTAGACCACAAACAAGTCTCAACAAATTCAAAATGAGTGAAGAGGGATCATGCATCTTTTCTGACAATGCTACATATAAAACTAGAAATCAACCCCAAGGAAAAAATCTAGAAAGAACACAAATACATAGAGATTATATAACATGCTACTAATGAATGAGTCAACCAAGAAATCAAAGAGGAAACTTACAAATACATGAAGACAAATGAAAATACAATGATCCAAAATCTTTGGGGTGCAGCAAAAGTGGTTCTAAGAGGGAAGTTTATAGCAAAACAGGCCTACCTCAAGAAGCAAGAAAAATCTCAAATAAACAATCTAACCTTACATTTAAAGGATCTTAAAAAAAGAATAACAAAAAAAATCTAAAACCAGCAGAAGAAAGGATAAAATAAAGACAAGAGCAGAAATAAACAAAACAGAAACTAAAAATACAATAGGAGAGATCAATGAAACCAGGAGCTGGTTCCTGGAAAAGATCAACAAAATTGCTAAAATATTGGTGAGATTCATAAAAGAGAGAGAGAGAGGGAGAGAACTCAAATAAACAAATTCAGAAATGAAAAAAGAAATGACCGACACCACAGAAATACAAAGGATTATAAGAGAATATTATGAAAAATTATATGCTAACAAATTGGGCAATCTAGAAAAAATGGATAAATTCCTATAAACATACAATCTACCAAAATTGAAGCAGGAAGAAACAGAAAATTTGAACAAACCAATACCAGCAAAGAAACTGAATCAGTAATCAACAAACTCCCAACAAACAAAAAAGTCCAGGACCAGACAGCTTCACAGGTGAATTCTACCAAACATTTAAAGAGTTAACCCTGTTCTTAAACTATTCCAAAAAGTAGAAAAGGAAGGAAAGCTTCCGAATTCATTGTATGAGGCTAGCATTACCCTGATTCCAAAACCAGATAAAGACACCACTAAAACAGAGAACTACAGGCCAACTACTCTGATGAGCATAGATGCAAAAATCCTCAACAAAATATTAGCAAACTGAATCCAACAATATATTTAAAAAATCATTCACCATAATCAGAATTTACTCCTGAGATGCCAGAGGGTTCAATATTTGCAAATAAATCAATGTGAGACATCATATCAATAAGAGAAAGGATAAGAACCATAAGATCTTTTCAATATCTGAAGAAAAAGCACTTGACAAGGTACAACACCCATTCATGACAAAAACCGTCAGCAAAGCAGGTTTAGAGGGAACATACCTCACCATAATACAGGTCTTATATGAAAAACCCACAGCTAACATCATACTCAATGGGGAAAAACAGAGCTTTTCCCCTGAGGTCAGGAACAACATGAGGATTTCCTTTCTCACCATCACCAATTTTATTCAGCATAGTACTAGAAACCTTAGCCACAACAATCAGATTAAGAGAAAGAAATAAAAGGCATCCAAATTGGTAAGAAAGAAGTAAAACTTTCACTATTTGCAGATTACATGATACTATATATAGAAAACCCTAAAGATTCCACCAAAAACCTACTAGAACTGATAAATTAATTCAGTAAGTTCACAGAATAAAAATCGATATACAGAAATCTGTTGCATTTCTATTTACTTAATGAAGCAACAGAAAGAGAAATAAATAAAACAATCCTACTCACAATTGCAACCAATAATAATGAAATACCTAGGAATAAAATTCACCAAAGAGGTGAAAGACCTGTACTCTGTAAACTATAAAAACACTGATGAAAGAAATTAAAGATGACACACACACACACAAATGGAAAGATATTCTATGCTCATGGACTGGGAGAGCCAATATTGTCAAAATGTCTATACTATCCAAAGCAATCCTTAATCAAATGCAATCCCTATCAAAATACCAACAGCATTTTTCACAAAACTACAATAAATAATCCTAAAATTTGTGTGGAAGCACTAAGACCCTGAATAGCCAAACCAACCTTGAAAAAGAACAAAATTGGAGCTATCACTCCCCCAGATTCCAAACTATACTACAAAGCTGTAATAATCAAAACACTATGGTACTGGCACAAAAACAGACACATTGATCATTGGAAAGAATAGAGCCCAAAAGTAAACCTATGATTTAATCAATTAATCTATGACAAATGAAGAAAAAGACAGTCTCTTCAACAAATGGTGCTGGGGAAACTGGACAGCTACATGCAAAAGAATGAAACTGGGCCACTTTCTTACACTATACACACAAAAAAAATTCAAAATTGATTAAAGACCTAATTGTGAGACCTGAAACTATAGAAATCCTAGAAGAGAGCACAGGCAGTAATTTCTTTGGCCCCAGCAACATTTTTTCTAGTTATGTCTCCTAAGGCAAGGAAAACAAAAGCAAATATAAACTATTGGGACTACATCAAAATAAAAAGCTTCTAGAGAACAAAGGAAAAAATCAACAAAAAAAGACAACCTACTAAATGAGAGAAGGCATTTGTAAATGATACATCCACTAAAGGGTTAGTATACAAAATATATAAAGAACTTATAAAACAATGACAAAAAACCCACTTTTAATCCAATTTTTAAAAGGGCAGAAGACATGAACAGATATTTTTCCAAAAAAAGACATATGGCCAACAGACACATAAAAAGATGCTCAACATCACTAATTATCAGAGAAATGCAAATCAAAACCACAATGAGATACCTGTCAGAATGGCTAGAATCAAAAACACAAGAAACAAGTTTTGGTGAAGATACGGAGAAAAAGGAACCCTCACTCACTACTGGTAGAAATGTAAACTGATGGCATCTACTGTGGAAAACAGTATGGAATTTCCTCAAAAAATTAAGAACAGAATTACAGTATGATCCAGTAATTCTACTACTGGATATTTATCCAAAGAATACAAAAATACTAATTCAGAAAGATATATGCATCCCTACGTTTACAGCAGCAATAACACAATATCTAAAATATGGAAGGAATCCAAGTGGTCCATCAATAGATGAGTGGATAAAGAAGATGTATTTATATACAATGGAATAATAGTCACAGAAAGGAATGAAATCTCACCATGTGTAACATGAATGGGTCTAGAATGTATAATGCTAAGTGAAATAAGTCAGTCAGGGAAAGACAAATACCATATGATTTTACTCATATGTGAAATTTAGGAAACAAAACAGTCAAAGGAAAAAAGAGGCAAAAAAGCAGACTGATGTTTACCAGAGGGGAGGTGGCAGGGGGATGGGTGAAATAGATGAAGGGGACGAGGAGTCCACTTATCTTGATGAGCACTGAGCAATGTATAGAATTGCTGAATCACTATATTGTATACCTGAAACTAATGTAACACTGTACATTAATTACACTGGAATCTAAAAACAATTAAAAAAAAAAAAGAATGAAATGAGTATAGATAAAGGCAGCTCTGGAGATTTGCTCTCTACCCTTTAGGTAAACATTGTCTAAGTACTTATTTGATTATGGGAAAGTCCTAAGGAAGTTCAGACAGACTGAAAACTATGGAATGTTTTCAGAGTTGTTTGTGACATTGTATTAGAATCCTCAGGGCTAATTCTCTGCCACTAGGACACTCAGACTTTCCCTTGAATAACTAAGTAAAGAAGAGAACCAAAGTAAGCTAAATCCCTTTTGGATCTAAATCATTTCTGGAGTGGTTCTGAGGGAAAAGGAGTGTGTTGTAGAAAGAGGTGATAAACTGCTAGCCTCAGCTGAATGTTGAAACTGATAGTGGTTGACTTAAGATAGCTCCCATAACTATCGTATATGCAGCCAGTGACTGAGAGACTATATGCTTCAATGCCCATGACATAGACTGAGAACAAGATATGAGGGAAAAGAGTTGATGGACAGTTAATGACACATTCAAGAAGTATGCAGAAGCACCTCAGCAGACTGCAGTGGGCCTCATTTGTAGTATCACTCAGTCAGACTGTCAGGCTTTCATGTGATTTATAACCCTGCCTAGGCTTTAGGATTCATTCATGGCAGAAATAAAGACCTCAGTCTCAAATGTTTCTGTAACTCCCCTACATGACAGTTTTACAAAATGGAAAAAATAGTGTTTTCAGTAACAACCACAAAAATAGAGAATGATCCCCAACTATGTTGATTATCTACCATATAGTTAAATAATTACCCCGTGCTAAAAATCATAGGAAATACATACAAGTATAAGACATGACACTTAACCAAGAGTTTAGAATCTAATCAGGGAAATATTAAGTGTATAGAAATTAAACACACACAGACACATACACATATATACATCAAGACAATATGGAACAAATCAAAGTACTAGAGAAGTACAAACAGAAGGTAATAGACAAGTGATTTGGAAATAACAACCAGAGAATTTGAGCTCCAGGGTGATGTAAATAGTGGGAAATATTTGCCCAACAAAGGAAAATTGAGAGAACATTTTGGTTCAGAGGATGGTAATGTGGAAGTACTAGATATGATTACTGCATAAGGAGGAGTTCAGTTTGGCTGCAATGAAGATTATGAGTAATGGAGTAGTAACAAGGAAGGCTGGAAAGAAGGACCTGAACAAGATATAGGGTGTCAAATGCCAGAGGTTTGAATCCTAAGCCTATTCTAGAGTAATACAACTTTTAAGGATTTTTGAGCAGTATAGTAATAAGAAAGAAGAGCTTAAGATTTATTCAGTGATGATATATAAAATATACTGGAAAGATGACAAACTCAAAGAAGCAGTATCACAACAGTTAAGTGTATAGTGTTAAGAACTTATCTTAAGATATCGATGATGGAAAAGAAAAAGATATTTGAGGCCCACTGTGAGTAAAGTGACAGACCTTGATGATTAAATGAAATAAAATCATGGATAGCTATGAGCCTTAGGGAACAGAAGAATACTACTATGAGTTATAGAAATGTAGAAATTATAAAATGCTGACTTGGCTTGTAAATATCCAACAGAAAAAAATATGGAATGGGGATTGAGAGATAGAAAGCATTGTGAGGTAGCAAGTTTAGTCCCCAGTGTTTACGATAAGTAGAGCAATTCATTAAACAAAACCTTGTCAATTAAGAATCTAACATAATAGCTTCCAGGAAAAAGAGTCTGACTTTGAAGATAATCAAGTCCTGGGTGCTATAAACTACAGCTTTGAGGTATATACTGTCCTGATGAAAACCTTTCACATTTGCATTCTGAAAGCAATGAAAAAAGTTTAAGCTCCTAGGACAAAGTCTGCTGAACTGAAACTATTTTTAAAATATAAACAAATATGTACACATTGTATTGCTGTCAAAACAATAGCTGGAAAGAGGGGCTTTGTTTGGATTACAAAAATGAAAAAATTATCTATAGATGCTAGCTAGATATTAAGTGTAATATGAATGAACACATTATCTACAAAGAAAAAGAAAAATTAGAGTAAGTCTTTATAGGTAGGGGAGGGGTGCCTGGGTGGCTCAGTCGGCTGGGCATCTGACTTCAGCTTGGGTCATGATCTCACGGTTCGTGGGTTTGAGCCCCACATCGGGCTCTGTGCTGACGGCTCAGAGCCTGGAGCTTGCTTTGGATTCTGTGTCTCCCTCTCTCTCTGCCCCTTCCCCCGCTCATGCTCTGTCTCTGTCTCTGTCTGTCTCTCTCTCTCAAAAATAAACATTAAAAAAAAATTTACAGGTAGGAGAAATGATCTTTTTACTCAGGCTAATCTTAAAAACTAGAATTTTCATATTCTGGACACTGGTCACTTTTTAAAATGGAAAATCCAACCTTTTGAAGCTCAGTTTATTTCCTATTTGGCCTAAGTACATGGCCTTGACAGAGTCAAGAACTGTCATGAAAGTGAAGGCAGTAATGTCACAAAGCAGAACCTGGCTTGGCTCATATAGTTCCAATTTTTGCCTCTGAATCTTGATAACCTGGAAGTTTTTAAGAAAACAGACCTCGATTAAACTACTGGATCCTGCTAAAAGCAGCAAAATTTTAGTATTAGAGATCCTCATTAGCTTTCTCTCAGATTGAAAAAAAGTTGGGTATTAAACTTATTTAAATTAACCCTTTTTACATTTAACTTTTTTGTGACAAATTAGGGTTGAGTTATATATAAGTATGAGATGAACTGAATCCTCTCTACCCTTAATTCTACCAGATGACCTATTGCTAAACTGTCACTGTAAGAAGGCACTGAATGATCCCTATACCTTCATTCATTGAACTATGACAAATTCTGGAAATATTTGTGTGTGTTTAAAATATACAAAACAGCCTCCATCTCTTCATTCTTTTGTAACCAACGGAGTTTTGTGCACAGAAAATCTTTAATTGTTTTTAAATGGAATGGCAGATTTAAAGTAATTTAAGTAATGTCTGTGTTTCTCTAAGACCACACAGAATCTGTGAGATGGATAATACTGTTTCAGAGTTCCCAGATAATATGTATAAGAATGTGCTTATCTTTTTTTCTATGGAGACGAAAATTATAAAGAAAGGCTCAAAAACTCTCAAACAAAGATCAGAAAGAGAACCAGACACTCACTAGTCGGTCTCTGTCATTTTGGAGTGATGACATAGCTTTTTTTAAACTCTGGACTTCAGCTAGGCTGGTCACAGGCTGGGCCGCAGACCTCTGCTTCCCCTCCTCCAACTTGCGGAATTTCTGCAGTTCATTCAACAGGTGATCTCTCTCATTCTGTAGACTGGCCATAGCCTTGGAAAAGGACTGCACTTGACTGTAAGAATCTTCTAGTTGTGAGGACAAGTGAAGCAGTTGCTCATCTTTGGACAAAAGCTGTTGGTTAAGTTTCTCAAGGTGAGGCAAGCTGCTATCCTCAGTGGAGTTCGCTGAAAGGGCAGCTTTAGAAACAAGAGCATCTCTCTCCCTGCTTAAGAGGCCCTGTTCTTCTCTCAGCTGTGCCAGCTCCTCGAGACTGGCCTCGTATTTCCTTTTCAGTTCATCAAGCTCCTCATTGGCATGATCTCTGCTATTTTGTAGGGAGTTCATAGACCTTCCGAAAGACTGGATTTGTGCTGTGAGATCTTTATTTTCTTTGGTGACCATGAGTAATTTCTGTTCCATCTCCACTAGATCTCTTGCTAGCTCTGCCACTCTCTCTTCTGCGGTTTCTGTTTCATTTCGCATTATCCCGGCATCATGGTGAAGATGCTTTAATTCTTTCTTCAGTTTATCTTCAATTTCACCCACTTTCTTGGCAGCTTCCTTCTGAACACAAATCAACTCCTTTTCCAGTTCTGTAATTCTCTTCTGAGAGGAGGAAAGGGTAGTACTTAACTTCTGTACTTCTTCTTCTTTTACTTTTAATTGGGCCTGAAATATCCCTAAAGTTCCTTCTTCTTGCAAGGCTGTCAACTGTTTCTTTAGTTGAGATATAGATGCATTCAAGCTCTCAATCTCTCTAGACAAACTTTGTTTCTCTTCCTCTAGAGCAAGTGAGGACCTCCGCAGATCCTCCTTTGCTTCCTCAGACTCCTTCAGCTTTCCTTCCAATTTAGCACATTCACTTTTTAGCTCCTTATTCTGCTGAAGTTGGGCTTCAAGTAGTTGTTTTTGCTGGCAGTCCTTTCTTGATATCACTTGGTTCAGGTCTTCTCTATACTGGATCAGTTCTGCATCTAATTTGGCATTCTCAGAATTGAGATCATCCATATGACTTCTCAAGCATCGAATTTCTTCTTTAAGCTTGTTATTCTCAGCAGCAGCTTCTTGGATGAGTTGATCTTTTTCCAAGATGACAGAGAGATGTCGCTCTTCCAGCTGTTGGTAGTCGCCTACTATGCGGTCTCGGTCATCCTGGAGAGAAGACATGGATTTAACGAAGGAATTCAACTGAGCCTTCTGCTGCAAGTTTTCCTTCTTGATGGTTTTCAGTGTTTCCATAAGCTGGTTGGTTTTGTCAACAGCTTTTTTGTTCTCCTCTTCCAAGACAATATTCTCCTCTTCCTCCTGGGACAACAGGTTTTCCAATTCTTTAATTTCTTTATTATGTTGCTGATGTAGTTCAGCAACAGCTACTTGGATTGCCTGTTCCTTGGCAGAAAGCAGGCTTATAATCTTCTGCTCCTTCATGCTTATTTCTTCATGCAGCCTACTAGTCAGTTGTCTGGAGGCCTGAAGATCAGTCTCTAGCTGTTCATAACTGAACTTACAATTCTGGATGTCAGCCTCTTGCTGCTTTATGATCCCTTCCAAATTCTCTTTCTTTTCCTTACATTTTTCTAAAGAATTATTTAAATCAGTCGACTGGTCTCTGAGAATCTTAAGTTCTGATTCCAACTTAGCTAATTCATTCTGAGAACTGTGGTACAGATGCCGAGTCTCTTCTAGCTGGGACAAAAGTTCTTTGTTTTCCCCTTGCAGAGTATCACAGACCTTTTGTTGAAGCTGGACCTCTGTCTGGGCCTTGGACTCCCAAATTTGCTTATCATGTTCAAGCCTGGAAAAAAAGAGAGGAGGTCATTAATTACAGATTTCAAGGGAAAACTACCTGATGCCTAAGGAACACATACAACAAGTACTCAGACCTACAAATGAATCAATATTTATGATTCAAGGTGCTCATCCTTTTAATGAAGAGATATTAGTTCTATTGAGTGCTCTGTATTAAAGGTATATTGTACCTAAGGGTATTTCAGTCATAAACTCCCAAATATTGTTGCTGATTTTAGTGGCATGACTTTGCACACTCTAGAAAGCAATATTTTCTATTTTGTTTTACTTTGCTCCAGACAAGCTAATGTCTAGCTTCTTAAAGGAATTATCTTGGTGTGACAGACCATGAGGAAACCTGTCTCAGAGCAGAAAAATCCTATTAAAAGTGGAGGAGTACCAAGTGTTAGTTCCTGAGCTTGAAAAGTGATATAAAATTGGTGTTAGAGGAAAAGAACTCTAACAGGTATATGCAGTATGAATTAATGTGAAATATAGGGAAGAGAAAAGAGGAGATCATTTAGGAAGCTAAAGCAGTCATTTGGGAGTACCACACTAAAAACCCAGACAAAGATAGTGGAAATGAAAACGAAAAGGGAGAAATCAAAGAGATCTCTCAATAGAAAGATGGGAAGAGAAGCAAACATGGATATTTCACCTTAATACTAGTCAAAAATCACTGAAAAAAAAAAAAAAAAGAAGTGAGGGAGAATATAGCTTCTAGAGAAGTCTAAGCCAAAATGAGTCCTGTAATATCAAAGGCAATAGAAATAGTTTAAATAGTGACTTTCTTTGCCTTCAGTTACATTTAGAAGAGCATAAAACTTATCCATTTACCTGGAAATATTGATCTTCAATTCTTCCATGTGGATGGACATCTGCCTAAGCTGATCCTTTAGAACACTGCAATTCTCCTCTTTGAGTCTAATTTCTTCTTCTTTTGTTTGAATAGCATCACTGAATTTCCTCTCCCACTTCTTGGCTTCATCTATCACCCTGTCCCGATCATCCTGGAGGGAAGACATGCTCTTAGTGAAAGCTGCAAGCTGGGCCACAGTACTATCAAGGTTTTCCTGAAGTTGCTTAACTTCCTTGTCTTTCTTGTTCAAAGTAATCTGAACCTCTCCAAATGTCTCTTCCAAGTGGACTTTCTCTCTACGCAAAGCATCCAGTTTCTCTTGCATGTTCTTCTTCTCTTTCAGGTGTTTCTCTTCTACCTGCTCCAGTCTCCGCTCCAGATCTTCATCTTTTTGTTTCATTTGGCTTTTAACTGATTCTTTGTTGGACTGAAGTTCCTTTTTCAACTTGAGATTATCTGCTAGGACCCTTGCTGCTTCACTTTGAGTGTCATCTAGCAGTACTTTGAAGCTAGCCAATTCTGTTTCTGCCTTCTTGCGGTGTTCATTGGCTTGAGCCAGATTTTCTTTGGTTATTTCCAAATCTTTTTGGGACTCTGTTTGAACAAACTCTAGGGCCTTTACAGTTCTCTCCAGAGCACTAATTTTCTCTTGATACCTGATGCAGTCCTTCTGCAGCTGCTTTACTTCTTGTTGTTTTTCTTTTAACAGCTCTTGAAGTTCCTTTGCATGGCTTTTATTGCCAGGTTCCTTCTGAGCACCTTGTATTTTCTCCAAATATTCCTTTCGTATTTCTGATTCCACCTTAGTTTTCTCCTTGACTAACTGCTGCTTTTCTTCTTCCAATTCACTCACACACTTTTTAAGGTTCTGCATTTCGGATTCCAGTAGCTCATTTTTTATTTGGGCATCTGTAACATCCTGATAGTAATTCCCAATGCTTCCATTAAGTTCTGCTAATTGATTCATAAGCCTCTCTTCCAAATCATCTTTCTCTTCTTCTGCTGTCTCCTTTAGCTTGGTAACTCTGGCAAGTTCTTCTTGCATTTGCTGATTTGATAGGTTTATTTTGGTTATTTCTTCCTGAAGTATTTTTAGTTCATCATCCTTTGCTGATATTTGACTCTGTAAGGTACTTCTCTCATTTTCTAAAGTCTGGTTAAATTCTCTTTCTTTCTGCTTCTCTTCCTCTAATTCAGCAATTTTTTCTTTGAGCTGATCAATCTGCTGCAGGCAGTTATTAATTTCATCATGTGAACTGACATTCTCATTTTCATCAGGCTTCTTGGCACTGTTCTCAGATGGAACAGATTCTGAATATTCAGGCCTTGTGCTCATGTTCAGAGAGCTTTGTTCATTAGAATCACCTGGGACAGACTGTGTTGTCCCTTCAAAGATATCCCTTTGGTTATCAGGTTTCTCAGTGGCCTCCAGGCTACCTTGTTTGGATACAGTACCTTCAACCTGATGCTTTAAATCTCGAACCTCTTCACATAGAGAGTCCTTCTCAGTCATTAAAGCCTCAAACTCCTTAGAAAGGGTTTTATACTCTGTTTTGACCCTTTCCAGTTCTTCTTTCAAGTTGGAATTGGAAGAAAGAAGTGCTTCCACATCATCATTCGATGTACCTCCTCCAGAATGTACCTCTGCTCTAAGCCGGTCATTCTCTTCTTCCAATTCTAGGATTTTCTGTTGTTTAGATTTAGCAAACTTTCTCATCTTTTCTTTCATTTCCTCCATTTCCCGTTCAGCTTCCTGTAATTGCTTTTCTGCCTCTTTCTTGTTTGCTTCTGTGCTTCTCAACTTGCCATACAGTTCTTGCTTCTCTTGCCTCACAGTTTCCACGACATGCTGAATCCTTTCTGCCTCATTACTAACATTCTCATACGACTGCAGAAGGATTTCATACTCCTTTTGTAACTCTTTGTGTTTCTCTTGCCACTCAGCGCTTTCTGCAATCTTAGAACATTTCAAAGATTCAATTTCCTTCACTAAGTTTTTCTTGTCTTCAGTAAGATCCTCCAGAGCTAATTTCAGACTTTCACAAGAGCCATTGAGACTTTGATTTTCCATTAAAGATCTGTCCATTTCTGTAATGAGCTTGTCTCTTTCTTCCTGAAGAAGAGCCAACTTTCCTAAGAATGTATCTTTTTCTTTATTTTGAGCAGAAACTTGGCTTTCCACATCTGCCAGAGACTTAGTGAGATGTTCAATGGTTTCTCTGGCCAAAGACAATTCCTCTTGGAGACTTTTGTTTTCTTTTAGTGCTTCTTTTCGGGAAATAAGAGCAGCTTGCAGTTTCCTCTGTATTTGTTGCTTTGCTTTACTTTCTTCCCCAGTCTCCTCTGGCTTTTGCTTCATTTCACAAAGTTCCACCTGCAACTGCTTTATCTTCTCATCATGTTCTTTGGCTTGCATTTCCAGCTGTGTATGGAGAGCCTTGATTAAATCCTCTTGTTCCATTATCTCTGTCTGTACTTTCATAAGCGCCTCTTCTTTCTCACTAAGCTGTCCAGAAAGGTATCTAACTTCTTCTTCCTTTTTGCTTAGGAGTTTCTGCAATTCATCTAGTTCAGGCTGTAATTCTCTTAAATGTTCTAATCCAGCAATTTCTAGCTGACTGCTTTCCAACTTCTGCCTCAGGCTTTCTGCATGGGTTTCAGCCTCATGGGATGCTGTCTTCAGGCTCCGGATTTCCAAATCCTGTTTATTTATCTGCTCTTGTAACTGAAATACCTCTTCTGATTTTTTAGTAAGCTCACTTGTCACAGAACTAATCTTCAATTCCAACTCCTCTTTCTGGGCCTCTATCTCTTTCAGCTGGTTCTTAATCTGGACAACAGAAGTACTGCTCTGCAGAGCATCTGCATCTCTAGGAGAAAGCAAGTCAGACTCTGAAACAGATTGAGAAGGTTGCTGCTCTGTGGCTTTGAATAAAGGTTCTTTTAAACTTTGATTTGGAGGTCCTGGATCCTGCTGGTCGATGCTCAGGAGTTTTCTGTCTACAGACTCCTTTACTTGAATCTGGAGTTGTCTTAGTTGGTCTCCGATGTCCTCATTTTCCTTCCTCTGCTCATCAAATTGATCTCGTAAGTGATTATAATCATCCTTCTGTTGCTTTAGTTCCTCTCTAAGATGTCTTTCTTTTTCTTGTGCCTTCTGTAGAATCGCCTTCCGAGAGGTTACCACCTCCTGTAGTTTCTTTTGAAGTTGCTCCTTTTCTTTTTCAAGGTCCAGCATCTTTTCTTCCAGCTCTGGTTTCCAGTGTTCTCCACTGCCCACACCAGGTGGACTGATGGCCACTGTTTCTTTTACAGGTGCTGCTGAGTCTCCATCACCTACATCCTTGTTACCTGTGGTTAACTTTTGGATAACTGCTTGGTTTTCAATGATTTCTGCTTGCAGCAAATCTATTTTGTTTGTCTTCTCTTGCAGGTTCTGATTCATCTGTTTGATCACAGCCTGTAACTCTTCTTCAGCTGCTACCTTCTCTTCTAAATCCTTCCTTACATGCTCTAGCTCCACCTCTTTCTCAGATATTATCTGTTTTAAAGAAATTTCTATTTCTTGGCACTTAGCAGTCACACATTTTTCTGAGTCTTCTTTGCTTTCTTTGTCTTCTTCCATTTCTCTCTTCTCACTCTCATTGAGTGGGATCTCTTTCGTAGATTCATCTTTCACTTTGGCCAATTCCTCTTCTAATCTACTGACTCTCTGTAGAAGTTCCTTTCTGTTAATAAGAGCTGCCTGGAGCTTTCTCTTTCTCTGTTCACTTTCTTTCTTTACAAGGTCTAATTCATGCTGAAGTTCTTCTTTACTTAGGAGCCCTGCTGGGTTCAGCTCATCACAATTCTGTTTAAGGCCAGAAACAACTTCTTTATCTTCTTCTATCTGCTCTTTTTTTGCTTCTTCAGCCCTGGATAATAAATTCAACTGTTCTTTAAGAGTCTTAATTTCAATCCCAAGAGAAAACTTCTCCTCATTAAGCTGAACCATTTTCTCAGTCATACTGAAGCTGATTTCCGTCACTTGCTGATCCTTCTCTATGATGGTTTGTCGGAGGGTTTCCACATCTCTTTTTTTCTCTAATAAGAGTTGATCCATTTTTGCTATTTCAAGTTCCTTCTGTGAAAGAGCCTGAGAAAGTTCTTCCATCTTATTTGATATATTCCTTACACATTCTGCGCCTTCAAGAACTTCATTTTCCTTCTTCTCCAGCTGGCTTTGCAGGCTTTTTATCAGTGCACTCTGCTCAGAAAACTGAAGCTGCAAACCATCGAGTTCATTCTGCAAAACTTCAATCTTCACATCTTTAGATTTGGCTTCTATGCTGAGACTGTGGATCTGTTCAGTAAGCAAGTTGTGATGAGTCGTTTGACTTTCATAGTCAAGTCTTCTTTGCCTTTCTGCTTCTGCAAGGCTCACTTCCAGTTGCTGTACCTGAGCCCTCAGTTCCGTTACCACACTAAGTTCCTTTACTTGAGAGAGAAGTTGGTCTCTTTCTTCAGACAAAGCAGTGAATGCACTGTTGGTATTTTCGGCATTTTTCCTAAACTCATCAATCAACTGGGTTAGGTTGCTGATTTCTTTAGCTTTCTCATCTAAATTTTCCTCATAGATTTCCTCTGCTTTCTGAGAGTTTATCTCAAGCTCCAAAATTTGCCTTTTTAGCCTTTCCAATTCATCCTGGTGACACTGACAAATTACTGGTACAGCAGAAAGGGATTTATCAACATCATCCTGTTTGGTTGATTTTAATTCCATTTCAGTGTCATTTAAAGATATTTCTTCAGATGTTCTATCTTGATGTTTAGTACTCATCTGCTTTTCTTCTTCAAGTGTTGGAAGACTGCTCCCTTCATGTGGCATTGGGGGAAAATGTTGCCCTGTATCTTCAGGCAATACTTTCATGCTAACTGTAAGTATTCCTTCACTTTCTGTCTGCTTCATTTCTTTCTGGTCAGGGACCTCAGCGTCCCCCTCGGCCTTTTTCCCCTGGAGCTGCAGCTTAAGAAATGCAATCTCTTCTTGAGCTTCTTTCATTTCCAGCAATAAAACGGACAGTTCTTTATGTTTCTGAGAAAATGTGTTGTCTAAGACATCCTGTCCACTCTCCTCAGCAGAAGAGCTACTCTTGCTGAGTCCAGTAATATCAACCATGTTGACCTATTTTTTAAAAAAGAAAGGAAAAGCCTCAATCAGATGTCTTATAAGAAAGAGCCTAACTAAAAACTCATATTTCAGGCATTTTTCAAAACCTGAAAATCTCTAGTCCAAACCTCCTTCCATAAAGCTGCTAAATACTTTTAAAATCAGTTATTATTTCCCAAACTGGACCTCTGTGTGAGAGTACCCTGTCAATCCTATATTGAGGTCAAGCCATATTCATAAGACCTATATAGTAGCCTGGAACTCTTTTTCTGGATATCCCGTATTTGGGAAACTTTTTCTTTGGATTAAAATTCCTATTTGTTTCTCTTGAGAATTGCTTAAAAAATAAAAAGAAAAGCAGGAAATGCATTAAATTTTGTTTGATCCCACACCAAAAAGGAAGTTATGAGATCCTTTTTCCTAAACTATCCGTTGAAATGGGAAATATTACATAAGATAGCCATTACCACCAGATAAGTAGATTATTAAACAAGTAGGTTGAGATAAACTACCATAATCAAATAACCAAAAAGAAGTTCTACTGAGGGGTGGGTATGAAATTACAGACTTGTCTGTCAAAATATTAACCATTATTATTACAAAGATAGCTGTGTTAGACTGCTTAATCCATATACATTGTTTCTATAATTGTCTTCCTAGGAAACAAAATCAGTGAATCTCCTGGTAAATTTCATTAGAACTTTACTAAATTGAGTTTGGAGACAGTGTACACAATGAAATCTCCACCTTTGCCAACAGCACCATTTTTTCCCCCTGAAAAAAATTCCAATTTGATAGGAGGGGAAAAATCCCCATAGGATTGTCAAATAATGTAGTGGCCAAGAGTACAAGCTCTGCAATCCAACTGAGTTCACATCTTAGCTCTGCCATTTACTAGCAAAAGCTGGCACACAGTAAGTATCCAATGAATCTTAGCTACTATGTTGGTAACATTCTCAGCCATTGAATAAGAAAAAATATTCATCACTTTAAAATTATTATTTCAAGAAAGGTTATAATTTTTCATAAGCATTATTTTTAATCATTTAAAATTCTCTGCTGTCTGCATTATTCATAATCAAATTTCTGGAGATGAACACTGGACAGAGTATTTAAGCACACGGAAAAAGCTCCTTTTATAATTTCTTCAGGTCACATGCTTATTTATCCATCCCTATATACACTAAAGACCTGATATAGTCAAGACATCACTTTCTGCCAGAAGACCTCAATATAATTCCTTTTTTGTTCTCTCTCTCACCCTAAGTATACTTGTTTCCTCTTCTCCATCATGCCACTTCACTCACTCTCTTCCTTCCCTTGGTCACACCCTCTGCTGCTCTCCATGAGATCTACTAAGTTCAATCAATTTTTTGGCTCAGGTGAAAAATCAATGTTATCCCTAAGATATATACCCAATGTTATACCAGAGAACTTTGTTTTTTCCAGCCACTCTCATTACTTTTTCTGCTAATACTAGCCTTTCCCTTTCAGCTGAGCTTACACTTTCTATGCACCTTTTCTACTCACTTTCTCTTACCCCAAAGGATTATCTTAGGCACCCTTCCTTTTGTGTGTGTGTGTGTGTGTGTGTGTGTGTGTGTGTGTGTGTGTGTGTTTCCCCTTTCTTTTCCCTTGTTCTCTGTTTTTCTGTTCTCCCTTCTGGTACTGTTTTTCTTTTTCTTTTTTTTTTTTAATGTTTTTATTTTTGAGACAGAGAGAGAGAGAGCATGAGCAGGGAGGGGCAGAGAGAGAGGGAGACACAGAATCCGAAGCAGGCTCCAGGCTCTGAGGTGTCAGCACAGAGCCCAACATGGGGCACGAACTCACGGACCGTGAGATCATGACCCGAGCTGAAGTCAGACGCTTAACTGACTGTGCCACCCAGGAGCCCCTGTTTTTCTTTTTCTTAAGAAATTACCATCTTTCTTACCTGTTCCTCTTTTTTGATCTAAGTTATCTTGTTTTCACTAGATACTACTGCTAAGCATCTTAAAACATTAAGCACCTGCTTGGCCAAACACAAACATTTTTACTCTGCCAGTATCCATATAATGCTATAACTTTCAAATTTTAGTTTCTTTTTGCCAAGTTTGTGAACAGCACATCAGCAGTCCCATAAAAAAATACTAAATATAAGTATAATGGTTAATTTTATTGTCAACTTTGCTAAAGCATAGTACCCAGATACATGGTCAAACATTATTCTAGAATTATTCTACATGTGTGTGTGAAGGTATTTTTTAGGTGAAATAAACATTTAAATCAGTAGGCTTTGATTACCCTCCACAATGTAAGTGGGCCTCATCTAATCAGTTGAGGCCTTAACAAAAAAAAAAAAAAGACTGACCACCTCCAAACAGAGGGAATTCTGCCACCAGACTGCCTTTAGACTCAAACTGTAACTCTTCCCTCGGTCTCTAGCCTGCTGGCCTACCCTCTAGATTTTGGATTTGCTAGCTCCCACAATTGCATGAACTAATTCCCTTAGAATAAATCTCTCTCTCTACATATATACACACTCCCTATTTTGTTTCTCTGAAGAATTCTAATATAATTAAGCAGACACTTCTGTTAATAAGTTACATTATTCTTCAAGGCCACTTATGACTCTATCACTGACTTCTTAAAACAACAGAATATTTAGGAATCACACATTCTTATAGTAATTTTCAGGTTATAAAAAGCACCGTTCTTCAAAAATACTCTTTTTAATATAATCCTAAATGAAACTAGGCCAATTTAGTGGAGGGGAACTAGAGATTTTATCTAATCTCCTCACTGAGAAACTTTTCCAAGATGGGCAAAGAAGTTGAGATAAATAATAACCCAGTATGAGAAATGAATTATCAAATCCCAAACAAATGGCTACTATACTTGTATTCTGGTTCAGGACAAATAAAACAAAAAATCCAATATTTTGATATAAATGAGACCAAATGGGAAATAATAACCATTATAACTTTCTTAAATACACCTCATTTCTAGATAATGTAATTCTCTGTCAACATTAGAAAGTTGCTGAAATGTTTAGGTTTGAAGCTAACTTCTCTTGATCTAGTTCACATTCTGGTTATTTTAAGAACATATCACTTACCTCACTGACTTCTCTATCTGCCTCTCCACTTCTATTCTGAGCCTCCAGGAGAGTAATCTGAGAAGACAGTTTTTCTGAAAGTCACAAAATAAATATCCTTAGATGATTTATGTAGAGTGTTTGAGAAAACAGAGACATGATTGTGTGTGAGGCAATTTGAGATGCATGATATAATCCAAGAGGAAAGAAATAAACAAAATAGTTTTGGGAAGACAAAAGGCTTATTTTATCAAAAAGAAATGGCAAGAGAAGACGTGATATAAGACAGAATGGTGGGGAAAAAGACAGAATGGTTCTAGGTGATGATAGTTAATCTGAATGAAGTATATAAATAGTGGAGGGCTTTAGAGGAGAAGGATACCAGAGCATGTGAAGAGTAGCAGCTATTTCTGTGGCACAATTTGGGACTTCTTGGGTAATAAATTTGCCTTGATTTATCCATAACCCTACTGTGTTCATAATATACATCTTACATTCATACAGCACTTAAAGGTCTTCAATGTTCTTTCACATATGTTTATAAAGACATCAAATTTTAGCACTAGAACACAGCTATCTAATCTCCTCAATGACCATATAAAGAAACGTTGAAATGACATGACCTACAGCTAGTTCACAGAGAGCTGGGATCATAATCCAATCTTCTAAGTTCTACCCCATGTTCTATTTTGATACATATATCTAAAAAGGGTAGTAGTACCTTGGAGGATAAAAACACTGAGTATTAACATGCCCCCAAGAAGTTTATACTCTTTCTGAGAAGCTAAGACAGATATATTAAAGGTAAAAAAAGCATTTTATACTACATCTAAATGTCTTAACATGACCTACATGGGCTCTCATGAGTTGACCCCACCTATTCTACAACCTTTTCTTCTGCACTGGCCCTTTTTTGCTCACTCTCCTCCCAAAATACTGGCTTTATTTCTGTCTGCAAACATATCAAGTTTATTCACATTTCATGGTATTTGCACTGCTTTTTTCTCTGCTTGGAATGCTTCTTGCTTGGCCTTTTTGCATGGCTGTCCCCTTTTCTTCATTCAGGTTTCAAGTTCTCAGAGAGGCCTACCCTAATGACTCTAATGTTGCTTTCCTCTTCCCCCAGGCAAACTTGCAGTTATCTATTTTATTTTATTTTTATCCTAATACTTATCATGTTCTGAAATTTTAAAATTTATATATCTGTTCATGGCCTATCTTCCCCTGCAATATGTTAGGCAAGTTATCACAGCAACTAGATTACTGCTTGGCACATAGAATAGGTACCACAGAAATCTGCTAAATGAATGAATGACAATTCATGAAACAAATGAATTTGAGACAGTATATAATGTGTTCAGACATCTCACAAGATTATTTGAGGAAGAGGTACAGTGGTAGAAACGGAAGTGCAAAAGGGGAGTTGAATAGAATATGACACATAAAGCAAAGGTAACCTAAAACCAAACACAAAAACTAATACAGAAAACCTTAAGGGCAGTGATCCTTGCAGGAAAAAGCAAAGAGAATGGAACTTGTGTAACACCTCTAAACTATAATGAGCTACATGACAGTGATAGGCACTGTTTGCAAAACTGCAAAATAAGCATCATGGATAAAGTCTCAAAGAAGTGCTTTAAGCGGGTTGATTAATGAGCTGAATTTGTGGTGTTCTTTATATATTAGCAATGGTGGGAACAGTCTAATACAGATATATAATCCCCAGCTAAGTAGAACTGAAAAATGGTTAAGGTGGAAATACTGTCTCTAGAGTTTAAGAAAGGTACAAACTTGGGGCACCTGGGTGGCTCAGTTGGTTAAGCATCCGACTTCAGCTCAGGTTATGATTACACAGTTCATGAGTTCAAGCCCCTTGTTGACAGCTCAGAGCCTGGAGCCTGCTTCAGATTCTGTGTCTCCCTCTCTCTCTCTCTGCCCCTCCCCCACTCGGGCTCTGTCTCTCTCTTTCTCAAAAGTAAATAAACATTAAAAAAAAATAAAAAGAAATGGTACAAACTTTACTTGGTAAAGTACCCTAGTTGAGGTCTGAAAGATGAGTAAGAATTAGCCTGACTAAACGAAAGGGATAGGGTTGTAAGTAGTATATAGCATGAGCAAAACTCAAAATGTTTTCTACTTTTGAACCTTTATTTTACACTAATCTCTGTTACTTCATCCCCAAAATGTATTACCAGGAATACCCTTTCTCTCATCATTTTGCCTCTTTAAAAATTCATCCTCTTATTATGGTCCTATTCAAGCCATGCTCCTGAAAAGATCCCTTGACCACTCCAAAATACTGATATCCTGCAGCATTTACATCCCATAATGTAAAATGTTATTATATAAACACGGGTATGATGCTCTAACTGGTCATTGTGTATTAATCCTATCTTTAATAACCACCAGCTGTGCTAAGATCATTGTCATCGAATCAGAAAATCTACATGTTACACATGTATAGTGATAAAAGTAGAAGCATGTGGGTTGAGAAGACAGAGAATTATGGTTTTCATTTATACGTACCATTCTCAGCTTTCAGCTCCTCCAGCTCTATAGAACTAAGGAGCAAAGCTCTCTTTTCATTCTCTAGTTCTACCACTTTCTTCTGCAAAAAGGCAATATTCTCCTCAGTGACTACCTAAAATGTAGAAAGACAACAAATTAATGATTCTCAGTGAAAAACCCTCACATAATGCCCAGATAGCCTCTGGCATTTTTGTCTTCTAAAAGTTCTCCAGCCATGAAAATACTTTAAATATGGCATCTACTTATTTGCCTAGCTCATCTTTAAAGTAATGCTTTTTATCAGAAGATAGAAAAATTTTCACACAAACTTCTAGTTCATTGGCTTTCAAATTTAAGAATAGGCACTGGATTACAAAGACAGAAATCTCAAGTCTATTGCACAAGAAAAAACATTTTCAGGTCCATAAGTAACATTACAAAGTTTGCTTAATGCCACTTGATAACCAGATCACTCTCTTGTAGGAGACTAAACATGAAGAGTGACTCCCAAAGAAGAACAGGGACAAAAGTTAATATATAATCTTTAAAAAGAAGAAGAGCCATAACTGTTTTTGTTTTTTCCAAGGATAATAAAAATTATCTTGTGCTTCATTTATGCATCCATATTGGTTTTGTTTTCCTAGTGAGGCAAATATCTCATTAGGACACATCTTTCGTTGTCTGTCGTTTTATACAGGTTTTTCTCCGCCAAGGGGATTTTCTATACAATTCTTCATAAAACTGTAGAATTTTTGAGCCTTGATAGTCTTTACAGCCTACTCAGCCCCAAATCTTCACTTAATGTTTAAAGAAATGGCAAGAGATGAGTTTAAGGATTCTATGACTTATTCTAAGGGAAGTTCCCGGTTTGCATTACAAGGAGCAAGTAAAACACTGACAGAAAAGCCTCAGAATGAGATCTTGAAAAACAAGGAAACAGACTTTGGGGCAAACACACCTGGCAGAGTGTGAGAAGGAAAATCAATGAAAGAAGAAAAAATGAATTATCAAATCCCAAATAAGAAAAAACGGTACAGCTAAATCCAATCGTATCAATAATTACATTAAATGGACACTAAACACTCTAGAGATTATGAGAAGAAATAAAAGAGCATAACCAAACTTTATGCTGCTTTTAAGACATTCACTTTTTTTTTTTTTGAAATTTATTGTCAAATTAGTTTCCATACAACACCCAGTGCTCATCCCAAAAGGTGCCCTCCTCAATACCCATCACCCACCCTCCCCTCCCTCCCACCCCCCATCAACCCTCAGTTTGTTCTCAGTTTTTAAGAGTCTCTTATGCGTTGGCTCTCTCCCACTCTAACCTCTTTTTTTTTTTTCCTTCCCCTCCCCCATGGGTTTCTGTTAAGTTTCTCAGGATCCACATAAGAGTGAAACCATATGGTATCTGTCTTTCTCTGTATGGCTTATTTCACTTAGCATCACACTCTCCAGTTCCATCCATGTTGCTACAAAGGGCCATATTTCATTCTTTCTCATTGCCACGTAGTACTCCATTGTGTATATAAACCACAATTTCTTTATCCATGCATCAGTTGACGGACATTTAGGCTCTTTCCATAATTTGGTTATTGTTGAGAGTGCTGCTATAAACATTGGGGTACAAGTGCCCCTATGCATCAGTACTCCTGTATCCCTTGGGTAAATTCCTAGCAGTGCTACTGCTGGGTCATAGGATAGGTAAGACATTCACTTTAAAGAAAGAGTAACTTGAAAGTAAAAGGATAGAAAAGAACGTACTATACAAACAGTAAACATCAGAAGACTAGAGTTCTTTCATTAATATCAGATAAAAAAAAGAACTTCAAGTAAGGAAATGTTACTAGAGATAGAGTAACATTTTATAAATGAAATAAGGAACATTTCCTCAGAAGACATAAAATCATAAATGTAAAAGTAATTAATAACAGAAATTCAAATTACGAAGAAGCAAAAAATGACAATTAAAAGGAAAAATAGATAATTCCAGAATCCAATAACTAGAGAATATACATCCTTTACAAGTGCACAAGGTATGATCACCAAGAAAGACCACAGGCTGTATCATAAAACAAGTCTCTAAAAAATGTCAAAGGATTTTAAATCATATACAGCATATTACCTGATCACAATGAAATCCAATTACAAATCAATAATAATAAAATATCTAGAAATAAAACCAAATTTCTAGACATTAAACAACACACTTCTAAATAATCCACAAAGAAGAAATCGCAAGGAAAATGAACAATAAAAAATGAACAATAAAAAATATATCAAACTATGGACTTTGAGAGAATTGTGTAACTTTAAATGAAAAATGCTTATATGAGGGAAAAAAACTTAAATCTTTGATATAAAGTTCTACCTTGAGAGGTTAGCAAAAGAACAACAAAGTAAAACCAATTAAGTAGAAAGAAATACCAGAAAGCAACAATCAATGAAAGTGAAAACAGACCAGTAACAGAGAAAATCAACAAAGCCAAAGCTAGTTCTTTGAAAAGATTAAAAAAAAATAAGAAGTGGAATAATTGCTAGTAACACTGCTCAGGAAAACAAAGCATAAATTGAGGGAATTTTAATCAAAGGATACACACTTGCAGTGAGAAGATGAACAAATTCTGTCCTGGAGAGCTAATTTACAGCACTATGATACACAGTTAATGATACTGTATCACATACTTGAAAGTTGCTGAGAGACTAGATCTTCAATATTCTCACCACAAAACAGAAGTGATAATTATGTGACATGATGGAGGTGTTAGCTAAGGCTAAGGTAATCATACTGTAAAATATAAATGAATCAAATCAATACTTTGTACACCTCAAACTTATACAATGATGTATCAATTATATCTCAGTTTTTAAAAAACAATAGGGACTGGGGTGAGGGTGAGTGCCACTAAAAAGCTATGGGCATTAAAAGGATAAAGAGGGAATATTATAACCAACAATATGACAAAAACTAGACATCTTCAATGAAATGGGCAAAATCTCAACAACAATAACAAAAAAACCCAAACTGACATAAGATGAAAAAAAATCTTATTAGCATTATACCTGTAAAAGAAATTCAATTTCTTTCTTTCTTTTACAATTTTAGACTCAGACGGTCTCACTGTTGAATTCTTTCAGACATTTAATACCAATCTTAAACTCTCAGAAAATAAAAAGGAACACTTTCAAGCTTGTCTTATGAGGCCAGCACAGTCTTAATATCAAAATCTGACAAAGATATTATAAAACAAAGAGAAAATTATAGACTGATATCCTTCATGAATATGGATACCAAATCCTTCACAAAATAGTAGCACATCAAATTCAGTAATGTATTAAAGCGATAATACTTCATGACCAAGTGGGATTTATCCCAACAACACAAGGTTGGCTTAATATTAAAATACTGTACCACATTAACAGAATATAAAAGAAAATCCATATGTGCATTTAGAAAAATGCAGAAAAAGCATTTGACAAAATTCAATGCCAATTCTCAGAAAACTAGAAATAGAGGGGAATGTCCTCAATCCAGTAAAGGACATTTATTGAAAACCTAAAGTTAATGGTAAGCATAGCTAATGGTAAAATATAGAACATTTTCCCATAAGATCAGGAACAATGCAAGAATCTCACCACTTTATGAAATAGTGTAATGAAAATGAAGGTCCTAGCTATTGCATAAAAAAAAGAAAGACATAAAGATTAGAAAGAAGTAAAAGTCATCTTTATTTGGAGATGACATGACGGTTTACTTAGAAAATCCAAGGAATCTATAAAAAGAGACTAGAACTAATAAAATGAATATTTGTCAAGTTCAGATAATATAAAGTTACTAAGCAAAATTCAATTGTATATTTACACATTAGCAGCAAACAGCTGGAAACTGAAATCAGAATAATTCCATCTACAATAGCATCAACAGGCATGAACTACTTTGGAATAAACTTTTAAATGTGCACAGCCCCTCCAATGAAAACTATAAAACATCACTGAAGGAAATTAAAGAAGATAAAAATAAGTGGGAAAATATACTACATTTGCTCATGGATTGATAAGTTCAGTAGTGTTAAGATGTCAATTCTCCCTAAATTGATCTATAGATTCAACACAATGCCAACTCAAAATCCCACCCAGCTTTCTTTCGTTTTTTTTTTCTTTTTTTTTTTTTTAAATATGTTTTTTTGAATTCCTATCTGATTTAAATTTTTTTTTCAACATTTATTTATTTTTGGGACAGAGAGAGACAGAGCATGAACGGGGGAGGGGCAGAGAGAGAGGGAGACACAGAATCGGAAACAGGCTCCAGGCTCTGAGCCATCAGCCCAGAGCCCGACGCGGGGCTCGAACTCACAGACTGCGAGATCGTGACCTGGCTGAAGTCGGACGCTTAACCGACTGCGCCACCCAGGCGCCCCTCGTTTTTTTTTTTTTTTAATACAATTTGAGAACACAGACTATATACTTTCTGTGGGTATGTACCTGTAATAAAGCGATCTTGAATAGAAGAACAAAATCAAAAGACTTATACTACTTGACTTCAAGACTAACTACACTCTACAGTAGTAAAGACAGTGTGTTACTGGCATAAGGACTGACAAACAGATCAAGACAACAGAATACTAAGTTCAGAAATGGACCTAGTAATCATTTGATTTTCAACAAATATACCAAAGAAATCCAATGAGGAAAGTAAAGTCTTTTCAAGAAATAGTGCTGAAACAACTGGACATCTATATGGGGGAAAAAAATAAGCCTTGATCCTTACCTTACACTACACACAAAAATTCTGAGGTTCAGAGACTTAACTGGGAAGGCTAAAACCGTAAAGCTTGTGGAAGAAAACAAGACAAAAACTTCATGACTTGGCATTAAGCAAAGGTTTCCTAGTTAGGGCACAGAAAATTATAACAAAAAAAAAATAGATAAATAACAGGTTTCATCAAAATTATAAAATGTCTACTAATTAAAAGACATGAAGAATATGAGTAGGAGGCAAGCCATTGTGTGGGAGAAAATAGTCACGAAACAGATTTGAAAATAAATTGGCATTCAGGATATATAAAGAATCCCTACTACTTGATAATAAAAAGACAAAGAACTTCAATTTTTAAATGGGGGAATAACTTGAAAAGACACTTGATCAAAATAAGATATATAAAGCCAGGAATCTCAAGAAAAAATGTTCAATATCATTTTTCATCAAGGAAATGCAAATTAAAACCATGAGATACCACCAAGCACCCATTAAAATGGCTAACATTTTTTAAATTGACAATATCAAATCTTGGAGAAGATGTGGAACAACTAGAACTCTCATATATTTTAGGTGACAATGTAAAATAATACAACCACTTTGGGAAATGATTCGGCAGTTTCTTATAAAGCTAAATACATACGCTATGGCCCAGCAATTCCTCAACTAGTATTTACTGAAGATAAATGAAAACGTATGTCCTCACAAATACCTGTACAAGAATGTTTATAGCAGCTTAATTCATAATGGCCAAAGCCCAGGAAATCATCAACAGGAAATTACAGCACAGTCATGCAAAAGGAAAATGCAATATATTCACAAAATTAAGTACTTCTCAGCAATATAAAAAGTACAGTATGATATATGCAGCAATATGGATGAATCTCAAAACAGGCTAAGTGTAAGAAACTTTACACAAAAGAGCACATATATTTACATGACTCTGGAAAACAGGCAAAATTAATCTGTGGTGAAAAAACAGAACATTGGTCATCTCTAGAAGGTTAGGATGTGATTGGCTTCAAAAAGGTATGAGAATACTTCGTGGGGAGATAGTGATATATCTTGATAGGGATTTGGGGTAACAGTAGTGTATGCATTTGACAAAACTCAATGAATGGTACATTTAATATTTATACATTTCATGTTTCATAAATCTTACTTCAAAAGAAAAAAACTATAAATAAATATTAAAATCTAGTTAATGATATGCATGTTGGAATATTTAGAGAAAAATGTATCTACAACTTCCTGTGAAATACATAAAAAATTAAGATGAGGTAGTGGATGGATAAATGGATAGATGTTTTATAAAGCAAATACAGTAAGATGTTTTGTTTTGTTTTGTTTTGCTTTGCTTTGCTTGTTTTTTAGTAAAATGTTGATAGAACCCAGATAGTGGATATAGAGGTATTCACTATCATATTCTTTAAATTTTTTGAAATTATTGAAAAATGTCTTCAAACATTAGAGGGAAAAGTTGTGATTTTGAGAACAGAAGAGATTGGAAAGCTAGATGCTAGAAGCCAGGAAACAAAAATTTTTATCAGGGTACAGTACTGCCCAGGGACCATGGAACTCTGATGGTCAATATGTCTGTCAGTTTGGAAGGGTATAGCTTATAACGGAGATGAATGAATCCAGTTATCCCAGCTTGACACTAGCCAATTAAGAGCATCAAACTAACTCTCCTTGTTCTGATAATCATGCTCCGTAACAGCCTTATGATGATTACAATCTAGCTTCTCACAGAGATTTTTACAGAAGGAAAAGAGAATATATGGGCCAATCAACAGCTAATTGGCAATTGAGTTTGAGCCCCATATTGGCCTCTGCACTGACAGTGTGGAGCTTGCTTGGGATTCTCCCTTTCTCTCTGCTCTTCCCCTGCTCACACCCTCTCTGTCTCTCTCAAAATACATAAATAATTTTTTTTAAAAAAGCATCCTATTAGGCAGAAGAGACAGAAAGTTTATACTACTTTCTGGAATAAATTCTCATTAGAGCACTCAAGTATAGATATAGCAAAGACAGATCATATTCGTAAGAAATAAACATTTAATTACCTGTGTATCCTCAGTATAAACATCTGGGAGAGAAGTCTGAGATGCTGCTTCATGCTGTTGCAAGGTTGGTCTGCTTAGAAATTTGACTTGCTCTAAGGAAAGGAAAGTAAGTAAATAAAAATGATTTCTGCTGCAAGTCTGAAACTTGGTAAATTGTTATCTTCTAGAGATATACCACATGCTGCTTACTCCAGTTATCTTTTTTTAAATATTTTTTTTAATGTTTATTTACTTCTGAGACAGACGGAGCATGAGTGGGGGAGGGGCAGAGATAGAGGGAGACACAGAATCCAAAGCAGGCTCCAGGCTCCAGCACAGAGCCCGACATGGGGCTCAAAGTCACAGACCATGAGATCATGACCTGAGCCGAAGTCAGTCACTCAACCGACTGAGCCACCCAGGCACCCCTTACTCCAGTTATCTTAATTAAAATTATGCCAATGTCATGTTTTAACTGTTCACATGCTCTGAAGGACCAAAAGGCATCTCCGTAAACCAATTCCTTAAAAGGTAAAATAAAACAGGATTAGAATTTTTTACAAAGTCATTTTTCCTTAACCCCTTGAAAATGCCTTTAGTATTTTTAAATTTTATTTTCTTCACTCTACACTGAATCATTATGAGTCCCACCAAGATAATATGGCACAACTCTGCACATAAATATGGTCCAGTTAAGAGGACAGTGTGCTCATGTAATACACTGTTCCCATGTAATGCCTTTCAAGGCTTTCTGGTTAATGTTCAACTCCTCAATACAGATCTTCAACTTAAGTTTTTCTAAAATCTTTCCTTCAAATGTATGCCAATCTCTTCGAATTAAATTAGAAGCATGTATTACTTTAATAAAACTTTTTTAAAAAATAAGTTTTCATTAGACCTTCTTAAAGGATAAAGATTTTCCTTAAAAAGAACTTTTTACCTTTAAGAAAAGCATTCAGATCCATCTTTACAAGTAAGGATGATTCCACACCATTCAGTTTCCCTACCTATGTACCTAGATCTAGCCTGAGTTTCCCAAAAATTAATTCAAATCCTACTCAGTTATTGGGTAAAAATAACAACACAAGAAACAACAGGTGTCAATGAGGATGTGGAGAAAGGGGAATCCTCTTACACTGTTGGTGGGAATGCAAACTGGTGCAGCCACTCTGGAAAATAGTACGGAGGTTCCTCAAAGAGTTAAAAATAGAACTACCCTATGATCGAGCAGTTGCACTACTAGGTATTTACCCAAAGGATACAAAAATCTTATTCGAAGGGATTCATGCACCCCAGTGTTTATAGCAGCATTATCAACAACAGCCAAACTATGGAAAGAGCCCAAATGTCCATCGACTGATGAATGGATAAAGATGTGGCATATATATACAATGGAATATTATTCAGCCATCAAAAAGAACAAAATCTTGCCATTTGCAACAATGTGGACGGAACTAGAGTGTAGTATGCTAGTGAAATAAGTCAGAGAAAGGCAAATACCATCTGATTTCACACATATGTGGAATTTAAGAAACAAAACAGATGAACATATGGGGGGTGGCATGGAGAGAGGGAAACAAACTAAAAGAGACTCTTTAAAGACAGAACAAACTGAGGGTTATCAGAGGGAGGTGGATGGGAGATGGACTAGATGGGTGATAGGTATAAGGAGGGCACTTATGATGAGCACTGGGTGTTGTATATAAGTGATGAATCACTGAATTCTACTCTTGAAACCAATATTGCACTGTATGTTAACTAAAATTTAGAGAAAAATTTGAAGAAAACAAAAAACAAATCCTACTCATTTCAGTTACTGAAACTTTCAGATCACAGTCATGTTTCACATAGCATTCTTTTTATTTTTTATTTTTTTTTAATTTTTTTTTTCCAACGTTTATTTATTTTTGGGACAGAGAGACAGAGCATGAACGGGGGAGGGGCAGAAAGAGAGGGAGACACAGAATCGGAAACAGGCTCCAGGCTCTGGGCCATCAGCCCAGAGCCTGACGCGGGGCTCGAACTCACAGACGGCGAGATCATGACCTGGCTGAAGTCGGACGCTTAACCGACTGCACCACCCAGGCGCCCCTCACATAGCATTCTTTTTAATACATGACACATCATTATCAATAGTTTTTATTTCTGTAATGATAATTATAATATTAAGTCAGATTATAACTTCAGCCAGAGATAGGAAAAATGACAAAGAGTTCAGAAGAGATGTCTTTCGTAATTCTGCTAATGATTCAATTGCTTTGAGCAAATGATGTCATTAACATATCCCTGAAATTCTGAAGTAGGAGACACTCAGGTGCTAACCAAGTAGACTTGAAAAGCAACCAAATACTGACCTTCCAGTTGTTGAATAGCCTGGGCTGAATGAACTGCCTGTTCACTCTTATCTTGGAGAAGCTTTGAATTTTCCTCCTTTAGAGCATTACAGGCAGAATGTAGCTCTTGCTCAGTCTTCTGAAGACTCGAAATGTGAGAGATCTTCTCTTCCATTTCTGCTTTGTGCTTCTGCTCTAAAGCACTGTACCGGGACTGTAGTTCAGCCTGGGCTTGACCTGCTTGCTCAAGCTGCTCCAGAAGATGATTCATTTCTTCCTGCAGGTTATGGAAAGATAATTTTCTCTCTGTCACCTCAAGTTGCATCTTTTCCATTAGAATCTTGGACTCCTGTCTTTCTGTTTCCACAGTGTTCCTTAAAGTATTATGCTCAGCTTCCATCTGCTGTAACTGCTGAGAGAGAATCTAAGAAAAAAAGACAAAGCTTCATGAGCTATAAATTCATTCTTTCATTTCAATAAGCATAGTGAAGTACCTGTTCTAGGTGAAGCATGGGGCCAGAGACCCAGGACCAAACCTAAAATTGCATAAGACCCTGTATTTGCTCCTAGATACTTTTAACAGTTTCTATTCATACATACTTATTTGTGCGTCATCTTTTATTTTCTGTCTCTCCCATTACAAAATAAGTTCAATAAGTGAAGGGACTTTGTTTTATCATCACTGTTCTCTAGCACCAAGCATAGTGCATGTCACAATGAGTACCTGGTACTCAATAAATATTGAATGAACGAATGAATGAATGAATGAATGTCTTTCCTGCCCTCATGGAACTCAGAGTTCAGTGGGAGTCACATTTAACCAGATAATTCAAAAGTGATAGAGGCCATGAAAGAGATACTTAGGTATTAACAGGAGCAGAGAAAAAGGGAAATTTGCCAAAAGTCACATAGTTGTAACTATTTGTATAGTAACTATCTAGTAAGAGGCACAACTGAGATTTGAACCTAACTGCCTGAAGACAGTGAGAGGAGCCTCGGGATCAGGATATAGGTTTTATTAGGATGGGAGATCTGGGAACATGTTTCTATGCAAGACATCCTTCTCAAGAAGAGTTGAAAATTAAGAAGAAAGAAGATGATTGACTTTCTCCAGCAGCACGCAGCACCCAGATGAATAAGCAGAGAATCTGGACTATAGCACCGATTCTACATTAGGATTTGGCTACCTGAATGTGATAAGACAAGGACATAGGGAACCTAAGGTCTGATAAAAGAGTATTCCAAATGGTCAAACATGGGTCAACAGCAGATGGGGAAAGGAGAGAGGCCAAGAAAGAACTAACATACCAGAGGAACAAAGTGAAAGGACCGAAGGATCTCAATGAGAATAAAGGTCAAGACAGCCTGAGAAAGGGAATGACAGGATGGGTTACAGCCTGGGATGGGATACTTGAGCTTAAGATTTTAGAACATCTTTGTCTGATCACTTTAGATTCAGGGAATACTGCATGGTGGGATTATTTCAAGCCAACAGAAAATCAACAAAAACAAACAAAGGATAGTAAAAATCAGGCACAAGAACCATTCGAGATACCAAAGGAGCAAGCTAACAGAAAGGAAACTCACTAGAAGACAGTATGACATTCTACAGAAACTAGGCTTCATGAGCTATAAATTCATTCTTTCATTTCAATAAGCATAGTGAATTCAATAAGCATAGGTGAAGCATGGGGCTAGAGACCCAGGACCAAACCTAAAATTGCATAAGACCTAAAAGCACAAAGGAAAAAGCAAGAATAAAAGATACAAATAAAAGCAAGAATAAAAGATACAAAAGGTAAGCTTATCGTTATATCACCACCGTGTAAGCACAGGGTATTTGTTGAAAGAATGAATAAATGGCACCAATTCTCAGAAGGCTTACGATGTTATGGAATGCCTGGATGGCTCAGTTGGTTAAGCGTCTGACTTTTGATTTTGGCTCAGATCATGTTGTCACGATTCATGAGATAGAGCCCCAAGCTGGGCTCCCCATTGACAGCACAAAGCCTGCTTGGGATTCTCTCTCTCTCCCTTTCTCTCTGCCCCTCCTCCACTCCTCCATGTGTACATGCTCTCTCGCTCTCGCTCTCTCTCAAAAATAAATGAGAGGCGCTCGGGTTGTGGCTTAGCCAGTTGAGTGTCTTACTTTGGCTCAGGTCATGATCTTGTGGTCTATGAGATCAAGTCCTGCGTTGGGCTCTGTGCTGACAGTTCTGAGCCTGGAGTCTGCTTTGGATTCTGTGTCTCTATCTCTCTTTGCCCTCCCCCATTTTCTCTCTTTCTCAAAAATAAATAAACATTAAAAAAATTATAAATAAATAAACTTTAAAAAGAAGGCTTATGATGTTATATGTGCTGCCTGGGAAACTAAAGTGGAAATGAATACTCCACTCCTAAGACAGGCAGTAAAGATCACGAGGCAGTACCTGGTTTTTCTCTTCGGCAGTAGTCAGCTCCTGTTGTAGCAAGTCCACCACCTGAGCACGGCCCAATAAGGCTTCCTCATGCTCTTCAAGCTTCCTCTGCAGCACCCTTAATTTCTGAGAAGGAAATGTTTTAGATACAATGTGCTAAACCAATGAGCACCATTATCTGCTTACCTTTCGAAATATTACGTAGATTTGTGTACTTCTGTTTTTTGGATGTTGAGATGACAGATTAAAGAGTGGGACACCAGCATGCCATGCTCCCCCTCCAGCACAAAAAAGAATCTCCGAAATTGCCTTCTCCAGTACACTGACAACAACCAAACTGAGACACAAGCGAGCCCCTGAATTAGGGAGGCTTTTTAATAATTAGAGAAAATAAAACATCCACTTCTAAAATTATATAGTCAATGTCCTACTCCTAAGTAACATAAGTACATGTATATCTCACTCACCAAAGAGAACATTCTCTGCAGGCAAGAACCATTTCTCTTCTAGCTTCATGCACAGGACATGCACTCGATACACATTTGTTGGATAAATAAATCAATGATACATGTATATATTAATATACTACTTCAAAGAGTGCTATATTCTGAAACTTTATTTAGTGGTGTATTCTGAAGGATTACTTAGAACGTGGAAGAAGTTTTCACTCAAAAACAATTAAATGCATCAACCATGAAATACCACTGGAGCACTTTTAGTTACCAGACTGCACTACACACTAAATAAAAACAAATACCTTCAAGTTAGTAGATGATAAACTTAAAAACAATGAAGCCAATTTCCAAAATATGCCCAATGAATTTTTTTAGAATAATTGATTTAATAAGAGACTTTATGACTTCAAAATCACTCCTTTACATCTTTATAATTTTTTGAAAGTTTAAAACTGGCTTCATTGATTTGAAGCTTTGGATCAGGTCTTTAATGCAGCTACAATTGGCAAACTGAAGAGAAACCAATTTCTGACTACCACATACATTTGCCAATTAAATTTAGCTTTTGAGTACCAACAACCTGGTTAGAGGCATAAAAGGCAAGGTAAGGACAAGAAAAAATAAATAATTAATATGCAACAGAAGACAAGATCACCAAAAAGAAGCCAATTAAGGAGCACACTAAGACCAAGTAGAGAGCAGTATGCAAAGGTAGAAAATTTAATTAAAAGTTAACCAAATGACAGTCATTCTACTAAGTTTTAGCAACACACCTGTTGCATCTCTGTTTCCACATCTGCCTGGGTTACTAACTGAAGAAGCTCATCTTCATGAAGACGAACTTGTGTTTCAAAGCGGGCATCTTTCTCTCGGACCACCTGCTGCATGGAACTCAACTAAAGACACACACCAGAGAAACTATACACGTTACACTCCCCGAATATAGCACAAACAAAACTCACACACTATTCTCCAAAGATAGACACTGAGAACTGATAGACAATAGAGTTTTTAAATTAAATTTTTAATGTCAAGGATGAGAATGCTTGCTGAAAGAGAGACAGGCCTGACAATAACTTCCAGTGTAAGAGAAATCCTCTTATCAAATTCAGAAATCAGCCTAAATACAAATTGTGATTAAAAATTATATTTGCATGGCTACTAAAATGTTTAAATATACAAGAAGTATAGTTTTTAAAAGTTCTGCAGAGATTAGAATATTAAACCTACAAAGTGAAATTAGGTTTCTGTTAAGTCCTAGGCACATCAATATCACACTCAGGCTCAAAAACTTTCAGTGAAAAATCTCATGCCCTATTAAGTCAAACTTCAAACTAATGGATCTTTTATTCAAAATTCTCTACAACTGGAATAAATCCCATTTGATCATGGTGAATGATTTTTTAAGTGTATTGGTTGGATTCAGTTTGCTAGTATTTTATTGAGAATTTTTGCATCCATGTTCATCAGGAATATCAACTTGTCTTATCTTCAAAGAACTGCTTTTACCAAAGACCTTGGTATATTTCTAAACTCTTACCACCTCTTCCTGGCACCACTATTTTCAGGTGTCATTACTTGCAGGCTTCTAGATCACCCTTATTTGTAAATGGCTCTTAACAGAATAAAATGGAAATAAATAGACTGTGAGCTGTTTAACATCAGTGTTTTTGTTTTGTTCTGTTCTGCAGTTATGTGTGTGTGCACGTCCACATGTGTGTCTGCATATGAATGCCTACTTACTCATTTCTTTAAGATCTGTAGTGTGTGTGTGTGTGTGTGTGTGTGTGTGTGCGCGCACGTGCACATGTGTTGTCTGCATATAAATGCCTACTTATTCATTTCCTTAAGATCTGTAGTTGAGTATGCTGACCGCATCTTAGCTTGCCCAGTTTGTATTGGTCCTTCAACCACTGCTAATTTTTTCAATTTATGACATCTTGAATTATCTCAGCTCTCCTTCTGGGTAGGAAAAAAATCTTTGTAATTTTTTTATCTTAATTCTGACATTACTATGAATCTGGAATCCTGTGTTGCAAGTGTATAGGCATTGGAGTCCTTCATTACCAAATACATCTACGTATCCTTTCCTATAAATGTACCATATTCCTTTTTAATCTCTGTGACTTTGCTCAGACCATTCCTCACAAATGGAATACTTTCCCCCATCTTGTTGAGATTAATATCTATCCATCACAGTTTTGCCTAATTTTTCCATGTACCTTCCTTGGATATCACACTCATGGTAACCTCTTTCATCTCTCAAAATATTGTCCATTTGTGTTGACGCTTGCTATTCACTCATTCTGAATGGTTTGCATTATGATGGATCTGTTAATAATATATTTATATTCTTGGCTTTCCATGTTTTATGCCGTTCAGTAAAATACATATTTTGTATTTCTCTATGCTACATTATATATAGTGCTTCTGCCTAAAACGGACACAATAAAAGCTAATAGTTTTGTAAAAGTGAGGATTTCGGGATATACAATATTAACTGTATACATAGCAGCAGACCATCCACGGACAGAAAACACCGTTAATACTATAATTTATCAAAAAATTAAACACCCAATGGAAAAAATTAACTATTATGCAAAGATACTTCAAGGGAAAAAACAAATTCACGACTCAAAAGTATTCTCAAGGGAAAAATATAGGGTTGGGTGGTCAAGCTGGAAATTTAGAAAAACAGCCAGAGAGAAGGAGTTGAGGATGCCAGTCCAAACAGTCTGGTCCTGGTAGCAGAAATAAATATGAAGAATGTCAAATACTAGTGCTTTTTAACATTGAATCATGTAACCTATACCACTTTCTCATCATATACTAAGAAACCTTCTGATTATAATTTAACTTCTCAGTAAGATTTTACTATAGGGAAAGAAGGGACCTAATCATTTGTATTTCTTTTTGTTTACCTTACCAGTCCCCTCCAAACAACACAAGCCAAATCATAAAAGACTGAATTTCTGTGTGATATTAAAACCAAATTACAGGACTGTAGAACTTAGAAACAGCCATCAATTAGGTTATGGCAAATTTATCAACACTTTTATTGTAACACTTTTATAGTAACACTTTTATTTTCTTCTACTACCATACCCTTCTCATTTCTACTGTAACATTCTAGTTACTATACTTTTATATACTAAGGTTTTCAAAAGTGTTTGAATTGGGGCACCTGGGTGGCTCAGTTGGTCGGGTGTCTGACTTTTGATTTTGGCTCAGATCATGATCTCATGGTTCATCAGTTTGAGCCCCATGTTGGGCTCTGTGTTGACAGTGCAGAGCCTGCTTGAGATTCTTTCTCTTTCCCTCTTTCCCTCTCTCCCTGGACTGCCACACCCCTGCTTGCATTCTTTCTCTCAAAAGAAATAAACTAAAAAAAAAAAAAAAAAAAGTGTCTGAATTGGCTTGTCATGTAATAACCCATTAGACTTTCATGATTCTTTATTCTAACCATTATGAGGTACCTTCCCCCCTACCTGAGCAGCTTGTTCGGCCTGCGTCTGGCTGAGCTGGGCTTTCAGAGTGCTAATGAGTTCTTCCTTCTCTTGGAGCTGTTGCTTCATAATTAAAAATTCTTCCACCTCTGTTGAGCGCTTATCAAATGGAAGACACAGAAGGAAAAAAATAGTTATTTAAACAAAAGAATTAGCACGCTTAATTCTTCGACCTCGCCGTCTCATTTGCCCCAATACCTACCAATATCCTTCTAATTTCCACTTAACACAAAAGTGAACTACATGTGCATAGTGGTTTTTAAAAAGTAATTATCAGAATTATTTGTCAGAGGAAAATAGAAGCAATAGCAGCAATTTTTCAACTTCTCCGAATCCTCACATTGAAACAGACAGCACAACTAAATAGTAAAACCAAAACCCATAGATAATATTCACAATGAAATTAGGAAGGTAGTCCCACAAACTCCAAAATACAAGCAGGCAGAGCAAACCACCAAAAGGCACAAGACCTGCATGGTATTAAGAGCCTACGCAAAGGAAGAAGGCAGCAACAGAGCAACAGTAATGGCCTTGAGAACAGGAAAATCCCCAAATAGTCAACAAGTTCTTACTGGAAAGCACAGTTGGCCAATCTAAGAACAGCAGCTTAAATTGGCAGGGCTTTTCCATTCCCCAATACTGGGTAAATGTAAGGGATCCACAGGAAAAAGGACTAAAAGGCTAGATCAGCCTAGCCCCTCTGAATTCTCAGAACTGACTCATCAGGGCTGCCTTCCAAGATTCAGGGCTGCCTTCCAAGACACAGACCGGAAATAAGAAGAAACTTCTAGGAGTGAAATAAAAATTACGCAGAATAGAGATAACAGAAACAGAAGAGAAAGGTCTATACACATGTTGTATAATTCATTATCAACTAGCCACATGTGACTACAGAAGGACTGAAATATGCCTAATGCAAATGAGGAGTTTAATTATAAATATAATTTAATTTTAATTAAAGTACAAATTATTTCCCATTAAATTCAACTATATTTCACTTCTTTGCATCATGTCATATACTCTTGAATTGTTAAACAAGTAAGAAGTATGCGTGCTATTCCTAGTATTACAATAAATACATCATCTAGTCAGTATCAGTGGATTCACTCAGTTTGAATGATTTTTTCCTACATACTCATGTAACACTGCAATGTGTTTATCTGAATCCTTTATGCAGACAACATGAGTCACAGTTGATACCTATGCAGATTATACGAAAAATGATGTTTCAGCCCTCAGTTCAGTTATTGGAAAGCGTTTAAGTATGTCTGGAACAACTTAAAATGAATCTACTTTTTCAATTGGAAATTTTATGAAATCTACACAGAGATGAAGTATTTCTAATGAGAATTTAGTAACCCAAATTGAGACATAATGTAAAAATACACACCAAATTTCAGACAGTGCAAAAAAAGAAAAAGTAAAATACACAAAAATAACTACATTAATTTCAAAAGTATATTTTGAATATATTGGACTAAATGAAAAATATTTTTGAAATTAATTTTACCTTCCTGTTCTTTATCTTTTGTAATATAGCCACTACAAAATTTTTAAAATTATACATGTGATTTACATTATATTACTATTGAATCCAGCTGCCAGATCTTTGGACAGACACACACACACACACACACACACACACACACACAAAAGAGAGAGAGAGAGAGAGAGAGAGAGAGAGAGAGAGAGAGAGAGAAAAGTCTCTTCAGTAAATAAAGTTCTCCTGAATGAAGCCTCTCTCCAAAAGTTTAGAAAAATTAACTGCACACAAAAATAAGGAACATAAAAGGATCAAGGTTAAATTTCATACAAAGTTATTATTAAAAAAAAGACTAAGGAGCAGAATAATATTCTTAAAGGTCATAATAACAGAACTGAGACATGTTAAAAATAAAATAAAATAAAAAACCAAACCCGCCATGTATTTCAAAAGTTGTTAAAAAAAAAGAAAATTATATAAAACACAGAAGAACAACATAAATCAAAATTAGAAATTTCAGAAAAAGAAATCTAAACAAGAAATAACACAAAAGTAAACAAACACAAAACAGAATGCCTTAAGTGAAGTAAGAAAAAAAAAGAAAGTTACAGTGAAGAAAGAAAGAAAAAGGAACTAAGAGTGACAAATACTAAAGATAATCAAAGAAGGAACCTACAGATAATAGAAGTTCTTAAAGAAGAAAACATACCAAATATTACAAGCTATATAATTCAAGAAAACTCTTCTGAAATAAAAAATATGTGAAACCATATATTAAAAAAGCATAATAGGGGGCGTCTGGGTGGCTCAGTTGGTTGAGCATCAGACTTCGGCTCAGGTCATGATCTCGTGGTCTGTGAGTTCGAGCCCTGCATCAGGCTCTGTGCTACAGCTCAGAGCCTGGAGCCTGCTTCGGATTCTGTGTCTCCCTCTCTCTCTGCCCCACCCCACTCGTGCTCTGTCTCTCTCTCTCTCTCTGTCAAGGGTGAATAAACATTAAAAATTTTTTTTAAAAAAAGCATAATAGGAATCCACAAATATCAACCACGAATGGCAAACACTGATTACTAGACTTAGGCAGGAAGGAAGGGAAGTTGGTGAGGGAAGGAAAGGGAAGAAGAAAGAAAATTGACAGATACATAGGTAAGCATCTGTTGGGTATCTAGAAAAATGTATTTATGGTATAATAATCCATTGGGCCTTAGTGATTCATTAACCTAATGATTATGAGGTGACTAAACACCCCTACCTGTGTAGTTTGCTCTGCCTGTGCCTGGGTAAGTTGGGCTTGCAAACAGCTAATTAGTTCTTCCTTCTCCTGGAGTTTATGTTTTATCTTTTCTACTTCCATCTCTTCCTCTGTAGAACTCTTATCATACTGAAAATACAGGAGATAAAGTTATTTATTTAAAATAATTACAACGAATACATATGTGATCTTTTGTTCTAACTTGCCCTATATAACTATTTGATTATAGTTTCATAAATGGGAGCAAGAAATAACACCTGACCTATCAACCAGGAAGGAATCTTAGAGTTTTCCCATTTTAGTATGACCAGGTAGCTCCTTGCTAGACTCATCCTCAATCAGATAACAGCTATCAACTCTGAACAATACAGGAAAACAGCTACTTGGAAATGCTAGAGGGCAACCAAAAGCAGGAAGATACTGGAAGGGAGTCAATACTTGGAAGAAATGATACTGAGTTTCCCATTTTTATGGTTTTTTTGTCTGAGGACAAAACCAGTCAGCACCACACAGGACTAAAACTTAATAGAAAATTCATAGTCTCACTGCCTTGAAAAACCAGAGGACAGAATTTAGGAAAACACAGGTGCTGTTAAGTGAGGGGCAAAACATCATACAAGACCCAGTAAAGGGAAATCCAAATCTTTCAAGTCTATTTTTTCCCCCCGAAAAGTTCTTCCTCAGATTGAACCAGACTCTCCCTCCCTACTGAATTCACCACCCTCAAATGAACCAAGTCTGCTTATTAGAACTACGCAAGATAATTTTATACTTTCTTCTACATAATACTTTGTCAAGCATCTGAGGATTGCTGTCATTTCTTCGACTTACTTTCCAGAGACTGTCTAGCTCTGTAAATGGGTATCCAATAGTATAAAGCTGCTATAACTAATTGCTGAAACTTAGAAATCATTTGAATTCAACCCTCTTATTTAACAGAAGAAGGAAATGAAGTTGTGGTCTCAGGCCTTTAAAAAAAAAAAAGCAGAGTATAAAATGGATAACTTAAAAATCTAACAACATAGTAGAGGGAAAGTTAGAAGAAACAAAGCAACGTGGGGAGACAGGCTGGTACCACAACTATGAGAAGAAACAATTATCAGAGGAAAAACCAAGAACTCAGAAAAGAATCTAGATGAACAAGTAATCTGAGAAGAATGAGAAAAGCTCCTAAAATAAGTTTTGAGAAGTTAAATAAAGCTATGGAAAAGTAATGTCTTCTGAGCATTAGATCCAGAGGAAAAAGACTAACCAGGGTACTAGGAAGCTAACCAGTGACCCCAAGGGTTGTGCCTAGAGAATCAATTACAACCTCATTTCCCAAAACTAAAAACATTGAACAAGGTGGAATTAAGAAAATGAAAATAATGGGGTGCCTGGGTGGCTCAGTCGGTTAAGGTTCTGACTTCAGCTCAGGTCATGAACTCACGGTCTGTGTGTTCAAGCCCCGCATCAGGCTCTGTGCTGACAGCTCAGAGCCTGGAGCCTGCTTCAGATTCTGTGTCTCCCTTTCTCTCTGCCCCTTGGCTGCTTGCACTCTGTCTCTCTCTCTCTCTCTCTTTCTCTCTCTCTCTCTCTCAAAAATAAAAAAACATTTGGGGCGCCTGGGTGGCGCAGTCGGTTAAGCGTCCGACTTCAGCCAGGTCACGATCTCACGGTCCGTGAGTTCGAGCCCCGCGTCAGGCTCTGGGCTGATGGCTCAGAGCCTGGAGCCTGTTTCCGATTCTGTGTCTCCCTCTCTCTCTGCCCCTCCCCCATTCATGCTCTGTCTCTCTCTGTCCCAAAAATAAACGTTGAAAAAAAAAAAATTTAAATAAATAAATAAATAAATAAACACTTAAAAAAAAGAAAATGAAAATAAAAATAAATAGATCTCTTAGGCAGAGTTAAGGCTAGGCCAACTACAATGTGCACATGTGATATGCCGGCCTCCGTCATATTCTAAAGCTCCTTGCTAGACTTCAAAAAACTGAAGTTTCTTGTTCACTAAATGGCTGGTTGAATGTGAATATCTGGGGTTTAACCGTATAGAAAAGCAATAGTAATGTGTTGGGACAATACTCTTTCTTAAAAGGCACCACTTTCCTTATTCCTCTAACCCTGATCTTAAATTGTTTTGCTGGTGACAGGTGACAGTCATAAACCAAGAAAGCACCCCTCACAGGGAGCCCAAGGCAATCTAGTTGATTCAGTTACAATGCATGAAACATTAATCCACTAATATATGGCCACATGAAGATACAGAATATTCTATGTCAAGTCACTGACTAAAAGAATTCAGAGCTGGTGGAAATCTTACAGACTATGTAGTTTAATATTCTAACCAAAGATGAAATTCCACCAAAAAGTATGTGCCTCTCCCATCTAAATTCCTCACTCCAGTATATTTTTCCTGTTAGCCTTTTTTAATACTCTGAAGGCCTAGGTCACATTTCATTTCTATATTTTCTGTTCGCCTTTTATTCTATCTGTGTGTGGCCCAGAGCCCAGCTAGACTGCAAGCTCAATAAGAAAGTACAACATTTAGTGTTGTAACTTCATAAATTTTTGTGATTAGGGAAGATCTGTTATAATGGGAGGCTTTTCCACTCAGAAAATGTGTATTATATCCAGTCACCGTACCTTGGAAAGTTGCTCCTCTGACTGAGGTTCTGTAGGCAGGACAGTCCCTCCTTGTGCCTTCATTTCTTCTATGTGCTTATTCAAAGAAGTTAATTTGGCCTTAGCATGAAGTTTTAGTTTTTTTATTTTATTATCAGCAGCTTTTCTTTCTTCCTGTCAGAGAACAATGATGGTAGTATATAAATGTTTATTCATCACATACCTAGTACATAACAAAAAGTTATTCTCAATAGGCATCATTTTACAGTATGAGGGAAATAAGAATCACATTCTCTAATCACTTAAGTGAAAAGAAAAATGTAAGTGAATGTTGTGTCTGTCTTTTATCAAATGCTTGGCAGGAAAGGAGAAAAACCATGGTACCTGTAGAACTTCATCCTTTTGTTGCAGTTGAATGTCCTTCTGTCTAACGATTTCTTTTAGCTCCACCACCAACTGCTCAGCATAAGCCAGGCGCTCCAGAACATCCTCTTGTGTTCTATTGTTAAATTCCATGTCAGATTCTTGGGGTAATGCCTAGTATTTAGACAAAAAGTTGCCAATGCACCAGGGAAAAGACATTAGCACTGAGAGAAAAGAGTTCCTTCATTGCAACATCATTTTATCTTTTCCCCAACTCACCTCCGTACTTAAGAAATCTAACTCTGAGACAATAATTATCATCATAGCCATGAAAATATATTGAGTATTTTAGAAATGTGAAGCATTTCACAAACATTATCTCATTTATGAGATTATCCTAATTTTACCAAAGAGAAAAATAAAGGGAAGCAAAGATAACAAACTAGCAAGTGGAAGACCCCAAAATTTAAATTTAAGAGAGCAGTTGAATAAAATTCTCTCAACCACTAGGCAATACTGCTTGTCTTTCAGAAAACTAAAGGGCTTCTTTTGATTCCTTATGTGACCATCAGAAAATACAATGCAAACTATAAGACAAGTGTGGATAAATTTACAATAGCAAACATATCTTCAAACCTGAAAGGTGCCCTAGTACTGCCACTTATTATTCAAACCTTTCCTAGGGAACAGGATATATACCTGAGGAGAAGTTAAAACAATCTAGCTAGCACTAAACAAGGCTCAGAGGACAATGAGAAAGATCTTTCCAATCTCATCCAGGACTTGCCTCCCATCACTGTGGCTTATAGGCTACAAACTTATAGGAGAAGGATCATTTATAAAGTATCAATATTTTTCTTAATCCTCTCTTCCACCTAGCACAATGGAGGCTGCTCAAAACCTTCTATCTTCCTTTTCCTCAGAAGAACACAGAATATATGTCTCATCAGTTTAATTTAGAACGGAGCTACTCACAGGGTCTAGGGAAGCCCTCATATTCTGATCAGTGTCATCTCCTGATAATTCATGCAAAACAACATTGGCTAATCCTGACAATCGGCTCAGCATTTCTGCAGGAAAAGAAAACATAAACAGTAAAATGGACATAGGCTTCTCTTGTACTGGCAACTATATCATCTATAAGTGAAAAGCATGATGATGTATTTAAAAATGCATTTGAGGGGCGCCTGGGTAGAGCATCCGACTTCAGCTCAGGTCATGATCTCACGGTTAGTGAGTTCGAGCCCCATGTCAGGCTCTGGGCTGACAGCTCAAAGCCTGGAGACTGCTTCAGATTCTGTGTCCTCCCTCTCTCTCTGCCCCTCCCCCATTCATGTTTTCTCTCTCTCTCTCAAAAAAAACAAAATAAACATTAAAAAAAAATTTTTTAAAAAGGCATTTGAGTATGTGCAGTGTAGTCACATAGTGTTCTTTTCAGTGGCAACTGCACTGCACTCAAATAACCACCACTAACATTTTCTAAATAAAATACAGATACATAATTGTTTTGTGGGAAGTAAAAATGTCTTATTGGTTACCTTTAATCCATTTTCTTTCATCATAATTTCATTTACAAACATGAACTTCTAACATTCCTTCCCCTGCCAGAAGATTATTCTCTCCTACTTTGTCAAATAAATCCTGTGATGTAACAAAATTTTTCTTTTTATGTGCCCTCATGAACCCCATTCTTTCAGGAGGGTTTCCTGATAACCTATGTGGTTTTGCTAAAATTTAAATATAATCCTTGTTTAAATGTATAGCATTAAATGCATATATTAGAAAAGGAAAAGGGATTTAAATCAGCAACCTGTGCTGCTTCTGTAGGAAATTAGAAAAAGAAGAGCAAAGTAAAACAAATATAAGCAGAAAAAAATTCAGGTTAGAGCAGAGACTAATAAAATTGAAAATAGAAAAATACAGAAAATCACTAAAACCAAAAGATGATTCTTAAAGAGTAAGTTCAAACTAAAATTACCTGAATGTAACATAGACTGCTATCTGCAGAAGAGGTTATATACAAACCTAATGGTACCCTTATATCAAAAACCACTAAAAAATATGCAAAGTATAAAGAGAAAGAAATCCAAATATATCACTAAAGAAAATCAGCAAACTATGAAAGAGATAAAGACAAGAAAGGATCAGAGAATATCTCCAGGAACAACCATAAAATAAATAATAAAACGGCAGTAAATACATACCTATCAACAATTACTTTGGATGTAAGTGTACTAAACACTCCAATTAAAAGACACAGTGTGACAGAACAGATTTAAAAAAATAAGGCCATCTGTAAGCTGCCTACAGGAGAAGACTCATTTCAGACCTAAAGATACATGCAGATTGAAAATAGGGCACGGAGAAATATTTATCATGCAAATGGATGTCAAAAGAGAGCTTGAGTACCAATAGTTATATGGGACAAAGCAGACTTTAAAACAAAGACTGTAACAAGAGATTTTTTTTTTAAGTTTATTTATTTTGAGAGAGAGAGTGTGAGTGGGACAGGGGCAGAGAGAAAGGGAGAGAGAGAATCCCAATCTCATGAACCCTGAGATTATGACCTGAAAGGAAACCAAGAGTCGAACGATTAACTTGACTGAGCCACCTGGGTGCCCCAAATACATATTCTTCTCAAGTGCACAGGGAGCATTCTCCAGAACAGATCACAAAATAAGCCTAAACAAATTCAAGAAAACTGAAGTCATACCATACATTGTTATTGAACACAATGCTATGAAAATACAAGTCAATCACAAGAAAAAATCTGGAAAGAACACAAATACATGGAGTTTAAATAACATGCTACTAAACAATGAATGTGTTAATCAGGAAACAAAAGAAGAAATAAAAAAATATATGGAAACAAATGAAAATGAAAATACAATGGTCCAAAAGCTTTGGGATGCAGCAAAAGCAGTTCTAAGAGGGAAGTTAATTGCAATACGGACCTACCTACCTCAAGAAGTAATAAATTTTCAAATAAACAACCTAACCTTATACCTAAAGGAGCTAAAAAAAAGAAACACAAACAAAACCTAAAACCAGCAAAAGGAAGGAAATAATAAAGATTAGAGCAAATAAATGATATGGAAACTAAAAAAATAGCATAGATCAATGAAGCCAGGAGCCAGACTTATCAAAGGGGGGGGGGGGGGGGAGGAAGGAAGGACTCAAATAAAATCACAAATGAGAGGAGAAATAACAACCAACACCACAGAAATGCAAACAATTATAAGAGAATATTATGAAACACTATATGTCAACAAACTGGACAACCTGGAAGAAATAGATAAATTCCTAGAAACACATAAACTATCAAAAAAGAAACAAGAAATAGAAAATCTGAACAGACTGATAACCAGAAAAGAAACTGAATCAGTAGTCAAAAACTCCCAGCAAAACAAGTCAGAGGTGAATTCTACCAAACTAGAATACCATTTAGCTATTCTTCTCAAAATTTTGCAAAAACATAGCAAAGGGAGGAAAACTTTCAAATTCATTCTATGAGGCCAGTAGTAGACTGATTTCAAAAACAGATAAAGACACCACTTAACAGAACTACAAGTCAGTATCCCTGATGAACACAGATTTAAAAATCCTCAACAAAATACTAGCAAATCAAATTAGTATTTTAAAAAAATCATTCATGATCAAGGAGGATTTATTCCTAGGCTACAAGAATGGTTCAATATTTGCAAATCAATCAGTGTGATAATCACATCAATAAGAGGAAGGTTAAGAACCACAAGATCAGGGCGCCTGGGTGGCTCAGTCGGTTAGACGTCCTACTTCAGCCCAGGTCATGATCTCGCGGTCCGTGAGTTCGAGCCCCGCGTCGGGCTCTGGGCTGATGGCTCAGAGCCTGGAGCCTGCTTCTGATTCTGTGTCTCCCTCTCTCTCTGCCCCTCCCCTGTTCATGCTCTGTCTCTCTCTGTCTCAAAAATAAATAAACGTTAAAAAAAAAAATTAAAAAAAAAAAAAGAACCACAAGATCATTTCAATAGATACAGAAAAGGCAGTTGATAAAGTACAATATCAATTCATGATAAAAATCTTCAGCAAAGTAGCTGTAGAGAGAACATACCTCAACATAATAAAAGCCATATATGAAAAACCCACAGCCAACATCAAAAACTGAGATTTTCCTCTAAGGTTAGGAACAAGAGAAGGATGTCCACTCTCACTGCTTTTATTCAACATAGAAGTCCTGGCCACAGCAATCAGGTAAGAGAAAGAAATAAAAGGCATCCAAATAGATAAGGAAGAACTGAAACTTTCATTATTTGCAGATGACATGATACTATATATAAAAAACCCAAAAGACTCCATCAAAAACTGCTAGAACTGATAAATGAATTCAGTAAAACTGCAGGATACAAAATCAATGTACAGAAATCTGTTGCATTTCTATACACCAATAATGAAGCAGAAGAGAAATTAAGAAAACAATCCCATTTGTAACTGCACCAAAAATAATTAAATACCTAGGGATAAACCTAACTAAAGAAGAGAAATAATTGTATTCTAAAAACTATAAAACACTGAAGAAAGAAACTGTAAATGACACAAAGAAATGGAAAAACATTCCATGCTCATGGATTGGAAGAACAAATATTATTAAAATGTCTATACTACCCAAAGCAATCAACAGACTTAATGCAACCCCCCCCAAATCCAACACCATTTTTCACAGAACTAGAACAAACAATTCTACAATTTGTATGGAACCACCAAAGACCCCAAATAGCAAAAGCAATCATGAAAAAGAGAAACAAAGCTGTAGGCATCACAATTCTGAAATTCAAGTTATATTACAAAACTGTGGTAATCAAAATAGTATGGTACTGGCACAAAAACAGACCCATAGATCAATGGAACAGAATAGAAAACCGAGAAATAAACCCACAACGATATGGTCAATTAATCTTTGACAAAGCAGGAAAGAATATCCAATGGGAAAAAGACTTTCTTCAATAAGGAAGAGGAAAACATTAGGAACACGGGACAGCAACATGCAAAAAGAAAGAAACTGGATCACTTTCCTATACCTTACACAAAAATAGATTCAAAATGGATTAAAGACCTGAATGTGAGATCTGAAACCATAAAAATCCTAGAAGAGAACACAGGCAGTAACCTCTTTGACATTGGCTGTTGCACTTTTTTCTAGATATATCTCCTAAGACAAGGGGGAAAATGCAAAAATAAATTATTGGGACTATATCAAAATGAAAAGCTTCTGCACAGCAAAGGAAATATCAACAAAATGCAAAGTCAACTTGCAGAATGGGAGAAGATATTTGCAAATGACATATCCTATAAAGGGTTAGTATAAAACTCAACACTAAAAAAAATAATCATCATCTAATTAAATTATGGGCAGAAGACATGAACAGACATTTCTTCAAAGAAGTCATGGAGATGGCTGACACATAAGGTGTTCATCATCACTTACCATAAGGGCAATGCAAATCAAACCACAATGGTTTATCACTTCACGCTTGTCAGAATAGCTAAAATCAACAACACAAGAAACAACAGGTGTTGGCAAGGATGTGGAGAAAAAGGAACACTCTTGCACTGTTGGTGAGAATGCAAATTGGTGTAGCCACTCTGGAAAACAGTATGGAGGTTCCTCAAAAAGTTAAAAATAGGGGCGCCTGGGTGGCGCAGTCGGTTAAGCGACTTCAGCCAGGTCACGATCTCGCGGTCCATGAGTTCGAGCCCCGCGTCAGGCTCTGGGCTGATGGCTCAGAGCCTGGAGCCTGTTTCCGATTCTGTGTCTCCCTCTCTCTCTGCCCCTCCCCCGTTCATGCTCTGTCTCTCTCTGTCCCAAAAATAAATAAAAAACGTTGAAAAAAAATTAAAAAAAAAATTAAAAATAGAACTACCATACGATCCAGCAATTGCAATACTAGGTATTTGCCCAAAGAATACAAAAAACTAATTCAAAGGGATACACATACCCCTATGTTTATTTACAACAGCCATGATATGGAAGCAGCCCAAGTGTGTCCATAGATTGATGAATAAAGAAGATATGGTATGTGTATATATATACATACATATATACATATATATGTGTATACACATGTGTGTATGTGTATGTGTGTATATATACATATATACATATATGTATATATACATACATATATACATACGTATATATGTGTATGTATGTATATGTATGTATATATATATATATATATATATACACAAAAAAGAATATTATGCCACCATAAAAAAATAAGAGAATCTTGCCATTTGCAATAACATGGATGGAACTAGAGAGTATAATCCTAAGTGAAATAAGTCAGTCCAACAAAGGCAAATACCATATGATACCACTCATATGAAGAATTTAAGAAAAAACAAATAAGCAAAGGGGGAAAAAAGAGACAAATAAAGAAACAGACTCTTAATTATAGAGAACAAACTGATGATTACCAGAGGGGAGGTGGGTGAGGGGATGGGTTAATTAGGTGATGGGGATTAAGGAGTGCACTTATTGTAATGAGTACCGGGTAATATATGGAATTTTCTTTTTATGTTTATTTATTTTGAGGGGGGAGGGGCAGAGAAAGAGGGAGAGAGAGAATCCCAAGCAAGCTCTGTGCTGACAGCACAGACCCCAATGCAAGGCTCTATCTCATAAAACATGAAATCATCACCTGAGCCGAAATCAAGAGTCAGATGCTTAACTGACTGAGCCACCCAGGTGCCTCTGATGTATGGAATTGTTGTATCACTATATTGTACACCTGAAATAAATATAACACTATACGTTAGCTAACTAGAATTAAAATAAAAACTTAAAAAAAAAAAAGTTTGTTCTTTGAAAAGATCAACAAAATTGATAATGCTCTAGTCAGGCTGACCAAGAAAAAAATAAATAAATAAAGACACAGTTATCAATATCAGTTATGAAAAAGGAGACATCTGGGGCGCCTGGGTGGCGCAGTCGGTTGGGCGTCCGACTTCAGCCAGGTCACGATCTCGCGGTCTGTGAGTTCGAGCCCCGCATCAGGCTCTGGGCTGATGGCTCGGAGCCTGGAGCCTGTTTCTGATTCTGTGTCTCCCTCTCTCTCTGCCCCTCCCCCGTTCATGCTCTGTCTCTCTCTGTCCCAAAAATAAATAAAAACAAAACAAAACAAAACAAAAAAAGAAAAAGAAAAAGGAGACATCAGTACAGATCTAACATACATTAAAATATTGTAACACAACAGTACAAATAATTCTATGCCCATAAATTCATCAACATAGAAGAAATGGGATAATTCCTTAAAAGATATAAGCTAAAAAAACTCACTAAAGAAGAAAAAGACAAATATAGATAATACACACAAAATAATATACATACACATAATACACACAAATATATAAATACACATACACCCACACATCCCTTATTTATTATTTACTCATTCATTCATTCAGATCAGTGTCAACTGCTAGTCCATAGAAGTGAGAATATTAATGTTTTGATAGGAAAAATCAAAATAGAACTGGACTGCGCATAGCACTAGTATAAGTAATTACACTAAATTTTATGTTTAATGATAAAATGTTATTTGGCCTTCAAAAGCCTCAGCAGGGAGAAATATAAAAGCTCTTGTACAAAATAAGCACTTGAATTAAAAACAATTACCCCTAAAGTTTTCTTCTACTTAGAACAGTAATAATGTTTAGGGCAACCATGGTCCTTAATTAAAAAAGAAGTGGTGAGGTCTTTGTTTCTAAAACAGGTTATCTTGGATAACCAAACTAGCATATAACACTTAGAAAAGAGATGTACATGAAACTTTAGGAAAAAGAAAACCACTCCTAGAAGGGCAACATAGGACCACATATAACTATATATATAACTACTAAAAAGGCAACATAGGGCCACACATAAATATATAGGACCATATATAACCACTCATTCAAGCTGTGAGACTTATAACTATAGTCAGTTAAAAAAAATCACAACTCACCATTACACAGACTAAACTTTGTTTTCAACTCTCAAGACTGAATTTTCTATAGCAATCATTAGTGAAAGAAATGAACACCATTAACTATGTGCCTAATAGGCACATAGATTTGCACTAATCAAAGAAAGTCATAACAGAACCTACTCTATCAAACAGAATCATTTTATCTTCAGATTTTTCAGACCACATCAGGAATAAACACACACACACAAAATCAACCAACTGATGGGGACTCTGAAAAAATGGGGATTGCAAACAGCACAGATTATGGGAACTTCCTGATTTCCCACATAAAAATTGACAAAGCAACTAGATAACAAAACTAAAAACCCATATACAGGCTTTACCAAAAAAACAATGTGACAAAGTTTCCCACAAACTCTAAAATAAACATGGATATAGATAAACCACCAACAGCCACAAGATCTGCATGTCATTGTTGTCCATGTGGGAGGAAAAGGGAAGTGAAGAGTGGCAGAATGTTCCACCCCAAAATCTGTCACTTTGGCTTAAAGATTATTTTGAGCTAAAGGCACTTGAAAAATAGCAGGTACAAGAAGGATGCTCTGACCTCTCCTTTTTCTTCCTGAAAGCAAGATACAAAACCTCATATGGAAGATGTCCTCCTTATATTAGAAGGAAAGTAACATTCTTATCTCCAGGGATGGGGAGTTGAAGCCAAGAGGAATCTGTACAAACAAACCTTGTATGTGAATCCTTATCTTCCTAGTCACTTTTCCATGATTAACTACCCCTTTGCCTTGTACTGTTATCACAATTTACTGCTCCTTTTCCAACTCAATATATAAGTGTTCCATTCTAATTGCTTCTTTTAGTCTTCATTTCCTTATGAGGGCTCCAGTGTCACTTAAAATTTATACTAAATAAATCTGTATGCTTTCCCTGTTAATCTGTCCTATGTATATTTAATTCTCCATCCAAAAACCTTAACAGGAAAGAGGTAAAATAATGCTGCCATACAGAAGCTATAAGACTGTGACAGATAAACCAAGAGAACCACAAAAGAGCCAGTGGGTATTCACTGGAAAATGTGCTGAGCCAATTAAAGAATAGCAGCTGAAAGAGGGAGGTATATCCATACTCCAACACACATAAGAGCAAGGAGCCTGCAAGATTTAAAATGACTAAAGAGTCTGGGTCCCATGAACTCTCAAAACTGAAGAGTCATGGCTCTCTTTCAGAACAGGGCCTCTAGTAAGAGCAGAACCAAAATGCATCAAAACTGAGTCAACAGACAACAAAGGAAGATCCAGATAAAGAGTGAGCTGGGGGTAGTAGAAAAGGAGTCAGGAAATCTCAGAAATCCAATGGCCACATATTTGAACCAATATTGGAAAACAATGTAAGAGGGAACTCTGTGAAGTTAGAAAGGCTATCCAAAATAAGTGTCCTTCTAAAAGTTTAGCAACATTAAATTAACACAAAAATGAGCACCTGAAAAGTAACACAATCTCCATACAAAGTCATTTTAAGAAAAATAGCAGAATAATATCCATACAGAAAATGGAAGCATGTCAAAGAGTCATGCTCAAAATAACTCAAAATTACAACCTACTAAATCAACTAAAATGATGTAAGACATGAAAAGCCACACGTCAGAAATTGAAATACCCATAAAGGCAGCAAGAGAAGAAAGGAACAAATGAACCACACAACAGTCAGAAAACTATTAATAAAATGGCAATAGTAAATTCTTTCAAAAATTACTTTAAATATAATTGGATTAAATTATACAATCAAAAGACATGGAGTGGCTGAATGGATTTAAAAAAACAAAATCCGACTATATGCTGCATACAAGAGACTCACTTTGGCTCTAAGGTTACACAGAGACTGAAAGTGAAGAGATGGAAAAAGATATTCCATGCAAATGGTAACCAAAAGAAAGCAAAGGTGACTAATAAAAGACAAAATAAACTTTTAATTAAAAACTGTAATGACAGGCAGAGAAAAGGTCAATGGTAAAGGGGTCAATGATAAAGGGGTCAATTCATCAAGAGGATATAATACTTGTAAATATATATACACCCAGTATCAGAAAGCTAAATATATTAAGCAAATGTTCGCAGAACTGAAGGCAGAAATAGACAGCAATACAATAATAGTGGTAGACTTCAATTCCCTTACAACAGATATGTCATCCAGACAGAAAAGCAATAAAAGCATAAGAAAGCAATAAGAAAACAATGTACTTGAACTACACATTAAATTAAATGGACCTTACAGACATATACATAACAAAAGCAGCAAAATACACATTCATTTCAAGCGCACACAGAACACTATCTAGGATATAGATCATATATTGGGCCACAAAATAAGTCTTTACAAATTTAAGAATATTGAAATCATATTGAGTATTATTTCTGATGACAATGGTATGAAACTAAAAATCAAAGAGAGAGAGAAACAAGAAACAATCTCTTAACTACAGAGAACTGATGGTTACCAGAGGGGATATGGTGGAAGATGGGTTAAATAAGTGATGGGGATTAGGGAGTGCACTTGTGATGAGCACCAGGTGATGTATGTAATTGCTGAATCACCATATTGTACACCTGAAACTAATACAAGACTGTATGATCACCAACTGGAATTAAATTTAAAGAAAAACATTAAAAGAAGAAATAAAATTACTTTTAATATGCAAAAAATAGCAAGAAGAAAACTGGAAAATCCACAAATACGTGGAAATTAAACAATATGCTCCTGAATCAATGGGTCAAAGAAGAAATCACAAAGGAAATAAAAAATTATATTGAGACAAATGAAAATGGAAACATGGCATATCCATGGAAACTTAATGAGACACAGCAAAAGCAGTTTTAAGAGGAAAGTTTGTGGAGGTAGCCTCCTACATTAAGAAAAAAGAAAGATCACAAATAAACAATGTAACTTGACACTTCAAGGATCTAGCGAAAGAAAAACTAAGGTGAAAGCAGAAGGAAGGAAATAAATAATTCTCAAAGCAGGAATAAAGGAAATGGAGACTCAAAAAAACAATAGAAAACACCAATAAAACTAAGTTTTTCAATGTAACTGGTTTTTTGAAAAGATAAACAAAATTGACAAACCTTTAGCTAGACTAAGAAAAGAGACATTCAAATGAATAAAATCATAAGTGAAGGAGGAGACACTACAACTGAGAATACAGTAATATAAGGGATCTTAAGAGACTACCATGAATAACTATATGCAAAAAAATTGGATAACTTGGAAGACACAGATGAATTCCTAGAAACATACAACTTACCAAGAATGAATCATGAGAAACAAAATCTGAACCAATAACATAAAGAGATTGACCCAAAAACCTCTCAACAAAGAAATGCCCAGAACTTGATGGCTTCACTAGTAAACTCTAAAAAAAATGCTGAAAGAAGAATTAATGCTAATCCTTCTCAAACTAGTCTAAAAAAAACTGAAGGAGAGGAAACACTTTCAAATTCATTTTATGAGGACAGTATTACCTGGATACTGAATCCAGACAAGGACACAACAAGGAAATTATAGGCCAGTATCCCTGATGAAATAGATTCAATAATCCTCAACAAAATACCAGCATACTCAATTCAACATCACATTAAAAGGATCATTCACCATGTCAGGTAGGATTTATTCCTAAGATACAAGGATGGTTCAATATCCACAAATCAATAAATGTGATATACTAAATTAACAGAAGGAATGATAAATATCACATAATCATCTCAATAGATGGAGAATAAGCATTAAAAAAATTCAACATCCTTTCATGATAAAAACTCTCAACTGAGTAAGTACAGAAGGAATGTACCTCAGTATAATTAAGGCCATATACAAGCCCACAGTTATATTATACTCAATGGTAAAAAGCTAAAAGCATTTCCTCTAAAATCAGAAAGAAGATAAAGATGCCCATTCTCACCACATCTATTCATTATAGTACTGGAAGTCCTAGCCAGATCAATGAGGCAAGGAAAAGAAATAATAGGCACCCAAATCAGAAAGCAGCAAAATTTTCTTTTTGCAGATAACATGGCCTTACATATAAGAAACCCTAAAGATTTCACCAAAAAATTATTACAATCAGGGTGCTGGGGTGGCTCAGTCAGTTAAGGGTCTGACTTCAGCTCACGTCATGATCTCACAGTTCATGGGTTCCAGCGAGTCCCGTGTGGGGCTCTGTGCTAAAAGCTCAGAGCCTGGAGCCTGCTTCAGATCCTGGGTCTCCCTCTCTCTCTGCCCCTCCCCCTCTAGTGCTCTGTCTCTCTCAAAAATAAATAAAAAAACATTTAAAAAACTTTTAAAAATTATTACAACTAACAAATTCAATAAAGTTTCAGGATATAAAATCAGTATACAAAAATTATGTTTCTCTGTACCAACAACAAACTATCCCCTCAAAATTAAGAAAATAAAGCCATTTATAATAGCATTTTAAAAAATAAAATACTTTGGAATAAATTTAACATTGTATATATAAACCACATCTTCTTTATCCATTTATCAGTTGATGGACATTTAGGCTCTTTCCATAATTTGGCTATTGTTGAAAGAGGATCTTGAGAAACTTAACAGAAGACCACGGGGGAGGGAAAGGGGAAAAAAAGTTACAGAGAGGGAGGGAGGCAAACCATAAGAGGCTCTTAAGTACAGAGAACAAATTGAGGGTTGATGTGGGGCGGGGGAGAGGGGAAAGTGGGTGATGGGCATTGAGGAGGGCACTTGCTGGGATGAGCACTGGGTGTTGTATGGAAGCCAACTGGACAATAAATTATATATTTTTTAAAAAGGGATAAATTTAACAAAGGATGTGAAAGATTTGTATACTGAAAATTATAAGACATTGATGAAAGGAACTGAGAAGACACAAATAAATGGAAAGGTATCCCATGTTCACAGACTTGAAAAACATTATTAAAAGCCTATACCACTCAAAGCAATCTACAGATTCAATGCTATGCCTATCAAAATTCCAATGCCTTTTTCCACAGAAATTAAAAAAAGAAAAATCTAAATCATATGGAACCACAAAAGATCTAGAATGGCCAAAGCAATCTTGAGCAAGAATAAAGCTGGCGGCATAACACTTTTGCTTTCAAAATAGAACATAAAGCTATAACAATTGAAACATTAAGATACTTGCAGAAAACAGTCATACAGACCTCTAGAACAGTATAAAGAGCCCAGGAATAAATCCATACATTTACATCGAACTGATGTTCAAAAAAGGTGCCAAGAATTCACAATGGGGAAAGGATAGGCCCTATTTTAATAGTGGTGCTGAGAAAACTGGTATCCACATGCAGAAGAATGAAACTGGACCCTATCTCATACTGCACACAAAAATCAACTCAAACTGTATTAAAGACTTAAACACAAGACCTAAAACTGTAGAACTAGCGAAGAAAGCAGAGGGGAAAAGCTTCTTAACATTGGTCTTGACAATAATTTCTTGAATACGACCTCAAAAGTACACACAACAAAAGCAAAAATAGACAAATGAGATTGCATCAAACTAAAATGCTGCACAGCAAAGGAAACAACAGAATAAAGAGACAACCTACAGAACAGGAAAAAATATTTGCAAACCATACATCTGATAAAGGATTAATATCCAAAATATATGTGAAAAATTCAAACAATTCAATAGCAAGAAACAATCTGATTTTAAAATGGGCAACGGAACTGGCCAGATATTTCTCCAAAGAAGACATACAAATGGGCAAGTTGTATGAAAAAAAATGCTCAACACCAATAATCATCAGGGAAATACAAATTAAAACCTCAATATTAGGTGGGAGGATGACCTTAACGGATTATGGGCATTAAGGAGGGCACTTGTTGGGATGAGCACCAGGTGTTATACGTAGGTGATGAATCACTAAATTCTACTCCTGAAACCAATACTACACTATACCTTAACTAACTTGAATTTAAATTTTAAACACACACACACACACACACACACACACACACACACTATCACCTCATACCTGTTAGAATGGCTATTTTCAAAAAAACAATGGATAACAAGTGTTGGCCAGGATGTGGAGAAAAAGGAACCCTTGTACACTGTTGGTAAGAATATTAATTGATACAGCTATTACACAAAAAGGTCTGGAGGTTCCTCAAAAAATTTAAAAATAGAACTACCATATGACCCAGGAATACCACTTTTAGGTATATATCCAAAGGAAATGAAAGCAGTATCTTAAAGAGATATCTGAAATCCCATGTTCATTGCAGCATTACTCACAAATAGCTAAAATATAGAATCAACCTAAGTGTCTACCGACACATGAACAGATAAAGAAAATGTGGTGTGTGTGTGTGTGTGTGTGTGTGTGTGTGTGTATATCTCATTCTGCCCTAAAAAAATAATGAAATCCTGCCATTTACAAGAACATGGATGGACCTAGAGGACATTATACTACGTGAAATAAAACCAGGTACAGAAAGACAAATATTGCATGATTTCACTTATGCACAGAATCTAAAAAAGTCAAACTTGTAGAAGCAGACAGTAAAATAGTGGTTGCCAAGGAAAAGTGGGTAAGGGAAATAAAGAGATATTTGTTAAAGGATACAAACTTTCAGTTATGCAGAATGAATAAATTCTGGAGATCTAATGTACAGCATGGTGACTACAGTTAATAACACTGTATTGAGGGGCACTTGAGTGGCTCAGTCGATTAAGCATCCAACTCTTGATATTGGCTCAGGTCATGACCTTGCATTCGTGTGATTGAGCCCCACATTGGGCTCCATGCTGAGCGTGGAGCCTGCTTGACACTCATTCTCTCTCTCTCTCCCTCTCTCTCTCAAAATAAACAAACATTTTTTTTTTAAACTCTGTATTGGGGCACCTGGGTGGTTCAAGTGAACCTCCACATAGAGCTCTCTGCTGTCAGCACAGGGCCTGCTTCAGATCTTCTGTCTTCCTCTTTCTTGGCCCCTCCTCAGCTTGCTCACTCTTTCCCTCTCAAAAATAAATAAATATTTTTTTAAAAACCCACTGTACTGTATACCTGAAATTTGCTAACAGAGTACATCTTAAATGTTCTCACCACACACACAAAATGGTAATTATGTGAGGTGATGGGTACTTTCCATATTTCAATTAGCTTGATTGAGGTCATCATTTAACATGTCTATGTATAGCAGAATATTACATTGTGTACTTTAGACATGTACATTTTTGTCAATTATACCTCAATAAAGCTCAAAAATAACAATGACAATATTTCCAATATTAACATTTTGTTAACAAAAATTAATAGCTAACTATATAGATACATTTTTATATACCAACTAAGAGCACACCAGAGCACAAATAGTTAAGTATATGATAGAGATATGTATCATATTTACTTTTACAAAAGAAAGATTAAACTTGATAGGTTGTTCTATGATGCAAACTTGGCTGAACACATGTATAGGTTTTCTTCGATTTGAAATAAATTAAAACAAATATATTTATCAATTTACCTTCCCCAGTAGAAAAACCCAAAACTGAAGAGGAAACTCAAGAAATAATTGAAAAGTTTTAAAAATCATTTTGGAAATGAGATAAAACTAAAACAAACAAAAAATACCCAGGAAAATGAACATTCATAAGTCATGCCTTAAGGAAAAAACAAAGTTAAGATAAAGGATAATTTTATAAATCAAAAAAGAAATTACCTGTAAACTAAACATGCAACTACCTTATGACCCAGCAATTTTACTCTTAGGCATTTGTCTCAGAGAAACGAAATCTTAAATTCACGCAATAACCTGTACATGGATGTTCATAGTAGCTTCAGTTGTAAGAGCCCCAAACTGTAATCAGCAAAGAAGTCCTTTGACAAGAAAATGGTTAAACAAACTGTGGTATATACATACCATAGAACACTACACAGCAATCAAAAGGAACGAACCAATAATTTCGATGAATCTCCTGCTGAATGAAAAAAAAGCCAATTTTCCAAAAGTTACATACTATATAATCCTACACCTATATAATATTTTTGAAGTCACAAAATTTTAGAAATGGAAGACAGATCAGTGGTTGCCCATGCTTATGGAGGGTTTGGAAGCAGAAAGGCAGGAGGTGGCTGAAGTTATAAAAAAGCAACAGAAAGTGTTCTTGTGTTGGAACTATTTGATATCTTAACTGTAGCAGTGGATACGTGAACCTAGATAGGTGATAAAGTTGTATAGAACTTACACACACACATATAAAGGTGGCAGTGTATTAATGTTAGTATCCTGGTTGTGATATTACACAATAGTTTTATAAAATTTTAAACTTTGAGGGAAACAAGACAAAGTGTACAAGGGATCTTTCTGTATTATTTCATTACAAGTGCATATGACTCTACACTTACCTCAATTTTTAAAAAGAAAGAAAAAGGAATGAACTAAATACAATGTGATGTCCTATAATTTGATCCTGGAACAGAAAAAAGGACATTAATGTTGAAACTAATGAAATTAAAAGAAAGTATGGAGGTTAGTTATGAATCATCACTGGTTTCTTAGTTTTGACAAATTCACTTTGTCAGGAGTATAGTTGACTCTAAACTGTCTAAATATTTTCTATAGTAAACCTAAAATTATTCCTAATAATTTTTTTATTTAAGTTTGTTTATTATTTATTTAGTGGGGGGAGGCACATGTGTGAGTAGGGGAGGGCCATACAGAAAGGGAGACAGAGACTTCCAAGCAGGCTCCACACTGTCAGTGCAGAGCCCGACTTGGGGCTCGATCTCATGACCCCAAGATCATGACCTGAGCTGAAACCAAGAGCCAGACGCTTAACCAACTGAGCCACCCAGGCATCCCAATAAAAATTTTTTTATTCTTTTTTTTTTTCAACGTTTATTTATTTTTGGGACAGAGAGAGACAGAGCATGAACAGGGGAGGGGCAGAGAGAGAGGGAGACACAGAATCGGAAACAGGCTCCAGGCTCTGAGCCATTAGCCCAGAGCCCGACGCGGGGCTCGAACTCACGGACCGCAAGATCGTGACCTGGCTGAAGTCGGACGCTTAACCGACTGCGCCACCCAGGCGCCCCCAAAATTTTTTTTATTCTTAAAAAATTTTTTAAAGGTAATCAATACAAAAGGAACCAGAAGAAAGTGATAAAGATTGATGATAAGCACTGTGGACAATCAAATTCCTTGCAGAAGAAAACCAAAGTTTCTGTAACCAAAGTTACAGAAAAGACACAAAATGCTAAAACTGAAGAGCATTTAACTGAAATTTTACATTTTGAACTTTGAAGCTACATATTGAAAGAGTCTACCATGTAGCAGGGATTATCAACCCATAATGACCAAGAAGACATTCTAGTAAAACTAATGGACTCAAAAATAATCTTTAAGATTTAGGTCAAAAGATCATGTGACTTGTCTAATTATAATAATAATAATAATAATAATAATAATAATAATAATAATAATATCAGACTTTTTATAATGTTTTTGCCAGGAAAAATATCTGAGAGTTCCACATTTGAGATATTCAGGGAAAGAAAATGTGAGCCAAGGATTTTATTTTCAGCAAAAATGACCTTCATTTTTGATATAAAAAGCACAGAGGGAATGTTAAAAGCATGCAAGAAAATTCATGAAAAATTTTCCCACGAACATTTCCTAAGGCACCTACTAAAGAGAAAGCTTGAGATGACCAAAATGATTAAAGAAACATCATCATAAAGACTGGTGGTAAGCACTAAATATATAGTTATTTGTAGAACACTGATATGGAGAGAACATAATATTAAATAATTACATGCTCTAACAATATATAGGGCTACCATGAAGAAAACCTGGGAAGAATGTGAATCATATATGCAAAAAAAAAACAAAAAAACCCTTTAGAACTATTTTTAATAACCAACATTAGTGGTGACTGTATTAGTATTATTATTCCTTGACAAGTACCACATGTACCATGTGGAATTAAAGTGCAATAACTGAGCAATTAACAGGCGTAGTAATTCTATCATATTTTCAATGTGAAAAAAGGTAATACAGGTGTAAAACAGAAGAAATTAAGAACCTCAAGATAAAAACTGATCTTGGATTTGAGTTGAAAGCATCAGTATAAACTTACAAGGCATTTTACCTCAGTACATCTATTTTCCTAGCTTTGTCCACTGAAAAGGCTTAAAAATAATGATAAACTGAGAGGCAATGAACATCTCTAGTGCTAGATTGGGGTCTTGCAATACTATTTTCCATTAAAAAATTTTTTAAGTAGGAGAGCTTCTTAGAGAAATGGCTAATTCCTGTTCTGAAATAGGAAATGTACACAATAAGCCTAAAACATCTTGTCATACAAATAGCAAGGAAGCAATCAAAGGCTAACTAGAGTCATGTCAAAAGGACCTGGGGGAAAAAAAACCAATATGTGATCCAGTTTTATAATCCAGAAACAGGGATTTATTATGGTCTTTTAAAATTTCTGTCAGTATTTTTTTTATAATTTTAATAGTACAGGGTTTACACATACTTTGTTGAATTTATCCCTATGTATTTAAATTTTTTATTCTACTCTAATATTGTTTTACTATTATTTTCCAAATAGTTTCTCTACATACAAATATAATTTATGCTTCCATATTGACCTTGTATCATGTGACCTTGTTAAATGTACCCATTAGTTCCATGTGGTTTTTGATAGATTTTTCTTTGTAAATTTAGTATACACAATGATATCTTCATTAATAAAAGTGAATTTCATTTTTTTCCTAAAAAAACAAAAAAAAAAAAACAACAACAACAACAAAAAAAGGACCCAGGATCCAAATTGAGAAGGTTCTCACAGGCCAAAGGAACAAGTGAGTTTCTAAGAAGAATATCAATTGCAATGGATTGAAACCCACCAAAAATACTTCAATCCACAAGTTCATATTAAACTCACCAGGTAAACTAAATATCTTGAAAACTAACAAAGTCAAGGATTTATCCTGACTTTTCTATTTGAACTTTACCATTCAGGAACCAAATAGTAGATAAGGGGATCCATATCCATATAAAATATTTCAGCTAACAAATGAAAACAAAATGGTAGAACTGGAATATTTAGTCTACTATTTTGCAACTCCTTATGAATTCATGGATGTAGACATTGAACATCAATAGCTGATAACAACAAAAAGAACAAAACCAGATATAGGAACCTTCTGATGAAAGACTCTATCACCATCTATAGTCTTGACAAAGAGATCAAACCTCAGTCTGGTGAAGCCTCTGGATCCAGCTGCCAATTTGTAGGAAATGCAAAGGATACAGGAATATGCTGAATTGCCCCGTGAAAGTGAAATTCTCAGGGTGTGGGAAACTCCACAGGTCAAAAAGTCTAAGTTCTTCAACAAAAATTATAAGGAAAGGACTTAAGAGACACTGAGTTAAAAAGGGGGGAAGGGAGGGAAAAGATTCCCATTTGAGTGATAAAACCATTGAGAAACCACAAGGAAGTGATTACTGTGAAAGGAAGGAGAGAGCAAATGGAGGAGTTTCTCAGATGACTGACAAAGTTAGATTTCTTGACCTCACAGTTATGATAAGAATGCTTACCTCCTAATAATTCATCAAGCTATATGTCTTTTGGTGTGTATTTTTTTCTTCTTGAGTTTCATTTTACAATAAAAAGGTCTTTTAAAAAATCAATTAACAGCTAGAGCCGTCTATAACAGAGTTACTCAACTTAACCCCTGGCTTGGTCACACACCATGACCTATAAATACCTCAATCACTGGCCACTTCCCATCATTTTCACTTCAGATTCTCAAACCAACCCTCAACCCACCTCTATCATAGTCCTTCTGTTCGTACTCACACTTTCTGCTCTAACTAGCTTGGATTCTACTGCTTGCTTCTGCTACTACCTTTAGGGCTAAATAGAAAGTACTGAGATTTCAGACATTGTGGCAACATTCCCAACCATTTTAGAACCATAGGACCTTTAGAGAAATGTAAAACGTGTTATCATCTGTGGCCAAATGTATGCACACATGTATACCAAAGATGGTATGCCCTAAAGCAAATCTTTTGTATATCACCATTAGCCAAGAAGACTGTGAGGGATATGTAATTTCTACTGGGAAAGTTGTTTTTTTTTTTTTCCCCCAAATATACAATTAAAATCCCAAATGTTTTCTCAAACTCTCCCCACCATTGGTATCCACCACTGCCATGCATGAGATTTTGATTCATCCTCCTGAGAAGGGTGTGTCTCCACCAGCAGCCTACTGAAAATTACTGCACATGAAGATACATACAAATGAACAAAGGATCATGATAATATTATTGGAAATAATTATTGAGCAATATGTACTTTATACAAATTTCTCTGTAATTCTCACAAAATCTGCAAGATCGGTATCATCATCATTGCCATTTTAAGATAAAGAAAACTGACACTCAAGAGAAATGAATACATTTCAAAGTATCTCTACTAAAAAAGCATTACTGAATAAGATAAAAAGCTCTTCAAATGAAAAATAGGTTACTTTCCTCACATAACCATTTAAAAATATGTACATTTTAAGAAAGGAAAGATCAGTATAAAGGATGTACCATTTTTTTTTAATTTTTTTTTTCAACGTTTATTTATTTTTGGGACAAAGAGAGACAGAGCATGAACAGGGGAGGGGCAGAGAGAGAGGGAGACACAGAATCGGAAACAGGCTCCAGGCTCTGAGCCATCAGCCCAGAGCCTGACGCGGGGCTCGAACTCACAGACCGCGAGATCGTGACCTGGCTAAAGTCGGACGCTTAACCGACTGCGCCATCCAGGCGCCCCTGTACCATTTCAGGTCAAAGTAAAAGGAGTTTCTCATAGACTGATACAATAATCGGACAGGTCCATGAGAAAGGAAGTAGTGGAACAAGCACCAAATTGGGAGCCAGGAACTGAGCCTTCAGTTCTGGCTCCAACACAAAGAGGCTGTACTATGCTGGGTAAGTTACCTTACAGTTTCCTCATCTTCAAGTGAAGAAGACTGACAAATATTCTAACACCCAGTACTATGACTCCATGATTCAAGAGTGATTTGTATGGCTGTCAACATAAAAGGAAAATGTGGAAATGTAATTGGGAAGGGTATCTCAGGCACAGTTAAGTGCTTTATGTAGTTGAAAGGTTGAGAACTTGAGGGCAAAAGAGACAAAGTAGTCATGCTTAAGCCAAATGAAGAAAAGATGGATCTACCCCTCTGTTTAGGCTCACTGTAGGACAGAAATGGACAAATGGGGGAAAATATTCATATTCACTGTAATAAATTCATGTAAGGAATATGTGTGACTGCTGGGACAAAAAATGCTCTTGCTATTGTTTTATAAAGCACCAGAATTATGAGTAGCAATTTGGGAAAAGAAAAAAAATCAGGCTTCATGCCAAGGCCAGCCTTCAATAAAACAGGCAAATAAAACAATCTTTCAAGTCAAAGCTAGCTACACCTTCCACAAACACTGCCACAGGATCTCAAAACTCGTCTGTTGAGGTGGCACTAGAAAGTTAATAAGTATTATTTTTGCAAAGTCTTCACTGCTTGCTATAAATAATTATTTTCAAAGTACCTACTTGGCATGGAGCATAATGCCAGGAGCCACAAAAACATAAAAAGAAATATAAGTAATGTCCCTACCCACAGAAAACTTAGTACAAAATGCATGGGAAAATTAAAAAAATAAACAATTGAAGATAGTGCATGCCTGGGTACACATATGCTTTGGAATTTAAATCACATTTTCCCACAGAAAATGGTGAGATCTCCAAGTCACTCCTCAAATTTATTTAAAGTGTACTTGGTTGAGCCTGGGTAGTTTTCCTTAATTCCTTAATTCTCAAAGTGATTTTCAATTGGTTTGAGGAACTGAGAGGAAATGGTGCTATACAGCTGGAAAAAACATATCCAATATTATGATATAACTTTACAATTACAAAATGAAAAGCTAATTTTCATGACACAAAAAAATGTTTTCATTAACAAATTTAGAAGTAAATGGTAGATATAATTTATATAAGCAGTACTATGCACTAAGTATTATTTCAATAGCTTTACATATAAAAACTTATATATCCTCATTACTTTACTTTTTTATTATTAAAACAACCCCAACAAGGAGGTACTATCAATATCCCCAGTTTTAAGGTTTGTAAACTACAACATAAGAGAGATTATATATTTTAACTAATCACAGAGCACCATAAAGCTTCTTGGCTGATGGAGATATACAAAAAAGAATCTATTTTGTGAGTAACCTCATCACCCAACATTCATCACTGGGGCTGAAATTAGGGCTGGGGCCATGAGAGCACTCATATACTTATATATTCACTACAGCAGTGTTTGTGATGCCTAATAAATACAATCCAATGTCCATCAATAGGGAACACACTAAGTACATTTTGACATTTCTACAAGGACATGCTGTATAGCCTTTTAAAAGAATGAGGTACTTTAATACTTATGGATAGAAAATAATATCTTATAGTATCAAGAGGCAAAAGAAAGGTATAGAATAGTATGTGTACCATGACTTCACTTGTGGGAAAGAAATAGGAGGGGGATACATATTAGGTAAGTGCTTGAGTCTGATCAGAAAGTTTCTTAAGAAGAAAACAAATTATTTACAATGCTTACTTCTGGGAAGTAGGGAATGAGAAAAAGGCCAGTAGATAGGGGAGAAAGAGATTTTTGTTTTTATATTATACCCTTTTGTATTGAATTTCAACTTACCTAAAGTACATATTGCTGATTTTTACATGGCTGAATTAAAAATATAGTATTAGAGAGCCTAACCTCCTTTTATATAGTGGTTCCTAACAACAGACTGGTATGTGATGATCAGTGGTGAGATGTGTTCCAAATAATTTATTCCTAACAGTATTTAACCAAGAAAAGTTTATGAATGATTATTTTTATAAATGGATAAAATCGACATCCTTTTAATTAATCCATTAATGCAAAAGGGAAAAAGATAGGGGGCCTTTAAGACGCAAGCAGAGGGAAAAAGGATCGCCTAAAGAGGATTTCTAGGAGGTCCCATTCCAGAAGAATGGAGGACCTCAAAAAAAAAAAAAAAAAGTTTTCTCCATCCAGTCTGTAGATCCTTAGAAATGTAAACAGCCTTCCTGCAAAATAAACAAACTTTATAATGGTCCCCAAATTGGGTTAGGAGTGTCCTGGAGAGTAGGCAAGATTTTTTTTTTCATCCTTTTAAATACGTTTTTGTATATGTTTACTGTGCTATGCATATGGTATCCATAATTAAATATAACATATTTGGAATATGCTTGTTCAAAAACGTTCTACTGATAGGGTGTGTAAAAATGTTTAGGAACTACTGATGTGGTCAAACGAAGTTAATGCAGTGAAGAGCAAAGCATTTAAGTAAAAGTACATGGTCAAGGGATGAAAAGTAAAAGTTGTGAAACTGTCAGTGTATAATGGTTGCAACTTTTTAGTTCTCTTCAACTTCTTCCTATATCTATTCCATGACCAAATCCTGCCATTTCCAGGTTAATGTTTACTGGGTTTGACCATTCATAGTCATTCTGACCATGCAAATTTTAATTACTTCGTGTTTCTGGAAAGGCCTCCAAGCCTGTCTGTAAGGAGTTCTCCACTGCCATCTTGCAAAAAGAACCGTAAGGTTCTTTAAGAGTTCAGAAAGCTTCCAACTATCGCCAAAAGTGAAAGTACTTATCCAGTGATTTTAAATATCTCTGTCCTACACTTAAACTGTCCTTTCCCCACAGACCAAATGGAACTCTTAAAATAAGTCGGACAAATATATTCCTCATTTGTCAAGGAATTCACTCTCCTCTTCGCACTCCCACACACCACTCCCCTTAAGCAGATAAATATCCTCCACAGCACCAAATCTTCTTTTTCCTCCAGAACTTTCTTCAGGATTCTCTTTCTCTAACAGTATGTCTACCCCTGATTCCTGGGATTTTAGTGCTGAAGGCGTCGCAAAGATTATTCCTCTCTCCAAATTTCACCAGCAACTCATTAGCAGGATCTTTTGCCAGGTCTCTTTTTGCATTTTATCTCCACCGTTTCTGTGATCTCCGCCCTCAAGAGCTTTCATTCCTTTGGGTCCCGCTTCCCTTTCCGGAAACTAAGTTTAGAACCTGAGCGCAGGGGCCAGACAGGTTTTCTCCGACGTCAGCTACTGCGAACCCAGGGCGGCCTGAACAGGCCGCTCAGGGAACAAGGCCGAGAGGACAGGGCTGACCTGAGAGCCCTCTCCGTCGCTCCGGGAGAAGAAATGTCCTGGGGAGGGAGCAGACCGCGCATATGTGCCCCGAGGCCGCACAGTGAGACCCCCAAAGCCCTTCCAAAGGGCCAGCTGGCATGTGGGCAACTAGAACTAGGCCTGGTAGGTGAAGGGAGGCGTGTGTAGGGCTGGATCCAGGACGGAATAGGAAGAGGAGGGGCAGGGAGGGGACCCGAGTGTGGCCGCTTCGGCAGCCCCTGCGGAGGGGTGACCGTTAAAAGACTCAAAGAAGGGAGGAGTTGGGGAGTATCCCTCACTCACCTGGAAGAGGCTGCGGCCGGAGGCGCCAGCTGCCCCCCTCCCAAATTTAAGCCACGTCAGCTCGGGAATCCCGTACGCGACACCTACCACCGCCGCGCCCCGTCAAGGGACTCAACCACTCGCAGTTGGGACGGAAGATGGGATTAGGACAAGAACCAATCAGAGCTGTTGGCAGAGCGTTACCAGGGAGACCAGGCACGCCTTGTTTGTAACTAACCCATCAACAATGACGGAAACCAATCAACATTAGGAAATTCTCCTCTTCCTCAAAGAAAGAGCCAATGGTCTCTAACGAATGGAGGGGGGGCGGAGTCAGACGTGAGCAAGTGTTCCGGAAGAAGATCTGCGGTAAACCGGAAATGCCCGGAGGGCGGGCGTTCTGGGGAGGGTCAGGTGTTAACGCTGTGAAATGGGTGGGCCACTTGGCCCGAGTTCTTCTGTGGTGTTGATGGTGACTGACCCACGCTATGGCTTGGGTTTTTGCGTAGTCCGGTACTGCGGATACCAGCTGTTACAGGATTGTTGAATGAGCTGTGAGAAGGGAGTGGGGATGTGGGTTTTACTCTTAGAATCATAAAATAGTAAGGGTCGGAAAGTAGGTCGTGTAATATGATCTCTTCATTTTATTGATGAAAAATGAGACCCGGATTAAAGTGAGTCACCCAAAGACAAGTAACAATTTACTGATAGAACTTGGATAGAACCTGGCGGCTTTATGAAAGAGAATCAGAGATATCTCGACGTGAGTGAGAGAAGAGTGAATACTGTTAGGAAAGTGCCTCTTAAGTGGCACTTGAGCTGGCACTTCAGCGAGAGGTGAGATTTGAGGACTCAGGTCTGGAAGTGAGAAGCTCCAATAGTAGTCACCCAAATCATGCGTGCTCTCCTTAAGCTTCTAAGGAAAGGGGAGAAAGCCAGCAACCTTGATTTCAGGAAGTCTCTTGACAGCAAGACTATTACTTTGAATTTATTGCTAGCCCACTATATGAATCCTCACCTTAACTCACATAACTCGTTCAGGTTCAAACATCAGCTCACTAAGGGCTTTGCTACTCACCTTTCATAGCAGTCTCCTGCATGTACTTTACCCCTTCTCTGCTTATTTTTTCCCTCAACCCTTTGTTGTCTTTGTTTCTTCTCTTCTCTGTAAATGTTTACTTCCAAAAGACAGGAATTTTTGTCTCTTTTGATCTCAGCTGTATCTCCATTGGACACGTTAAGGCTTAAAAGGATTAAGTAATTTGCATAAATTCACATATTGAGGGGCAGAACCAGGATTTGAAGTAGCTATCAAATGCCAAAGCGGTGTTACTTCATCAGTACATTATATTCTCATTTCCCTGACTGCCCACCCAGCAAAGCCTGGATCAGTGCAACCACCAGTCTTCACTCCTACCTTTTGGAGCACAGAATGGTGCAGAAGAAAATTTGACCTCAGGGAGGTGGTTACTTCTACACATTCAGTTTCCAATTTCACTCCATCTTCAGCACTCTCCTGAATCTTTAGTGTGTATTCAGCTTCCTTTCTCATTTCCACAACAGTTATTGGAACTTTTAACACCCTCCTCACATTCCTGGCAGATGAACTTGCTTCTGTCTCAGAGAAAATAGAAACCATCTGCTTGGAGTGCTACTGAGTTACTCCATTGCACATTGTCTTTCTCCATACTTTCTTGCTTCCACATTCAGCCTTAGAAAAGATCTTCTAGTTTTAATGTCATGAAACTTTCTTATAGGAGAAGAAATTAGAAAATTGTATAGTAGGTCTTCTTAGGGCTCTGCCCTTCATTCTTGGGTCAGTACAGACTGGCCATTCAGTGAGAATTACAGTGAACTCTAGGGAAATGAAAGAATAATACTGGGTGGAGGTTAAAGAGCTAAACTGAGGTTTTATTTCAAAGGGCACTGAAAGACTGGATATAATTTAGAATGCAATTTAATGGAAACAGTTCAGGCCCTGAGAGAGTGATCAAGGTAATAAAAGATAATTAGGAGTTGACCCATCAGATAAGAGGGTAAAGAGCAGTGGAGGCAGATGGAGCAGCATGTGCATGGACTGTTTAAGGAACGACATGAGTACTACGAACAGGTAGACAAAGAGTAGGTCATGATGTGGTGTGTGCTATTTTATGATAAGGGATATTGTTCTGAACTCAAAAGCAGTTAGGGACTGCAGAAGTCTATAATCACTCAGTTGTCCCTTAAAGAGTGACCATTCCTCAATTAACAGTGTGGTGAGAAAAAATCGGGAGGCAGGAAATGTCACATCCTGTCTGATTTACAATTGCCCAATTCCCTGTTGGCTTCTTTGTTCCAGTCCTTTCGCCTTATTCTCTCTCACCATCCCTTATGCGAAATGCAAACTTATCCTAAAACTTTCATACAGATTTATTTATTAATGTATTCTCCATACCTAACATAATCTTCAACAGAGTACATGTTCAATAAATAATTGTTAAGTGAACAAGTGTTTAAATTTACAAGAGTCTGATGTATAACTATGCCAGTAAATCTTAAAATCAGAGAAATAAAAGTAATTTCTTGATAAATAGAAACTTTGATGTGTAAATAAATACACAAAAAATATAAAATCACACAATTACATCAATGCAGAAAAAATTGACAAAATTCAACAGCAATTCATGCAAAAAAACAAATAAAAAACCCTGAGAAAACTAGGAATAGAAGGGAATTGCCTGAATCTGATAAAGAATATCTACAAAAATCCCACAGCTAACTTTATTCTAACTGGTGAAAATGAGATGTTTTTCCCCCTAAGATTGGGAATAAGGCAAGGGCATCCTCTCTCACCATTCCTATTCAACATTGTACTGGAATTCCTAACTAATGTAAGACAAGATACACAGATTGGGAAGAAAGAAATAAAATATTTTGTTTGCAGAACATGATTTTATATGTAGAAAATCCCTAATAAACTAAGAAACAAAAAAAAGCAACAACAAAAAAACCACACCTGGAACTAATAAGCAATTATAGTAAGGTTGCAGGATAAACAGTTAATGTACAAAAATCAATTGTTTTTCTTACAATAACAATGTACAATTGGAATTTGAAATTAAAAACACAATGCTATTTATATTAGCACCAAAAGAAAGAAAGAAAGACCTAGGCATAAATCTAACAAACATGTACAGGAGCTATATGAGACAAACCATAAAATTCTGATGAAAGAAATAAAACAGCTAGGTAAATAGAAATATTTCATGTTCATGAATAAGAACAGTTATTTTGTGAATATCAAAAAAATGAATTCTAAAGTTTATATGGAAAGGAAAACCTGGATTAACCACAGAATAGAGAATAAAGAAGAAGGAGAGGTTGGATGAGATGTTGGTGGGAAAAGAAGGAGGAAGACAAAGTTGGAGGACTGATATTAGCTGCCTTCAAGACTTACTGTAAAGCTATAGTCATTAAGATGGTGTGGTAATGGAGAAAGAATAGATCAATGGAACAGAATAGAGAGCCCCAAAGTAGACCCACACAAGTATAGCCAACTGAGATTTGATGAAAGAGCAAGGGTAATTTTATGGAGAAATGTCTTTTCAACAGGTGGTGCTGGAACAATTAGACACCCATATGCAAAAAAAAAAAAAAAAAAAAAAAGAATGTAGACACAGACTTCTACCTTTCACAAAAATTAACACAAATGGATAACAGACCTAAATGTAAAATGCAAAGCTATAAAAATTCCAGTATTAAAAGAAAATCTAGATGACTTTGGATTTGGCAATGACTTTTTTTTTAAGTTTATTTATTTATTTTGAGAGAGATCACATGCATGCATGGGGAGGGGCAGAGAGAGAGGGAGAGAGAATCCCAAGCAGTCTCCTCACTGTCAGTGCAAAGCCTGATGCGGGGCTTGATCCAATGAACTGTGAGATCATGACCTGAGCCAAAACCAAGAGTCAGATGTTTACCTGACTGAGCCACCCAGATACCCATGGCAATGACTTTTTAGATACACCACCAAAAGCATGATCCATGGGTGTGTGTGTCTGTGTGTCTGTCTATGTGTTGGCAGGGGTGGGGGGCTGATATGATAAGTTGGACTTGATTAAAATGAAAAACTTCTGAAAGGCTCTGCTAAGAGAATGAAAAGGGAAACCACAGACTGGGAGAAATACTTGCAGAACACCTATGTGATAAAGGACTGGTATCCAAAATATACAAAGAACTCCTAAAACTCAACAATAAAAAAAAATCCAATTAAAAAGTAAGCAAAGGATCTAAACAGACACCTCACAAAGGAAATATACATATGGAAAATAAGCATATAAAAAGATGCTGAACATCATTTGTCAGTAGGGAATTACAAATTAAAATAATACTGAGCACCACACACTTATTAAAAAGGCAAAAACTCAAAGCACTGGCAACATCAAATGCTGGCAAGGATGTGGAGCAGCAGAAACTCTCATTCACTGATGGTGGGGATTCAAAATTGTACAGCCACTTTGGAAGACAATTAGGCTGTTTCTTACAAAGCTAAATGTTGACTTACCACACTATCCAGCAAACACACTCCTAGGTATTTACTCATATTGGTGAAAACTTACATCTACACAAAAACTTGCATATAAATGTTTATAGAAGCTTTATTTATCATTTCCAAAACCTAAAAATAACCAAGATGTCCTTCAATAGGTGAGCGGATAAACTGTCGTACATCCATACAATGGAATATCATTCAATGATAAAAAGAAACAAGCTATCAAGCCACAAAAAGACATGGAGGGAATTTAAGTGTGTATTGCTAAGTGAAAGAAGCCAATCTAAAAAGGCTGTATACAATATGACAATATGACAATATGACAACCTAAAAAAGGCAAAACTATAGAAATAGTAAAAAGATCAGTTGTTGGCAGGGGTTTTGAGGGGCATGGAGGAATTAACAGGTGGAGCACAGGGGATTTTTTAAGACAGTGAAACTATTCTGTATGACACTATAATGGTGGATACTTGACATTCACTTGTCAAAACCCATAGAACTATATAACACAAAGAATGAACTTTAAACTGTACACTTCAGTTAACGATGTATCAACATTGGTTCATCAGCTACAACAAAGGTACCACACTAATGCAAAATGTTAATAAAAGGAGAAACTGTTAGGTGATAGGAAGATGGAGGTGTGAGTAGATGAAACTGTATAGCTACTCAATTTTTTCTGTGAATCTAAAATTACTAAAAAAATAAAGAAGTGTGTGTGTGTACGTGTACATATATTATCAAATTTGACTTTTTAAAAAAAGTAGAAAAACCTGACAGGCCATTACCATAGAGAAAAATTGAGAAGTCGTTCATTTTTCTTTAAATAAGTATACTTTTCAGCCCAGATAGTTTTATAGGCAAATGCTTTTAGGACTTTCAATGAAGAGATATTTGCTATGGTAGATAATCTACACAGAGTATAGAAATGGGATGCTTCCCAGCTGATTTTTAGAAGATCTTGCCATTTGTGGCAACATGAATGGACCTAGAGGGTATCATGCTAAGTGAAAAAAGAGAAAGATATATACCATATGATTTCACTTTTATGTGGAATCTAAAAAACAAAATAAATGAACAATGAAACAAAAAGCAGAAAAAGACCCACAAATACAGAAAACAAACTGTATTTGTAAATGATTTCCAGAGGAGAGGGGATGGGAAGAGATGGGAAAAATAGATGAAGGGACTGGGAGACACAGGCTTCCAGTTATGGAATGAATTAGCCACAGGAATAAAAGACACAGCATAGGGAATATAGTCAATGATACTGTAATAGAGTTGTATGGTGGCTACACTTGTGGTGAGCATAGCATAACATATAGAGAAGTTGAATCACTATGTTGTATACCTGAAACTAATGTAACATTCTGTGTCAACTATACTTCAGTTAAAAAAAACCTTGGGGCACCTGGGTGGCTCAGTCGGTTAAGCGTCTGACTTCGGCTCAGGTCACGATCTCACTGTCTGTGAGTTCGAGCCCCGCGTCGGGCTCTGTGCTGACTGCTCAGAGCCTGGAGCCTGTTTCAGATTCTGTGTCTCCCTCTCTCTCTGACCCTCCCCCGTTCATGCTCTGTCTCTCTCTGTCTCAAAAATAAATAAACGTTAAAAAAAAAATTGAAAAACCTTGCATAATCCAGTTAACTAAGGCTTTTAAAAAGTCTCTAATTATGATTATCTTTGTTATTACGACTTCTCTTTCTCCATATTTATTCTAGCTGAAGCTACTATTTACAGAAGTAGAAGTACTATATGACAGGCTATTTTCAAGGAAGTTTCATGGGGCCTTTGAAGAGAAAGAGGGTCAAAGCCAGGGCGGACAATCAAGTGGTGGTCCCATAGCAAGGCCACTGGAACTAATAGCCCAGTTACAGCCATAGAGCCAGGGCAGCCCTTCCAGAGTCCAACATGAGCTGGTGTTTGGAACACATCCCCTGCAGTCTCTCCAAGAGCTTCTTTCCGATTGAGGTCAATCAGTAAGAGAATGTTGCTGGGTACCACTGCAGCTGTTTAGGGCTGAGGCACTCAGCAGCCTGCATCAACAGCTGAAACAGTTCCTTGATAATGTGCAGACCTCTCACATAGCCAGTCTCTGTGAGTTATATTTAAATACATTCATCAAATAAAATTCTCATTAATAAGGATGCCCTAGGGGTGAAGTCTAAATTATGAGATTTGAATTTTGTATGAAAATATCTGTTTATACCTGCCCCACAGAGCACTTATTGATTATTTTCTCCCTACAACAGCAAAAATCCCAGAAGGATCCAGAGTGTACCACACACCCATACTCAAAACCTTAAGGAAATACAATTCCTCTTAATTTCCTGGCACTCATAGGTTATGCGTCCTGGGTGTCTCCTCTGGGAAATACACATATACCTGTCCATACTTCAGTGTCCATTTTTTGAGTAGGGTCAGCCTGCCTGCAGACTGAATGTGAAGCAGATGGAACTGGTGTCCCACCTATGGTGAGGACAGAAGGACTGTTCCTCTGTGAATTGTTTAGGCTCTGTTCTGGTATCCCAAGGAGGCAAATATGACATGGGGTAGATTTCAGATCATTTGTCTCCATAACACTGTTGGTGGTCATTCTTTACAAAAATTGATTCCTAGCAACAGATGCCATAGATGGCTCTCTATGGGAATGAGGACTTTTGTTTCCTGACTTTTCTGGGAATGTTAGCACTCCTGATTAGGCACTAGACCCTGTGGAAACTGAGCTGGCTTTAGGAAAACTGAGACCAGATCTGATGGCTTTTGTTTTGTCCTTTTATACTCCTTAAAACTCCTTAAAACTTGGAATGTACAGCAGCCCTTATTTTGTATTTTCTTGCCTAGATCCAGGCTCTGGTTCCCACAGGTCTTTGCATATCATCTATCTTTGAGGATTGAAAAGATTGAGATTTGGGGATCTATTCTGTCTGTGGAGCTGCAGGTGCCCCCTTGCTTCTGCTGGATGAGCTCCGGGATGGGGAGCAAGGATGGCAGGTTGGGTCTTGGAAGGACTGTTAGTGTGGAATGAGCTGATGTTATGCTTCCAGTCTTCTCAGAGACATTAGAAATGCCTGAGGGATGCAGAAGCTTGCCAATTTCTTTTCCTACCTTGATGTTAAGGCCCCAATGCCTGTCTTTCAGTTCTACCTAAGTATCTTCAAGCAGCACCAGTTTGCCCAAAGGTGGGCAGGAATAAGCAGCAACCTTTGCTCATGGAAGAGCAGAAAAGCTAAAAAGGCTAGGCATCCTTACCCAGGAGATGGCAAAGTTGTCTCCCAGCCATACTCTGGCTACAAGCTGCTCCTTTGACAACTGAAGTGATCACTGTTAAAACTCCTATTGTGTCTGCAGGGGCTAGAGATACTAGAGCTATTTGACTCAAATCCCTGAATAGGCCAGGCTCCAGGAGAATTGATTGAGTCCTCTTTTAACTTTAAGAGTCTTCCCCACAGAATCAGTAGGCTCTGGATACTTCATGGAACATGTGGTGCCAGGCAGAAAAACCTTGGAATTCATGGTAGGCAAGGGCGGGGAATGGCTCAGACAAGTGGGCTTGTCTCCACAGGGGAGGAAGTCATGGTATTTTGTAGAGGAGAAGCAGCAAATTGCCATAAGAACTCAGATACCATTTCTATATGAATCATTATTGGGCATTTACAAATATATGAGGAAGTCATAGAGGAGGAAATGGTGACTTTCTTATCCTGAGGCACCCAAAGCCAAGGGCATGAGGAATCTCAAATCAAAGTGGAGAAAATTCCTCCTAGGAATTCCTCCTGGGAGGAATTTTCTAGTAATTCCTAGGAGGAATTACTCAACACTGATTCAATGAATATTTACTAAGTACAGACCATGTGCCAGACACTGGTGTGGCTTATTTTTTTTAAGTTTATTTATTTATTTTTAGAGGAGATAGGGGCAGGAAGAGAGAGAGAGAGAGAGAGAGAGAGAGAGAGAGAATCTCAAGCAGGTTCCACGCTATCAGTGCAGAGCCTGACATGGGGCTGGAACTCACGAATTGTGAGATCATGATCTAAGCCAAAATCAAGTGTTAGCCCCTTAATGGACTGAGCCACCCAGGTACCCCAGTGTGGCATTTTTTTTTTTTATCTAGGATCTAAGGATAAATTCTAGCCCTCTAAGCAAGCTTTGTGATGTGGACTTCTCCAGGCCTCAATTTGAAGAATTTTCTTATCATGTATTTTAAGGGATATGGCAGGGCCCTCTTTTGGAGAACTCCCAAATACTATAAAATTTCCTCAGGACACAGCTATATTTAATGAATTAATATGCTAGCACAAAGAAGCCACTGGAACTCAAGTTACATATCAAAGTGACATCTCTGAGAAGTTTCCTAGGTGCTTTCAAGAATTCTTCTCACTAAAGCCTACCCTCACCAATATTCCTAACCAAAAGCACCGCTAAGATTAACAAAGTCACCCTACCATTGCTGATATAACTAATAAATGTGAAGATTCACAAATAGAGCACTTACTGAGAAAATTTATGGACTTGCTAATTATCTCTAAATTGTCCTAGTTGTGTCCTACTCAATAAACTCCCCTTGATTTTATCAGAATATTTCTTAATAACTAGGAGATTTTTTTCCATTTACTACTTTACAGAACTAAGCACACCATTTAGGAACGTGTATTCAATCTGGAGCCAAAACCAAGTTACTAAGAAGTTTTGTATAAATAGCAATTAACAGGTTCTTCTCTGATCCCTAAAGGAAATGCAGCCCTAGCCTCTGTATCCTGCCTTATTTCTCAGTCCTCAGGATTACCAAACTTCTCACTCACTTTCCTTACATACATTTTAATTAGGCTGACAGGCACAAGAACTAAAGACTGATTAATATGAATGAAGGATTTGGCTGCATAATTTATAGACCCAGTAATAAGACACCTTACAGGACTCCTGTGGGGACACAGGTGTTGAGCCTCTGCTCTCTGGGAGAGTCCTCCATTAAGATATTGAGTTTCTTTTTATGCCTGTGTAGTGCTGAGAGTTGCACATTCTAGAGAGTTTTCCCCAACCCTCTTGTCTTCTCTGTGTTATATGGGGATTCTATGAAACTAACTTATTCATTCCATATTTATTACTTTAATTTTGTTTATTTTTATTAACCTTTCCATTCTGCTTATTATTTAGTCTTGAGAGTGTATCACATGAAAATCCAGAGCACTTAAAATTGCTTGGCTCTCCTAAGGGCAGGGAAAGCCCATGTGTGCTAAATAATCTACAATCAAATTGTTACTGAGTGCCTCCTTCATAATAAATTGGTTGAATAGATGGTATTTTTTTCATTCCCTCTACCTAGAACAGTCCCCTTCTATTCCAACTGGTCAGTTCATTCTTTATTTCACTTCAAGGGGCTTCTTCTGGTCATCTCCCAGACTAAGTTAGGGACTCTCATATACACATCACTCCCTACAAAATAATCATCCTCACACCTTAATTCATTTACTTGCTTTAATGAGTGTAGATTATTTATCTCTATGTAAGTTCCATTACCAGGGACTGTATCTGTCTTTTGCATCTAGCACAGTCTCTTTTGGTATGTACTTATAGGTATTCATTGAAGGAATAGCTGCGTCTTAGGGTTAAACATCTGACGTAATAGACACTTGGCCAAATACTGATAACTCAGTTATTTAACAATTAACTAATCGAGCACCTCAAATTGCATAATGCAGAGTGGAGAGACAAAAAAATATATGGGGCACCATCCCAGCTCTTAAGAGGGATTAGATTTTCCATAAAGTGGATGGGCCATTTTCATGCATAGTTGCTTTTGAAAGTTCTGGTTTTTAATGTCTGGCTTCCAACGGGGGAAAAAGAAAAAATGAAGGGAGGGTAAAAAGGGGCACCATCCCTTTAAATCCCCTTCATCCAGAAGGGAAGGGCTTACAAAAATGGGGACAGATGTAACAACAATGGCCACTCTGTTCTTTGTCTGCATATCTGTAATTGGAAGCTGCAATCATTGATCAAAGTACAGATCACCAGTATTTGGAGGACAGGGTCCATTTTGCCCACCCTGGCTCTGGCAAATTGTATGCTCCAGAAATGTGCAAAGCTACCTTCCAGGGTGCTGAGGGAGGGAGCAAAGGTGGAGGGAAGGGTAACTGCTATTGTGCTTAGAGCTGAAATTGACTAAAATTAACTGCAATTTACCTGCCAAACCTTTACCTAGAAGTTGCAAGCCTTCCATGTATTTCAGAGTTCCAAAATAGTTACATTACATATATTCTGCCAGGGCAATTGTCTAGGTGAGAGGACAGATTCCTGAGCCTTACTTACTACTCCACTATCTTAGAATCCTCTATATACAAGAGGAATATATATATTCTTAAGGAACAGCTAGTTCATAATATTTCTGAAAAATTTAACATCAGCTTTGGTAAAAAAAAAACAGTAAGGGAAGACTCCAACAAACTATTTCCCTTGATGTTTACCATATTCAAATTAAAACATAAATATTAAAAATACTTATTTAATGATGCAGTAAAAGCAATGATAATAAATTGCTACATGTTAACATTAAAAAAATATTTTTATAAAAGTATTTTTTCCCAACAAAAGTTTTGAAGAAAAGGGGGGTACATTATTAAATTTTTGCAAAGCTCTTTAATATCTGGCTTAAGAGAAGACAATCAGATTCTCATATCTGCTTCTATATTCAATCTGTTAGGATGTTGCTTTGCCCAAAGTATTTGAAGAAAATGCAGCCTCACACAGACAGGTAATTAAAATACAAAAACATTTTAAGAGCCTTTTCGGAAAATTGTAGATATTCTTCTTTCTACGCCAAAACTCACCAAGTAGTAGTTTCTCAGCCCTGATTGCAAATTAGAATCACTCAAAGGGCTTTTAAAATATACTGATGGTTGGTTAATTACCCTAGGGTAATTAAATTATATGTGGGCCACAACAGCTAATCTATCTATCTATCTATCTATCTATCATCTATCTATTATTTTGGGAGAGAGAGAGTGCACTAGAGGGGGCAAGAAAGAGGGAAAGGGAATCCCAAGCAGGTTCCACACTGTGAGCATGGAGCCCAATGTAGAGCTTGCACTCATGAAGCATGAGATCATGACCTGAGGAAAATCAAGAGTCGGATGCTTAACCAACTGAGACACCCAAGTACACCAACAGTTGAATTTTTAAAAGCAGCCTAGGTGAGCACTTCTTAAAATTTAATGTAAATACGAGTTACCTAAGGATTTTATTCAAATGCAGATTCTGATTTAGTAGATCTGGAGTGGCATCTGAAATTTTGCCTTCTGACATCTCCAAGGTGATGCCAGTGCTGCTGGCCCATGGACCATAGTTTTACTAGCAAGGCTCTGGTGATTCGTACAGGCAACCGGGGCTAAGAACCCAGGTCAAGAAAGCTTACTAAGCATTAATTATTGATTGATTAAGGTTTGCTAAACAATGAAGAAGAGAAAACTAGAGACTGAAAAGGGGAGAAAGCTCTGACAACAACCTGGAATTGTTGTTATTGCTGGAGAGTGAGGAGTAGAATCTATTTTATAATTAACAATTAGTACTAAAAGCAGAGTGTTCCTTCCAAAATTTTTATGTAGAAACCTGGAATCTCTCTCTACAACACTGAGGTATATATTTAGCTATGAGGATGTTTAGCTATGACATATGTGAGCCCATATGCTATATGAGGGCAGAACCAGACTTGAGTCCATGGACCAAATTGAATATAAGGTGTTTTTTTTTTTTTAATGTTTATTTTTGAGAGAGAGAGAGACAGAACATGAGTGGGGGAAGGGCAGAGAGAGAGATGAAGACACAGAATCTGAAGCAGGTCTCAGGCTCTGAGCTGTCAACACAGAGCCCAATGCGGGGCTCGAACTCACAAACTGCAAGATCATGACCTGAGCTGAAGTCAGACACTCAACTGACTGAGCCACCCAGGCGCCCCTGAATATAAGGCTATTTTAAAGGATATAAACAGAATATTGGATTGAGTTAACCAGAATTTAACATTCCAAATCTGAGAATACAGCTTTTTGTCAAATTTGGAACTAGTTAAACAGAAAAGTATCACGAAACTTTTCAACCACTGATTTCTTAACTCTGAGTAAATTCTGATCAAACCCTTGATAGATCCACAGGTTTTTCTCCAATCTAACTTACTGTTTCTCTACCAAACTCCTATTCACATTCTTAGGCCTAGCTCCCAATTATCCAATCCCTTTACTCATCATGCTTCCTTTCTCCTCTCTCGGAATCTTAAACACTTCTTTTTTAATAAATTTTTTAATGTTTATTTGTTTTTAAGAGAGGGAGAAAGAGAGATAGAGAGAGAGAGAGAGAATGCCAGTGGGGGAGAGGCAGAGAGAGAGAGGGAGACACAGAATGTGAAGCAGGCTCCAGGCTCTGAGCAGTCAGCACAAAGCCCAACTCCGGGCTCAAACTCACTGAACCGTGAGATCATGACCTGAGTTGACTGAGCCACCCATGCGCCCCCTAAACACTTCTTTTATACTGTTAGCATACTGTGTCGTCATTTTCTTATCTCTTTCTCCCTCCAGACAAAGAGCTCTTGAGAGAACTTTGTTTCTTTCTTTGAATCCCTAGCACCTGGCACAGTCACTGGGACATGATTGGTACTCCAAAATATTTGAGGAATTACACTGAAGTTAAGAAATACTGGAGAATCTTTAAGAAAAAAAGTAAAAAAGAAAAAAATATTGGAGAAACTATAGAGAATAGCTGGTAGAAATGAAAATACTATTTATGAGTGAAAAAAAATTAAGGGCTAGAACTGCTAAACCTAAGGAAGAAAAATTAGTGGGGCATTTACCAATTTTCCAATAGACTCTATAATGGAATGTAAGCAAAAAGATTCTGATCCTGAAGGAGTTTTTTGTTTTTTTTTAAACATATGTAAAAATTCACCAAATTGTACATTACTAGTGCACTTTATGAATGCTATCTCTTGATAAGACAGATAAGGAAGGAAGGAAGGAAGGAAGGAAGGAAGGAAGGAAGGAAGGACGGACAGTGGGTAGGAAAGGAGAGAAGGAAGGAGAAAGAAAAAGAAAATCCAGTCGACTAAGAGGTGAATCAAAATACTCAGAAATTGATACATACTGATAAAAGATTGGTAGTCTAGTATTGAATCTATGTCAATATAAAATGGAGCTTGAACAACGTGGAGTCTAAATTAATAATAGAACAGAACATGATGTTACTAGAATTAAAAAATAAGGAAAACTAACAAAAGCCTAAAGGAAGAAAGGAAGAAACCCTAATGGTGAGCCAATTTCTGTATCTTCTTTTTAAAAAGAATTTTTTTTTAATGTTTTTATTTATTTTTGAGACAGAGAGAGACAGAGCATGAGCAGGGGAGGGGCAGAGAGGGAGACACAGAAGCAGAAGCAGACTCCAGGCTCTGAGCAGTCAGCACAGAGCCCGACACGGGGCTCTAACTCACAAACCAAGAGATCATGACCTGAGCCGAAGTCAGATGCTCAACCGACTGAACCACCCAGGCACCCCAATTTCTGTATCTTCTATAGCAGAGTCAGTAGATACTGTCAAAATTGAAGCATGTAATTAAACAAAGATTCCAGGGGAAAAAGTTGCTGTCCTGTTGTTTCCTCATTTACCCAAAGAATTAAACCAGAGAATAGATTTTGAATGCTATTGAGTTCAATTAGATATTAACAACTAGTTTCCTGAATCAAAATTAGTTGAGGACTGTCCTTTTGGTAAAATGCAGATTGAAAATAATTTTCACATAAGATGTTTTAAAGACTAAATAAGTGTTTTTCTGAAGTTTAGTAGTGAGCCCAGAGGAGATTTAAGGCCATTATAAGCTTTTGATTGTGTGTCAGAAAGGAGAAGGAGAGTAACAGAAACCTGGGCCCTCTCAGCTCTTCTGCAGACCACCTCCTATCCCATCCTTAGGCTCTAGTATTTACCCCATTATCATCAAACCATCTCTGAGAGCAAATTAAATGGGAAAGAGTAGAACTGGCCTGCCAGGATAACCCCAGTGATTAGATAAGAGAGTATAGGAGAGAGCAGAATAATAAGCTGAAACCCATTTCCTGACCCTCAGGGTAAAGATCGAGAGACAGAGAGACAGAGATAGAGACTGAGACAGAGACAGAGACAAAGAAATTGGGACAGAGAGAGAGACTTTGGGAAATGATGGTAGTAGCCTTTATAGATAGTAGTTCTACTGGTTGAGGAAGGTACAGGGATCTGAATATAATTTTCTGAGCTGGTGCCACATGTGTTTCTGGCACCAGAGAGGATACTGAATACGACAAAGTAAGATGAAGAAAATGAGAACATAGTCATCTCACATGTATTCACACAATCCCTTTGTACACTTGCACCCTCATGCACAGATGCCTTAAATATCCCACACATTTGCCTACACATTCAGAGACCACCACTTACATACCTACTACCTGCCATTCATTCCCTTCCTCCCTGTTTCTGGTTCTGTCTGTTCCTCAATCATCTCTGCTCACACAAGAGCAGGACTCCTGTATCCTGCCTCTTGACGTCAACAGGCAATGCCTGACTTTGCCATCACCATGGAAACTTTGGGGCACTGGGAAGTAGTAGGAGGAGAGAAAGTGGGATAGGCTTTGATTGGCTAGTGCTTGTCAAAACGTGAGGCAGAAAAACCAGCTGGGAAGAGTTAGATTGCATACAGGGCACGAGGCAGGAAAAGAGATACTTTCCACACATGTTGCTTTGACTGGAGAATGTGTCAGAAAGAGTGGAAATCTGAGCTTGTCATTGTCATTGTTCTGCCCCCACATGATTGAGTCCTAGCCCAAATGTCTGAGCATTTACTCAGTATCTTTCCATTATAACATTAACGTGACTGTAGTGACTGAAATAAAATCCCCTTGTCTCAGGACCTCAGTTTCCTCATAAGTACAAAGGGCATAATCATAGCTAAAAGGAGAATAAATGCAAATGATAGACAAACAAGCTTCTTTTTTTATGTTTATTCATTTTGAGAGAGAGCACAAGTAGGGGAGGGGTACAGAGAAGGAGAGACAAAATCCCAAGCAGGCTCTGTGTGTTCAGCGCAGAGCCCTACGTGGGGCTCAGTCTCACGACCATGAGATCATAACCTGAGTCGAGATCAAGAGTTGGATGCTCAACCAACTGAGGCACCCAGGCGCCCCTAGACAAGCAAGCTTTTTAAAACATTGTAAAGAGATCCATAGAACCATGGTATTATATGAGAAGTCCCTTCCTCTCTGAACAGATGAACAAAATTTTTCTGTGCTATGCCAGCCAATTCTTCTAGGAATATGAAAAAAATATGAGATGGAGGATATCTACATGTGAGTGTTGGAAATGAGATAGAAGGCAGAAGCTAGGAAGGATGTGCCATGACCTAGACACTGTCTACTGACATTAAGCTGTGGCAATCACTGAGTTCACCTCATTTGTTTCCTATAGACTTTCCCTCGTTGCTTGATGTTCAGTGTCCTCAAACCTGTTGTTTCATATATTGCTTGTTTCTGTTTTTTAGGTGGAGGGTCAATATGGTACTCTATCTTAGGTAGAGCTTTAAATCATTAAGTTTTTGAGTAGTTTGTGATACAATAATGAATGCTACTGAAATTGATAGCTAGATATGGGATACTGCCATGAAAAAAATATACAACATGTGGCACTAGCTTTGTGGCCAGGCAGCAGGCATAGGCTGGAAAAATTACAGGGAGATCGGAAAACTGGCAACTCATATTATGTAGTAGTGAAACTTGATTTATAAACCTATCACCTGTAAACACATGGCAGAGTAAAAACTTATCTAATGAACATTTGAATTTAGATAAATAAATTTATCTAAATAAAACTTTCAGGAAAAAAAATATCCTACAATGTGAGTATGATAAGGGACTATAAGAAATTAATTAGCTAATGAAAGAAGGGGCCAGTTTATAAGCAAAATTTAAAGAGACCATAATGGGGCCAAGACAGGTTTAGAAAACATTTTTAATCTCCCATCTACCCATTTGGTAAAAGATTCTCAAAGCCAAAACTTAGATGATTTACATTTAATATATTATTGATATAGTTGGGCTTAAATCTATTATTTAGTTGTTTTATGCTAGTTGTTTTATGATTCTATTTTGACTGCACTGTCATCTTAAGTTATACTTCCTCTTTTATTGTGTCTGTGGTTGTTTTAGGGTTTGCAATGCATAAACACAACTCATCATAGTCTACCTAAAAGTAATACTATCTCTCTTCATTTATAATTTCAAAACCTTAACAATTTTATTTTCTTCCTTCAATTTGTTTTTTTGGCTATTATTATCCTACAATTTACTTCTACATATGTTACAACACAAAATACATTCTTACTAATTTGACAGCCAATTAACTTTTACATTGATTAAAAATAAGCAAAATTTTAGGGGCGCCTGGGTGGCGCAGTCGGTTAAGACTCCAACTTCAGCCAGGTCACGATCTCGCGGTCCGTGAGTTCGAGCCCCGCGTCGGGCTCTGGGCTGATGGCTCCGAGCCTGGAGCCTGTTTCCGATTCTGTGTCTCCCCCTCTCTCTGCCCCTCCCCCGTTCATGCTCTGTCTCTCTCTGTCCCAAAAATAAATAAACGTTAAAAAAAAAATTAAAAAAAAAATAAGCAAAATTTTTATATTTACTTTTATTTTTACCATTTCCCTATTAGTTTGTGTAGGTCTAATTTCTATCTTATATCTTATTCCTTCTGTCTGAAGAACTTCCTTCAGCATTTCTTATCATACAGGTCTGCTGCCATTGAATATAATCAGCTTTGTTTTTCTGGAAAAAAAATCTTTATTTTGCCTTCAGTTCTTGAAAGATATTCTTGCTGTACATGGAATTCAGGGTTGATAATTTTTTCTTTCAGCATTCTAAAAATGTCATTCCTTTGTCTTCTCGCTTGTATAGTTTCTGTTAAGAAGTTCATTTGGAACTTAATTTTTCTTTTTTCTACATTTTTTTGTTTTAATCATTTTCTTTTTATTTTGGATTTGAAGCAATGTGACTATGATATATTTAGGTGTGTTTTAAAATTTTTATATTATTTTATGTTATTTATCCTGCTTGGGGTTCTCTGGGATTCTTGGATCTGTAGTTTCATTATTTTGAAAAAAATTCTTGGCCATTTTTACTTCAACTATTTCTGCCTCATTTCTCTTTCTTCTACATCTGGTATTCCAGTTATCCACATGTTATACTACTTGATATTATTTCACATTTCTTGAAGGCTATATTCTCCTCCTCCAACCCCATCTGTATTCTTTTTCTTTTCTCTTCATGTTTCTGTTTGGAAAATTTCTGTTGATCCATTGTCAACTTCATCCATTCTTTGCTCAATACTAGTCTGAACTTCTCAAAGGAATTCTTAAACTCTAATATTGTTCTTTTTCTAGCATTTCCACTGATCTATTATTTTTAATGGTTTCTATTTCTGTGAAACTCCACATCTGTTTATACACGTTGTCAATATTTGCATTCTATCTTTTAACATATTAGCAATATCTATTGAGGTCTTTTGTGAGTCCCAATGTCTGAATCATCTCTGAATCTTAATGTTTAGTTGTTTATCTCTTGAAAAAAAAAAAGCTATTTTCTTCCCTATATTTTTTGTGTGTCCCAATTTTTGACAAAATTTCAGACATGTATAAAATAGAAAAGACTAAGGTAGACACTACTTATGCCCAGATAAGGGTACAACTCTTTGTATATCAGACAGTAAATGTGGGGATGTTTTATAATAAAGGATTTGTGCGCTCTTTGCCCCATGTTGTGGGATGGGGCTTCTAAACCCTTGAAATTTCCTGAGTGATAGGAGCATTTTGTTCTGTATGTTGGGCCACTGGACCACACATGAGTTTATGCTAAGAAAAGGACTCAAAATGGGGAGGAGGGGTGAATCATGTCAGAAAGACAAACCATGTGATTAAAAGGTTGAAGCTTTGAACCACATATTATCAGCCTGACCTCCCAACCTATGGGGAGGTGAGGGAGTGCTGGAGATTGAGTTCAGTCATATGATCAATGATTCAAACAATCACCCCATGTAATGAAACAACAATAAAAATTCAGAACATTAGACTTCTGGGGAAGATGTGGAGTAGAAGGACCCTAAAGTCACCTTGTCCCACAGGTACAACTAAATAACACTCATATCAGTGTAAATAGCCAAGAAAACAACCCCAAAACTGGCAGAACAAACTCCACAACTAAATATAGGGAAGAGGCTATATTGAAGGGGATAGTAAGGATGGAGACATGGGAGGGAGCTAAACCCTGCATTTCTGGCCATTGGAGGAAGGGGACCATGGGTGCAGAGAATGTGAGAAACAGACTATCATACCAGGGAGCCTGCACAGGGAAGACAAACCCCCATAGCATTTGGCTTTGAAAACTAGAAGGGCTGAATTCCATGAATTCTTACAACCATTGGGTTGAGACTTAATGCCTACAATGTTAAAAATCAGCAGGCTCAGCTGTGGGAGAGCCCAGAGGGTGAAAGAAAGCTGAGTTCCCGCCTTTAAAGAGACAGCAAACAGCCTGAAGAGATAAGCATAGAAGTAGCAGTTTGAAAAACAAGCTGAGCATATGGGAGGGAGAGTTATTTACTGATCTCAGAGTTCTCTGAGGGACTTACTCAGGAACAATGGAGCTGGCAGGTGCCATTTCCTCACCCAATGTTTCCACCAGCATAACCACACAGCCACCTGCAGGAACCAGCATTCACCACAGGGGTCGCTTACACAGGGCCCTGTGCCCTCCACCTAGGCATACCTCAGTCCCAGCACTGTGGGTCCCCTCTCCTAGAAGACCTGTGTAAATCTTGCCAACACTGCATCTCCCAACTGTGCACTTTGCAGGGCATTGGTCCTGGCAGCAGCAGCTGGTCACCTCCTGGGGAGGACATATACACCTTGTAAAAACTGCACCCCATGCCTGCGTGCTTTGCAGAGTGGCCCTGGCTGCCCTGTCTCCATAGCAGCTGTGTGTCCCTGTGCAAGAGGACCAGCACCACCTTGTTAAAATTGCATGCCCTGCCCACTACTTTTAACAGCAAAACACAGAGCTGACTTTCCGAATGCACAGAGAAACAGACAGGCAAAATGAGGAGATGTCCTAAGAAACAAAATCACATCAAGAGACCTAAGCAAAATGGAGATAAGTAATATGCCTGATAGACTGACTTCAGCCATAACATCTTTCTAGATGTCTCCTGAGGCAAGGGAAACAAAAGCAAAACTAAACTATTGGGACTATATCAAAATAAAAAGCTTCTGTACAGGAAAGGAAACAATCAACAAAACAAAAGCCAACATATGGAATGGGAGAAGATATTTGTAAATGACATATCGGCTAAAGGGTTAGTATCCAAAATATATAAAAAAAAACTATAAAACTCAACACCCAAAAATAAATAATCCGATTTAAAAATGGGCAGAATACATGAATAGACATTTCTCCAAAGACTACATACAGATGGCCAACAGACACACGAAAAAATGCTCAACATCACTCATAATCAGGGAAATGCAAATCAAAACTATAATGAGATATCATCTCACACCTGTCACAATGGCTAAAATAAACAACACAAGAAACAGCAAGTGTTGGTGAGGATGTAGAGAAATAGGAACCCTTGTAAACTGTTGGTGGAAATGCAAACTAGTGCAGCCACTGTGGAAGACAGTATGGAGGTTCCTCAAAACATTAAAAACAGAACTATTTTATAATCCAGTAATTGTACTATTGGGTATTTACCCAAAGAATTCAAAGGAATACATGTATCCCTATGTTTATTGCAGCATTATTTACAATAGCCAAATTATGAAAGCAACCTAAGTGTCCATCAGATGAATGGATAAGAAACACGCACACACACAATGGAATATTCAGTCATAAAAATGGAATTTTCCCATTTGCAACAACATGGATAGAGCTAGAGAGTATGATACTAAGTGAAATAATTCAGTCAGAGAAAGACACATACTCACATATGGATTTTACTCAAATATGGAATTTAAGAAACAAAATAAATGAACAAAGTAAAAAAGAGACAAAGCAAAAAGCAGACTCTTAACTAGAGAAAACAAACTGATGGTTACGAGGGGGGGGGGGTGGGGTGGGAAGATGGGTGAAATAGATAAAGCAGAATGAGAGTACAATTATTTTGGTAAGCATTGAGTAATATATAGAATTGTTGAATCACTGTGCACCTGAAACTAATATTACACTGTATGTTAACTACACTGGAATTTAAAAATATATGTTAACTTATCGATGCTTGCTTAAAGAATTTCTAAGATATGTTTTTCAGATAAAAGAAAACACAATCTTAAATGGAAGCTCCTGAAATGTAAGGAAATGTAAGCCAAAAATATGGTATGTGTGTTTATCTAAATAAACACTTGTTACAAAAACAAACAAAAATCTCTGAAAAATAAGCTTGGTTGACCTTCCTTGTTGGTGAGCATATCAGTGTGTTGGGAGGGCAATGCATCCTGATTCCATGGGGACAGTGCATGGAAGGTCCATGTTTGGAAGCCTATAAGACCTTTTCATAAGTATTCTTAGATAAAGAAAATGTGATATATCTATATCTATATAGATATTATATAATGGAATATTACCCATGAAAAACAATGAAATCTTGCCATTTGCAATGATGTGGATAGAGCTAAAGTGTATTATGCTAAGTGAAATGAGCCAGTCAGAGAAAGACAAATACCATATAATTTCACTCATATATGGAATTTAAGAAACAAAATAAATGAACATAGAGAAAAAGAAAAAAGAGAGAGAGAGGAAAGCAAACCATAAGAGACTCTCAACTATAGAGAACAAACAGGGTTGATGGTGGGAGGTGGGTGGGGAATGGGCTAAATTGATGTTGGGTATTAAGGAGGGCACTTGTGATGAGCCCTGGGTTATATGTAAGTGATGAATCACTCAATTCTACACCTGAAACCAATTTTACCATATATGTTAACTAACCAGAATTTAAATAAAAACTTGAAATAAAAGAAAATTAAATTTAAAAAAAGCATAAGCATTCTTTATTTGGCTAGACATGATTTGTAACTTTTATAATAAAACTAAAGTATACTGCTTTTATGAGTTCTGTGAATTGTTCTAGTGAATTATCAAACATGAAAGTGTTGTGGGAACTCCCAAATTTGTAGGCAGTTGGTCAGAAGTGTGGGTGGCCTGTAGACATCTAAATTTATGGCTGCCACCTGAGGTGAAAGCTGTTTTGTTGGGGATTGTGTCCTTTGTGGAGTTTGCATTAACTCCAGTGGATAACATCATAACTGTATTGAACAGTGGCCAACAAGTGCATGACAAGGTGTTCAACATCACTTATCGTCAGGGAAATGGAAATCAAAACCACAATAACACCTCACACCTGTTAGGATGGCTTTTCTTAAAAAGACAAGAGATAATAAATGATGGTAAGAATGTGGAAAAAAAGGAACCCTTATATATACTATGTGGGAATGTAAGTTGGTTATAGACATTTTGGAAAACAGTGCAGGGGTTCCTCAAAAAATTAAAAATAGAGCTACCACATGATCTAGTAATCCCACCTCTGGCCATACATCTAAAGTAAATGAAATCAGTATCTCAAAGGGACATTTGCACTCCCATGTTCATTGCAGCAATATTAACAATAGTCAACATATGGAAACAACCTAAACATCAGTCAGTGAAGGAATGGATAAAGATGCACCCAGAGGGGAGGAGTTAAGATGGCAGAGAAGTAGGAGGGCCCTGGGCTTTCCTCCTCCCTCAAACACAGCTATATTCAGGTCATATCACTTGGAACACCCAGGAAATCAATCTGCAGAATGGCAGAAGGATCTCCAAGGTTGGAGGGAGACAGTGTGGCAGGTGAGAGGTGCATAAAAGTGAACTGGGGGAAGGAAAAACTGCAATGCTCTGGGGGTGGGGGGCATTCTGAGGAGAGATAAATGGGAGACAAAGAAAGAGGGATTGAGAGAGTGTGGCATCGAATTCACACAAGAGGAAAACCTTTCTGGACCACAGACTGGGGAGATAGAAGTTTTCAGTGTCACAGGTTTTTTAGCAAACAGCATGTAGAGCTCAAACTCAGAGGTTTTGGAAGTGCACAACTTTCTCCAGAGCAGAGCTGTGGTTCATGCTCCTGGAGAGAAGGAGGGAGCTGGCTCAGGAGTGCATAGCATGGTGTAGCGGTCTCTGGGGCGCATTGGGAGAGAATACCTGCAGATTGAAGTGAGGGGATAGAGAACCACCTATCATGCTAATGGAGGTCAAAAGAAAGCCCAAGTAGCCATACTTATATCAGAAAAACCAGAGTTTTTAAAATTGTATTTATTATTAAGAGAGAGCAAGAGAGGGAATGGAAGAGGGTCAGACGGAGAGAGAGAGAATCCCAAGCTGGCCCCACTCTGTCAGTGTGAAGCCTGATGCAGGGCTCAAACTCACAAACTGTGAGATCATGACCTGAGCCAAATCAAGAGTCAGACACTTAACCAACTGAGCCGGCCAGGCACCCCAGACAAACTAGATTTTAAAGCAAAGGCTATAACAAGAGATGAAGAAGGCCATTATATCATAATTAAGGAGTCTACCCATCAAGAAGATCTAATAATTGTAAATATTTATGCCCCCAACTTGTAAGAACCCATAAATAAATTAATAACAAAGAAACTCATTGATAATAATACCATAATAGTAGGGGACTTTAACACACCACTTATAGCAATGGACAGATCATCTAAGCACAAAATCAACAAGGAAACAATGGCTTTGAATGACACACTGGACCAGATGGACTTAACCGATATATTCAGAACATTTCATCCTAAAGTAGCAGGATACACATTCTTCTTGAATTCTCATGGACCATCTCCAGAATAGATCACATACTGGGACACAAATCAGCCTTCAACAAGTACAAAAAGATTGATATCATACCATGCTTATTTTTCAATCACAATGCTATGAAACTTGAAATCAATCACAAGAAAAAATTTGGAAAGACCACAAATACATGGAGATAAAAGAACATCCTACTGGGGCGCCTGGGTGGCGCAGTCGGTTAAGCGTCCGACTTCAGCCAGGTCACGATCTCGCGGTCCGTGAGTTCGAGCCCCACGTCGGGCTCTGGGCTGATGGCTCGGAGCCTGGAGCCTGTTTCCGATTCTGTGTCTCCCTCTCTCTCTGCCCCTCCCCCGTTCATGCTCTGTCTCTCTCTGTCCCAAAAATAAATAAACGTTGAAAAAAAAAAAATTTAAAAAAAAAAAAAAAAAAAAAAAAAAAAAAGAACATCCTACTAAAGAATGAATGGGTTAACCAAGATATTAAAGAGGAAATTAAAAAGTACATGGGAGCCAATGAAATGAAAACACGACAGTCCAAAACCTCTGGGACAGAGCAAAGGCAGTCATAAGAGGGAAGTATACAGCAATCCAGGCCTTTCTAAAGAAGGAAGAAATAGGGGCGCCTGGCTGGCTCAGTCGGTTAAGCGTCCGACTTCAGCCAGGTCATGATCTCGCGGTCCGTGAGTTCGAGCCCCGCGTTGGGCTCTGGGCTGATGGCTCAGAGCCTGGAGCCTGTTTCCGATTCTGTGTCTCCCTCTCTTTCTGCCCCTCCCCCGTTCATGCTCGGTCTCTCTCTGTCCCAAAAATAAATAAACGTTGAAAAAAAAAATTAAAAAAAAATAAAGAAGGAAGAAATGTCTCAAATACACAACCTAACCTTACACCCAAAGGAGCTAGAAAAGGCACAGCAAATAAAGCCTAAGGGCAGCAGAAGAGGGGAAACAATAAGGAATAGAGCAGAAATAAATAATATAGAAACAAACAAACAAACAAAAACCAGTAGAATAGATCAATGAAACTAAGAGCTGGTTTTTGAAAGAATTAACAAAATTGATAACCACCTAGCCGGACTTATCAAAAAGAAAACAGAAAGGACCCAAACAGATAATATCATGAATGAAAGAGGAGAGGTCACAACTAACACCACAGAAATTCAAACACTCATAAGAGAATACCATAAAAAATTATATGCCTACAAACTGAGCCATCTGGAATAAATGGGCAAATTCCTAGAAACATACAAACCACCAAAACTGAAACAGGAAGAAAATTTGAACAGACCCATAACCAGCAAAAAATTGAATCAGTAATTAAAAATCTCCCAATAAGAGTCCTGGGCCAGATGGATTACCAGGGGAATTCTATCAGACATTTAAAGAAGAGTTAATACCTATTCTTCCCAAACTGTTCCAAAAAATAGAAATAGAAGGAGAGCTTCCAAACTCACTGTATGAAGCCAGCATTACCTTGATTCCAAAACCAAAGATCCCACTAAAAAGGAGAGTTACACAAGATACCAGCAAATCGAATTCAACAATACATTAAAGGAATTATTCATCATGATCAAGTGGGACGGCAGGACTGGTTCAACATTCGTAAACCAATCAACATGATACACCACATTAATAAAAGAAAGGATAAGAACCGTATGATCTTGTCAATAGATGCAGAAAAAGCATTTGACACAATACAGCATCTTTTCTTGATAAAAACCCTCAAGAAAGTAGGGATAGATGGAATATATCTCAACATCATAAAGGCCATATACGAAAGACCTACAGCTAATATCATCCTCAATGGGGAAAAACTGAGAGCTTTCTCCCTAAGGCTAGGAACATAACAGGGGTGCCCACTCTCACCAGTGTTGTTCAACATAATACTGGAAGTCCTAACCACAGCAATCAGACAAAAAAAAAAAAAAAAAAAGAAAGAAAGAAAGAAAGAAAGAAAGAAAGAAAGAAAGAAAGAAAGAAAGAAAGAAAGAAAGAAAACACATCCAGATTGGTACGGAAGAACTGAAACGTTTACTATTTGCAGATGACATGATACTATATATAGAAAACCCTAAAGACTTCACCAAAAAACTACTAGAACTGATAAACAAATTCAGCAAAATCACAGGATATAAAATCAATGTACAGAAATTGGTTGCATTTCTATACACCAATAATGGAGCAGCAAAAAGAGAAATCAAGGAATTGATCCCATTTATAACTGCACCAAAAACCATAAGATACCTCAGAATAAACCTAACCAAAGAGGTAAAAGATCTGTATGCTGAAAACTATAGAAAGCTTATGAAAGAAATTGAAGGCACACAAAGAAATTGAAAAACATTCCATGCTTGTGGATTGGAAGAACAAATATCGTTAAGTCTATACTGCCAAAAACAGTATACACAGCCATTGCAATCCCTATCAAAATAACAACAGCATTCTTCACAAAGCTAGAACAAACAATTCTAAAATTTGTATGGAACCAGAAAAGACCCCCAATAGCCAAAATAATGTTGAAAAGGAAAACCAAAGCTGAAGGCATCACTATCCTGGACATCAAGCTGTATTAAAAAGCTGTAATAATCAAGACAGTATGGTACTGGCACAAAAACAGACAAATAGATCAATGGAACAGAATGCAGAACTCAGAAATGGGCCTACAAATGTATAGCCAACAAATCTTCAACAAAGCAGGAAAGAATATCCAATGAAAAAAGACAGTCTGTTCAGGAAAAGGTGTTGGGAAAACTGGACAGTGTGACATGCAGAAGAAAAACTAGACCACTTTGTTATATCATACACAAAAATAAATTCAAAATGGATGGAAGACCTAAATGATAGATAGGAAACCAAAAAAATCCTAGAGTAGAAAACAGGCAACCTCTTTGACCTTGGCCACAGCAACTTCTTACTAGACATTTCTCCGGAGGCAGGGAAATAAAAGCAAAAATGAACTATTGGGACCTTATCAAGATAAAAAGCTTCTGCACAGCAAAGGAAACAATCAACAAAACTAAAAGGAAACCGATAGAATGGGAGAAGATATTTGCAAATTACATATCTGATAAATGATTAGTATCCAAAATCTCTAAAGAACCTACAAACTCAACACCCAAAAAACAAATAATCCAGTAAAGATATGGGCAGAAGACATGAATAGACACTTTTCCAAAGAAGACATCCAGATGGCTAACAAACACACGAAATATCACTAACAGACACATGACTAACATCACCCATCATCAGAAAATACAAATCAAAACTACAATGAGATACCACCTCACCCATCAGAATGGCTAAAATTAACAACTCAGGGAACAACAGATGTTGGTGAGGATGTAGAAAAAGGGGAGCACCAGAGCCCTTTTGCACTGTTGGTGGGAATGCAAACTGCTGTAGCCACTCGAACAGTATGAAGGTTCCTCAAAAAATGAAAAACAGGGATACCCTATGACCCAGAAATTGGACTATTAGGTATTTATCCAAAGGATACAAAAAATGTTGTTGGGAAGTATATGTGTATACATACACAATTGGAATATTACGATTCCAAAGAATTTTTTAATTTTTTTTTCAACGTTTTTATTTATTTTTGGGACGATTCCAAAGAATTAAATATTGCCATTTGCAACAATGTGTAATCAAAATAAGTCAGAGAAAGACACATATCATATGATTTTACTCATATGTGGAATTTAAGAAACAAAATAGATGAACATAGGGGAAAGGAAGGAGGAAAATCAAGATAAAAACTAGAGGCAGTAAAACCATGAGAGACTCTTAAATACAGAGAACAGAGTGTTGCTGGAGTAGAGGTGGGGGGATGGGCTAAATGGGTATTGGGCATTAAGAAGGGCACTTGTTGGGATGAGGACTGGGTGTTATATGTAAGAGATGGACCACTAAATTCTACTCCTGAAACCAGTCTTCTACTGTATGTTAACTAACTTGAATTTAAATAAATAAATAAATGAGGGGCGCGTGGGTGGCTTGGTTGGTTGTGTCCATCTCTTGATTTTGGCTCAGGGCACCATCTCATGGTTCATGAGTTCAAGCCCTGCATTGGGCTCTGTGTGGACTGTGTAGAGCCTGCTTGGGATTCTCTCTCTCCCTCTCTTCTTCCTTCTCTCTTTGAAAATAAATAAACATTTTTTTTAAAAAAAGATGTATGCAACAGAATATTATTCAGCCACGAGGAAGAAGGAAATCCTACCATTTACCATAGCATGGATGAAACCGGAGGACATTATTCTATGTGAAATAAGCCAGATAGAGAGAAACAAGTACTATATGATTTCATACATATGTGGAATCTGAAAAAAAAAAACAAAAAAAACAAAAAACAAAAAAAACGTCAAACTCATAGAAACAGAGAGTAAAATGGTGGACACCAGAGGCTGGGAGGTGAGAGAAATGGAGATGCTGCTCAAATGGCACTAACTTTCAGTTATAAGATGAATAAGTTCCTGGGATCTAATCCACAGCTTGGTGACTATAGTTAATAATACTGTAATTTATACTTGAAATTTGCTGAAAGCAAATCTTAAGTATTGACACCACATAGAAATAAAGGTAAATATGTGGGGTGATGGATGTGTTACTTAACCTGATTGTGATTATCATTTCACATCATTATACATTTCAAATATATACAATTTTGTCAATCATACCTAATAAAGCTGGGGGGGGGATCTTCAAAATGTAATCATTAAAGTTAAGTCTAGCAATTGTGTGTTTGGATTCTCTTTGACATAATTTGAAACTGACCTAAATGGACATGGATATTCCTAAAAAGAAAAACGTAATAGGGAATGGCTTTTCTACAGACTTTGTTAACTACAGAATTTTCCGTTTCTAGGCATTCTCTACATGCATAAGGATCTAATATTAACAACTGTGTTTCTTATATTTGTATTAAACCCTCTTCAGTACTTTATATTCTATAGAAGACGAACTCTCACAGGGTAAGCAAGTCATCCAACAAAATTAAATTGTGACATCTAAATTGATGATTGGTAAAATCACTTTCTCACATGTATTAGATTTTTTTTTCACTGAGTAATGCAGAATTGTTTTGTTACATCAATATACTAAACACAACAGCATTATAAATCAGAATAAGAATTTAAAATATAAGAATTAGATTGCAGTGGGGTTGACTCAGTAGTCAGGACTTTAGCTGGGTTTGGTTTTCCTTTTTATCTCCAATGCACCATGGACTTCAAATTATTTTTTTGCTGCTGTTACCTGCTTACAGTGGGGTCTGGGAAGCTTGAAGGTTTTTCAGTGCTCCAGTTCCACCCTCCACTTTCAGCTGTCCCTTTTGCCTTTACCACAGAGGAGGTTTCTCTCCATACCAGTAATAAAGTGCCATTGCTTATTACTTGGTGCTAGGCTAGTTGCTGGGACATGGGTATTGTGTTGCCCTGATCTGGCCTAAGTCTTAGGCCAGGACTCTTCTCCTGTGATTGGAGGTAGAACTTTCTCAGGGTTCCTATCCTTCTATTCCTTGGCAGTCATTAGCTTTGGCAGGCAGTTTTCTAACCTCCCCCCCCCCCCCCCCCCCAGCATTAGGAGACATCTGCCTTGTATTGTATAGGATTTCTGGGGCTAAGATGATTTCCTCTCTCAAGAGAGGGATTTTGTTTCTGTCCCTCCCTTAGCAATACTGTATCTGTACCAGTATCTGGAGCTAGTGTTTCCTATCCTGCCTCCAGAGACAGTTTTTATTTCTATTTCTTTCTTATATGTAGTAGGATTTTCTCTGAGCCTTGCTACCCCTGCTCTAGCAGCCTAAAGCTTTTAAGAAAAGGGTTTGGGAAAGCAGGCAGGGATTTGGGCATGGCACTCAGCAGCAGCCTATCACGTTTGCCTGCATCACAAAAGGCATCTCTTCAGGCCTGCTGTCCTGCTCCCAACCTTGCCTGTTTTTAGATGGAAGTTCTAAATTCTCCCGTCTGAGGCTCCTAGATATTCTAAACTGACATGCTACCCCATACTTGGTCTTTAAGAATTTGTAAAAATTTTAGTTGATTTCTTATCCAGCTACCTTTGTCTCCTGTGCTCTGCTAAAGATGAAATAGCTCATTTCACAAATATTGAGTCACATCTCTATTTACTTGGTTGTCTTGAGGCCTCAACTATCAGATAGGCTCAAGAAAAATTATTTTTGTAGATTATCTGGCATTTTTAACAGGGGAGCAACATTTTCACCTAGCTTTCTACATTCTAAGTGAAATCAGAACTTTCAACTGATTATTACAGATGAATTATGTACATTTCTTTCCCAATTATGAATAAAAATTACATTAGGATAGTGACTAGAATTTTACTAAACTTAATGTTGGAGGAATGGACATTATACTATTTGGTCTTCCTATCCAGAAATAATGGTATTTTCACTCATTTATACAAAAAGCATCATACAGGTTCCTCATGATATTGAGTCCATGATTTGTTAAATGTTTTTAATTTAAATTCTATATTGTTACAAACACAAACAGAAGTAGCTTCTGGTACTAAAACACAATCAAAGATAAATAGGAAAATTAGAAAGTATTAGGTTGCAACCAAATAACTCTATAGGTACCTAGGATCATAACACAAAGTAAGTATTATATTTAGCTGAGATTTATAGGAGATAAGACAAAGGGAAACAGTAAGTTATAGAATTCTCACAGTTTAATAGAACAAATGCATTTATCTGAAGGAATTTTTTTTGTGCTGAATCCTAGGATTAAAAAAAATTTTTTTAATGTTTACTTCTTTTTGAGACTGACAGAGCGTGAGTGGCAGAGGGGCAGAGAGAGAGGGAGACACAGAATCTGAAGCAGGCTCCAGGCTCTGAGTTGTCAGCACAGAGCCTGACATGGGGCTCAAACTCACAAGCCATGAGATCATGACCTGAGCCGAAGTCAGATGCTCAACCGACTGAGCTACCCAGGCACCCTTCTTAGGATTTTTTTTTTTTTTAATGTAGTTCTTTTAGAAATAACAAGATAGAAAATGAGTTCAAGCACTGTTTGGTAGAAAATAGTGTGGTGCCCTTCAAATGACCATTTCTTTTCCTGATCTTAATAAATTAGGCCAAGAACATACTTTTTATATTCGTAGAAACACATGCATTCTAAACAATAAATGTGAAAAGTTGAAGTAATCCTGACAAGTTTTTGAGAATTGTTGAAAATATTTATTTAGAAAACATCTTTAGTAGGAAAACAGCAAAAACAAAAGAACTACCACATTTCATCTAAGCAATAGAATGCCACGCTGAGGTTAGTTCCACAATAAAAGCCATCCTAATTTGTGTGTGGCGTGGGTAATGTGGAAAAAAAAAAGAGAACTGAGATAGAGGTAGAAGGTAACTCCTTGCTTACTGCCTGAAAATCTTATCTGGAGAGGAATTTTGGGAAATGAGTTAGGATAGCTCTAGTCTACTAGTATGCCAGAGGCAGAACCAATACAATCTCCTGAAATAAGTGTCATTTCTTTGGGTAGCTCCCTAAGGGGGTTTGGTTCCACCAATGAATAAAGTTCCTAATTCTACACTGAGCTCATCCTTTGGGACATCAATCTCATCTCCTTCTTCTTCCCCAAGATTCTTCCACCAGGGTGCCTGTAAATGCTTCAGAGCGGTAAGATGGGCCTGCTTGGCCTTGGCTGCCACAGGCCTGGATCTACTTAGGAAGAGCTCAGGTTCCTTCCCTTCTGCTTCCTTCAGACTTGGTGCCTCTGTAGTAAACAGAAAATAAACAGGTGAGTAGAAGAGTTATGTATCAAACAAGTAGGAATTTGGAAAGTATAGAGTTGGAACTCTGCTATAGTAGGCAAGGGATAGGGTTCCAATTCTGAATCTATTATCATTGCTAGCTATAGATGGCATACGACTATTCATAAGTTGAAGCTGTGGCTGGCATTAACTACCCACCCCCCATACTGTGTAAAAGAAAAGAATTTAAAAAGATGTAGGTTTTTTTAGACGGTTTAAAGAACATGAATTTTTAAAATATAGCAGAACCCCATCCTATATATGAGAGGCTCAGTTCCAGCCACCCATCTATTGAAAAATAAAAAATTCACAAGTAATGGCACTAAACAGAAGACCCTGGTCCTTTCTGCTCCGTACACACTAAAAGTGTTTCATAGGTGGACTAAAATGTAGGATGAGATCTCTCCCTAAATGTATCTATGGTCGTAAGAAGCAGATGAATTAACTTTTGTGAAAACACTTCATTAAAAATTGTAAAATGGGGGCTCCTGGGTGTCTCAGTCGGTTAAGTGTCTGACTTTGGCTCAGGTCAGGATCTAGCAGTTCATGAGTTCGAGCCCCGCGTCAGGCTCTGTGATGACAGCTCAGAGCCTGGAGCCTGCTTTGGATTCTGTGTCTCCCTCTCTCTCTGCCCCTCCCCTGCTCACACTCTGTCTCTCTCTCAAAAATAAATGTTAAAAAAAATTATAAAATGGCACTGTAACTACTGTCATCTACTTCTAAAATATTATCAAAAGCTTTTGAGACTACATAATGAAATTTGGCTAGTAGGGCTTAGCATCTTTATAATTAATAACTTTTGTCTAAGTTGATATCTATGAATGATAGCAAGGCTTAGAGAAATAGCCAAAAAGCAGGTTATGAGATCTGCATTATTTGAAAAGATCATGTGCTGGCATGTTCTGGATCTAGAAATTTCTGAGGACAAGAAATAGGCTAATAAACATTAAATGGTATTTTCCTTCTGAAGATTTTCAATGTCACAAAATCTTGCATAGGTTGTTCACTTTAGGATACCAAAATAAACAAGCACATACTCATTAATTGTTCAATGTTGGTGGTGATCTGAGCCATCAGAGCCTCCCTGTGCTGCTGGGCTCTCTCTTCTAGGACCCTGCCCATAAGGTAGTGTTGCAGTTGTTCTTGAGCTTGGGAATGGAGCTCTCTGCTAGTCACATCTGACATCTGAGAGCTCTGGGAAAAAAGAAGAGAAAAAATTATCACAGGAGACATATGTTTCACCCAACCACTTAGCAGAGGTTCCAGAATGCTTAGCTATCTCAGCCTATCAAATGAATCTCATGATTGATTTCGACCTTGTACTCTTGTTCAAGCATTAAGTAGGTTTTTAAAAGCAGCTTTATGAAAATTCAGAGGATAGTTTCTTTCTGGTATATTCCCATACCTCACTTCCTCACATACTGTAGAATTTTGGGAGAAGAGGAAAGATTAAGAGCCCTTAGTGAAAACTACAAATGGTTCGGTAAAGATACTGGCCTGGAAGAGGAATAACAAGCCCAACCCCTGTTCCAGATCCCACCTGACAGGCTTTTTATCTCACTCCCACTCCCAAACTTATCTAAACCATAATGTTATAACTGCTTCTGGTTTCACAAAACAAGGGGAAAAAATCAGCTAAAGGACCATATTCCTTTGGCTACACAGCTACTTTAAAGAGAACTTAATTAGTTTGGACAAGAATAAGAAAATCTTAACTCTGAAGCTGATAAAGCTTCTGACACCACAGCTTGCTCAAATATTCCAGTTCCTGGATCTGGGATACAGTCCCACTCCAGCTAACACTTTACTTTTCAGCCACAGAATCTTAAACAGGAGCACGAGAGTATGGCTAAAGTAATACTTGTTTTTTAAATGAGAGCATGCATCAACATCATACAAAATGCATTAAAAGAGAGAGAGAGAGAGATCAAAGACCTAAATATAAGAGAGAAAATTATAAAACTCTCAGAATAAAAGGGGAAAAATCATGACATTAGGTTTGGCCATTTCTTGAATATGACACTGAAGACACAGACACAACAAAAGACAGACAAGTTGAACCTCCATCAAAATTAAAAATTTCTGTGCATCAAAGGATGCTATGAACAGAGCTGAGAGACAGAATACGAAATTTGTGTTTAATGGGTATAATTTCAGTTTTGCAAAATGAAAAACATTTTGAAGGTGAATGGTGGTGATAGTTGCACAACAATGTAAATGTATTTAATTCCACTGAGCTGTACACTTAAAAATGATTAAAATGGTAATTTTACGTTCGGTATTTTTATGTTTTATATATTTTACAATTAAAAGAAATAAATTAAAAAATAGAACCATGAGGACACACCAAACCTACTGATTCAGAATTACTTGCTGTGTATGTGTTGCTTGGGTATATTATTTTTATAAAGGGATTACTCTCCTTTTAAAAGAAAAGGTTTGCTTTTCTTTTCTTTTGCATTTAGGTTAATTTTTTTTTTTAACATACAGCTTTATTGAGGTAAAAGTGACATACAATTAACTACAATTATCAAAAGTGAACAATTTGGTAAGGTTTTTAAAAAAATTTTTAAGTTTATTTATTTTGAGAGACAGAGACAGCACAAGTGGGAGAGGGGAAGAGAGAAGGAGAGACAGAATCCCAAGCAGGCTCTGTGCTACGAGCGCAGAGCCAATGCGGGGCTCAAACCCACAACACCATGAGACTATGACCTGAGCTGAAACCAAGAGTTGGATGCTCAACAGGCTGAGCCACCCAAGTGCCCCAAATTTGGTAAGCTTTGATCTATGTATACATCTGTGAAAACCATTATCACAGTCAGGATAATGAACATCCATCACCACCAGGAGTGTCATTGCCTTTTTGTAATCCTTCATTCCCTACTCTCCCATCCCCAAGTAACCACTGACTTAATTTTGTTACTCTAGAGATTACATTTTTAAAGTTTATATAAATGGGGTAATTCAATGTATATTGTCTGGCTTCTTTCACATAGCATAATTATTTTGAGATTCATCTATGTTGCTGTATCTATAATTCATTCCTTTATACTGTGGACTGGTATTCCATTGTATGGATATAGAGCAACTTGTTTATCTGTTGATGGATGCTTGGGTTATTTCTAGTTTTGGGCTATGAGCATTCATTTACAAATGCTTGTATGGATATATATTTCCTTTCCACTTGGATAAATACTTAAGAGTGGGATCACTGAATCATATGATGGATATACGTTTAACTTTTTAAGAAACTGCCAAACTGTTTCCAAAGGGGTTGCACTATTTTGCATTCCCATCAGCAGTGTATGAGAGAGCTACAGTCCCTTCACATGCTTGCCAAACTTTGACATAGTCAACTTTTAAAGTTCTAGACATTTTAACAGTTGTGTAAAGATCTTATTATGGTTTAAATTTGTATTTCCTTTATTGACTTATGTCAATATTTCATGTATTTGCCACAATTTCTTTGGGTGAAGTGTCTGTTAAAATCTTTTGCCTATTTAAAAAATTGCTTTGCTTTGCTTTGTTTTCTTATTGTTGAGTTTACACTCTGGATACAAGTCCTTTACCAGATACATTCTTGGCAAAGATATTTTCCCAATATTTGCTTTTTTAAAAAAAATTCTATTATGGTGTCTTTCGAAGAACAGAAGTTCAAAATTTTGATGAAAACCAATTTATCAATTTTTCTTTTGTAGATTATGCTATTGTTGTTGTATTTAAGAAATTACTGCCCAACCAAAAGTATGGCTTTTCTCTAATGTTTTCTTCTAGAAGTTTTATATAATTTTAGATTTTGCATTTAAGTCTATGATCCATTTTAAGTTTTATATATGATACAGTATATGGATCCAAGTTCATGTTTTTTACATATGGATATCCAATTGTTCCAGTTTCTCCACACATTAACTGTGCACCTCTGTCAGTAATCAGGCGGCCATATATGTGGGTTTATTTTTGGATTTGATTTTGGTTCCACTGATTTATTTTTTTAAAATCTTTATATCAGTACCACAGTTTTGGCTACTACAGCTCTATAGTTCATGAAATCAGGTAGTGTTAAACCTCCAACTTTGTTCTTTTTTGTAGTTATTTTAGCCTTTCTAGGTCCTTTGCATTTCCATATGAATTTTAGAATCAGCTTGTCAATTTCTACAAAAAAAGCCTGCTAGGATTTTGACTGTACTGAATGACATTCTGTCTTGTTCCTGATTTCAGGAAAGAAGATTCCAGTCTTTCATCATTGTCAGCTGTAGATATTCTTCATCAGATAGAGGAAGTTTCTTTCTATTCCTACTTTGCTGAAATTTTTTTTGCATGTATTTATATGATGGCAATTGTTTTTCCTGGTCTGTTAATATGGTGAATTACTTTAATTGATTTTCAAAGGTTAAATTAACCCCAAATCCCTGAGATAATCCCAGGATGTATTAACCTTTCAATAGATTGTTGAATTCAACTTCTTATAATTTTGTTTAGAATTTTTTCATGTATGCATGAAAAATATTGTTTTGAAGTTCTTTGCTTGTAATGTCTCTGGTTATGGTGTCAGAGTAATGCTGGTCTTATAAAATGAGCTGAGAAGTATTGCCTCCCCTTCAGTTTGGTAGAAGACTTTATATAGAATTTGCACTATTTCCTCCTTAAATTCACCAGTAAAACCAATCTTTCCCTCAAGTTTTTCCTGAGGAAAGTTTTTAACTACAATTTGTTACCTATATATATAGATACAGGGGCTATTCATTTTATCTCTTTCTTCTTGGGTAAGCTTCGTAATTCTTATCTTTAAAGGAATTTATTTCATGAGATTAATCAAATTTATTGACATATGAAGTTGTTCATAATATTCCATTATCCTTTAATATCTGTAGTATCTACAATGAGGTCACCTTTCTTATCCCTGACAGTGGTAATCTGTATCTCCTCTTTTTCCTGATTAGTCTGCCTACAAGTTTTATCAATTTTATTGATCCTCTCAAATAACTGGCTTTTTGTTTTATTAAATTTTTTCTATTACCTTTGTTTTCTATCTTATTGATTTCTCTCAAATGTTTATTATTTCCTTTCTTCTATTTACTTTGGGTTTAACTTGTCCTTTTACTAGTTACTTAATATGTAAGCTGAGGTCTTTGATTTGAACCTTCTTTTAATATAGATGGTCAGCAATATGAATTTCCCTCCAAATACTGGTTTAGAATCCACAAGTTCAATTTTTATTTATTTATTTATTTGTTTAGTTAGTTAGTTAGTTATTTAGTTAGTTAGTTTCAATTTAAATTCAAGCTAGTTAACATACAGAGTAGTCCTAGTCAGAAGTAGAACCCAGTGATTCATCTCTTACATATAACACCCAGTGCTCATCCCAAAAAGTGCCCTCCTTAATGCTCATCACCCATTTAACTCATCCCTCCACCCACCTGCCCTCCAGCAGCCCTGTTTGTTCTCTGTATTTAAGAGTCTCTTATGGTTTGCTTCCCTGTTTTTTATCTTATTTTTCCTTCCCTTCTCCTATGATCATCTGTTGAGTTTCTCAAATTCCATGTATAAGTGAAATCATATTATCTCTGTCTTTCTCTGACTTATTTCACATAGCATAATGCCCTCTAGTTTTATCCACATTGTTGCAAATGGCAAGATTTCATTCTTTTTCATCATTGAGTAGTATTCCATTGTGTGTATATCTATATCTATATCTATCTATCTATCTATCTATCTATCTATCTATCTATATATACACACACATTTTCCTTATCCATTCATCAGCAAGTTCTGAAATATGCTTCCATTCAGTTTGAAATATTTTTTAATTTCCCTTTTTACTTCTTTAATGTCCTTTACTTCCCTTTTTCCCTTCTTTGGTTATTCAGACATGTGTTGCTTAGTTTCCAAATATTTGGGGATGATATATCTAGAGATCTTTCTGTTCTTAAATTTCAAACAATTTCATTGTGGTCAGAGAACATACTTTGTATGACTTCAGTCTTTTTCAATTTACTGACTTGTTTTATGCCACTGAACATGGTCTATCTTGGCAAATATTCTGTGTGTACAGGAGAAAAATGTGTATTCTGCTGTCATTCCATGGAGGGTTCTAAAAATGTCAACCAGATCAAGTTGTCTGATAGTGTCATTCAAGTCTACTATATTCTTGCTGCTTTTCTGCCTATTTATCCTGTAAGTTGTTTAGAAATGGTTATTGAAATCTCTATATTGTGGCTTTCTCTACTTTTCATCATAGTTCTATCAGTTTTTGATTCATGTATTTTATTGTGGCTAAATATATATGTAATTTATCATGTTAACCACTTTTTAAGTGTATAGTTTAGTGACATTAAATACATTCACATTGTTGTGCAACCATCACCAGGGTCCATCTCTAGAACTTCTTCATCTTTCCAAACTGAAATTCCATACCATTTAAACACTACCTCCCCATTCTCCCACCCCCCACTCCTGGACACCACCATTCATTCTATTTCCCATCTCTATTCTAGGTACTTCATTTAAGTAGAATCATACAACATTCGTTCTTTTCTGTTTGGCTTATTTCACTTAGCATAATGCCTCAAAGTTCATCTATGTTGTCTCCATATAGTTTCAAGTTCTGTTATTAGGTGCATAAACATTTAGATTCTTATGTCCTTTTGATTAATTGACCCTTTCATTATTATGAAATTGCCTTCTTTACTAGGTAGCACTATTAATAATCTAGTAATAGTGCTCTGACATCCACTTTGATATTTATATAGTCATTCTAGATTTCTTTCACTAGTGTTTGCACATTTTGTTCTTTTTATTTTTTCATACTTAAAGTGTGTTTCTTGTAGTTAACATATAATCAAGTCATACTTGTTCATTTAATCTGACAATCTCTGCTTATTAATTGGGGGTATTCATACCATTTAAATTTATTATAATTATTGATATGGTTATGTTTGAGTCTATCATTTTATTATTTTTCATTTTCCCATTACTTTCTTTTATTTTTCCTCTTTTTCTGCTTTCTTTTCGATTAATCGACTATTTTATAATTGTTTCATCTCCTTTATAGGCTTATTAGCTATAACTCTTTTGTTCTTTAACTTTATTGGTAGCTTTAGGATTCAGAGTATACATCTTTAATTATCAATCCACTTTCAAGTATTTTCTCACTTCACATATAGTATAAAAACTTTTCAATAGTATACATCTATTTCTCTCCTGGTTTTTATACTATTGTTGCAAAGCATTATATTTTTACATATGTTACAAACACCATTAAACATTGCTATTACTTTTGTTTCAAATAATCAACTGCCTATTTTTGAAAATGAAGTTCAACTGAAACACAACTACAAGTATTTGTTTATATATTATCTAAGACTGCTTTAATCTACAGCTGCAGAGATGCATAATGATGATAAAGTCTATATGGTCTACAAAACTGGAAATATTTAATCTGTAGTATGTATTACAGAACATTTGATGACATTTTGGTTTTAAAAAAGATCAATTATGGGGTGCCTGGGTGGCTCAGTCGGTTGAGCATCCTACTTCTCACAGTTTGTGGGTTCGAACCCCGCATCAGGTTCTGTGCTGACAGCTCAGAGCCTGCAGCCTGTTTCAGATTCTGTGTCTCTCTCTCTCTCTACCCCTCCCTCACTCATGCTCTGTCTCTCAAAAATAAACATTAAAAAAATTTTTTTAAATCAATTATATTTTATAAAGATTTAAATGATGAGTTAAAAGTCATATATTTACCCATGTAGTTACCATTTCCAGTACTTCTTAATTTCTTTATGTAGAATTGGACTTCTTATGGTACCATTTTTAAGAGAAATCGTAAATCCTTTACAACTTGAAGGCTGTAACATTTCTGGTAGTGTGAATATGCTGGTGACAAAGTACTTTATCACTTGTATGTCTGAAAAAGTTATTTTGTCTTCGTTTTTAAAATAATTTTTCATAGTAAAGAATTCTACATTGACAGCTTTTTTTTTTCAATTACTTTAAAGTTATCTTCTTACTTGCATTGTTCCTGCTGAGAAATATGTCATCTGTTTTTATATGTTTTTGTTTTCTGTTTTTAAGATTTTTACTTTATTACTGATTCGAGGAATCCCATTATAATATGCCTTGGCATAGGTTTTGTTTTGTTTTTTTTCCCCATGTGCCTGTGCCTTCATTGGACTTGGGGGTAAATTTATAATTTGGAAAGTTTTTGGCCATTATGTTTTCTTTTTTTTTTTTTTTAATTTTTTTTTTTACCGTTTATTTATTTTTGAGACAGAGAGAGACAGAGCATGAACAGGGGAGGGGCAGAGAGAGAGGGAGACACAGAATCTGAAACAGGCTCCAGGCTCTGAGCTGTCAGCACAGAGCCCGACGCGGGGCTCGAACTCACGGACTGTGAGATCATGACCTAAGCCGAAGTCGGATGCTTAATCGACCGAGCCACCCAGGCGCCCCGGCCATTATGTTTTCTATCTTTCTTTCCTATCTTCTTCAGAAACTCCCAATTATTCATTTAATAGGCCACATGAAGACTCACTAATGTTCTTTACAATTAAAAAAATTTTTTTCTTTTTTGACTCGTTTTGCATAGTATATACTACTGTGCCTTCAACTGTATTAATCTTATTCATCCATGTCTCATCTGCTATTAATGATCTAGTGCATTTTTCATATCACACATTGAAATTTTTACCTCTAGAAGTTTGATTTGGGTATATTTTATATCTTCCACATCTCCACTTAAAATTTGAACATATGGAATATAGTTATAATACTAACTTTTAATGTCCTTCTCTGCTAATTCTAACATCTGTGTAATCTCTAGAGTGGTTTAAGTGTCCTCCTCATTATGGGTCATGTTTTCCTGCCTCTATATATGCTTATTAATCTTTGAATGCAAGACATTGTAACTTTTACCTTGTTGAGTGTAGTTATTTTGGTATTTCTAAAAATCTTGAGGCTTTTTCTGAGATGTGGATAAATTACATAAAATTTTTTTGGTATTTTTGGCTCTTGCTTTTATGATTTGTTTGGCAGAATGTATCAGTATATACTATTTACTTTCTACTACTAAGACAAGACCTTCCTGAGTATTCTTACTGATGCCCTGTGGATTAAGTTTTTCTAGTCTGTTTGATGGGAACATGCACTATGGACCTGTGTTGAGTACCAGGCACTGTTCTCTTTTATCTTTTAAGATGACTGTTTCCTTGGCCTTGGGTAGTTTCCTTATATACATGTACTAATCAGAATTCTGAAATATACTCAAGGGAACATTCTCCAGATATCTGGGGTTCTCTTTGTATCTCCTTTTACTCTGGTACTCTGTCCTATGAAATCTAGCTACCTTGTTCTCCTCAGACTCTCAGTTTCATTTCCTCAGCATGGGATTCCAAAGAGCTCCTCCTTTGTTCCTCCTCCTTATGCTGTGACCTAGAAACTCTCTCAGGGTAATAAGCTAGGGTCATCATATGGCTCACTCTGGTCCCTCTCAGGAATTACTAATTTTTATTGTTTGATGTCCATGGTCTTGGAAACTATTGTTTCATGTATTTCATCATGTATTTCATCTCTACCCGCCGCCCCCCCCCCCCACAGTTGTTTCAGGCAGGAAGTAAATCCAGTCCCTTTTACCCCATCCTCCCTCTCAGGAATTACTAACCTTCACTGTCTGATGCCCACTGACTTGAAAACCATTGTTTCACGTATTTTATCTCCCTCCCACCAGTTGTTTTGGGCAGTAAGTAAATTCTGTCCCTGTTCCTAAATCTTGGATAGAAGCAGAAGTCAGAACTTTTTTCTATTGTCTACCTCTATGTGGTAACCACAGAGGGCCAGAAATACAAGGGCAGGCTTGTCATCTTTTTTTTCCACAGGCCTACATTAGTTTGTGAATTCTTAAATTCAGATTAGTAGGCAGGAAAAGTAGGAGTCCTTACTTATGCCTCCTCAACTGAGCCTTGCTGTCGAATTCTGCTTTTAGCAATGTTCTGTTCCAGTGGTAATCTATCAGATACATGCTCAGCTATAACATGTTAGTCCTCTAATTCCTATTTATAATGGTCTTTCTGTTTTTTGAGATTTTGTTTCTTTTTGTTTTGTTTTGCATAAGGCTCTTTAGTTTTGGGAGCTCTGGAAGAATGAAAGGGTGAATGATAGGACTACCTAACATTATTCTTAACCTCTAACATTAGTCACCCAGAACTTTCAGATTTTAGAAAGAGGGAGAAAGTGTGTGTATGTGGGGAGGAGGGGGTAGAGAGGAGGGAGAAACAGAACCCAGAGACAAACAATGGAAGCACAAGAAAACAGATGTGAAAAGTACGTAAGTGGTACTTTCATGAGTGGTTATTAGTTTAAGTGAGGCAATAAGAATTCTGATTGGCTGGAATGTATAATCTCCCAACTTTCCTTATAAAATTAGTGAAGTGTGGAAGTATGGGAGAAACATCAAGAAAAGGGAAAGTGAGCGTGATTGGCAGAAATATAGGTCATTAAAATTAATGACAGGGTGGTGAATCACTCTAAAAGCAGAAAGGAAAATGATCTTCAAAAACATATAGGAGTATATGGTCAAGAACTCAGAAGGGAGAAGCAAATAACATCTGAGATGTAGTACTGTGGTTACAGAAAGTAAAAGATATGGACATTTCTATTGGGAGAAAGGTGTTAGCAGTATTACAGTAATAAAATCATAAGAGGCATACAGCCAACTGTTTTATAATATTGGCTCCTGGAGTTTCATTAATAACAGATGTCAGTTTCCACATGTATGTATTATGTGTTTGGGTATATATGTTAACAACGAATTTTACTGACTGGAAGCTATATATACTCTTTGTGGAAGCTTCAACATAGTTTTATGCACTATTACAAAAAAAAAAGCAATGACCATGTTTTGCTGATACACTATGCAAGATGACTGAATTGAAGCAGTCTCCTTCCTTATTGACTATACGATGGCACATGTAATTATAAGACTCCTTAACTCTATGGTAAAGCCACTGTATTACCTTTTACCAATAATAAATGCACAAACACATATAATACACTACTTTGTTGGTGAATATCATGCACTGGCAAAAAGTAACACTGATTATCAAGGCACAGAAGCCTGCATACCGGATGTCTTTGGAGATAGTCATCCACTTGTTGCTTCAGTTGAACTCTGCGTGCATCAGTGAGGTCTTGAAGTCCTTGCCAAGGAGCAAACAGTTTCTTTTTCTTATGACACTTTGCTAGGAATTTAAGAGTCTGGAGCAAAAAAAGAGTTGTAATTTTTCATTCCTAACTAATAGAATTATTTTCTTTTACAACATACAGCAGCAAACATATTACAAGTTATTAACTCTGAGTGTGTATGAGGAGAGGGATGGGATTGTGATGGGAGTGAGGGAGGACAATGATTTTTTAATGATATTTTCTTGGAGTGTTTTAATCTTTTACAAGGATATATTCATGTATTATTTATATACAAAGCAACAAAGAGGAAAAAATAGGAAATGAGTTCTCATCCCAATTCTAGTCCCTTATAAACTGTATGATTTGAGACATAGTATAGTAAGCAATCAGGAGGAAAAAACTGGAAGTAAGCTCTTGTCTCAATACTTGTCCCTTATAAACTGTGTATGATTTTGGGCAAGTCACTTGATCTCTACAGAAAGGGATCTAGGTCTATAGAAAAGACACCCCAATTCTACTTAGACTACAAGAATGTGAGGATCAAAGGGATAGTATGTACGAAAACGTTTGGTAAATGAGGAAATACTATAAAATTATAAAATATGGGGCTACTGACAAAAGTACTTTCTTAATTTTCTTTCTCATGTCCTTCAGAAAGAATTCCTGGTAAAACAAGAAGTCTTAAAACAGGCAAGATTTGGAAACAAATTTGAAATTATTCTGGCCAATTTTTTTCACTCTTCTCCCCTCCTTGTATTTTTTATTTCATCAAAGTTACATATTCACATTGCCTTAAGGAAAAGGTTGGCAAATTATGGCCCACAGACCAAAGCCAGCCTGCTGTGTCTTTTTGTATGGCTTAAAAGTTAAAAATGGTTTGTACTTTTATATGTTTAAAAAGAATATACTGACTTGTGAAAATTATATGAAATTCAAAATTCATTGTCTACAAATAACATATTATTGATGTTCCATGCTTGCTTATGTATTGTTTTCAGCTTCCTCTGTACTATAACTATAGAGCTGAACAGTTGCAAGACTGCATGGCTCACAAAGTATAAAATATTTTACTATTCAGTGCTTTCCAGAAAAAAAAATCATTGATATAATTCTACTGTTTAATGTGGCAGTTTTATAAGAATTATTATAAAAAAAAAACAACTACAGCTCTCTGCCCCCGCCCTCAAAGACAACTTTAACTCTTCCAGCTGCTTCTTTTGATGTTTATCTTCATCTACTTTTCTGCAATTTTTCAAGTATGGGTATTATCTATCCACCTTCTTCTATAGCAGATAAGGATTTAGCTTAGCTCTCTTTCATTGCTTGCCCTCCCACATATTTTCTACATCCCCAAATATCCAATATTATTGTAAATGTAGTTAAATCAATGTGCAGTGCTTACATAATTATAACTACAAAAAGATCATTCAGTTTTGAACCATATAGTATATGATTACTTTTCCTTTCTTGCACATTTTTTATTTTCTGTAGAATAAATAAGTGCGTTGTTTTCCAATGATTACTTTTCTATGTACTTATCCCTGATCATGCATCTAAACTCTGTCCTAATGCTTACTTAATACATTAAAACATATCAGGCATTCTATCAAATTTGTTTTCTGGGATATACATTTTCTGGAGCTTTCTGACCTGCTCAAAACTGGATTGACTGTTCTCTATGCCTGATGCATGTCATCCTGAGATCTCCATTCACCATCATCTTAGCGACTCCTTTTCATCTTTCCTTTGCACGTTACTATATTCCACATTGTCTTTTTTCTTGTTTTAGAGACTTTGTGATACGTGAAAATTCTTTAGTTTACCCTTATCTTTAACTGATGGTGCAGATGATATAGAATTCTAGTAGGAAATCCTTTTCCCTCCAAAATGTAACAGCTTTACTCCAATATATTTTAGCTTCCAATGTTGCTACTGAGAAGTATGTGTGTCTCCAGTGTAGTTCACAGTAATGTAAAATAAATGTGGGTGTATTTCTGTCCTTGTTTTAGACATTTAGTTAGCCCTTTTAATCTAAAACTAATGACACTGAGTTCTGGGAAATATTGAATTATTTGATTTCCTCTCCTCAGGTTTTTTTCTGTTCTTTGTTTTAAATGTTTGAATATTTGACTTCCTGGACTGGTTTTCTTTTCTTTTTGCCCTGCTCTCTGGATTTCCTAATTTTTCCCCCTACTCCTTTTATTATGTCTTTCATTTTTTCTTCTGCCAATTTTTCTTCTATTTGTTCCCCTTTATATAGCATCCTGGTTTTGTTTCATGCATTATCTTCTCTTAGCTCTGAGGAATTACCAGATTTTTAAAAAGTCTTCTTATCCCTGCAATATCTCTATTTCCACCAAGTAGTTTTATTGTTTGTTTTGGCTTCAGCTTTCCTCAGATATTCAGTGACACTTTGAGCTGATAGTTAAGAGTGAAAACTAAGAAGTTGTTAGAAATTCTGGGCTGGTGGGTAGGCCTTATCTACTGTGTATTTTAATATAAAACTACTGACCTGGGCTGTTTCTTTGTGGAGTACCCCATCGTGAGCATACTTGTAACTCTTCTCAGATTTCCCAAAGAAAATATTCTCAATCTACTGTTTGCAAGAGATAAGCCTGGCTGATGGCACACAGGGACCTGAGGGCGTGGTGAACAGAGCTGGAAGTATTCTCACTCACTATATAAAATTTCCCTAATATCCCTGTTTTTAGTATGTTACTGGAGCCTTCAACTGTGCTTGCATCTTCCTGTTAAGAGACCCTCTCCCTTGTATTGTTCCCTTTACTTGATTCTTCTTCCTTGCTTCTCCTTTTCTCTCTCTTCTACCTCCTGCTATTAGCTGGGAACATCAGAGTAAAGGTACCAGAACAGAGGAATTTCTGTCCCTAGATCAAAAAAGCCCGCCTTAACCTTTTACTTCTTCATTCTTTGCCACTTGAGGACTCTCTGAAATTGTTATTTATCTTCCAGTTTTTATTTATTTTCTCAACTGCTAAGGGTTTCTCTAAGTGTTTTTGTGGTCAGTCTGTGATGGATTTGTATAATAGTGCAGAGTACTTTTCTGCTATAATTAAGTAGCAAGCACTACTATCATTCTGGCTCTAGAGACCAGACACCATCAACCATCACCTTCCTTCTAACTTTCCTAAGAGATGAGAAAGCAAGAGAAGAAAATCATGGAGCTGTTAAAAGGGAAAATGCAGCTAACTCTTCAAACTTAATTTCAACACTATACCACTACAAAGAACTCCCACTTATTATCTGGGTTAAAAATGTGTAATTTGAAATTAGCAAGTTTACATAGGGTTTTTTCAATTTCTAATTACATGAGAAACAATGCCTCTCCTTTTGCAAAAAAATAAGGAAGGGAGAAAGGCAAAACATAGTTCTGGCCTTTTCCTGCCAAAAACACTAAAAAGCAGCTCCTCCCAAAGGACAAGTTCAAGGAAATGATATTCCTACTACTTTCAGTGAAACTAATTAATTATTCCTTTTTTTTCTTACTAAGATCAATAGTAGTGCTAATAAAAATATAATGGAAGTCACATATGTAATTTTAAACTTTCTAGTAGCCATATAAAAAAAGTAAAAGGAACAGTCAAAATTAATATTTTGCAAATACTGAGCTATATAAACATACTATATATAACTCAATATATGTAAAAGATATTGCCACTTCAACATATATTCAATATAAAAATTATTAATGAAGTATTTTACACTCTCATACTAAGTCTTCAAAATGTGGTATTTTACACTTATGGCACATTCCAATTTTGACTAGCTGCCTGTCAAGTACTCAGTACTCACATGTAGTTAGTGGGTACTGTATTGGACATAGTCTATACACAGGTCTTTAGTATGTCTTAAAAAAGGATGCTTTGAAATGTAGTAAAATGTGTTGTTTACTGACCACTGATTGCCTTATCCTAATTTTCTCTACTACTTTCATTTCCCTCTCTGTACTTCATAATGATTTGTTTCTCTTTTCCCTCTTTGAAAGGAATTCTCTTCCTACCTTTTCTATTTTTGGCTAGCTTTGCTTTGACTTCACCATTATTTCTAGTAGTGAGCTGCAAAGAACAAAATATGACCTTGACCCATCCCTTTTTGTCTTACAATGGAGACCTGTATTCCTTCTTTTGGGTGGGGGAGACATGAGGCAGATATGACTAATCTTTTTCCTTTTATGCCAAAAAAAAATTGTGAAAGCCAAAATGACTTTGCCTTCATAGCTGTCAGATATCCTCCTCTATAACGACCTCTGTGCTTCTTTCTTTAAGGAATGGTGGACAAACTGGGGTATCTCATTTTACAGTACAGGATCCTTTTATAAAATATTGGGCTTATCTAAATTGTCAAAGTAGTAATTCAATTTCATAAGGTCCTAGTTGATTCTCTGACAGAAAAGAATTTAAAAAGGAGGAAGCCATGAGATAAAAAGTACTAGAAAGCACCCAAGGGTTCCTCCCCTAAAAGAAGTATCTCCAACATGGATATCCATAGGTTCTTAGATGGCCTTATGTAGCAGAGGGTAAAAAGCAGGTGTGAGTGTTGTTTGGTGATGGTATAGGATTGTTTGTTGCAGACAGAGCCTGACATCACCCAAAAAGTCTGAGGAAGAAGGGGGCAACAGAAATCTACCTACTTCTCTTTCCTTACTTACTTTTTCCTATTTTTTTTAGTACTTACTCTTTCCTATTTTTTAAAGAGTGGTTTTTAATTATCTTTGTAAGAAGTTAATCATGGAGAATTAACAAAGAGACTATTCAAAATTTATCACTGTAAAAAACTGAAATTAACCTAAAATTCAACAATAAAGTATCATAAAGATAATTGCTATAGACCCGAAATCCTATAGACCTGAAAGTTAACAGGTATAAGCAAATAACAGATGTTAGGAAAATTGGTCACTGAATGAAATAAATAGCCTGTTTGCTATACTTTTCCAAGGCAATAAAATATTACTATGCTCCAGATAAATCTCAGGAAAATTATCATTTAAGAACACCATTCTATAATTCAAGAATTACAGTGATCCAATTATATCTAATATATTATCTGTACATTAAAAAAAATAAAATATGATGTGCTGAACTGGTACAGGCTTTGCACTTTATAAGATACTTTCCCAAAAATCAGGTCATCTGACTCACATAACAATTAAGCGAAAAAGGTATGGTAAACATCCATTCATATACCAAGCACATGCTGAAGGCTGACAACAATAAATAAGAGTTCCTTACCCTTCAGGAAGTCACAGGCCAAGAAAGAAAAAAAAAACGAACAAATAACACTGCAGTATGATAAATGATGTTCAAGGTTCAATGGAAGTACTAAGGCCTGGGTGTCTAAATCAGTTTGTCCAGTGGTAAAGAGGTTCTTATTTTATAGAGGAAGAAACTAAGACTCAGAAAAGCTCCGTGACTAGACTTTACAGCAGGTATATCCAAGGTCAGGTTTGAATCCATGTTTTTGCTTCCTAATCCAGTAATCTTTTTACTACATTAGACTCACTGCTCTCTGAAGTGTGACAGCTGCTTTATACTCCGTGAGAGATGGCCTCTGTTGGCGAAAAATTTTCCTTTCCCTGTACCCTCTCCAGTGTTTCTGGATAATCAATGCTGATTTCTCTTCTATTTCCCGATTATGTTTTTCCACCTGACCTAGAAAGATGACACACACTATTACAACATACTCAACTACTATGCTTTCTCAAGTTCTGGAATCAGGACAATGATAATAAACAACAATCTTACGGTCTTTTTATTTGTTTCTTTAAATATTGTTCATTAATTTCCCCAATTTTATTATTTTACAGTAGTTCTAACATAGTAGGAAAAAAAAACTCCAAAAGCTTTCTCAGATTATGTCGCTTCTTTTAGAGAAAAGATTCATATAATTTTGTGGCAAAGTAATGAGAAAAGGGTTAATATTAATAATCCAATAGTAAGAATATTTAGAAAAAAGAATCCCAAGTACATAGTAGGAATTCAATCCATACCACGAGAGGGAAAAGGCAAAATGTGTGTATGTATTAACTACTCTGTGTACTTCTAAATTTCTCTTATCTACAGATGACTTTTTTTTTTTCTTTCTCAGACTCGTTGTACGTGAGAAAGAGAAAGAACTCTAGGGCGTCTCACAGATGGGAAATTGAGTGGATTGTTGGTGCCATTATCTGAGAAGGGGAATACAGGGAGAGGAAATTGGTGGGGGAAGTGGGGAGATAATGACTAGTTTTAGGATGCCTGTGGATATCTAAGTAAAGCTATCCAATAGAGAACTGGCTACAGAGCTGTGCAGTCCAATATAGTTGACACTAACCACAAATAGCTACTTTAAATAAAGCGAAATTAAAGATTCATGTGCTTGCATGCACTAACCATATTTCAAGTACTCAATGGTCATGTCTAGCCAGTGGGAACCATATTAAACAGTGCAAATAAAGAACATTTCATTTTGTAAAAAGGTTTATTAGGAAGTGCTGGTTTAGAGCTTGGGAGGGTGAAGATGCAAACAAGATTTGAATGTTCACTCAGCTGGTAGTTGAAGCTATAGTTACGGATAAGATACTGCAGAAAGAGCAACATGAGAGTGAGGAGTAAAGATGGAACACTATGAAACATTTATATTTAAGGGAAAAAATGAGAAATAAGAGGGTAGTGGAGAACACTGGGAGTGAGTGGTAGGAGGGGAAGGGGAAGAACAAAAACAATCTTAAAACCATTCCAATTCCCAGACTGTAATATTAATCTCAGTTTAGTGTATCAAAGGTGGTAAGATGTCACAAGGTTTATACTGGTGTATGAGTAAAGTTCAGATGCCAGAATGTAGCAATATTCAAACTCCTTATTTAGGGTCAAGGGGATTCTTTCTCTATGTCTCTGAAAGCTATCTTTAAAGCTATCACATATTTTTATGTTTCATTAATTTATCCAAAAGATACGAAAACTAGTTGAGAGACTGCTCATCATCAATAATAGGCCTTAATCAGAAAAAATAGTAACTTTTTTTTTTGACTCGAGGTTTAACAAGGTTTACCTGGAAAAGGGAGAAACAGAGAAACAGTCCAAATTAAAAGAAAAAAAAAATCAGGTAGCGGGAAATCTGGCTCATTAAAAGATGCTTTAAATATTTTTACACTTAGAAAATTGACATTGCCACGCACCTGGATGAACTATTTCAAGCATACTCAGCCGTAATTCTCGGGACAGTCTCACGGCTCTCTGTCTTTGAATGTGCAACTGTAATCTGCGATCCTCTTCTTCCTTCTGCCTTTTTAGCTTTAGTAAGATCTTGCTTCGTTTAGATCTGTGACAGAAACAATAAGTACCTTATACGTAATTTCTTCATAAATGATGCACCCATTTAAGAAGTATATGAAAAAATGTTTAACCTCACTAGTAATTATATATATGCAGCCTTGTTACAACTGTAACAAGTTGAAAACAATAGGGAACTGGATAAATTACTGGCTCATTCACTGAACAGGATTCTATGAATAAAAAATAAAAATTCAAAATTTTCCAAATTCAGCAACTTGGGAAAAGACCCAAATCTAATGTCAAGTAAAAATAAAATCAGGATATAGAAAACATTCCAAATTGTGTTAAAAATACATATTACATATATTAAAAAAAAAATTTCAATAGCAATTTTAACTGCATGAAATGATTATGAATGATTTTTATTTTCTTCATGTTTACCTATTTCTCAATTATTGACTAATAACATTTATTATTAGAACCAATTATGAAATTTTCATGTGGCCACAAATACTTAATTAGTATTTGTATATTATCTGCTTTTATTCACCAAAATTTGTCCTTAGCCATTTCTGTCCAGTTTGCTTCCTATATCACTATGCAAGGAGATCACAAGTATTAATCTATAATAAATATACTCAAAATGCTTCCAGATACCCACAGAAAGAGAAATCAAAAAAGGATTAAGAAGAGAAGAATACATTATTTATTTTACTTCTATAGACTTAATTTGCTTGTGCCTCACTCAAAAGCATTTGTTCTTAGATTCTTTTTCCAGAAATGAGGTACCTTGGCTATAGCTTTGTAGACAGGCAGACTTCAAAATGGTATAGTTATTGAGAGTTATAATGGTTTTTAATTCAGTTGCTTTTGGAAAAGGAAAAACAAGCATAAAGCAATTTAAAAATCTCTTAAAACAGAAGAGGAAAACTCACAAAATTATTCTGATAAAATTTTTTGTGTGTGATTTTTGCTTATTTTCTTAGTATTCCCTAACTGCTACCAATTACAACTTAAGGGTTTTTTCTAGTTGTACACTTTGTCAAGAGTCAAAGGTCTGTTTCAAAATGTCTTTCTTATTACCCTATTAAGAAAGGTAGAGAAGACCTCAAGTTCATGTGTGCCAAAAGTAGAAGGGGTTCTAGAGAGGATGTAGGGTTAGCTAAATAGTTTCTAAGTGTCTTTTCCTCTTTCCAAAATTTGGAAATGAAGTAAGGGGTCTTTACGTTCTCAAACAATGCTGATGTAAACTTGCCTCTCCTATAGAACTCTCCCTGCAAAATTGTGGGTTGTATACAGCATATAAGTAAGGACATTTTGCCCTTTACCTACTTATGGAGGATAAAAGAGAACAACTGTCCCTAAACAAAATCTCCTTTTAAACTGTCTAATTGTTTATAGATGATCATGTTTAACACTGCATTATCATTATTTTAAATTCACTATTAGTATGAGAAACCTAGTAATCATTAAAACTGAATTGCCAGGACATTTAATCTGTCAGAAAACTGTGTCTGGGTAAAAGCTTAAGCATACAGGCTATAGAATATGGCAAAAATGAAAAGATTATGGTGTGTGCAGTAGAAGTAAAACAAAGAAATATAGTAGAAAAGTGAGGTTCAGTGATTGAAATGACAAATGATAAATATGTGTTTCTGGATTCACATGCTTTATTCATGTTTGAAAACATTTATTAGGAATTAATGTGATTTTGAATTTGAATGTTTTCCTCCCACTTAGGAACATTCTAGTTAGTTACTAGTAGCTACTTACTCTGTAGTTCTAGTTAGGAGTTCCTTAATCACTAAAAAATTTGAGTATTCATTTAACTGGTTTCTTTGTAAGAAAGAATAGGCATTTGACCATCTGGCAACTGTACTGCACTTCTATAAATGAAATGACTGATCAGATATATTTGCAAGATAATTTATATAAGTACATTCCATGATCTACATTTAATCAACATGAATCTTTACCATCAAAGAGTGACCAAACGATCTACTGCCAAAATATCAGGAATTCTCTAGGAATTCCTCTTTTGTAGAATAGTAAGTATGAACTAGGGGAACACCATATGAGTTCATGGCCAAAATAGTTGATGGCCTCTGTTCATTAACTCAACAAATATTTATAAAGAGTGATTGCTGTCTGCTTGATACTGCAACTCAGGTGAACAGAGAATAGATAATATTTCTGCCCTTCAGAAGTTCAATTTCAAGAAGTTGAAAGGTAGCAGAATATGCTACTTTGGCATAAAGATTAATTTTGAGCAGGCAAATGAGAGAGAGGCAAATGAGAATCTGCCAGTGCAGAGTCTTCCCAGAGCATACTTTATCAAACTAAAAGCAGAAGCCTCTCAGAAATGAAGACTGCTATAAATCCCCCCTCCCAAAGAAGTTTTATGGCCATGAAGAAGATGGAAAGTTGGTGCCAAGATGGATCTAGACAAATAACCCACATATGCTATTAGTTTTCCAAATATATTTACCTTCCCATAATTTCCTGATGTTGGAAGCCTAAAACCCCTTTTGTTTTTACCTGTCACCTCTCTATGATTTATTATTCTTTGTTAAGATGCTACCGAAGCCCAAACCATTCATTGGAGTTACTCATTATGTGAGGTTTCTTCTGCAGGATGTGTACTGCACACATTAATAAACTGTTTTTCTCTTGTTAATCTGTTTTGTTTTCCTTTTTTGTCAGTCTAATTTTCAGAGCCCCAGGAAATGAACCTAAGATAGGTAGAGGAAAAATTTTTTTCTTCCCCTACAAAGTGAAACAAGTATAATTAAGACACCAAAATATCGGGGCCTGGGTGGCTCAGTTGGTTAAGCATCCAACTTCAGCTCAGGTCATGATCTCCCTGTCCGTGAGTTCGAGCCCCGCGTCAGGCTCTGTTCTGACAGCTCAGAGCATGGAGCCTGCTTCAGATTCTGTGTCTCCCTCTCTCTCTGCCCTTCCCCCGCTCACACTCTGTCTCTCTCACTCTCAAAAATGAATAAATGTTAAAAAAAAAATTAAAAAAAAAAAAAACAAAGACACCAAAATGTCAGCACTATGATAAAGGTAGGTAGGTTGTGTGGTTTTCCAAAGATAACTGGTGCAGCTATTAGCTGCTTCAGAAAACCTTGCTGAGGAAAAGAGCACTTAACATTAAATAAAGTTTTTGACCATAAAAAATGATTCAGTAAAAAAGAAACTCCCAAGTGGTGAGAGGATGGGCAAAATGGGTGAAGGGGAGTGGGAAGTACAGGCTTCTAGTTATGGAATAAGTAACTAATAGGGATGAAAGGTACAGACAGCATAGGGAATACAGTTAATGGTATTGTAATAGCCTGTGTGGTAACAGATGGTAGCTACACTTGTGGTGAGTACAGCCTAAGTATAGAGTGATTTTATCACTACACTGTATACCTGAAACTAATAATCACACTTCAGTTTAAAAAAAAAAAAAAGACAGTTCAAAGGCATCTAACACAACATAAAAAAGAAAAAAAGAAAAAAAACCCCTAAGAAGGCACATCAATAAGGGTATGACTACACAAGAGTGCCTCTTGCTGGAATTTAAAAAGCTCTGATGAATCTGGGTCCATAATTATGAGTGGTGGGCAGTTCCTTCCTCCCCAAAAAAACATGGGAGGGAAAAATTACCCTGAGATAATGACCTGACCACAAAGAGACAGAAATAACCTTTGCAGAAAGCTCAGTCATAAAGGAAGCAAGAAAAATTTGCATAAATTATTTCAACTAGTAAAAGAGGAAAGGTACTGAAGCCTGAACAAACTTGAAATTAAAAAATTAAATAAAACCCAAAGGTTAAAACTATACTTCAATCTGTTCTAAGACTTCAAACTCAAAATACTGGAAAAAAACAAACTGTTTATAACATGAGATTTAAATAATTTTGGCTTCACAGCTAATTTCTTTTAACGGAAATAGTTATAACTGGACTGGTTTTGTTATATAAAGCAATGCAGTTTCTATTTTAAAATAGTGTAACATTAATTAGAATCCAGGGGTGCCTGGGTGGCTCAGTCGGTAAAGCGTCCAGCTTCAGCTCAGGTCATGATCTTGCAGTTCGTGGGTTCTAGCCCTGCATCCGGCTCTGTGCTGACAGCTCGGAGCCTGGAACCTGCTTCGGATTCTGTGTCTCCCCCTCTCTCTGCCCCTCCCCTCCTCATGCTCTGTTGCTCTCTCTCTCTCTCTCTCTCAAGAGTAAATAAACATTAAAAAAAAAAAGAATCTATAACTATACTTTTAAGTGAACAGAATCGGCAATCCTGGGGTACTTTTAAATATAGATTTTTATATTACAAGAAAAAGTAGATGGGCAAATTTGACAACTATTGTGAGACTAAACATTAAAGGTCTGAATCCATGTTATGGGGGTACCTTTAAATGTAAGAGGGCAGAGAGCTGAGAATGACAGCAAGTAGAATTCATAAGTAATAAATACTCTGAGTTCACCACAGAAGGCAAGGCTATGCCAAGAACATCTCAGATTCTTGAAGAGAATAATATACATTGTGACTCTCAAAATATTCATCATTACCCATGTTTATTTGACCAAAGAAATATTTTTAAAAATGTTTTTAAAGAAATTCATTGTAGGATACATAGTAAACCATGAGCAATGCTGGAATGATTATAATTGCCTCTCACAAGTACTATTTATTTAATATATCTGTTTGTCTAACTAGATTTGTAAATCTTCAATGGCAAAAAATGTGCCATATGTAGTTCCCCGCTATAATTTTTTTAAGTTCCAGGTAATATGCTAAAAAAAAAACAAACACCCTTTATATTATTTTAATCTTGGGAGGTACACAATTATCGCCATTATATAGATGGAGAATTTGAGGATGAAAGAGGTTGGGCAACTTGTCCTGGGTCTTTTAGCCCATAAATTGCTGAGGTGGAATACAAAATCAAGTCTGTTTAACTCTTCCAATACCTAGCATGGCCTCTGGCATATATTAGGCAATTGAAACATGTTTAAAAAATTCATGTTAAAAAAAAAACTCATGCCCAATATTAATAATCTATCTTTAACTCTTCTCTAAAGGAAATTTTCATCAATGATTTAAATCTAAATTTTAGCTCACTATTTAAAAAAAAATTTGTAACTGAGAAATGCAGCTATAGTTATTAAAAGACTAGTTTTAGTTCTCTTAAAAAACTGACTTCTGGAATATGCAAGTTTCACTTTAGTAAATGAAAATTTAGCTTTAAGTCTAAGGCTACATGAAAATCACCTTTGAGATAGCTCTATTTCATCACAAATGACTAGGAGCTAAGTCATTTACGTGTGTGTGTGTGTGTGTGTGTGTGTGTGTGTGTGTGTGTGTGTTATTCTTTCCATTGGCTCTAAGAATCTGGATGGGTCAGTAATAAATAATATGCTGTCAGTATTTTCACTTTTGGTCCACTTGAAACAAGGATGAATAACAAACTGTGTCATATCTAAATGACAATACCTATCTGTGCCATATTTACTGATAGAACTCAAGTGAACATACTAAAACCATTATGAATTCATACGTGTTTTTACCATAATTACATATGAACAATTAAGGCACTTATTTACTTCAAGGGTTAAATAAAATAATTGACTATCACTGCCTCTCTCTGTAGGCTTGGCCCACAAAAAATGTCTTATCAAGTGAGTAAGACTATATATTTGGTCCATCAGATTTTTGTCTTTCATTATGTCCTTTGCTTTGAAAGATCTAGTTACTGGAGTGCTGGTACTCAGAAATGTGTTTTCAAAACAAGAATGAAAGCAATAGTAAAAGAAACAGCTGGAGGAGCAAGTTGGTGGAGCAGGAGTATCCTGAGTTCATCTCCTTCCCCAGAAAATAAGGCTACAACTAAATACAGAGCAACTCTCTCTGAGAACAACCTAAAGATTAGCTATTCCACAGCTAAAGATATAAAGACAAAGCACATGGAGAAAAGTAGGAGAGACAGAGATGAGATCTGGTGCAGTGACCCACAGGGGGAGAGATGCCACAGGTATAGAGGTCTTCCCTATGCAGCAAGGGTTTCAAACCCGACATCAGGCTACCTTGCCTGGAGATGTTCATCCAGAGAAGTGCCCATAAATTTCTGGCTTTGAAAATCAGTGGAGCATAATTCTGGGACAGCAGAGAGGCTATAGGAAACAAAGACTGTATTCTTAAAGGTCTCATGCACAAACTTACTTGCTCTGAGACCCAGCACAGAGGCAGCAGTTTGAAAACTGCCTCAGCTATATGTAAAGGAAAGCTGAGTGATTTCCTGACTGATTTTAGGGTATGTGCTGGAGGACCAGAGATCTGTAAGAACTTTCTCTGGGAATGGAAGTACTGGTGGGTTCCATTTCTGATACTCTCCCATCTACTCTGTTAGCATCACATACCACTCCCCAGCGTTGCCTTGTGGACTCACCACACCAACTGGCAGGTGGCATTGGCTCCGACTAGCACCTCATAAAAGCATGTTCTGCCCCACTGCATCCAGTGGAAAGCAATGGCCTGGACTGGAGCCCACCCAAACTGGCTGGTAGGGGGAGCTGTAGACAGCCCGACCCACCAGTGTGCCCACAACAGTTGCAGCCCAATCAAAAGGAAAGTGCATGAAGTCAACACAGGGGACACCCCTGTTGCACTTAGTTTTGGTGACCTGGAGAGGACTGTGCTTCTGGCCCCTCCAGGACACCTTCTACATAAGGCTACTCTTTGAAGACCAACAATTGATCTACCTAATACATAGAAACAAACACAGAAAGTCAGGCAAAATGAGGAGACAGAGGAATATGGTACAAATGAAAAAACAAGACAAAACTTCAGAAGAAGAACTACACAAAAAGTGTGATCTACCATATAAAGAGTTCAAAGTAATTATCATAAAGATGCTCATCAAACTTGGGAGAAGAATGGATGAACACAGTGAGAATTTCAACAAAGAGATAGAAAATATAAAAAAGAACCAATCAGAGCTAAAGAATGAAATAAATGAAACGAAAAATAAGTTAGAAGGAAATCAACAGCAGATTAGATAATGCAGAAAAACCAAAGAGCAATCTGGAAGACCATGTAGTAGAAACCAGCAAAAAGACTGAAGAACTTGAAAAAATTAGAATAGTTTAAAAGACTTCTGGGACAACATCAAATGTACTAACATTTGGATATTAGGGGTCTTGGAAGAAGAGTAAGAGAAAGGGGTACAAAACTTATTTGAAGAAATAGTAGCTGAAAACTCCCTAACCTGGGGAAGGAAACATACATCCATGTTCAAGAAGCACAGAAACTCCCAACAAGATTAACCCAAAAAAGTTAATACCAAGAAACACAATAATTAACATGTCAAAAATTTAGGAGAGAATCTTAAAATCATCAAGAGATAAGAAACTAGTTATATAATAAGGGAATGTCCACAAGGCTGATATTTAACAGCAACTTTGCAGGCCAGAGGGGAGTTGAATGATATATTCAAAGTTCTGAAAGGAAAAACCTACAACCAAGAGTACCCAGCAATATTATCATTCAAAATAGAAGGAGATATAGAGTTCCCCAGACAAACACAAGTTAAAGGAGCTCATCACCACAAAAACCAGCCTTACGAGAAATATTAAAAGGGACTTCTTTAAGCAGTTAAAGGCCATAACTAGAAGAAATTTATGAAAAGAAAAAAATCTCACTAGTAAAAGCAAACATATAGTAAAGACAGTAGATGAACCACTTATAAAGCTAGTATGAAAGCTAAAAGACAAAAGTAATAGTCAAGTGTATCTACAATAATTAGTTAAGAGACACTAAAATAAAGAGTAAAATATGATGTCAAAAACATGGTGGTGGGAGAGTGTTTTAGAATGTGTTCAAACTTAAGTGACCATTAACTTAATATAGACTGCCATAATTGAGCATTATATATGAACCTCATGGTAACCACAAACCCAAAATCTGTAACAGCTACACAAAAAAATAAAGACAACCAAGCATACCACTAAAAGTCATCAAATCACAGAAAAGAAAACAAGAGAAGAAAAAAACAACCACAAAAACAATGAACAAAATGAACAAAATGGCAATAAGTACACACCTGTTATAATTACTTTAAATGTAAATGGACTAATGTCCAATCAAAAGACACAGCATGATTAAATGGATAAAAAAGAAGACCCATCTACATGCTGCCTACAAGACTCATTTCAGACCTAAAAACACATACAGGCTGAAAATAAAGGGATGGAAAGAAGGTATTTCATGCAAATGAAGTGAAAAGAAAGCTGAAGTAGCAATACATATATCAGACAAAATAGACTTTATAACAAAGACCATGAGACAAATAAGGGCATTACATAATGATGAAGAAATCAATACAGGAGGATTTAACAGTTGTAAACATATATATTTTTTCACCTAATATATTACATATATAAATATATGCACCTAATATAGACACACCTAAATATTTAAAGCAAATTAATAACAAATGTAAAAGGAGAAACTGACAGTAATACATAATAGCAGGGACTTTAATAACCCATTTATGTCACTGAATAGATCATCGAGACAGAAAATCAATAGAAAAAGTGGTCTTAAACGACACTTTAGACCAGATGGATTTATATACACAGAACATTCCATCCAAAACCAGCAAACTACACATTCTTTTTAAGTGCACATGGAACATTCTTGAGGATAAATCACAGGTTAAACAACAAAACAAGTCTCAACAAATTTAAGACTGAAATCATATTAAGTATCTCTTCCAACCACAATGGTATAAAACTAGAAATCAATTACAAGAAAAAAAACTGGAACAAACACAAACACGTGGAGGCTAAACAACATGCTATTAAATAAACAATGGGTCAACAAAGAAATAAAAGAGGAAATAAAACATTACATTGAGACAAATAAAAATAGAAACACAACATTCCGAAATCTATAGGATTCAGCAAAAGTAGTTCCAAGAGGAAAGTTTATAGCAATACAGGCCTACCTAAAAAAAAAAAAAAAAAAAAAAAAAAAAAATCTAAAACCTAATCTTAAACCTAAAACAACTAGAAAAAGAAAAAGCCCACAGCTAATAGAAGAAAAAAATAATGAAGACCAGAGCAGAAATAAATTAAATTAAAAAAAAGATCAATGAAACTAAGAATTGATTCTTCAAAAATATAAGCAAAATAAACCTTTAGCCAAATTCATCAAGAAAAAAAGAGAGGGCCCAAATAAATAAAATCAGATGAAAGAGAGGTTACAACTAACACCATAGAAGTATAAAGGATTATAAGAGACTACTTTGAAAATTACATGCCAACAAATTAGACAACACAGAACCCACAAAAAATGAAATATACAATCTTACAAGAGTGAATCAGGAAGAAGCAAAATCTTAATAGACCAATTACTAGTAATGATATCAAATCAATTATCAACAAAGCTTCCAACAAACACAAGTCCAGGATCAGTGGCTTCCCAGGTGAATTCTACCAAACATTTAGTTAGTATCTACTCTTCTCAAACTACTCCAAAAAATTTAAGAGAAAGGAACACTTCAAAATTCATTCTACAAGGCCAGCATTACCTTGATACCAAAACTAGACAAAGACACTAAAAAGAAAAGAAAAGGAAAAAAAGAAAATTATAGGCCAATAACCCTGATAAACATAGATAGATGCAAAATTCCTCAATAAAATATTAGCAAATGGCATTCAATGATGCATTAAAAGGATCATACATCATGATCAAGTGGGATTTATTCCAGGGATGCAAGGATGGTTCAATATCCACAAATCAATCCATATGATATACCATATTAACAAAGGAAAAAAATCATATGATAATCTCAACACTTGTAGATAAAGCATCTGACAAATCCAATAAGCCATTTATGGTAAAAACTCCCAATGAAGTATGTTTAGAGGGAAGATACCTCAAAATAATACAGTACATATATGACAAACCCATAGCTAACATCATATTCAATGGTGAAAAACAGAGCTTCTCCTCTAAGATCAGGAACAAGACATGGATTCCACCCTTGCCACTTTTATTGATCATAGTTCTGGAAGTCCTAGTCATAGCAATCAGACAAGAAAAAGAGATACAAGGCATCCAAACTGGGAAGTAAGAAGAAAACCATCACTGTTTCCAAATGATGTAATACTATATATAGAAAATCCTAATGATTCCACCAAAAAACTATTAGAATAAATTAATTCATTAAATTTGTAGGTTAAAAAATTAATTGACAGACATCTGTTATATTTCCATATGCTAATAATGAAGTAGCAGAAAGAGAAATTAAGAAAACAATCCCATTTACAATTGTATCAAAATAATAAAGTATCTAGAAATAAATTTAACCAAGGAGGTGAAAGACCTGTATTCTGAAAACTATAAGACACTGATGAAAGAAACTGATGATGGCACAAGTGGAAAGATATACTGTGCTCATGGATTAGAAGAATTAATATTAAAATGTCCATACTACTCAAAGTAATCTACAGATTCAATGCAGTCTCTATCTACATTGGCATTTTTCACAGAACTAGTACAAATGAATCCTAAAAGTTGTATGGAACAAAAGACCCTGGATAGCCAAAGTAATCTTGAAAAAGAACAACAAAGCTGGAGGTATCACGTTCCCAGATTTCAAATTATAGTACAAAGCCCTAGTATTTAAAACAGTATGGTGTTGGCACAAAAACATGTAGACCAGTGAAAAAGAATAGAGAGTTCAGAAATAAACCCAAACTCCTATGGTCAATTATCTGTGACAAAGGAGGCAAGAATATACAATGATAGTCTCTTCAACAAATGGTGGCTGGGAAAATTGGACAACTACATGCAAATGAATGAAACTAAACCACTTTCTTATATAAAAATACTCTAAATGTATTAAAGACCTAAATGTAAGACATGAAACCATAAAACTCCTAAAACAAAACACTGGCAATAAACTCTTGGACATCAGTGTTGGCAATTTTTTTTTTGGATCTGTCTCCTCAGAAAACAAAAGGAAAAATAAACTATTGTGACTATGTCAAACTAAAAAGCTTTTATACAGTGATATAATACCAACAAAACAAAAAGCAACCTATGAATGGGGAAGATTATCTGCAAATGATATATCTGATAAGGGGTTAATATCCAAAATATATAAAGAACTCATGCAACTCAAAACCAAAAATCGCCCCTAAAAAATTCAGTTAAAAATGGGTAGAGACCCTGAATACACATTTTTCCAAGGAACACATACAGATGGCCAAAAGACACATGGAAAAATACTCAACATCACTAATCATCAGGGAAATGCAAATCAAAACCACAATGAGGTATTACCTTACACTTGTCAGAGTGGCTAGTGTAAAAAGACAAGAAATAACAAGTATTGGCAAGGATATGAAAGAAAAGGGAAACCTAGTGCATGGGGGTCAAAATGTATATTGGTGTAGCCACTATAGAAAACAGTATGGAAGTTCCTAAAAAAATTAAAAATAGAAATACCTTATAATCCAGCAAATATATTTATGTGTATTTATCCAAAGAAAATGAAAATATGAATTCAAAAAGATATGTGCACCCCATCTTCACTCCAGCATTATTTACAATAGCCAAGATATGGAAGCAACATAAGTGTCCATGAATTAGATGGATAAAGAAGATGTGGTATATAAAATAAATACAATGGAATATTACTCAGCCATAAAAACGAATGGAATCTTACCATTTGTGATAACATTGATGGTTCTAGAGGGAATTATGCTAAGTGAAATTAAGTCAGAGAAAATAAAATTCCACATGATTCTACAGTTATATGTAGCATCTAAAAAACAAAGTAAATAAAACAAACAGATCTATAAAAACAGATATAAATTGGTTGTTGCCAGAGAGGGGAGACAGGCAGGGGGATGGACAAAATAAATGAAAAGAGGCATAAGCTTCCAGTTATTAAATAAATAAGTCAAAAGGATGTAAAGTATAGCATAGGCAATATAGTCAATAATATTGTAATACATTTGTGTGATGACAGTTGATAACTAGACTTATCATGATGATCATTTTACAATGTATATACATGTCGAATCACTTTGTATAATTGACACTTATGTAATACTGTATGTGAACTATCCTTTAAAAAAAAAGAGTAAAAGAAACATACTAGAAAAATTGAGGGGAAAAAACACCTTAAGTTTTCACTCAGCTATAGTGTAAAAAGATATATCTATCCTCTGAGATCATCATGCCTCATCAGAACTTTTTACCTGAAACTCCTCTGCAAAGTAATCACAGCAGATGGAAGCTTCTTTAACCTCTTTCTAGTTTGGAAACCCTTCCAATAAGCTTGAATCAAGCAAGCTGCTTGATGTAGTTTCTGAAATTAAAGGCCAGAATTAATATAGAGACATTTCTAGGAAAATCTTGTTTAGGAGTTTACCTCTCAAAATATCAGGCCTGGGCAAGTATTAATCTCTACCTCTAATAAACTGGGGAGGAGGCAATTTCATAGGACAAGGACAGGTAAGGTCTAAGAATATTAAACCTGACCTGCCAAAAGAGGTACATACACTAGGTTCTCAGGCAGTATCTAGAATGTGTTCAAGATACAGTCTGATTATCTCTGGATTCTCCTTAATTAATCTCACTTCTACTCTTTTTATAAAGATTTCATAGTTCTGATTTTTAATGCTTTCCCCTCTGCTTGACTTCTTATGCCTGACCTCATTTATTCAAGCATTCAAGGGTATGAATAACTCTTTGAACAGGCTAAAAAAGAAAAAAGGCTCTAAGGTTAAAAATCGGGTCCACAGATACCCCTTACCCTATCAAACTACAGCTGCTCTGAATATTTGAGGAGATAAGTAAAGAATGGGGGAGAGACAGCAAATAAAAAATACAAGAAGCTACCACTCTCCAGTATTTTGAAACTAAAATGTTTACTGACATGTTAGCAAATACACAAGTTATTTTTTTAGAATTTATTACCTGTTCTTCTACTTCCTGATAGACCTTTGGGGTTAAAAGGGCAATGAGCTGTCCAAGTTCTTGACTAAACTCTGTCCCAGGCTCCTGCTTATTTTGTAGACTTCTGAGTCCTGAAATGGAATAACAAAGGTACATATAAAATAAAATATGATTTGCTATCAGGATTAATTTGAGGTTAAAAAGTCTGGTTTAGAAAGAAATGAATACAACAGTAAGATTAATTACATGATTTTTTTTTCCTTTTCTCAAAGACTTCTAGATTGAAGTCTTTAGGATATTTCTCTGTCCTAAGAGATTTTATGTGATCACTTGTAATATCTGATGCAAAGGCTGTCTCCTCAGTATCTTAAGTGGAATCATTGTGGTAAATCAAAGAGGAGAGATACAGAATTTTTTTACCTGTTTCAACATAAATACCTTAAGCTGAAACACTTTTAAAAATAAATAGCATACTGAGTAAATGACTATACTGTGGAAGCATTTAAACAGGTTACTAGTCATTCTTAAAGAAAGCTATTTATTAAATAAAAATATACAGTATTGTATGTAATTTGGGGCAAATCAATAGGTTACTGAGCAATTATTATAGAAGTGCTATAAATACTGCATTTTCATTCCAAAATAAAACACAGAAGTAGTATAAGCTATAAAGTAAGTACTATTTGTAAGCATGTTGAAATGATGTATTGTAGTATTCATTGTAAATAAAGTAAAATGCCCTTGGTGTATATAATTGGGGAGGCCACTATACAGATCTGACCATGTCTTTATACTCTCTTCAAAACTCAAGTTCTCAGCGGTATTAATAATTGTAAAATAGATTTTTTTCTAATTTATTTTTTTATTTATTCTCAAATTAGTTAACATACAGTGTAGTCTTGGCTTCAGGAGTAGATTCCAGTGATTGATCACTTAACATGCTCACTCAATGCTCATCCCAACTATTGCCCTCCTTAATGCCCTTCACCCATTTTCTCCACTCCCATCTACCCTCAGTTTGTTTTCTGTATTTAAGAGTCTCTTATGGTTTGCCTCCCTCTCTGTTTAATAATTGTAAAATATCTTGAGGAAACTGAGTAAGTTCTACTATTGAGAAAATAAAGGGAGATGAATTGTTAAGGTGAAATTCCTTTATAATGAACTCTATTAGACATTCACATTTCTATAGAATAAATCAAATTACAAAATTTAAAAATGACTATTTGGCACAATATCAACTGGAGAATACTATTACTGGCACTTTCTTTCCATCTTTATTCCTATAACAAAATAATTACAATGTTCACAGTAATGACTGATGGAAGGTAAGCTACTAAATAGTGCTTTCCAAATCATCAAGCATGATTAGAAGGCCACTGTAACAGTCTGGATATTAAAAGCATAATTTAATGTTTTAATCTTTAAAAATTTCCATATAATATGGCCCTGTATTAGTGAGTACATTCAGAACTAGAAACCTATTTCCTGACCATGCTGAATAAGAAAATATAGTGTAATGAATTCATGGCCCCGGGTTGCGAAGAAATAAAACAAACCTAACAGAACTTTGCTTGGCAATTAAAAACAAAACCAAAAACACCATCATCTGTGGGATTCTGGATAAATTACCTAATTTTTTCATGGCTCTGCTTCCATTGCTATAAAATGAGGATATCTCTTGGGGTGCCTGGGTGGCTCAGTCGATTGAGTGTCTGACTTCGGCTCAGGTCATGATCTCACAGTTCGTGAATTCGAGCTCCACGTCAGGCTCCGTGCTGACAGCTCGGAGCCTGGAGCCTGCTTCAGATTCTGTGTCTCCCTCTCTCTCTGCCCCTCCCTTGCTCATGGTCTGTCTCTCTCTCTCTCAAAAATAAATAAACATTAAAAAATTTTTTTTTAAAATGAGGATATCTCACAGGGTTTTAAAATATTTTAATGTAGAATAAGGTATACAGAACTATGACTGACATAGTAAATTTTCAATTAAATGAAAGCTATTATATGGGAGTGGCATTGTGCTGAGCCTTTCCTCCTCCAAATTTCTGACTTTTTATTCACATATAATTTTGGATGTGAGGAAGACTTTTTGTTTGCTTTGAGAAAAAGCAGTGAAAGACCTGAAGAGTATTATAAATTGATGTAAAGATCAAAAGGGCTGCCAATCTCTCAAGCATAGCTCTATTTTCTCCAGTAAAGTTAATCTTATTAAGGTCACCAGTCTTTTTGGTCATTATTTTACTATACTACATAGTATATTCAATACATAACTTTTTTTGTCAGACAAGTATCCATTGTAACCTCATCAACAAAGTACCATAAGCCATCTGTTGAGACACGAAGACAGCTTGATTACATAAAGACTTTTTCCTGAATTGGTATCTGTTGTAATAGGGTTTTATCTACACACACCAGTTATTGAGTTTTTTAAAGTACAAGAATTTTAGTGATTCAACACTTCCATACAACACTCAATGCTCATCACAAGCATACTTCTTAATCCCCAACACTATTTAACCACTAAATTGTACACATGAAATTAATATTACACTGCATAACAACTGGAATTTAAATAAAACCTTAAAAAATACAGAAATTTTGTAAACCATCAATAAAAATTTCTTTTTGAGAATCTCAAGAAAATAAAGAATATAAACACTACCTTTGTAGCAGGCACTTAGTCTCAGTAAAATCAAAATTTCCTGATGGGTTTCAGTCATCAGCAGTAGAAGCTTTGCAGCAGTACTTCGTATCACAGAGCTAGAAGTTGATAAAAGCTTGAAAACAACTTCATCTAAAATTGAATGTAGTGTTTTTCCTTCTATCCGGAGTAAATCACCCCTAATAGAACAAAATAAAAAGATAAAGAATGTACCATTACTAATGGATGTATAGGTATCATAAAAATTAAACATAAAAGTTTTAGCAACTTTATGCCTAACTGTGGCCAAATGCAAGAAAATAACCCAGTTTTTAAACATAGAGCTTAGTTCCACAAATGTATCACATTAAATCAATTATTATTTATTGAATTCCTACTGTGTGCAAGGCACCATGCTCGGTAAAACAGGGAATACAAAGCAGCTGAATGCCCTCTCTGAAAAACCTACAATCAAATTGCAGAGGAAAGATAAACGCGCAAAATATTACATAGATGATTTAAAAACTTAAAAGCAACAATAAGAGGAAAATCACAAGACAGTACATGGTTCATTGCTTAACGATGTGAGAAAAATCCTATAGGAATTCAATTATCATGGACTTAATATAGGAGGAATTTATCTTTCCTTAGGTATTTCCTTCATTACATGAACAATTATCTTCTTGTACTACTTACGTGATGAAAACTTATCTGAAACTTGGAAACAGCCAAAAGAAATTACTGGGTATCTTTCACTCACCTGCCCCTAAGGAGTATGTGATTTTCTAGGGGTGTGTACCTTTGCTTGACTATGTGTTTACTATTGATTGGGATATTTTGCAATTCTGTAAGCTAACCTTGATAAGCTAACCTTACAAAAAACAAGTAACAGTGATTCTTATCTGAGAGCAATGCAAACAGATTCTTAATCAACAATACAAATGGATTTGTCCAGTAGAAAAAGTAACTGTAATGGTTACTATCTACTGTTTTATAAGACATCGATTAGGTTTTTTAGCTATTAGCAAATTCATTTCTACATTCCTTTGACAAACCCCTCTTTAAATCTCCCTTCCTCAAGATTCCTCAAAAAATTAAAAATAGAACTACCCTACGACCAAGCAATTGAATTACTAGGTATTTATCCAAGGGGTACAGGTATGCTGTTTTGAAGGGACACATGCACCCCAATGTTCATAGCAGCACTATCAACAATAGCCAAACTATGGAAAGAGCCCAAATGTCCATTGACGGATGGATGGATAAAGAAGATGTGGTGTATGTATACACACACACACACACACACACACACACACACACACAATGGTGTATTACTTGGCAATCAAAAAGAATGAAATCTTGTCATTTGCAGCTATGTGGATGGAACTAGAGGGTATTATGCTAAGCGAAATTAGAGAAAGACAAATATTATGACTTCACTCATATGAGGACTTTAAGACACAGAACAGATGAACATAAGGGAAGGGAAGCAAAAATAATATAAAAACAGGGAGGGGGACAAAACAGAAGAGACTCTTATTAAATATGGAGAACAAACAGAGGGTTGCTGGAGGGGTTATAGGAGGGGGGATGGGCTAAATGGGTAAGGGGCATTAAGGAATCTACTCCTGAAATCATTGTTGCACTATACACTAACTTGGATATAAATTAAAAAAATAAAATAAAATAAATCTCCCTTCCTCAAATCCTCCTTTGAATCTATAAACATCTTACTGGTTCCTTCATTAATAAATAAGTTGAATAAAATTTTTTTGACATATTTCGCCACCAATATGATAGGGAACATACCCATTGTGCCACAAAGTTTCCTTGTGTTTCATTGTCATACCCCAACTCCTTCATCTCCCTGTTAGCCTATCCCTTGACAACCACTAATCAACTTTCACTAAAATTAGTTAATGTTTTCTAGAATTTTATACAAATGGAATCATACAGTATGTCTTTTTTGGCCTAGCTTCTTTCACTCAGCACAATTATTTTAATATTCATCTGTATTATCTCATGTATGAATAGTTCATTCTCTTTTTTTGCTGAGTAGTAGTCTATTGTATGGATATACCTATAGTTAATTCACCTGTAATGGACATTTGCATTGTTTCTAGTCATTGGCTATTACAGATAAAACTGCTATTAACACTTGTGTACAAGTCTTTGTATGGACATATGCTTTCATTTTTCTCAGGCAAATATCTAGTAGTGGAATGGATGGAAAATATGGTAGGTACATGCTTATTAAGAAAATGACAAACTATTTTCTAAAGTAACTGTACTATTATATTACTCCCGCTAGCAGGGTTGATTCCTCCATATTTTTGTCAACATTTGAATCAGTAAGTGTTTTAAATTTTAGTCATTTTAGTCTGTTTTGTCTTTTTCATTTTCTTAAATAGTGTCTTCTGAAGAGCAGATTTTTAAAATTTTTGATGAAGTCTAATCAATTTCTTCTTTCATGGATTTTACTTTTGTTGTCATATCTAACAATTTAAGAAATTTTATGCAAACCAAGGTCATAATGGCTTTCTACTATTTTCTTCAAGAACTTTTGTAGTTTATATTTTACATTTATGTCTATTATCCATTTTGAATTAATTTTTGTATTGGTTAAGAGGTATAGATCAAAATTCTTCTCTTTAAATATCAATAGCTAATTGTTCCATCACACTTTAAAAAACTATCCTTTTCACCTTAAATGGCCTTTACACTTGTTTTGAAAATCAATTGTTCATATATGTGTTAAGTCTATTTCTGGATTCTATTCTGTTACATAGATATATTTACATATATATATATATACACATAGATATATTTGCATATATTTGCATTAGCACCTCATTGTTTTAATTATGTTAGCTTTATAAAGCCTTAAAATTGGGTAGTGTTAGCTCTCCAACTTTGTTTATTTTCAAAGTTGGTTAGGCTATTTTATATTTTAGGTTCTTTGGTTTTCATATGAATTGTAGAAATCAGCTTGTCAATTTCTACAAAAATTAGATTTTGAGTGGGATTGCATTTAAAGTCTTTTAAGTTAAATTCAATTAAATTTGGAGAGAATTTGAATCTTAATATTGTACCACTCATCTATTTACATAGAGTATCTTTCCATTTATTTACATATTCTTTAATTCCTCTCAGCAGTGTTAAGTTTTAAGTCTTTCCCATTTCTTTTCAGATTTAACCCAACACATTTCATATTTTTATGCTATTTTAAGTTGCAATATCTTAAAATTTTAATTTCTGAGTATTAATTGAAGGATATAAAACTTCAATTTATATTTTTATACTGATTTTACATCCTACTACCCTTGCTACAATCACTAATTTTAGTGGCTTCTTTGTACAGTCTATTGATTTTTCTACATAGATGACAATGTCATTTCCAAATACAGAGAGCTTTGTTTCTTCCTGTCTGTACAAATAACTTTTCTTTTCCTTGCTTGACTGTAAAAGATAGAAACTCCAATACAATGTTGAAGAGAAGTGATTGGAGAGGAGATCCTTATCTTGTCCGTGATCATTTAGGGAAAGCATTTATCATTTTACCATTAAGTATTTCCTAGATAACTTTCATCAGGCTCACAAAGTTCTATCTTCTACTAGTACCGTGTTGTTTTTCTTTTTGAAAAATCAGGAACGGATAATGGATTTTTCAAATGTTTTTTCTGTATCTACTGATACGATGATATATTTTTCCTTTTTTGTTTTGTTAATAGGATGAATTATATTGCTTGACTTTAGAATATTACTCTAGCCCTGAATTCCTGGGATAAATCCAACTTATTCAAAATTTATTAACTTTTTAATATATTATTGGGTTTCAATATATTATAATGTCTTTTGTTTGGTATCAAGTAATTCTGATCCCATATTATGAGTTGGAAACTATTTCTCCTCTTCAATATTCTGGAAGAGTTTGTTCACGATTATTTCATTAAATATTTATGAGAATTATCAGTGAAAAAGCTGTCCAATCCTGAAGTTTTCTTTGTGGGAAGTGTTTTAGCCACAAAATCAATTTCTTCATACTTATAGGCTATTCAGATTATCTATCACTTCTTTTTTTGTTGTTGTTGTTGCTTCTGGAGCAAGTTTTAGTAGTATGTGTCTTTCAAAGAACTTGTCCATTTTACCTTAATAAGCATAAAGTTGTTCACATTATTTCCTTATAGTACTTTTAATATCTATTGACTTTATTGTGTTGTCTCCTAATTCCTGATATTGGTAAGTCATATTCTTTTTTTTCCCCGATCAGTCTTGTTTCAGACTTATCAATTTCATTGATCATCTCAAAGAACCGGCATATGGTTTCACTGATCTTCTACACTGTTGTTACTATTTTACTGATTTCTGCTTTGATCTTTATCATTTTTTTTTACGATAATATTTTTTTAAGTAATCTCTACATCCAACATGGGGCTTAAACTCACAACCCTGAGATCAAAAGTTGCATACTCCACCAAGCCAGCCACGTGTCCCTATCATTTTCTTTCTTCTGCTGGAACTTAATTCCCTCCTCTTAGTTTCCTAAAGTGGAAGGTGAAGTCAATAATCTGACACTTTTCTTCTTTTCTAATACAGGTATCCCCAACATTTCAAAAGTTTGCATTATACCCCTTGACTGCTATGAAATACCTACATTAGTACTTGTTTTTTGCTAACTAAAAGAAACTTGAAGGTTGCTTTTACCAAAAAAAAAAGCATTTGTTTTGCAGCAAGCTGTTATAGAGGCAGTGCACATCCCAAAAAGCCAGAGTGGCACCAAGAAGCTCCTTCCCTGGAATCTGCACTCAGTATTTCAGCATCAAGCTGCCATCACTTTGAACTGTCTGTGAGAATCTGTGCTGTACCTCAATTTATTCTGTGCAACCTTTAGCAAGATATGTCCTAAGTTATCAGAAAAACGTGGGAGGTTATTTTTGGGGTCTTAAATGCACAACATTTTTTCCCACATAAATTAACAGTAATTGTTTCTTTGCTTTATACCATTTTGGCTTAGGAAACGTTTTATATGAATGCTTTACTTTTAGACAGTAGGGGAAACCTATGTTGGTATTAAGTGGTATAAATTTTCCCATTAAGTACGCTTTAATTTAGATTCATCCCAGAAATTGGGATATGGTGTTTTAATTTCCATTTATTTAAAAATACCTTCTAAGTTAATTTTTTTTCTTGGTCCTTTGGGTTATTTAGACATGCATTATTTTCCCCACATTTGGGGATTTTTCAGAGGTCTTCTTGGTATTAATTTCTAGTTTAATTCCACTGAAGTTAGAGAACATACTTTGTATGACTTAAGTCCTTTTACGTTTATTGAAACCTATTTTATGGCCCCCAAATGGCCTTTCTAGGTAAATGTTCATTTGCATTTGAAAATAATGTGCATTCTGGTCTTCTTTGGTAGAATGTTCTAAAAATTTCAATCAAGTTCGTTGATATTGTTCAAATCTTCTGTAGTTATAATTTTTACCTACTTATTCTACCAATTATCAAGAAAGGGGTTTAGACATCTTCCACTTTACCTGTAGTTTTGTCAATTTCACGTTTCAAATCTATCAATTTTTTCTTTGTATCTTGAATCTCTGCTGCTAGGTCAATAAACATGTTTTCCTGATGAATGGATTCTTTATTATGAAATAACCATCACTGGGAATATTCTTTTTTCTGAAACTTACTTTTTCTGATATTAATATAGGTATTCCAGCTTTCTTTTTACTAGGGATAGCATATCTTTTTTCATCCTTTCACTTTTAATCTATTTGTGTGTTTTTATATAATTTTTATTTATTTCTTTGAGAGAGAGAGAGCATGCACACAAGTTGGGGACAGGGAAAGAGAGAATCTTAAGCAGGCTCCACACCCAGCATGGAGCCAGACCTGGGGCTCAATCCCACGATGCTGGGATCATGACCTTATCCGAAACCAGAGTTGAACGTTCAACCAACTGAGCCACCCAGGAACCCCTGTTTTTGTATTTAAGGTACATTTCTGGAAGACTGCATGTATTGGTTCCTACTTTTTCATCCAACCTGTCAAGCTGTTCCTTGTAACTGAAGGTTTCTAGCCATTTGTACCTAATACAGTATAGGTTTACATCTGTTATTTGGTGACTACTTGTTCCATTGTCCTTTACTTGCCTTTTTCTTTTTTTTTTTTTTTAATTTTTTTTTCAACGTTTTTTATTTATTTTTTGGGACAGAGAGAGACAGAGCATGAACGGGGGAGGGGCAGAGAGAGAGGGAGACACAGAATCGGAAACAGGCTCCAGGCTCCGAGCCATCAGCCCATAGCCTGACGCGGGGCTCGAACTCACGGACCGCGAGATCAACCTGGCTGATGTCGGATGCTTAACCGACTGTGCCACCCAGGCGCCCCTTGCCTTTTTCTTTTTAATGCCTTACTTTGGAGTAAGTATTGCTTTATGATTTTTTACTGCCTATCTTGGCTTATTAGCTATAACTCCTTGTCTTGTTATTTTATTGATTGCATTAGGGTTCATAGCATATATCTTCAACAGAGTCTAACTTCAAGTGATATACTACCAACCTTAATTGATATACTACTTCATGTACAGGTTTCTCCTACTATCAGAAAGTAGAGTGTTCTTACGAAACCTTTTATAAGCTAAAATGGCATAAAGAGAAGAAGCAATTACCATTTTGTAGAAGTGAAAACTGTCTTTGAATTTCTTTTGGTTAGCAAAAACAGGTACTAATGTACGTCTTTCGTAAAAGCAAAGAGGCATAAAGCAAACTTTCAGATAGCCTGAAACCTATTTATAGTGTACGAGTTTATAACAGACTTCCATTCCTTTCCTCCCAGCCTTTATGTTACTGTTGTAATACGTTTTACTAATACATGTTACAAACCCTCAAATACATTTTATTTTTGTATAAACAAATGTTATTATATTACATATATCATTATAATGCGAAAAATAATCTTTTATAGTTACTTCTATGATTACTATTTCTGATATTCTTCAATACTTGGTGTAGATCTTTCCTCTGGTTGAAGGACTTCCTTAAACATTTCTTGTACTGTGTGTGGGTCTGCTGGTGATTTCTGAAAAAGCATTTTGTCTTTGTTTTTGAAACATATTTCCACTGGATATAAAATTCTAGGTTTGACAGTTGTTTTCTTTCAGTGTTTTAAGGATACTGTCTTCGTATTGTTTCTGATGAGAAAGTTACTGTCATTCTTATCTTTATTCCTGTGTGTAACATCTTTTTTCCTCTGGTTGCCTTTAAGATTTTCTCTTTATCACTTGCTTTAATAAAAAAAAATGTTTATTTATTTTTGACAGAGAGAGAGAGAAAGAGAGAGAAAGAGAGAGAGAGAGAGAGAGAGAGAGAGAGAGAGAGAGAGAGAGAACAAGAACATGAACAGGGGAGGGGCAGAGAGAGAGGGAGACACAGAATCCAAAGCAGGCTCCAGGCTCTGAGCTGTCAGCACACAGCCCAATGTGGGGCATGAACCCACAAGCCGTAAGATCATGACCTGAGCCAAAGTCGGAAACTTAACTGACTGAGCCACCCAGGTGTCCCTCTAATGCTTTGATCTCAATGTACCTTGGTGTCATATTTTACTGTCCTTGGAGTTTGATGAGAATTTTGAATTTGTAAGATTATAGTATTCAATGAATTTGGAAAATTTTTAGACATGGTTTCTTCAAATATTTTCTTCTAACTCTACTACTTCCTTTATATACTCTAATTATGCCTACATCAGCTCTACAGTTCACTGAGGTGTTTTTCTTTCTTTATTCCTTTTGTTTCATTTTGGATGGTTTCCACTGCTATATCTTCAAGTTCATTAATCTGCAATGTTAATCTGCTATGAATCCTATCTAGTGTATTTTTCATATTGAGTTTGTAGTTTTCATATCTAGAAGTTCACTCTGGGATTTGTATCATATAGGTCTCTATTAAACTTTTTAAAAACATGGAATATAGTCAACTATCCTAACTATCCCATTACTATCCTGATGTCCTTGTCTATTAATTCTAACATATATGTCAGTCTTCATCAATTGATTCTTCTCATTATTGGTCCTGTTTTCCTCCATGTTTGCATGCCAGGTACTTGTATGAATTTTATCTTGTTGGGTGCCAGGTATTTGTGCATTCCTAAAAATATTTTTGAGTTTTCTTCTGTTTAGAGATTTTCAGGTTCCATATGCAAATCATATGCAACCAACGATTTAGTGAAATTAGTATCAGATTGGTAATACTTCTGACCAAAACTAAAAGATCAGTAACATTTTATAAAACCAAGTCACCTATAATCTGTGGTATATTCTATAGCACATTTATGATTGTAGATCCTACCTGAACATCTTTAGTAGAAACTGTAAGATATTATCACTTTGTATTATTACAAAAGGAAGACGAAAAAAAAGAAATCAAAGATGCTATGATAGCACAGGTGAGATTTTCTCATCCCTTTAAAATCAAATCAAAACACGACCATTTCTGCCATACTTCCTACTTTGTATAACTTACCATAAAGATTTTTAAGATAAAGATATGTTCAAAAACCAGAGCAGTTACTTGTAAATAATTTGATCCTTTTGGGTTGTGCTTTTGTTTGGAAGGTCCAGAATGTGTTCAGTCTAGTGCTAATTATCCCCCCACTACTGAGATGAAACCTTACTGAGTACTCAATGTTCTGTTACTCATGAGGTTTTCCACCTGGCTGTTGGGAGTCAGGCAATATTCTTGGCTCTGTGTGAACTTCTGATACTGTTCCTTTTCATTGTTTTGGATTATTGTTTTCCCAGACATTGAGTAGTTTCTTCACATGTATATGCCAATCAGTACTCTACCAAATACTTGAAGGAGACTCTGATTTCTGGGGCTCTCTCTGCATGTAGCTCCTTTTTTGGTGTTCTGTCTTATGAACTCCAGCTATTTTGTTCTCCCCAGACTCTCACCTCTACCTTTTCAACTCAGCCTGGCTAGGATATCCCTCCCTGTGCCACAGTCTGGAAACCCTCTCAATGCTAGGAGTTAAAGTAATTATTAGGTTCACCCTATTAATTCCTTTCTCTTAGGGCTCACTTTTCTTTCACTGACTTAAGTCCAGTTTCCTGAAAACTGTTGTTTTATGTTTTTCCTGGTGTTTGTTTTCTTCAAGTGGTAGGGTAAATCCATTTCAATTATTCCATTTCAATCACAAATGGAAGTAAAGTCTTGATGGTTTTCATTAGTTTTTAAAATATATTTTTTTAATCTATTTGGTACCAGTGCCCAAGGCCAAAATTTTATTACTTCACTTGGATTACTGTAGTTGCTTCCTCTAATTGCCTTCTTTGTCTAGAGTTTTGTCCCCCTTAAATTCTTCCTCCACATAGTGACCTGAGTAATGTTAAGTGAAAGACACTTATTTTAATCCACTTTAAAAATCTGTTAATAGTCCCATTTCCTATAGGATAAGATTAAATTTCCTTAACACAACATATAAGCTCTTCATGACTTAAGTCTGCAGAACTTGTTAGTCACCTCCACATGCCAAACTGTAGATGCCAGCAATGATGAATTGTACCTACTTTTCATCCATATCATGTTATTTCTTTGTGCATTTGCTTACGTTATTACCTCTGCCTTTCTCTTCTTCCTCTCCAGCTGATTTTTCATTCTTAAAGTTTCTCCTCAGGTGTCACCATATTGAGGAAGTATCACCCCTTGGTTTTGGTTAGGAGCCTAACACTTGTGCACACCTTTATAACTGTAACTTAATATGCTATAATATAATCATGTCTGTGGGTTGGTCTCCTGCTATACTGTAAGCTATCTGAAAGCAAATTTTTTATCTTAATCAACTTTGGGAACCCAATGACAGACACATAGTTGACACTTTAGACATTTAATAAATCCATACTGAACTGGAAGAATCAATTATTATAACTGTGTAAAATTCTTTTTCCATTTTAATCTGGAAAAACTGTCTATCAGTTCTTTTATGCCATTCTAAGAAAAGCACCTGGCATAATGGTAAGCTTGCAGTTTGCTAAATAAATGTATGATTAAGCATTTTTTTATTGTGGTCTCAATATTTTTGTTCAGATAGCACCATAAATATTTCTTCTCTAAGCCTGAGATTTGTCTACAAACTTCTTAAGCTCTAAGATACCAATTCAATAATTAATTTCCAGTCTTTTATGGTATTTTATATTCTTTTTTCTGAAAGACAATGGTAGTAACAGAGTTCTTGAAGTATCATGTACAAGTCATAAGTAATTGATTTCAGCAAAATTGGAATAAAACTGGTAATACTTCTGTACCAAAAGTTAAAAATTATAAATACTTTAATAAACACTTTGTAAAACCAAATCACCTGTTGATTTGTAGTATGTTCTGTAGCATAGTCATGACTGTAGATCCTATTTGAAGGTTGTCAGTTTGCAGTAAGTGTAAGAAATGATCACTTTGTAGTACTAAAAGAAGAGAAAAAAATTAAAACAAAGATTCTATGATACAATCGAGATTCATTTATTTTCAAAACCAAATCCAAGCATGACCATTTCTACTAAAATACCTGCCTTTGTATACTTTACAATAAAGAAGATTTTAAGATGGGCAGTTTCAGTAACCATAAAAAAGTGATTCCATTTTATGAAAGTTATAAACAGAAAGCATCCACAAATACTACCCTAAGACTCTACTGTTATCTCCCATTAAATGAGAAATAAAACAAAACATATCCTAAATTCGAATCTTTCTAGCAATAAACTTCAGTGGATAAAATCAAATTTCCTGTGAAGAAAAGAGAATATGAAGGAATGGAAAAGGTACATGTGACTGTAAACAGTGGCTTACATCCTTAAAACAATTGTTATATAATATACCATGTTTGCTAACATTTTGTCTTAAATAATAATGAAATTATCATTTACAAAACAACGTTTGTTTTTATTGGTTTATAATTTTTAGGTTCTGAGAAGCCAGTTTTGAAGACCTGACACTGGATGCTTCTGTAAGTTGCTTAACCTCTCAGAACTCCCATTTCTTCAACTGTAAAACAAGAATAGCTCTCTCATAGACTACTGCTGAATGTCCTACAACCTACCCTACTGAATAGGTTCCCAGTAAATGTCAGTTTCTACTCCCTTCTCCATTAACTGATCAGAATTACAATTAAAGTGGGATCAGGTGTGCAAGCAAGGCAATTCTGTGAATACTATCCTAGCTTCCACAAAACAACTTTACTCTTTGCCTCTTCTTTCTCCTGAAAGAATATATTGATTTCTTTCACATACTAATTAGTTTTTCCATTTACAAAGTCCAATATTTCAATATTTTACTAAACATCAATTTTTTTAACATTTAGCAACTTCAAAAAAAAATTCCACTATTAAATATTTCTATAGCTTCTTATTTTCTATTACTTCAACAGTAAAAGACTTTTTTATAACTGGAATAAGTATATTATTTTCTTTTTGTCTACTTAAAGATGTTTTATTAGTAACTCTTTAATTAATTAATTAATTTCAGAGAGAGAGAGAGAGAGAGAGAGAGAGAGAGAGAGAGAGAGAGGGCGTAAGTGAGTGAGGGGGAGACAGAGAGAGAAAAGCAGGACTCAACTGAAGTGGGGCTTGTGCTCACCCAAAGCAGGGCTCCAGCTCACTCAAAGTAGGGCTAGAACTCACGAACTGTGAGATCATGACCTGAGCCAAAGTCAGATGCTTAACTGACTATGCCTTGCCCTTAGTAACTCTTTGTAATTCTGAATTCACTGAACTCGTGATATGCTGTGTGTGTGTGTGTGTGTGTGTGTGTGTGTGTGTGTGTGTATGAGCTTATCTTTTTTCTACACTGGAAAAAGTCATGCTAAAATAATTTTAGTCATTCCATTTTATTTTTACACTGTTTTATATTATTACATAATTTATTTTTGGAGCCTCTGTTCTGTTTTTCAAGTGTAGTTGTTTTTATTGTGAGATAACTATTTGGTCCCCCAAACAAAAATACTTGTGCCCATTTAATTAACCTTCTTATAATGAATGCTTCAAACCTTCACAAGAGTAGAGAGAATAATATCATGATTCTACATGCATTCAACTTTAACAATGATCAACTTATGACCAATCATCTTTCACCTAGCCTATCCACTTCCAGCCTCCCATTTTATTTTGAGCTAATCCAATACATCAATTATTTTATCCACAAATACTTCAACATATACTCCCAAAAGATATGATTAAAAAATAAAACATAACCATATCTAAACTGAATAATGTTTTTCTTTTTAATATTTATTCATTTTTGAGACAGAGACAGAGCGTGAGCAGGGGAGGGGGAGAGAGGGAGACACAGAATCTGAAACAGGCTCCAGGCTCCGAGCGGGGCTCATGAGATCATGACCTGACCATGAAATCATGATCAAGACCTGAGCCGAAGTCGGACGCCCAACCGATGGAGCCACTCAGAAGCCCCGAATAATGATTTAATTTTATCAGATATCCAGTCAGTGCTCCAATTTCCAATTATTTTGTGGATTTTTAAAGTTTGTTTGAATCAAGATATAAATAAGTTCCACAATTACAAGTATTATACATAGTAACTGGTTATCTTTCAAATTTCTTTTAAACTATGGATCCTTTTTTTTCTTACAATTTATTTGTTGACAAAACTATATCAATTGTCTTAGGAGGTTCCCATAGTCTAGATTTGCTAACTGCATTCCTGGGGTGTAATTTACTGTTTCTCTGACCTTCTATAAATGGGTCATTGGAGCTAGAGGATCAAAATGATTCAGGTTTGAATTTTTGACATCTACATTTCATATGTGAGGTTATGCTGAGCCATTAGGAGGTACTTCTCAAATTTTGACAGTGATGGATGATTAATTCCTAAATCTGTTCACTTACTAACAGTTGTACAATGGCAATATCTATCTTACCTTTTTCACCTATTGGAATAGTTTTATAAAGAGAAATTTCTCCTCATCAAGACATAAGAAAAGGCAAGAGAAACTCTGGATTCTTCATTCACCAGTTTTCAAAATGAATTGGTTCCCTAGTAGACTTTAATGGTAATTTTTTAAATAGTTGATATATTTTTATCCTCAGTAGTTATTATCCTTATTACTGTTCTAATTTCCCACTTTTGGCTAATAGAAGCCTCCTTATTTTGGCTCCTGAATCCTTTTCACAGAATCCCAATAAATTGTGTGTGTGTGTGTGTGTGTGTGTGTGTGTGTGTTTATTAACTTGTTTTATTTTTTATAATCCCAATAAATTTTGCTTGCTTCCTTTCTATCTGGTATACAAAATACTTCAGGCTTACCTTGCATATTTTCTGTCTCAGACCTTTAGTCTGCCATTTCTATAAGAGCTAATTCTTTTTAGAGAGAAAGGTTATAGGAGACCCCAATTTTGTACCCATTTATTTTTTTGTATATGAATCTCACAACCATGTAATTTAGTTTTAATACAAACTTTATTGATATTTTAAATCTACAGAATAACCTGAGGAACAGTCACATTTGTTGTCATTACTATTTCTGGAAGAAAAAAACAGCATATTTTAAAAGTTATTCAAGTATTCTCTCTCTTGCTATCTCTCATTTTACTAGGCCTTTTACCACCCATTATAGTATAGTAAAACTAAGTACTTTATATTTTTGGTAAAACAGTTGTTTAAATTGAGAACTTTATAATATTTGTTTCATAATGGGAAATTAATAGATAATGCTTTAAAAGAAAAGGAAGTAACTAAGTATTTAAAAAAAAAAGAGAGAGAGAGAGAGAGTGGGAGAGAGACTATTCATCAGGGTTTCAGGGGACCTGGTTTCTGGGTCTACTTAGTTTCAAAAGGATATAACCACCCAAAGTATTAGTTTCAATAATTGTTGCAATAATTAGTTGCTGCCTTTGGAAAATGGGAAATGAAGTGAGGCACAAGGGCCAGGGTTTGTTTTTAACAATCCTTATAGAACTATTTGATTCTTTATGTGCATGCATAATATTCTGAAAAAATTAAATTAAAAATAAAAATTCAATTCTATTTTCACCTTCTAAAAAAAGTGTTCTTATATTTTTCTTATAGTTACATTTATCTTAGATTAAATATTTCAAAAGGATAGAATGTTGCCACAATTATCATTAAAGATTACTTCCCCAGTCTTAAGAAAACATAAAACACATGTTTATATTTCTCAAGTGTAGAAATATCCTATAAAATAAGTATCAAGTTCAGTAAAATGTCAATATATAAAAGCTTACTCCTACATGAATAGTTAGGCTATGAATTAAATCATATATGCTCTGTACATAGGGATTTCTCTCACACTAAATCTAAAATATATATGCAATCTTTGGAGCTTGGAAAAAACTTTTTCCCTAAGTTGTTAAAATTATCATCCAAAGAAGACTTCCAGATGGCCAACCGACACATGAAAAATGCTCAACATCACTCATCATGAGGGAAATACAAATCAAAACCACAATGAGATACCACCTCACACCTGTCAGAATAGCTAACATTAACAACTCAGGCAACAACGGATGTTGGCGAGGATGCAGAAAAAGAGGATCTCTTTTTCATTGTTGGTGGGAATGCAAATTGGTGCAGCCACTCTGGAAAACAGTATGGAGGTTCCTCAAATAATTAAAAATAGAACTACCCTATGACCCAGCAATTGCACTAGTAGGTATTTATCCAAGGGATACAGGTGTGCTGTTTTGAAGGGGCACGTGCACCCCAATGTTTACAGCAGTTCTATCAACAATAGCCAAAGTAGGGAAAGAGCCCAGATGTCCATCGATGGATGAATGGATAAAGAAGATGTGGTATATATATATACAAGTATACTTGCTGAGTATTACTCGGCAATCAAAAAGAATGGAATCTTGTCATTTGCAGTTATGTGGATGGAACTAGAGGGTATATTATGCTAAGCAAAATTAGTCAGAGAAAGATAAATAGCATATGACTTCACTAATTTGAGGACTTGAAGATACAAAACAGAGGAACATAAGGGAAGAGAAGCAAAAATAATATAGAAACAGAAAAGCAGACAAAATATAAGAGACTCTTAAATATGGAGAACAAACAGAGGGTTATTGGAGGGGTTGTGGGGGGGATGGGCTAAATGGGTAAGGGGCATTAAGGAATCTATTCCTGAAATCATTGTTGCACTATATGCTAACTAACTTGGATGTAAATTAAAAAATAAAACTTTAAAAAAAATTTAAAAATTATCATTAATCCTTATCTTTGATTTGCTAAATAGTAAGAGCTAAGAAAAAATTATATTTAAATAATATTTAAGCAATTTTCTCCTTAATATTCACATCGTCAATGTTGACTATTTAAAACTGGAATGTACAGATGGGCTTTTATTTTTTTGTTGTGTGTGGTTATTTCAACGTAGGTTCATTTAACTGTGGTTATCTGTATAGTTAATGAGATATTTATTTTTAGAAAAAAAAAAGCTGTTAGCAGGTACTTTACAATGATTATCAGTTACCTTAAAAATCTTTTCTCTTACCATTTTGGATGAGTTGAACATGGCCTCCCAAAAGCCAGAAGAGAGAATCAGTCACAATTTGGAAAAAGCGTAGTAATTCATCTTTTTCTTCACCCTTAATACACATAACACACACACAAACCCAATTTACTTTTCTGTAATTGCTTTATTTAAAAAAAAAAAAAAGAAGAGAAACTTCTCTCGGGGGGAATCAAGAGAACCTGGTTGCTGGATCTTAGTTATTTATGATTTTGTAGCCTTTAGTTTCTTAATTTATAAAACTTGTGTTATAGGCTGGTGATACCTACCTACTCTACTTACTAGAGAAATGGTTGTTACCCAGAGGTCAAATGAGACAATATATAAACTGTATAAGAACTACAAGTTGATATATTAGGATTTCTCAACACTGGCTATGCATCAGAATCACTGTGGAGCTTTTTTTTAAATTAAATATAGTATATCCATGTACAGGCTTTAACCCAAACAATTTGAATCTCCAAAGTCAAAGTCTGAACATCTGTGTTTTTACAAAGTTAGGTGGCTGATTTGATTATGCAGTTAGGTTTGAAAATCACTGTTACATGCAAATGTAGATGTCAGCATGTAAAGCATTATTATTAGCACATTTCAGTTGCAGCTTCTAATCTATAACTCCATGAGAGCAGAGACCAAGTTACTTGGCTCTCCATTAGACACTCAGTGTCTAAAACAGTTCCAAACATAATAAGTGTTCAATCAGTATTTATTCTACAAATAAATGACAATTTTTTCTGATTCTTCCTTTCTGGAAAATAGGGTGATTAGTAGATTAGAATATATGTCATAATAGCAAATAAGAAACAGATTTTGTTCACAATTCTGTCATTTACTGGCCATGTAACTTCAGTGGAAAGTTGTATAAAGGCCACTAATTTTACCCAGGCCTTAAACATTTGTACTCTAGCACAAAAGTAATGATCACAACAGCAAAGGCATTATGATTGCAATGATTATTATAATAATAAAAGCATGTTCTTCCTATTACTTTAGCACAGGGTTGGGTAGGTGCTTAAATAGACATGTGCTAACTTAAATACAACAATAAAAAAAACCCAAAATCTAAAAAAGAAAGAAATGTCGCATTAGGTCAAGAAATACTTAGTCCAGTAAAGTGCCTTTGCCAGTTTCACCAAAAGACACAGCAAAAGAGCGTGGTAATCTTCATTGTTGTCAATCTCAAAGATAGTGCAGAGCCCTTAGACTTCCTTTTTTCCTTAAAAAACCCATTAGATAATGCCACCCATAAATTCATGGCTTCTGAGACTGGTTAACAAAATTCACCCTAAGTCACTTCAAAATTTTGGGGTAGGTATTTTTCTTATGGCAATATGTAAATGTATGTGTACATGTGTATATTTTAACCAGTCTGCAGTTTAGGCCAGATCATTCTGTGTACGTCCCACCATGTGATCTACTACCTATATGTCAGCTAATTAAAAAAAAAATTTTTTTTAATGTGTTTGGTTCTTTAGACAATGAGTTTGGCTTTTTTTTTTTTATGTTTATTTATTTTTTAGAAAGAGCACACATGTGAGCACATGAGCAGGGGAGGGGCAGAGAGAGGGAGACAGAGGATCCAAGCAGGCTTCACATTGTTAGTGCAGAGCCCAAGGCATATCTCAAACTCACCAGTGAACCGTGACATGAACCAAAGTTGGATGCTTAACTGACTGAGCCACCCAGGTGCCCCCAATATTTTTTTGATTGGGAAACACTTAGGTAGATAAAACTTATAAATTCAGTTTTCTTGTAATCTTTTTTTTTATTATTTGAGAAAGAGAGAGAGAGAATCTTAAGCAGGCTCCACACTCAGCACAGAGTCTGACATGGGGCTCGATCCCACCATCCTGGGAACATGACCTGAGCCAAAATTAAGAGTTGGATGCTTAACCGACTAAGCCACCCAGACACCCCTGTAATCTCCTTTTTATCTATTTTCATTTTGTTCTGTGGTAAAGTGGCCCTCTTTTGCTGTAGTTTACCCCCTTTAATGTATTACTGAGGAGTTTTCGTTTCTATACAAATACAATAAAGAATAGGAAAGTATTATGAAAAGTTTTAAAGGACTATATAAATGAAAAGACCGTAATTACTATTGCCCCTAATATTAAATAAAAATACTCTCAAGAAAACATAAAGCTGTCTTAATGGTCTGAGCTATTCATGAGATAGAAATTATTTTACAGGGACGCCTAGGTGGCTCAGTCGGTTAAGAGTCTGACTTTAGCTCAGGTCATGATCTCACAGTTTGTGAGTTTGAGCCTCCCCATCGGGCTCTGTGCTGACAGCTCAGAGCCTGGAGCCTATTTCAGGTTCTGTGTCTCCCTCTTTCTGCTCCTCCCCCACTCACACTCTGTCTCTCCTTCCAAAATAAACAAACCTTAAAAAAATTTAAAAGAAGGGGCGCCTGGGTGGCTCAGTCGGTTAAGCGGCCGACTTCGGCTCAGGTCATGATCTCGCAGTCCATGATTTCAAGCCCCGCGTCTGGCTCTGTGCTGACAGCTCAGAGCCTGGAGCCTGTTTCAGATTCTGTGTCTTCCTCTCTCTGACCCTCCCCTGTTCATGCTCTGTGTCTCCCTATCTCAAAAATAAATAAAACGTTAAAAAAAATTAAAAAGAATTTAAAAGAAAAAAGAAATCATTTTACAAAGGAGAAAACCGGTAACAGTGAAATCAAGTCATCTGCCCAAGAACCCATAGTTAATTTGTGGCACAGCCAGGAAAAGAAATCAAGTCTAACACAAATTCCCATAGTTTGTGCCGCTTTAACTGACTTGAATTAAGTCTAGAAATATATAAAATTTATTTATTGCTACCAACCTCAAAATGCCAATGGGAATGCTGGAAGAATTTGTGACCTATTACATAGAAAGCCTATATACTCTACTACTAAGTTAAATTCTCTGTCAACAATACTTTAAAACAAAATTTTTTTAATGTTTACTTATTTTTGAGAGACACACACACACAGTATAGGCAGGAGAGGGGCAGAGAGAGAGGGAGACACAGAATCCAAAGCCGGATCCAGGTTCTGAGCTGAGAGCACAGAGCCCAACATGGGGCTCGAACTCACAAACTGCGAGATCATGACCTGAGCCGAAGTTGGATGCTTAACCAACTGAACCACCAAGGTGCCCCTGTCAACAATACTTCTTATACTCAAACTACTATCTCATCCATATTGTATGTCTCATTCAATTTCATTCATAATTTTTTAATTTGTTGTTTTTTAAATTAAAAATAGAGCTGTCTTATGTTTCCTAAAGAAATATCTAAATATCTTGCCAACTTTATTAGCCTAGGTGTTAAGTATAAGACTATGTCTATTCTTTATACTTAAAGCACCTCAAATGAAATTTAATATCCCATGATGACCTAGTTATTTTTCTTCATAACTCTGAAAAGTTGTTAATCTGTTCAAAATTTAATATAGCAGTAGGCCAAATGTACATATAGCCAAGAAATATTACAAGATAAAGAAGTTTCAGCTGTGTACACTTACAACTTCTTTAAGTATTATAACTAAATTGATCTGATATTCACAGAACATTCCACACAACAAACAGAGTTCACATTCAATATACAGGCAGTCCTTACTTTTTGCATGGTACCATGTTAAATGAAACTTGTGCCATATCAAAATCTTTACATGTTTCTGATATGTATGAGTTTCAATCAAGATAGCACTGTGCAAAGCAAGGACTGCTTGTAATGAAACATTCACCAAGATAAAAGGGCCATAAAACAAGTCCGAAAAAATTTCAAAGGATTGAAATGACACAGAGTATGTTATCTGACCACAATAAAATATCAAGAAAATTCACTCATATGTGGAATTTAAAAATAAAACAATCATGGAGGGAAAGAGAGGGGCAAACCAAGAAAGACTCAACTATAGAGAACAAACTGATGGTTACCAGAGGGGAGGTGGGTGGGAGGATGGGTTAAATAGGTGATGGGGATTAAGGAGTGCACTTGTGATGAGCACCAGGTGTTATATGGAAAGTTGACTCACTAAACTGTACACTTGAAACTAGTATTACACTGCATGTTAACTAACTGGAATTTGAATAATAACTTTAAAAACAGAAAATTCTCAAATATTTGGATATTAAGCAACATATTTCTAAGTAATCTGTGGGTTAAAAAAAAATAGTACATACGGCATTTAGCATAATCCACCCAAGAAATACTTGCTGGACTTAGTAAGCCCTATGTTTGAGTTGAAATATTTTGACTACAGAAGATCTGAAAGATCAAACAGAAAGTTCACCTTTATTGTTCTGTGCCACAGAAGCTATTAGAAAAGTGCTGGGCCACAGAACAATACTTTCCTCTACTGTTAAGTAGGTGTATTTTAGAAAGATGCTATGGAAATAAATGTCTACGGGTACTGCTCAAAGTTGAGAAGCAAAGCAGATTCTTCAAAAAGTCATATGGTATACTTCAGCCAGCACTTTAAAATTTCACACATAGAGGCTTTTTTGGTTATAATTTCAAAAATGTTTGGATCCACTATTCTAATTGTACTTTCAGCCAAATACTGCACATGTGAAAAATAATGTGGAACATCTTCTCAAGAATTTTGGCTATTAAAATCCTGAATAAACACATATACCTTAGCTGCATTGATGAAACATGTTTGCAATCGCCTCCCCACAACCAGAAAATTTTCTGCAGCTGATGGAAGCAATTCATTGTAAAATTCCTCTGCATCTTCTCCTGGCTCCAAGCCCACACAGCAATGACTAAAATAAGAGCACAAGTCTGTGACTGTTTGTGTTAATTATAAATTTCAGTTGAATGATAGAGCTTCTATAGACAACACTGTGCCTTAATGAGAATTTTTAGTTATCTCTTTTGTTGTCAAGCCAATAAAGAACTTTTGCTGGAAAATTAGCATTACAACTTTCTGGAGAAGTAAGTCCAGTGGTGTGAACTTTGTCTGTACTGAGAGCTAGGACTCATATGTCCTAAAAACCTACTTGTCAGCTTTTCGGGAAACAAAATACACCTGATTCACAATAAAGAGAAACAAGGCAAGTTTTCAGTGAATGAGCTATAAACACTCTAAAAGCAATACAATACCTTGGGAGTCTAATTCATGAAAAACATTTGTGTTGATACCTTTGAGACATCTGATAGCTGAAAAATACCCAGGGTAGGATTAGTCTACAAGGGACAGATGAAGAAATCAAATACTCTAATACCAATTCTACTCTCCAATAGATCTATTTTCTTAAACTGCAAAATATCTGACTACACATTCCTTATATCAGAAGAGTAAACCACAAAAACCTTGCTTTATTAGGGACACTTTACAATTTATGTTAAAGTAGATAAAGTCATTTAGAGAAATGAGTCCTCTTGAAACTTCACATAAAAGTCACTCCCTAGTTATGAAATGGGTATATTCAAAGCTCTTGATAATAAAAAGTATTGGTGTAGACTAATACTAACAAGAGTCCCCAACCCAAGACTGATCTCTAATGAGTAAACACTGCTGTTAGAGGCTTTTCAACATGTGAAGATGACACTGATAAGCAATAGTGACTACATATGAGTATGCTAAAATTTAGCTGGTTAACACTCAATGTACTTTTGTTTTTGCACATCAATCCTAAAATTTATGGACAAACATTCACATGTATCAGTTTCTCTTTTTACTTTTGTTCCTAAAAATTATTTAAGAGTACCTACTTTGATTGTGGACATTAATTTAAAAAATTATGTTTTTTGTATATACACAAACATGGGGATTTTTTTTTTTTATATTTTTATTTTTGAAGGAGAGAGACAGAGCATGAGCGGGGAGGAGCAGACAGAGAGGGAGACACAGAATTCGAAGCAGGCTCCAGGCTCTAAGCTGTCAGCACAGAGCCCGATGTGGGGCTCAAACCCACAAACTGAGATCATGACCTGAGCTGAAGCTGGACGCTCAACCGATTGAGCCACCCAGGCACCCCATATGTGGGGATTTCTTAAGACTTGGATTCCACCAAGATATGTGTATCTGTTAATAGTTTTTTCTAACTATACACATTGAATCCAGCCTTTATGTAGTAACAAATTAGGAATGAGCAGTTTTGAAAGGTAAGATTCCAATTAGTAATACAGGTGTTTAGTTACTTAATTAGAAAGTGGCTTAGGCACTGAGAACAATTGGTTTATTTTATTATCTCCTTTAAAAATAAAAGATTTTGATCTTCTAAATTTTATGGACAGGATTTTGGTTACCTAATGAAATATACAATTGAGATAGCTAAATCAATACAACATAAAATGACTAGCTTTTGTATCTGTTCTCCTATAGTACTTTGCTTACATCTTTCATCTTAGCACCTATTTCATTTAGCCTTGTATGATAAAGTCACATGACTGTCATCCCATGTCTACTGTAAGTTTTTCCAGTATAGAGCCAGTGCCTTAAAAATCTTCATTTCTTCATATATTCCTTAGTGAATAAAGAGTCTGTTAAGTACTTGGGACTCAGTGGTGAGCAAAAGACATGATCACCATCTTCACAGGACTTATGTAGCAAAATTTTAGATAGTGAAATATTCACAAATACAGTTACAAAGAGTAATATATGGTATAAAGGAGGAAAAGTACAACCATAACCTACCACAGAAGGTTGCCAATTCTTGTTAAGCAGATGAATAAAGAGAAGCAAATGTTGAAAATAAGAATCTACTACTATATCCCTCAAGAACAGGAGGACTCATTGCTTCATTTTACCTTAATATCTGTGTAAGCTGGGAAATTGTAGTCCAACCACCCTGGATTCGAGAATAATCTTGACTGAGGACCAAAAGGCAATACTGAATGAGGTCATAACAATATATATCTTGTTTTATTTTCTTCAACTCTGAGCTTCCTAAAGGTGTGTTGTTTATTATTTCTAAGGCAAAAGAAAAGAAGATATACTTATTTCTGCTCAATACATCCAAGACTTTTGTATTTTTATAGTTTGAATAATAACTAAAATTACTTTAAAAAGGAAACATAGCACTTTCTTATCACAATGTTAAGATTTTTCTGAACAAATCAGAAACAAATGCTAAAACTATACCCATGATTGAATTGTTTTGTTCCTTAAATAGTGTTAGCCAATCACAAAAAGATTTTCTTACCTTTTAACTTCAACAGTATAATAGGGACGTTCTGCTCAGGACTGTTTGCAACTTCGGCAGCTAGAGATAAGATCCTTGGGTCTGTACCTGTTGGTTTCATTTCTTATCGCCTATATTTTAACAGAATCAGAAAGATAAAGGTCAAACAGCCCTAAAACATTTGCTCCCTAAATAATGTTTGAAAAATAGTTTCAATATAAAATTTGTTTTGTTTGCTTTGAGAAGTGAAGGATAGATTTTTCAATTTCTTCCTTACAGGAGATTCTAATGTTTCTAATTGGAAAACCTATAAAGAGCTAGAGACTCCTATAACTTACTATGACAGCTACAGCAGGTATTATTTATCACGCACTGGGAGTCAGGAACAGTGCTAGATACTCCACATTCACTCTCTCTAATCTGCACAATAATCCTGAGATAGAAATTAATTTCTTTGATCATAAAAGAGACACTGAATGTGCAGAAAAGAGCTAACATAGCTTGAGACAAAGTTGGCCCTTGGCTGGTGCCAAGACTGGCCCTTGGCTGGTGAACTTGGATTTCAGAAGGGTTTCCACCATTCCCTAACAAGAGTGGCTCACTGTACCTAAAGTGTTTGTGAAAACAATGTGATTTATGCAGAATGCCTGCTCTCATTCCAAAAGCTTGGAATTCTGGTACTTGGTAGTAGACGATGCCTATATGACCACCTCCAATAAAGACCCTTATCACTGAGTATCTAGTGAGCTTCCCTGGTAGACAACACTTCAAAATGTGACAGTTCATTATAGGAAGAATTAAGTGTGTCTTATACGAACCTACTGGGAGAAGACTTTTGGAAATTTGCACCTGTTTTCCTCTCGATTTTGCCCCATTTGCCTTTTCTCTTTGCTGATTTTGCTTTGTATCCCTTCACTGTAAATCACAGCCACAAACACGACTATATCCTAAGAGGTGTTAGCCCTCCCAGTGAATCACTGAACCTTGGGTTGGTCTTGGGGATCCTCAACACACAACTCAGAAATGGGACGTAATTATAAGATAACAAAAGCTTATTAATAAATAGCATAGTAAATCAAATTATCTTTGTTATTATTATTATTATCCTCATATTAGTGTAGTCTTGGCTTCAGGAGTAGAATCCTGTGATTCATAACTTACATACAACACTCAGTGCTCATCCCAACAAGTGCCCTCCTTAATGTCCATCACCCATTTTGCCCACCCACCCATCAACCCTCAGTTTGTTCTCTTAGGGTTTGCCTCCCTGTCTCTTCTCTTCTTGTTCCTTCCCTTCCCCTAAGGTCTTGTTAAGTTTCTCAAATTCCACACATGAGTAAAATCATGTGTTATCTTTCTCTGACTTATTTTGCTTAGCATAATACCCTCCAGTGCCAACCAAGTTGTTACAAATGGCAAGATTTCATTCTTTTTCATCACCATAAAATCAATTACCTTAAAATTAAATATAAGACACATCCCAATTCAATTTGCTGTTTACCACACTCAAAGCTCAACGGTATCATTTAACAAAAAGTACAATCTTCACTTACAATAAAAGCCAACATATATTAAGTATTTTACTATGAACTAAGCACTGTACTAAGTGCTTTTGCACACATTATCTTACTTCTCACAAGACTATGAGGTAGAGGCTGTAATCATCTCATTTTACAGATATGAAAAATAAACTTTGAAGGAACCTATCATGGTTCCACCAGCATCTGGTGGAGTCCGTATTCAAATCCAGATCAGTCTGACTCCAAAGTCTGTGGTTTTAGATACAATGTTCATTATATTCCCTTCCATGTAAAATAATAAAAAACACAGATGACATACTTTTAACTCACTTATTTTTAGGTATTATTCTTCAAAATTGGCACCAAAACTGCCCTTTATATTGAGGAGTTGGCCATAAGCATCGAAATGTCATCCCTTTTAGATAAAATATAAATCATTAAAATATAAATTTTCTGAACATATTTCAAAGAAAGTCCAGCACAACTCCTGGTGTCACTCCTGTCACACAGTAGGCATACTACTTCCCAAGAGAGTGGATACAGTTATCTCACTCTTTCCAATGGTTGCATTATGCTATCTTCCTTTGTAAGAGTGCATCAAAATATATTTAAACCATTCCCTCTGTTGGGAGGTCATTCAGAGTATGCTATTACCAGCAATGCTGCAATGACTATGAATGTACACATCTTTACGCACTCATGCTAGTATCTTGCAGGATGAATTTCTCTTGAAGTCAGATGGCTGGGTGGCAGGATATAAATTTTTTAAATTTTGATTAGATGGTACCAAATTTTTCTTTGAAATATGTGTTTCAAATTATACTTCCTCTAACAACATATGACGGTGTTCTTTTTACTATGCCCTCACTGATACATACTGCTATCTTATACATTTCTACCAATCTACTAGATGGAAAATGATATCATCTTTAATTTGTATTGCTTTGATTATTAGACAAGTTAGGCACATTTCATGTTCACTGGTTATTTCTTCTTTCATATATTTTCTATTCATATCCTTCAACAATTTTCCTACTGGATTATTCTTTTGTAGAAGCTTTCAGCTTTTCTTTTTTTTTTTTTTTTTTTTTAATTTTTTTTTTTCTCAACGTTTTTATTTATTTTTGGGACAGAGAGAGACAGAGCATGAACGGGAGAGGGGCAGAGAGAGAGGGAGACACAGAATCGGAAACAGGCTCCAGGCTCCGAGCCATCAGCCCAGAGCCTGACGCGGGGCTCGAACTCACGGACCGCGAGATCGTGACCTGGCTGAAGTCGGACGCTTAACCAACTGCGCCACCCAGGCGCCCCTTTCAGCTTTTCATATATGGATATGAACCTTTATCTTTTATACTAAGTGTAAACAATTTATGTCATTTATTTTTTTTAAGTTTCATTATGGTGTCTTCACCACAGTTTCACAATTTTCACGTAGTTGAATATAACAATCTTTTCTTCTATGACTTCTACTTTGGTATCATTCTTAGAAGAGTCCTCCTTAACCCTAAGAGTTGAAATACAGTCTCTCAGACTCTTAAATATGGAGAATAGAGGGTTACTGGAGGGGTTATGGGAGGGGGGACGGGCTAAATGGGTAAGGGGCATTAAGGAATCTACTCCTGAAATCATTGTTGCACTATATGCTAACTTGGATGTAAATTAAAAAAATAAATTAAATAAAAATTTAAAAATAAATAAATAAATAAATAAATAAATAAATATAGTCTCAACTTTTTTCTGGTGCGTTTATGGGTTTGTTTTAGTTAGATATTCATTTACTTATATCTTTATATATTCAATACACATTTAAGTTATTTGTGAATGGTGTAAGACAGAAATATAACAATATTTTTTAAGTTAGATGAGGATATAGATTTGTGGAAAAGAACAAATGCATACAGCTGTTATAAATTCCTGAGGTAATATGTCATCAGTAGACCTAAACAAAGCAATGTGAAATGTCACTTGGGGTATTTTCCAACTCTATTTAGTTCATTAACCTGTTTGGTTAGTTTTTTTTGGTTTTTTCTTTATTCCTGGACTCGTACAACCTGGTTCATTTTAATACGTTTGGTGAAAATTCACACTAGAAGGTAAGTTTCATGACAGCAAAGCTCATACCATCCTTGGTGGCTGCCTTCTTATCTCTCTGGCTCACTGCCATATTCCCAGAGACTAGACTAGTGCCTTTGCCCATACCTGGTAAGTACTTAATAAACATATGTTGAAAGAATGAATGAATACACAAACTTTGGGCACTCCAAAAGTCAATTTCTTGACTCTGCTTTTCTCTTTATTAGGATTATGGAAACCTCAGATTTCTAATTGGAATCTTTTTCATGTAAAATAGGCTTAAAGCACTGTTGCTGCACTCTGGCTAACATAATAAAAGATCACTGAAACATTATCATCATCACCAAACGTGTGTAGAGCACTATGTTAGATGCATAGATCACAAAGATTTTATACAGGACAGAGTCCCTGTTCATGTGTCGGTTGGGAAAGAAAAGTACACACACACATATACGTATATGTAAAATAATTATATAAAATATTTTAAGTGCCAAATAGATGACACAGATGATAAGAAAACAGACCAGAGAGTCAGAGGACTGGGCTTCTCTGAACCAGTTTTCTTACCAGTAAACAAAATTCCTACTTTCTAGAATAATTCAAGATTTAGAAAAGAAAGCAGAAACCAAGGATGGTTCTAAAATGTTGCCAGATAATAGAGTTATACTTCAATAACGATAACCATTTGGAGACCTTTATGTGCTGTGAATTGTTTTAAATCCATTCATGTATTAATTCATTTAACCCTCTTAACAACTCTAAGGAATAAGCACTATCATTCCCCCCACCCCTAATTTTAACGATGAGTATACTTTAGTTTTCATGAAGTCACACTGTAAAGTATGAAGCTAGGGTTCAAACCCAAAAATTCTGGCTCCAGAACCTGAAGCACTTAATTACCACACCAAACAGTCTGAATACACTTTATAAAAGAATTTACACAAGCAGATAGGTTTAGGGAAACACATTCACCTACTTGCCTAGAACAATAAATTGACAAATTTGGCTACGGTATAGGTTAAGCAACGGGGTAGAGTTTGATTACACACTTACCCTGAAAAACAACCACCCGTTATGGCAACCATCTGTAAACTTTCTCTTGGGTGCTTCTCTTCTAATATAACACTTCCCTCATCTTTACCATTAAACTCATGAACTTTTGACAGGACAAAACAAACAAACAAACAAACAAACAAAACAAGTATTTTTCAATTATTAATGCTATTACCCTGTTGCACAGCACGAACTCTGACCTTGATCTTTTGGGAATTTCGTCTTCCTGGTCGTGCCGTTTACTGCCTCCAAAGATCACTGTGAAGGAAGTAAATAAAAGAAGGCTACCGAATGCAATCTCGTTGCAACTGATTCTAAACACCGTGATTTCTAACTTGTAATCTCCCCCCCCCCCCCCCCCCCCATTCCTCTTCATCCCGTCTCGATCCTAATACTCCCGAGAACTTCCTCTGGAACAGAAATCAGGAGTTGATTGCCGAGGTAACGGCGTCGCCTCCAGTCAAGTTCAAGGTCTGAGGTCGCAGGCTCCTTCTCTCCGGATTCTAGACCCAGCTTCCGTGCTACCAGGCCTTGGGGCAAAACACCAGGCCTTGTGCCCCGCTTCCGCCCCTCCCCGGGCCTCAGTTTCCACTAGACATCTCCACAGAAAAAGCACAGATACTCCCGTTAGGAACTCCTAAGCACCGGGATACTTGGCCCAGAACCCCACCAGGCCTCCCAGCACCCGGGACTCTCACTCTCCCCAGTCGCCACCTCAGGCGGGTTACCTCACCCGGTCTTCGCGTTCTTCCTCCGAAGGACCCACCTCCCACCACGCACCTCAGCTGCGCAGCCTTTCCCAGGCGGCTTGCGTCGCAACGCGGGAAGGGGTCTGGAGGCGGGACCAGGATCCTCGGAGCTAGGGGGCGGGGCGCCCTTCTCCACGCAGCCAATCAGCACGCGAGAGGCTTCTGGGGGGCCGCGCACGTCGGGCGCGGGGCGGAGTCTGGTGGCTGCCCCGGCCTCAGCAAGTGCAGCTGCTTCAGGATGAGGTGGCAGATGACAGTGAGCGCAGGTGGCGGAGGTAAAGTCAGAGCCAGGGGATAATGATGAATGGAGCTGCGGGACCCTCGCGCATCGATCATCGCGAGCGGGTTCTCAAGTTAGGCGAGAGTTTCGAGAAGCAGCCGCGCTGCGCCTTCCACACTGTACGCTGTGAGTGAGGACGATCCCCGGGAGAAAGGGGGACCTCTGGGGATGGGGACGTGGAGACATTAAACTTCTCGGAATTGTGATCCCACAAACCTCCTTACTCTGCTGGAGAATGGGGTGACCGGCGCTAACCGCTGTCCTGCCTGGAGTCCTACGGGTTTGGTGGAAGAAGCCAGAGTTGAGCAGGTGTCGGTTGTAAACCCTGGGCAGAGAGATTCAAGTGAGACCAACAAGCAGAAAGGGAAACTTTGTGGAGGAGATCCGCAGGGGTGACTGTGGAGACGACGTGACTGGTGTATAATGCAGAGGTGATAGGAAGGTAGTTAGGTGACAGATGGAAGGATGTAAAGGACCGAACAATTATGCAGGGTGAAGGTAGTACCTTGAGGCTGGTAGGGAAATATTCCCTCCCTTCTTCACTTTTTCTGTCGCTGACTGATGAGAGAGTTCTTGTTTAGTGTGTTCCTGGGTAGGTATTCTAAACCATTCCAGTAATCTGTAGCTCTTTTGGACCCCTGATTTCGTTCAGCTATCAAATACTGATTATCAAAGTCTTGGAGGGTGTGTTATGCATTTCTTTTTTAGAAAGGTATTTACTTCCCTATTATCTCTCCTTTTGATTTCCTTTTGATTGTCCTCTCGAAGTAGTTCTGGTAAATTACACTCTGTAATGTTCAGGTAGAAAAAAGATCTCTTTTGCTTTAATAGTTGGATGGTATAGATTCCAGGAAGGAAAATATAGCATATTATGATTTGGTATGTAAAACATTTCATTCTTTGCATAATAACCCTCAGAATTATAGAGCGGAAAGGAAACTTTGAGATCTTTGAATCATAACCTCTTATTTTTCTGTGGCAAAATTGTAAAGTAGCTATTTTTTCACTTCCTTTCCCCTGTCCTGTTCTTCTTTAGTGTCTCATCATTCCACCTTTCTCACTCATCGTGTTCTTAGACTGTCCAGAGATCTCCATGGTTTTTGCTCTGAGATTTTCCATGTTTCAATCAAAACACCCCATTAAAACTCAACTTTCTTGAGACACCTTGGTGGCTCAGTTGGTTGAGCGTTGGACTTCAGCTCAGGTCATCATCTCTGGGTTCATGATTTCAACCCCATCTCTCAGGGTTGCTGCTGTCAGCACAGAGCCAGCTTTGGATCTTCTGTCCCTCTTTCTCTCCATCCTTCCCCTGCTTGCACTCTCTCTCTCAAAAATAAACATTAAAAAAAAAAAAAACCCTCAACATTCTCCAGAAGTTTGGTTAAGTTGTAGATGATCTAATTAAAGTAACCCAGGGTAAAGGTATAAAGATCAATGGGTTTAACTCTCCAAGAATATATTTACATTTTATGAAAGGGTTTTGTTAAGCAAAATTAACATCCAGTTGGTAGAATAAACAGGGGAAATATTTGTCAACAGATCTTCAACAGTGTCCTTTGTTTTTTCTGCTTTGCGGTTCTCTGTCGTCCAAGGTTACCCACAGTGAGACAGCTAGTGCTAGCTGTGCAGTTTCTCTCCTTCACTTCCATTTTCCAAAAGTGTGATAAAGCTGATAACCTGGTTTCTCCATGCCTTTCTTGCAAATAGTACCTCCTCTCTCCTCTTCTTTCTCAGGTTTAAAGTAGCCTTTTAGTGATTTTTCAAATCATAAGGCTTAAGATTATAAAGATTTGCTTAAGAACAAATTTTTGCATAATTTGGATATACTCTTTTAAGGGCATGAATCCCAAACAAAGAGGATAAAATACAGCTTTTGAAAGGCTCTCTGCAGGTGCTTCAAAGCTTTTCATTTATAAAAGTTCTCACTATGCTGGAATTGTGCCTTTTGAGTCAGAGAATCAGTTGATCTGGCTATAAGAATGAAAAAAAAAAAAAAAGACAAAACAACCATAGGAATAACCATCACAATATACCCAGATATTTGAATACACGCTTAGTGCTGTGGAAGACATTAGAAAAGTTTTTGGCCTTAGTTTTTTTTCTTGTTGAAGCAGGCAGAATCTTTCTAGATTTATTTGAATAAAACCAATCATTAGCCTTGAGGACAGTTTCATCTACCTTATGATCCTCACTCTTAATGACTCAGAGTAAGGGATGGAAACTATAGAACAAGAAATCTTACTTTTATACAGGGCAAGTGGACCTAATTTATAACAAACACTCAAGTCAGTGTAATCTGGGAGAAAGTAATATACTACATTTATGTACAGGGATAATTATGCCTGCCTAATATGTTTTTTTAATATATGAAGTTTATTGTCAAATTGGTTTCCATACAACACCCAGTGCTCATCCCAAAAGGTGCCCTCCTCAATACCCATCACCCACCCTCCCCTCCCTCCCACCCCCCATCAACCCTCAGTTTGTTCTCAGTTTTTAACAGTCCCTTATGCTTTGGCTCTCTCCCACTCTAACCTCTTTTTTTTTTTTCTTCCCCTCCCCCATGGGTTTCTGTTAAGTTTCTCAGGATCCACATAAGAGTGAAACCATATGGTATCTGTCTTTCTCTGTATGCCTGCCTAATATTTCTAACAAAACAGGTTGTGAATTCTGGCCTCCACTACCAAATAAGTAATGTACCTTTTGGAACATTCTCTAAACTTTCAGCCTTCATTTTCTAATTTATAAATGGTAAGGATTAAATAAGATTGCATAAACAACCTGGCACAGTCTTTGGTGCATAGAGAATAAATAATAGTTACCATTATCCTTGAAGGGGTATATTCATGTGTGTATGAGGAGTGCCAATGAATGTTATTTACTTAGAGTTTCAAAAAGCATTTATCAAGGCTTGGCAATAAAACCTAACACAAAGATAGTCTGGCATGTGGTAGGGAAGACATGGGATGTTCTGTAAGTGATAAGCTCAATGTTTAGCAGCAGATACTTCACTGGGTGGAAGAGTTTGAGTAACAGGACCCACTAGAATAAATTTTGAATTTGGGCTAGTGCTAATTTTACAATTTCTATCTAGATAAGGTAATAAACATTGAAATTCCTAAGTTTGTAAATGATACTACTTTTTGCTTGACAGTAATTGATGAACTCATGGTCAGTGAGGAAGATTGAGCCTTCATGTAGAGCCACTCCCACAAAAGTGGTTGTTAAGCTTTGGTGTGAGCAAACATTAGAAAGTACATTAATGAGAAATTGGATTAAAATTATATTTACAATTAATTTTCTCTGATAAATGTGGTATATTGGAAAGGATATGGGTTTTCAAGTTAGTTGAATTAGTTCAAATACGAGGAAGTAAATTTATGATAGTAATTGTGATTCTTTTTTGAAGATATTGACATTATGTGACACTACAGCCAAAATAATCAGAAAAGTGACCAACATTGATTGAAAAAGTATTAATACAGAGTAGGAAATGTTTCTCTCCTCTATATGTAGTATAAGTAATTGTACTGTAAACCTGAAAAAAATAACATAGAAGAAGGATATCCACAGTGAATAAATAAATGGTAAAATTGGTGGTGAGGTTTCCAAACCAAGGAGAACTGAAAGAAATAAACTATATAGTCTGGAATCATAGCAACCTAGAAAATACATTTGATATTTGGAAACATATAGAAAACATGAGATTACTTAACAAATTCTGTAATTCTAGAATTATACTTAATCCATTGAAACACAAAAGTTGTATTCTTAAAAAAAACTTGTTTGAAAGTAAATAAAAGGCAATACTAATTAATATAACAAGTAATAAAAAGTAGAACTTATTAATTCTAACAGTAAAATAATTAGAAATGTAAATAGGTTCAGAATAGTTTTGATAGATTTATTGATTATGAGTTCATGCTTATCATTGAATAAAGCTATAGATATTTTGGGTACATTACTATCTCTTATAGTTGTCTCATATTATAGACATCTATAGAAAGGCTTCAGAGACTTGTGAATCTCTTGAAATTATACAGTATTTGATATGTATGTTCATATATGCATTTTTTCTGTAGAGAGGATTTATGGCTGGTCTATAATTTTCATCAGATTCCCATAGGGACTTATGACTATTCCTCCTCTCCTAACAACCCCCGCTCCCCTGCCAACACAAACAAAAGTTAAGAACTCTGGACACATATGGGGCGCCTAGGTGGCTCAGTCAGTTGAGCATCCAGCTTCGTCTTGGGTCATGATCCCGCGGTCTGTGGGTTCGAGCCCCGCCTCGGGCTTTGTGCTGACAGCACGGAGCTTGGAGCCTGCTTCGGATTCTGTGTCTCCTTCTCTCTCTGACCCTTCCCATTCATGCTCTGTCTCTGTCTCAAAAATAAATACACATTAAAAAAAATTAAAAAAAAAAAGAACTGTGGATATATAATAAGGCAAAGAGGCTATATGAATGGATAGAGTTTGTGGCTTGAGTTCCTGATTTGATTTTTAACTGGCTTCATTACTTTAGCAGAGTTTCCCATTAGTAAAATGTGGGTGAGAATAATCAATTCAAAGAATTGTTGTGAAGATCTAAAGTGATGATATGTTACAAAGAAAAATAATCAGTTTTAAACACTAAAACAGAGGTTATAGATTAACAGCTTGTTGGCTGAGTTTGACTTTAGAGATGCTTTATTTGACCCACACAGTTATTGTTTTAGCATAAACTAGTTGTAAATATGTAAAAATCAAGATCTTTTATGCAGAAATCTGGATTACCAGCTTCTCTTTAAAAAATCAGAAGATAACCTGGCCTCACCCATATTCCTCTTGACAGGAGTTGGCTGGATCCAAGTTGTGGTTGTCTTCTTGAGATTGGGCTTATTCATTCTCTAGGTCACTGTGGTTCCCCACTGATCTGCTTCACTGCCTTGAATTACCTTTCTGGCTTCTCCTCTAAAGCATTATTTAACTGTAGTTAAGCAACAGGTCTCCCAATATTGTCCTCTGTGTCACTGTCAGAAAAATATGGGAGATCAAAAGACCCTGGCTTTACTCTAGGATGTCATTTCTGTTACCTATTTATTGTAGAGATTCCTTTATTGTCAAATATTAAGTAATGAGTGCCCTCTATGAGAACAGAAATGTGCTAGTGAAAAGTACAAAACAAATATGGCAGTATCTACCTTAAAGAAATGAGAGTCTTGAAATACAGATTTATCTGATCCTCAGGAGACAATTAGAAAACAAGTCTTTTGCACGTAATTTAGCTGAAATAAGTTTATACTTAAAAATAAGTTTGGAGTTGGTTCAGAGAGGGATAAACATATGAACCAGGGTCAATTACAAAGATCTCATATGTGCCCATTATATTAAAGGCACTATGCTAGGAGCCATAACTCAGGAGGAATTAAAGTATGAAGCATTATGTTTTACAAAATTACAGTTCTGGGGTGCCTGGGCGGCTCAGTCGGTTAAGCGTCTGACTTTGACTCAGGTCATGATCTCACAGTCCAGTCTGTGAGTTCGAGCCCCGCGTCAGGCTCTGTGCTGACAGCTCAGAGCCTGGAGCCTGCTTTGGATTCTGTGTCTCCCTCTCTCTCTGCACCTCCCCCACTCGCACTTTGTCTCTCTCTCTCTCAAAAATAAATAAACATTAAAAAAAATGTTTAATTACAGTCCAGTAGGGCATATACAGAAACAGGTAAATAATACCAGGAAGTTTATGTTAGGTTTTGATGAGTGGTAGGTAAATGCTATAGAAGAAGACCAGAAAACTTGAGATTTTGGAGAGTAGAGAAAGGGCCCCACATAGTGACTACTTTAGGGAAGAGGGGACTTTGAAATAGGATTCACATTCTAAGAGCAAAAACAGAGAAAAGCAGATGGTCAAGCTGTAGCTTTCTGTTGATTGAAAACTAGTTTGACTTCAGCAAGAATAGGAGATGGAAAAGGAGATGGCTCTGAAAGATATTATGGAAGAAGACATAGTGATTAGATGTGAGTGATGAAGATTGAGGAATGTTTATATGAGTATTTACACTGATGAGCAAAACCTTAAAGGATAGTTAAAATTAGGAAGTTGAGGACATTTTAAAACAACAAAGTCTGTTACTGTGGGTATCCCAAAGGCCATGATGATAAATTACTTATATTAAAATACTTTAAGTGGAAGTTACTTCATTTATTATGTATACATCCTTATAAAATGAAGTTCTCACTTTAGGATAACAAATGGTATTTACTAGCTCAAATTGAACTTGTTTTCTTTCTCCATTAATGTTGATATCAATAAGACTGATATTCATTGTTGGTCAACCTCTTATCTTTTTCATCTAGTTAAATTTGATAGTTCCTTATTCTGGCTTTAGCAAATATTAACTGCATGATCTTGGGTAAGGGACTTGATTTCTTCTACCCTCATTTGCTGTATCTGTAACATAGGAGTATTCACAACTTTAGAGAATGTTCGTAAGGCTACAAGATAAAAGTAATTAAGAAAAAATTTAAAATAAAGTAATTAACACATAAGTTATTGCTGTTATTATTTTTGTTTTGTATCTTTGTTTATTCTCTTGGCTATTTCTGTCTTCTGCTTTCTACTTTCTTTATTTCCATGATACTCAAGCTCAGTTCTGATTTTTTTTCTTTAGTATTGTTGTCTTTTCATTAATTGATATTAACTAACACTTATTTCCCTAGAACTTCTTTCAAGCATCTAAAACTTAACACCTTAATTATTTTTTATCTTTGTCATTACCTTACTGCTACTAACAAACTTCCCAATTTATTTTCAGTCTAATCTTTATCCTCAATGGTACTACTATTATAAATCAAATTCTTTCATGTTTTTCATATTGTCTATGTATTTTTAATCTGTTTCTTAAAATCTGGAAATAAGCATCAAGATTTGAGAGATACTTATTGCATGTTTTCAGTTCTGAATTAAAGCAACATGAAGAATAAACCATGCTATAAAGAATACTTAGTGTGAATTGTTTATACTCATATGTGCTTAAGGAACATAAGAGTGGATTTCATTTCTTTTCATAGAGTTGTTAAAGAATTAAATATGAAGTGCTAACAAGGTGCCTGGCAGGAAGTGTTCCTTATAAATGTTAGCCATTATAATTGTCATTGAGAAGCAGCGGCCAGCTTTTGTTTATAGACAGCAGATCATTTGATGAGCACTAGAAGATTCTCCTTTCACAAGACCTACCTATTATAGTTCTCTAAATTCTAATAAATGTTCAGTACTTTGGATTTAGACATTTGGGGGTACTTCCCTGTTAATATAAAGATCAGTCTCTTGGAGTAGGGGTAATTGGGAGAGGCCTCTCAGAAGCTAATGTTCTATTTCTTGATCTGGTTGCTGATTACATTCGTGCCACTTTGTGAAAATTCATCAAGCTTATGATTCACATTCTAGATATCTAGATATCTAGATATCTAGATATCTAGATATCTAGATATAGATATAGATATAGATATAGATATAGATATAGATATAGATATAGATATATGTATCTCCAGACTGGTTTGGATTTTATTTGTAGTATGAAGACTCTCCTAAACCATTTTAATTACTGGCTATTAAAAAATGATTTATCACTCTGAAACATGCTCACACTTTTTTAAATGTTTATTTATTTATTTATTTTAGAGAGAGAGAGGGAGGGAAGCATGAGTAGGGAAGGGGCAGAGAGAGAGGGGGGGACAGAATCCGAAGCAGTCTCTGCATTGTCAGCACAGAGCCAGATGTAGGGCTCAAACTCAAGCCATGAGATTGTGACCCGGGCCGAAGTCGGATGCTTAATTGACTAAGCCACACAGGCACCCCTTTGATATCCAGGTACCCAGGTATTGCTCCATCTTATAAAAATCCATATCTGTTTCTATTTTTAGATGACTTCAAACCTGCTTCCATTGACACTTCTTGTGAAGGAGAGCTTGAAGTCGGCAAAGGTGAACAGGTGACAATAACTCTGCCAAATATAGAAGTGAGTACTTCCATGTGTTTGGACTTAAAGGATCCTTTTGCAGTATTTATACTAAATTTAAATGAAAATAACTGCACAATTCATGTAGTGATAGTTAAAGTAATTAACAGATATACCAAAGCAAAAAAAAAAAAAAAAACCCAAACACTTATTTTAAGCTATTTCAGGAAAAATAGTCTTAAAATACTTTATTTATTCATTTTTTTTTTTTTTTTAGAGAGTGAGCACGAGTAGGGATGGGGTAGAGGGGGAGGAAGAGAGAGAATCTTAAGTAGGCTCTACACGCAGCACAGAGCCCAACACAGAGCCCGACACTGGGCTCCATCTCATGACAGTGAGATCATGACCTGAGCCGAAATCAAGAGTCAGACGCTTAACTGACTGAGCCACCCAGGCACCCCTTAAAATACTTAAAAAAAAAAACACCTTTGATCCATTTAATAAGTTTTAAGAACTATCACATCAGATGATTTGAAACAATTGGAGGTCTAAACATATACCTATTAAATTATTATTATAAGCCAGATTTTGTACTCTGAACTAGGAATAAGAACATATCCCCTGCCTTTTAGTCTTAATCTGCTATAGCAGAAAGACATACAAATATCTAATGCTATACATTAGAGCATGTACAAAATTCTGTGCAAGCACATATGTGGAATCAAATATTCTGCCTGGTAGAATCTTGAAAGGCTTCACAAAGCACATGCTATTTGAGCTGAATCTTAAAAGGCAGGTAGAATTTCATCAGGCAGAAAGGGAGTAGACTATCCTAGGTAGAAGGGATGTTATGTGAATGGCTCTGATAGAGAAAGAACAAGAAGTTTGTGGAATAAATGAATTAATGTAAGTTCTAATGTAGAATTGAGATTTTATCCCATAGGTATTACAGAGCCTTTAGAGGCTTTTAAGCAGAGTAGTAACATGATTGAATTTGTGCTTTTAGAGTGATTTTATCAATTATTTGGGGGAATGAGTTGGAGAAGAAAGACTCTAGGTCTTTAACCAAAGTTTTGTCTATTTAAAAAATTTCCAGATGTTTCCAAGTAACACTGTGAAATACTGTTTACACAGATATACAAATTATTTGTTGTATGGTCTAGTTTTCTCAATCTTTGAGTTAGAAATTTCTTAGCATTCAGCTTAAGTTTCTTTTTTTCTTTTATACCAACTTGACCTATTCTCAGAGATCACAAAGACTGTAACATTTTATTTTAACATACAGAGAAAGCACAGACTGAGATTTTTGTCTTTGTGTAATTTTTTAATGGAAATGGTTTTGTGCTAGTTCATCTACATTCTCTTATATGCATTTATGACATTATTTGTCATGATTAGAGGTAGAGCAAGCAAGTTCTCTATCCCCTAGTCTTCTATCTTTTTCTTATTTTTATCAGTCAAAATTATTTTTTATACTTTTTTAATGTTTATTCCTGAGAGAGAGAGAGAGAGCACAGGAGAGGGGCAGAGAGAGAAAAACATACACAGAATCTGAAGCAGGCTCCAGGCTCCAAGCTGTCAGCACAGAGACAGCTGGGGCTCAGACCCACAAACTGTGAGATCATGACCTGAGCCGAGCCACCCAGGCACCCCACCCCCACCCCCGCACTTCTTTTCTACTGCAAGCAGATGGGGATTTTTACATTTATTAATAAACTTTTCTCAATCACCCATATCCTTCTTCAATTAAGAGTTACCATCCACCACGTGTTGTGATCTCAATTGTTGGGGTGCCTGGTTGGCTTAGTCAGTTGAGCATCTAATTCTTGAATTTGGCTCAGGTCATGATTCCCCCATCATGGAATCGAGCCCTGTGTCAGGGTCTGTGCTGAGTGTGAAGCCTGCTTAGGATTCTCTCTCTCCCGCTGCCCTTTTCCCCCACTGACATGGTCTCTCTCTCTCTCTCTCTCTCTCTCTCTCTCTCTCTCTCTCTAAAATAAAAAATAAATAATAATAAATTAAAAATAATTTAAAAATTGAAATGTCTCTCAAAAGAATGACAATTATAGAAAGAAACTTTCAAGGCTTCAAATTGTAAATTTCTTTAACAGCAAAGAAATAATTTAGGAAGATGTAACTCCTTGCCCCCAGGACACCAGAGATATGTCCAAAAAGAATATATCTCAATATTTGTGTGTGTGTGTGTATGTGTGCATGAGAAAGAGAGACAGATGGACAGTGGGTCATATATGTATATATATATTTACCTTCTATGTGGTAACTTCTGTGCTAGGTAGCTATTAAGAATACAGCAGAAGACTAGACATAGTCAGTGTCCTAAAAAATATTACCATTTAGTTAGGAAGACAGGAAAATACTGATTACAAAATATAGAAATGTAAGGGCTGTCATAAAAGTATTCATAGAATATTACAGAAGTACAAAAGAGCAATAATTCAGTCAGCAGAGAGAGAGGAGATGCCAGGGTATGCTGTCTTGAAGGAGAGTTGAAGTTACCCAGGTAAAGGAAAGAGGGAAGAATGTTTTAGGCAGAGAAAAGAAAAATACATGGGCTAAAACAAGGCAACAAAAGAGTTTGTTACATTTGAAGAACTACATAAAGCCACTATGGCTAGGTCAGAAGGAGTCTACTAGGGACACAATGGGAGATGGACAGGTATTAGAAATCAGATAATAAAGGGCTTAATGTGTAAAGCAAAAGAATTTAAACTTTATCCTATAACTCTTTTTAGACAGCTAAAATGAAAGAGAATAGTTAAAATTATCACCTGTCAAGAGCAAATATATTTTTCTGCTGGCCATATAGTCCTTGGACAATTGTGAATTGTAATAGAAATTACATTCTCAAATTCACTTTGTGGGTTTTCCTCCCTTAATTAAAGAACTTCTTTAAACAAGTAGGAGTTTTACATTTCTTCAGAGTTCTTAATTTTGCAGGAATGTAATGATTTTAGTTTGAGGCATTTAGATTCTCTATTTTCTTTATGAACTTGGCTTTCATCATACAGGTAAAAATGAATAAAAGCTAGGAGTCATCCTATAAAATAGAACTTTTATTATACTATACTTTTAAGAGTACCTTCAGTTTCTGGAAGTTCTTCAAAAGAGTAGATTTTTTTATATGGTAGTAGTTAATATTTATCAAGTGTTGTATGTAAAGGGTACTATTCTATGTTCTTTATAAGAATTAGCTCACTGGGGCACCTGGGTAGCTCAGTTGATTAAACATCTGACTTCAGCTCAGGTCATGATCTCATGGTTCGAGAGTTCGAGCCCCATGTAGGGCTCTGTGTTGACAGTGTGGAGCCTGCTTGGGATTCTTGCTTGCTCGCTCACTGGCTCTCTCTCCTTCTGCCCCTCCCTCTCTCATGCTTTCTCTTTTTCTCAAAATAAAAAAATAAACTTAAAAAAAAAACATTTAGCTCACTTAAGCCCCACAACTACCTATGGTTTAGGAACTCTTCCTGATGCCATTTTGCTAATGAGGAAACTGAGGCGTGTGGAGGTTTGGTAATTGTCCCAAAGTTAGGTAGCTTATAAACCACATAGTTGGATTTCAAATCCAAGTCTTCTTGACATTGATAAATTCTTGACCTTTGTAAAGTAGTTTTTGCAAAATTCTTATTTTTTGTTAATTTAAATTCATGTTAGTTGACATATAGCATAGTGTTGGTTTGGGGAGTAGAATTTAGTGATTCATCACTTACACATAACACCCAGTACTCATCCCAACAAATGCCCTCTTTAATGCCCATCAGATAGGATAGATTCTCTAATTTTCATTCCTCTAGGTTTTCTTTGGTAGTACCACGTAGAAGAACTAATAAAAATGGGATGCTTGGGTGCTCAGCCAGTTAAGTGTCCTACTATGGATATTGGCTCAAGTCATGATCTCACAGTTGTGAGCTGGAGTGCAGCATCAGGCTCTGTGCTGAGCATGGAGTCTGCTTGGGATTCTTTCCCTCTCTCTCTGCCCCTCCCCCATTGGCACACGCTGGGTGCATGTGCTCTCTTTCTCTCTCTCTCTCTTTCTCCCTCTCACAAAATAAATAAGTAAACATTAAAATAGGAAACTAACAAAAAATGGAGGCTGTTAAGCTGGTTAATAGTGGGAATTTACAAATCTCTCTTCCTTATGAGTAATTATAATTGACTACTGTAAAATTTCAAAATGTTGAATTTTGAAGGGAAAAGACTTACTTGCTATGATTTATCATTGGTGCTGTCCAAGTTTGGCATTCTTTGGTGGTGACTCCACCTTATGGAGTACTTTTGTAGGCCTCAATGAAATAGTCCACTGGAAACTTTCAACCACACTTGCTATTATGTAGGAAATGCATCTCTAGAGGTTACCTATGACTTCAGCCCCCAAACACTGGACTTGTGAAAGTTCCATATGTCAGATGGGCTGCTATGCCACTCTAAACCACCCTCTTGGGCAACATTTGTCCAGGATGAACCTGGAAGGTTTGATTCCATCCACTGAGTTTATTTAGCTCAAATGAGAAAATAGCCACCACGTTCTTGGGACCTCAACCTATTTTAGGACTCATTTTATTTAACATCCTATTGCAGTTATATTTTTAAATGAATTATATCTTTTATCATTATATAATAATATTTTTAATCCTGTTTTTGTGATTTTTAAGCTTAAATACTACCTTGCCTAATATTAATATTGCCACTTTGCTTTCTTTTTGTTTGCATGTTCGTAGAATCTTTCTTTTATTTAGCTGACGTTTTAAAATATTTTAAAATATATTAAATATAACTATTTTAAAAATATTAAATATAACTATTTTAAAATATATCTTTTGATAACAGAATAATTTTTTTTAATATATGAAATTTATTGTCAAATTGGTTTCCATACAACACCCAGTGTTCATCCCAAAAGATGCCCTCATCAATACCCATCACCTACCCTCCCCTCCCTCCCACCCCCCATCAACCCTCAGTTTGTTCTCAGTTTTTAAGAGTCTCTTATGCTTTGGCTCTCTCCCACTCTAACCTCTTTTTTCTTCCTTCCCCTCCCCCATGGGTTTCTGATAACAGAATAATTTTTAAGCCCAGTTCAACACTTTCTGTTTTTATTAGATTTCTATCCACACTTAGTTCAAAGTTGACATAGTTGATTTTTATATTTATCATAGTTGATTTTTATATTTATCATCTTATAGTATGTTTATTAGTTATTTTACTTTATTTTCTATCTTTTGTTTTTTATTAGTTTCATTAAGAATCTCTTCTTTTCTTTTTTTCCCTTGTATTTCTTTGGAAGTACTATTGTACTTTTTCATCCCATTACTGACTAATTTCCTTTCCTGGTATTCCTAATCAGGCATGATCAAATTTGCCTGTCAACAGATGGGGGACAAAACTGGAAAGTGAGTAGGGAGGTGAATAATGGTAACTTAGGTGAGATGATGATTGGATCCTGAGGTTGGGTAATAGCAGTAAACATGGAGATGATTGGATGTATTCAGTAGTTAATTTTTTTTTTGAGGATTGAATGAGTTTAATATTGTACATATAAAACACTTCAAACAGTGTCTAGCACCCTATAGATGTTCACACATGTTCATACAAGGCAATCTTTTTAAAATCTAGTTCCATTCTTCTGCTTAGAGGCTTCCAAATGCTTTTCTTTTTTTTTTTTTTTTAATATGAAACTTGTTGTCAAATTGGTTACCTTACAACACCCAGTGCTCATCCCAACAGGTGCTTTTTATGGCTCTCAGAATAAATCTCAAACTCACCCCACCCCCCATGGCCAGCAAGGCCCTGTGGGGATCTATAGTTATCCATCTGCCAAGCTCATCTCCCTCTCTCACACCCCCTCCCTCTCACTTCATCTTTTTGGCCTCAGATCCTTTGCACTTGCTGCTCCCCTTTCCTGGAGCTCTCTTCCCCCAGTTCTCACGGTGACTGAGTCCTCATATTTCAGGCTGCCTGTGACTTCAGTTTTATTTGCTCACAAAAGTTATTGAGAGGCAAAGACAGTTCATATTCTTAGGAGTTTCCTGATGTTTTAATACATTAATACTCTTTTCTAGGGGTATGGAATAAGGGACTGGGCAGGAATTAAAGTTTAAAATAGGAATAGTGGGGTGCCTGGGTGGCTCAGTTGGTTAAGCATCCAACTCTTGATTTGGACTCAGGTCATGATCTCATGGTTCATGAGTTCAAGCCCTGCATGGGGGTCTGTGCTGACAGTGCAGAGTCTGCTTGGGATTCTCGCTCTCCTTCTCTCTCTGCCTCTCCCCCACTTGCTATCTCACTGTCTTTCTCTCACTCACTCACTCAAAATAAATAAATAAACTTAAAAAAATAAATAAAATAGGAATGGTGCTCAATTTAATAAGAAAAAAAGACTACTTTTTATATTTTTTTTAATTTTCTTAAAGGTTATTTATTTATTTTGAGAGAGACACAGAGTGCATGAGCAGGGGAGGGGGCAGAGAGAGAGAGCAAGAAAGAGAATCTCAACACAGGGCACAAGCCCACCAACCAAGAGATCATGACCTGAGCTGAAGTCAAGAGCTGGACACATAACCAACTGAACCACCCAGACACCCCAGGAAAAAAGCTTTACGTTTTAAAAACTGTTTCAAAATGTGGACAGCAGGTATAGAGATTATGAAGGCTTTATTTAACTTTGGATCAGAGTGTTCATATTGTTCATATTCAACATCCATTTAGTATCTCTGAAGCATTTGTTACTTTAGGTACTAGGAGAAATAAATAAAACAACCAAAACTATGATCTAGTCTTTATTCTTCAGGAATTCAAAGTACAACAATGTATTATAATTTTAAGATACATTCTATTCTAAGTAGAAATGCAAATATCTTTAAGAAGAATATGGTGCAAATCTCTTATCAACTGTAATTTGGAGTCCTTGGGTTACTATCTGGGAGTATCTTATTCATTTATTCGTCTGTTTCTTATATTTCCTGTAAACTGATAGATATATCTAAAGGCCGGATGTGAGTTAGAGTGTGTGTGTGTGTGTGTGTGTGTGTGTGTGTGTGTGTGTGTGTGTGTGTTTTAGGCAAGATACTTTATAGGTGATGCTGTTTACTTTCTTTTATATCACATCGTGCAGGATATTATGTCTGGTTGTCCCACTTTTAATGATGCTAAAATTAATTGGTGAGTTTAGTGTAATAGTAATCTGCATAGGGAAGCACCACTTTAATAAAATAACAAGATTTTAAAAACCAAACTAATGAAGGAAGAAGAAGGTGGGTAGGAGGTGTGATTCAGGGCTTCTGTTCCCTTATCTGTAAAATATATTATGCATTAGAATTGAACCCCAATTGTCTGTTGTTGACAATCTTTAATGACACAGGGCAAGTACTTCCTCTGTTCCCTTTTCTCAGTAATAGCAGGTTTGAGACCTCAGTCTTGCTTCATCTCTTTTTTCCTACGAATCCTTGTTAGAGTAGTAAACTTAGGTAGTTACGTGACTTGAGGTATAACATAGGTTGAGAAACACAGAAGATCTTGAAGGCCTTCCCAAATGATTTTCTATGACAGATTTCAAGTAATAATATTTAACTTTTTAAACAGGGCTCAACTCCACCAGTAACTGTTTTCAAAGGTTCAAAGAAACCTTACTTAAAGGAATGCATTTTAATTATTAACCATGATACTGGAGAATGTCGACTAGAAAAACTCAGCAGCAACATCACTGTAAAAAAAACAAGGTATGTAGGGGGTGCCTGGGTGGCTCAGTCAGTTAAGCGTCTGACTTCAACTGAGGTCGTGATCCCACAGCTCGTGGGTTTGAGTCCTGTATTGGGCTCTGAGCTACCAGCTCAGAGGCTGGAACCTGCTTCAGATTCTGTCTCTCTTCTCTCTCTGCCCCTTCCCCATTCACACTCTCTCTCTCTCTCTCTCTCTCTCAAATATAAATAAACATTTAAAAAAAGTAAAAAAGAAAAAGATGTGGTTTATGAAATAAACTACTTTATCAACAAAGAAGTTGCTAAGGAAATATTAGTGAAAAAAAGTATTGGGTTAAGTCACATTATTATATAAAGTTTCTTTCTTTGTGGTACAAAATGTTTTAATCTTTTTCCAAGTTTAAATTTGGCGGAGATCCTTAGCCAAAAGCTTTTATCACTTCTTCCTATGATATATAAAAGCTTTATTTGTTTCTGAATGTTTTCTATATGCGTAGGTATACATTTTATTCTATTGTAGATACTTTCATAAAGCTGAACTGAAAGAAGCCATTATACACTCTCCAACAAAATAATTTCATCATCATTAGTAAAAACTTATTGAGCACCTAGAATATGTAAAGAACTAGAAAAAGAAAATTTCCTATACAAATACTAGCTTCAACATGTCTGCATTTTAATTGGATTAACAGATCATTCCATTTAAAAAGTCAGTAAGAATATAGCTATCTCAAATTCTTGTTTGCAAATAGGTGGTGCATTGTCATGTAATGTAAGAGACCTACACTAATAGCCATACAAAGAATATAGGCAAAAATTGTTCTCGGACTTAAAGGAATGGAGAAGTTCTCATTGATTGGAACATTTGGGAGTCTTTATTGATGTCTTGAGAGGTTAAGAATTTGAAGGGATACATGCACCCCAATGTTTATAGCAATATTATCAATAATAGCCAAATTATGCAAAGAGCCCAAATACCCATCAACTGATAAATGGATAAAGAAGATGTGGTATGTATGTATGTATGTGGTATGTGTGTGTGTGTATACACACACACACACATATATATATATATACACAATGTGTATATATATATATATATATGTGTGTGTGTGTGTGCGTGTGTGTATATATATACACACACACAATGGAATGTATATATATATATAACATATATAATATTATATATATATACATACACACACAATGGAATGTATATATATATAACGTAAATAATATTATATATATATATACACATACACACACACACACAATGGAATATTACTCAGCCATCAAAAAAATGAAATCTTGCCATTTGTAACAATGTGGATGGAGCTAGAGAGTATCAGGCTAAGCAAAATCAGTCAGAGAAAGACAAATACCATATGATTTCACTCATATGTGGAATTTAAAAACAAACAATCATTGCCAAAAAAAGAGAGAGGCAACCAAGAAACAGACTCTTAACCATAGAGAACAAACAGTTACTGGATGAGAGGTAGGTGGAGGATGAGTTTAAATAGCTGATGGGATTAAGGAGAGCACTTATGAGTACAAGCTGTTGTATTGAAGTGTTGGATTACTAGATTGTACACTTGAAACTAATGTTACACTGTATGTTAACTAACTGGAATTTAAATTACAAAAAGAAAGAAAAAAAAGATTTAGGGCTTTTCCTTCCAAACATATTTGATAAGACTTACTATGGGTACTTGTTAAATGTGAGTTTCCAAATTCAACTTCAGATCAGGGAAGGACCCTTGGAAGCTCTTTTTTATTATCCCCTTCCTGCTTAGGTAATTTTTATTGGTAGGAAAGTTTAGAAAATATTTAATTGATCAGAGAGAACATGAAGTTGTAGGCAAGGTTTGAAAGCAGGGATATATCTGACTTATTTGGAGCCAATGAGTAGGATCTGTTTAATAGAGCAATAATTTGTTTCTGTGCCTGTGTATAAGTAGATTGACATGGTTACATTTGTTTAAAACATTAATCCACCAAACAAGCTGACTAAAATGAAACAATGTGGGAAACAGAAAAATGAATAAACCACAATTTTTGAAAGTAGGAATGAAGAGAACAGTGAGGTTCTAAATATTCTGAAGGAAGAACTGACGGGATTTGGGTGATTGGCAATTGAAGAGACAGAAGTCAAGCATAATTGTATTATATACTCTGTTCGCAAAAGCATTGAAAAGAAAGTATACAAATCTCCTTTAGTAAAGTGTCTTAAAGTTAGGAATAAAACATATGAAAGAGGGGCACCTGGGTGGTTCAGTGGTTAAGCGTTCAGCTTCATCTCGGGTCATGATCTCACGGTTTGTGGGTTCCAGCCCCATGTCAGGCTTCTGTGTCTCCTTCTCTCTCTGCTCCTCTCCCATTCGTGCTCTGTCTTTCTCTCTCAAAAATAAATAAACATTAAAAAAAATTTTTTTTAATATGGAAGTGATTTTAACAAATGATAATTTTGGAATTTAGGGAGCATGTTGTACTTGTTATACACTTATGTATAATTTCAGTTTATTTTAGTCATTTGTGTATGTCTCATCTCTTCAATTTTGAGCAGTTTTGTTTTTATTCACATCTGTATTCCCTCAGTGGATCTGTGTATATGCCATCCGTATAGCAGAGTTCAATAAGTGTTTGTTAAATAACTATTTGTTAAAAAATGAACTAAATTCATGCTTTAATTTTTGAATATCATTTTAAAGACTTCTAGAGAAAAGAATAAGTGGTCAATTTTAGTAACTTTGTTAGTTGTAATTGTTAAATTTCTATCATCCCTGTTTTGACATTTGATATTCTGAATTGCAGAGTTGAAGGAAGTAGTAAAATTCAGTATCGTATAGAGCAACAGCAACAACAAATGCGGAATTCAGCTAGAACTCCCAATCTTGTAAAACATTCTCCATCTGAAGACAAAATGTCCCCAGCATCTCCGATGGATGATATTGAAAGAGGTAAAATCTTAGTTTATATATAATTACCCTTATAATAAATTATTAAGAATTACTGGGTGAAAATTTTTATTTTAATTAACAAGGGAGCTGATTTAAAATTTGTTTTAATGTTTATTTTTGAGAGAGAGAGAGAGAGAGAGAGAGAGAGAGTGTGTGTGTATGTGTGTGAGAGCAGAAGAGGGACAGAGAGAGAGGAAAACACAGAATCTGAAGCAGGCTCCAGGCTCTGAACTGTCGGTACAGAGCCCAATGCAGGGCTCGAACCCATGAACTGCAAAATCATGATCTGAGCCCAAATCAGTTGCTTAACCGACTGAGCCACCCAGGTGCCCTAATGAGAGAACTGATTTTAAACTGTCATTGAGAGCATAATATTTTTTGTAATTATGGTTTTTTCTGGGGGAAGAATGTAGTTTATGATTTAGGGTATTATGTCAGTAAGACTATATCTGTAGAACAGAATTTATATCTTTTATTATTATCCAGGGTAAAAAAAGTGACTGTTTAGATATCTGTAACTGGAGTTTCTTTTTTACAGTTGTGATGATTTAAATTGAATTCCTCACAGCATTTTTCTGTCAAAGTTATTTTATTTATAGCCAGACTGTAAATATCTAAGATGTCACTAGACCAATAGGGAAGTGAGGAGATGTAATAACATGTAGTAAGTTCTTCTGAATTGCGGCTCACTTCTCAGCAGGAAGGTGTTTCTAGGGAGGCATAGTCCTTTTGAAAGTAAGGAAACTGAAATCTCCATTTTTTTTTTTTTTTCTAGCTTCAGGCTGGGTGTCTGTGGTATACTAATTGTGGTAGGAGTAAAACTCTGCTCACCTGGTTACAAAGTATATTTGCTTCTACACTTTTCTTTCATAATTTGTATATAGTTCTCCAATTCCACTTGCTCCATTCTAGGCCCACTATAGCATTAGTTCCCCAACATATTAGTGTTCTTTTTACAAACAGCAAAGAATATACACACTTAAAACCCTTGTTTCTACAAGGAACCTTGAATTTTATTTTATTATTATATCATATCTAATTCCGAAATGGATTTGAATTATGATGTCATTCTATTCATGTATATAATAAAATACTGGAATAGAAAATCAAGATACTGAAGGGGAAGAGGATTTGCTAATTATTTAAAATTATTTAAAAACAGACAAATACCATATGATTTCACTCATACGTGGAATTTAAGAAACACAAAACATAGGGGAAGGGAAGGAAAAATGAAATAAAAACAGAGAGGGAAGCAAACCCTAAGCTATAGAGAACTAACTGAGGGCTGCTGGAGGGGCAGTGGGTGGGGGGATGGGCATTAAGGAGGGCACTTGTTGTGATGAGAACTGGGTGTTACATGTTAAGTGATGAATCACTAAATTCTACTCCTGAAACCAATACTACACTATATGTTAACTAACTTGAATTTAAATAAAATCTTGGAGGAACAAATAATAATACAGTGCAAGAAGAAATCCCTCTTTGTTTTTTAGCAGAGACCTTAATAAAAGCATTGTATTGAAGCATTGGATTCTAGAGGATAAGTTATCATCATCTTATAAGGTTTAATTATTTCAAGGTCTAATTTTATATAAGAAATTACCTTGAGATGTTTGTATAGCATGTTATCTAGACTGTCTTCTTTTAAATATTTTCCTGACCCTTCTATGCCAATGTCTATTGCTATGGTTGAATCATCTTTTCAAATTTATGACTAGATGTCTGGCAGTTGTACTAGTGTTTCTGTGGCTTAATTTACATTCACATCTTTGAGCTGTCTGGGATTTTTGTTTAAAAAATAAGATGAGGGACACCTGGGTGGCTCCGTCAGTTGAGCATCTGACTTTGGCTCATGTCATGATCTTGCAGTCCATGAGTTCAAGCCCCATGTCAGTCTCTGTGCAGATAGCTCAGAGCCTGGAGCCTGCTTCGGATTCTGTCTCCCTCTCTCTCTGCCCCTCCCCCACCCACATGCATGCTATAAATAAATAAATAAACAAACAAACAAACAAACAAACGTTTAAAAAAAAAAGATGAGAATCCAAATTTCTCCCCTCCCCAAGAGCATGGATAAATAGGTATTAACAGAGAATTAATAAATATGGTATTGTTAGAGAGTGTATATTGATACCCATTTATTGATATCAATTGATATATTGATATATTTATATCAAATGATATAAAGACATGATTTCTTCTGATATGAAAACCATTTTTTTTCAATTTTTTATTCAAATTCCAGTTAATCAACATATAGTGTAATATTAGTTTCAAGTGTAGAATTTAGTGATTCATAACTTACATGCAACACCCAGTACTCATCACAGGTGCCCTCCTTAATACCCTTCACCCATTTTACCCATCCCTCTGCCCACCTCCTCTCCAGCAACCCTCAATTTGTTCTCTAAAGTTGAGTATGTTTCTTGGTTTGCCTCTGTTTCTTTCCCCCATACTGATCTATTTTGTTTCTTAAATTCCACATATGAGTGAAATCATATGGTATTTGTCTTTCTCTGACTTTTTTGCTTAGCATAATATTCTCTAGCTCCATCCATGTCATTGCAAATGGCAAGATTTTATTCTTTTTTTATGAATGGGTAATATTCCATTGTGTATATATACCACATCTTCTCTAGCCATTCATCAGTCATTGGACATTTGGGCTTTTTCCATAATTTGGCTATTGTTGATAATGCTGCTATAAATATCAGGGTGCATGTGTCCCTTCGAATCAGTATTTTTGTATCCTTTGGGTATATACCTCGTAGTACAATAGGTGGATCATAGAGTAGTTCTCTTTTTAACTTTTTGAGGAACCTCCATGCTGTTTTCCAGAGTGGCTGCACCATTTGCATTCCTACCAACAATGTAAGAGGATTCCCCTTTCTCTGCATCCTCCCCAACATCCGTTGTTTTCTGTGTTGTTAATTTTAGCCATTCTGACAGGTGTGAGGTGATATCTCATTGTAGTTTTGATTTGTATTTCCCTGATGGTGGTATTGAGTGATATTGAGCATCTTTTCATGTGTCTGCTAGCCATTTGTATGTCTTCTTTGAAAAAAGTCTTTTTTATCACGTGCAGAATTTCAATATGGATTTAAGTCTATTTTACAACCTAAGATATGCAAGGGCCAATGAATATGTGAAAAATTGATCAGACTCACTAGTACTTTCAAAATGTAAATTTTAAAATTAAGGAATATTTTTTTCACTTATGAGCTTGGCAGTAACTAAAACATTTGTTAACATCCACTGCCAGGTGAGGAGAGAAAGAGAAATAAGTAGGTAACTACTGACATCTTTGGAGTCAGACTGCTGACATTCAAATCCTGGCTCAGTCACTTAGCAGCTATATAGCCTGGGGAAATTTATTTAACCTCTTATTTCTCTTTGTGTATGTTTCCTCATTTGTAAAATAGAGGTAATTATTAGGGTTGTTGAGAGGATTAAAGAAATACCTATAATGTGCCTAAAGCAGGCACTGGGAAATGTTAAAATATTAGCTATTATTTTAACTCCTTTTTTTCTTGTTCCTTTGTTTATTCATTCATTAATGTTTGCTCTTTAAAAAAATTCTTCCTTTCTTTGACTCATTTTCAGTTTGCTCTGTTATTCATATAATTGGATGGTAAGCTCATCTATGTTGAATTTACTTTTTGTATTCATTTAAGAGTATAAATATATCTCTGAGTATCACTTTAACTGCATCAGTAGATGAGTAGCTCTTCCACTATAGTTGAATTCTAAAAATCTGTGTAACTTCAACTCTTTGACCATTATTTATAATTATGTTTTATGGTTTCCAAATATGAGGAATTTAAGAAAAATCTGAAGGTGGGGGCTTAAAACAATAACAACATATTTTCTGATCATAAATCATCAATTTGTGTAGAGCTCAGTGGAAATTGTTCGTTGTTGTTTCACATGGCGTCAGCAGGAATGACAAGTCTAACATCTGGAATTATTTGAGGGCTCAGTTGTTCACAGTGTCTGCCAATTTGATGCTGGCTTTGGCCTAGACCTTTCCAGGGGTTGTCAGCTGGAAAACCTACACATGGTTTGTGCTCCAGGTGGCTAGGACTTCCTTACGACATAGTGGCTGGGTTCCAAGAGTAAATGTCAAGATAGGAAAAAAGAGGAAAAAGAGGATACAGGAGAGAGAGGTGAAAACTTTATCTTTTTAATTGCATGGTTTCAGAAGCCTAATTTTTTGATGCTATTATAAATTCTTTTATTTTGGGGTGCCTGGGTAGCTCAGTCAAACGTCCAACTCTTGATTTTGGCTCAGGTGATGATCTCATGGTTTGTGAGTTCAAACCCTGCATTGGGCTCTCTGCACTGACAGTGCAGAACCTGCTTGGGATTCTCTCTCTCTGTACCTCCCCTATTCACTCAAAATAAATAAAAAAAAACCTTCCTGTTTCTCTCAAAATAAATAAATAACTTTAAAAAATGCTCTTATTTTATCATTTTAATTTCTAATTGTTCATTGCTAGTCAATAGGAATGCAACTGATTTTTGTATATTTTTCCTGTATCTTTTAACTTCGCTAAACTCACTATTTTAATAGGTTTTTTTTGTGGATACCATCAGATTTTGTACATACACAATTATGTCATTTGTGAATAATGACAGTTTTACCTCTTTCTTTCCCATCTGGATGGCTTTTATTTTATTTTTTGACTTACTATACCAATTAGAACCTCGAATACAATATTGAATAGAGGTGGTATGAGTGAAAAACCTCCTTCTTCTGACACTAGCAGGAAAACAGTCTCTTAGTATTTTGTACGATTTAAGCTGTAAATTCTTCCTAGCTGTCTTTCATCAGTTTAACTCCCTTTTACTTCTCTTTTGCTGAGAGTTTTTATCAAGAATGACTTGAAATTTGTTAAATGTTCTTTTTGCTGTTTTGAGATGGCTTTTACTTTTTATTTTTTAATATAGTGAATTATATTGATTGATTTTTTGAAGGTTTGTATCCCTGAGAAAAGCCCCACTTGTTCATGATATATTGTACTTTTAATATAGTAGTGTTTCTCATCCTCAGCAATAATGGCATTTGGGGTTGGAAAATACATTGTCAGAGGCTGTCCTGTGCATTGTAGGATGTTTAGCATCATCCCTGGCTTCTACCACCAGTTGTGACCACCAAAAATGTCTCCAGATATTGTCAGATGTCCCCCTACTGAACAAAATCATTCCTGATTAAAAGCCATGTTAGATATTGTTAAATGCGGTTTGCTATTTTTTTTTTAATTTGTGCATCTGTGTTCATAAGGGACATTGGGGTGTGTGTGTGTGTGTGTGTGTGTGTGTGTGTGTGTTCTCTTGTAATGTCTTTGCTGGGTTTTGATATCAGTAAACTCTGATATCAACTTAAGTAACAAGTTGGAAAGTATTCCTTTCTTTTTAATAATCCAGAAGAGTTTGTATCACACTGGTATTATTTATAACTTAAATGATTGGTAGAATTCATTAGTGAAGCCACCTGTGCCTGGAAATTTGTGTGTGGAGTTGGGATGGGGGTTGGGTTTTAACTACAAGTCAATTTCTTTAGAAGGTTTAGGAATATTCAGATTATCTGTTTCTTCTTGAGAAATTTTAGTAGTTTGTGCCTTTTAAGGAGTTGGTGTATTTCTTCTTATTTATCAAATTTATGGGCACAGAGTGGTTCACAGTATTCCTTCCTATCCATTTAATGTCTTTAGGATCTGTAGTGCTGTCACCTGTTTCATTCCTGACATTAGTAATTTATGTCTAGTGTCTTGTTTTTCTTGATAAATATGGTTGAGTTTTGTCAATACTATTTATATTCTTAAACAATCAGCCTTCAGTTTATTTTCACTATTTTTTTTTCTGTTCTCTTTCCTTAGTTCTTGCTTTTACTATTTTTTCCCTTCTACTTACTTTGGTTTTAATTTGCTCTTCTTATTTTCTAGCTTCTTAAGGTACAAGTTTAGTTCACTTAATTGAGACTGTCTTTTTTCCCCCAAAATATAATCATTTCATGTTTTAAATTTCACCCTAAGCTGTACTTTAGCTGCATTCCAGAGATTTTCATTTTGATCTTCATTTAATTTGAAGTATTTTCTAATAGCTTTTTGCTTCTTTGTCCATGGATTTTTTTAATAATTGTGTTTACTTCACAAATATTTGAAGATTATGTTCTATTTATAAAATTAAAATTTTATTTTGTTTTGACAGAACAGATACTCTGTATAAATTCAATTTTTTAAAATGTATTGTGGGACAAGACAGCATAGATTTATCACTCCCTGCTTCTCCCTACAAAGTAAAACTATAAACTCTGGAAATAATGCAAAAGACAACCAAAGGCCAACTCTGAAAGGTAGAAATTGGAGGGTCATCTGGTTAGGGAACTCAGGAAGGACTAGAGGAATAGTAGAGTCAGGGCATGATAAAATATTCCCCTCCCAGATGATGATGGTTCAGAGCCAGTATGTCTTGACCCCCAACTTAGCTATAGAAGGTATTCCAGATAGGCTCATTCTTCCAGATAGGCTCCAGATAGGCTCATTGGATTAAAAGTCCAACAACACCAGGGTAGCCCGGATAAGGAAAACAAGAGAGATGGATCAGAAGTCCCACTGACAACTTGTGACCAGGGAAAGTACTGTCCTTTTTCTTCAGGTCTGAGATTCCACTCCACCACCCAGAGATGCTCCGCAGGAGGGTATACTGGCAAGAGGTAGGGCAGGGTCCCATATTTGTTTCAGATGTAGAGTTTAGTGATTCAACACTTACATACAACACCCGGTGCTTAATCCTCATCACATGTTTAATCCATCCCCACACTCACCTCCTCTCCAGCAACCCTCATTTTGTTTTCTATAGTTAAGAGTATATTTCTTGTGCCTCTCTTTTTTTCCCTATGATTGTTTGTTTTGTTTCTTAAATTACACATGAATTAAATCATATGGTATTTGTCTTTCTCTGTCTTATTTCACTTATCATAATACTCTATAGCTCCATCCATATTGTTGCAAAGGGCAAGATTTCATTCTTTTTTAGGGCTTAGTAATATTTCATTATATATATATATATATATATGTATATATATATATACATATATATACATATATATATACATATATATATATATATACACACACACACATACACACACATATGCACACCACATTTTCTTTATCCATTCATCAGTTGATGGATATTTGGGCTGTTTCCATAATTTCCCTATTGTTGATAATGCTGCTATAAACATTGGGGTGCATGTATCCCTTTGGGTTAATATTTTTGTATTCTTTTGGTAAATACCTGGTAGTGCAATTGCTGGATCATAGAGTACTTCTATTTTTAACTTTTTTCCAGAGTGACTGCACCAGTTTGCATTCCTACCAACAGTGTACAAGGGTCTCCCTTTCTCCACATCCTCACTAACACTTTTGTTTCTTGTGTTGACTTCAGCCATTCTAATAGGTGTGAGGTGATATTTCACTGTAGTTTTGATTTATGTTTCCCTGATGATGAGTAATGTTGAGCATCTTTTCATGTGTCCATTGGCTATCTGTGTGTCTTCTTTAGGAAAAGGTCTATTCATGTATTCTTCCCATTTTTAATTGGTTTATTTGGGGGTTTTTTGATGTTGAGTTTTATAAGTTCTTTATATATTTTGGACACTAACTCTTTATCAGGTATGTCATTTGCAAATATCTTCTCCCATTCTGTAGGTTGCCTTTTAGTTTGGTTGATTATTTCCTTTGCTGTGCAGAAGCTTTTTATTTTGATGTAGTCCTAATAGCTTATTTTTTATTTTGTTTCCCTTGCTTCAGGAGACATCTAGTAGGAAGTTGCTGTGGCCAATGTCAAAGAAGTTAGATACTGTCTAGGTTCTCCTCTAGGATTTTAATGGTTTCATGTCTCACATTTAGGTCTTTAATCTATTTTGAAGTTATTTTTGTGTATGGTATAAGAAAGTGGTCCAGTTAAATCTTTTGCATGTTGCTGTCCAGTTTTCCTGACACCATTTGTTGAAGAGACTTCTTTCCCACTTGGATATTCTTTCCTGCTTTTTCAAAGATTAATTGACCATATGGCTGTGGGTTCATTCTGGGTTTTCTATTCTGTTCTATTGACCTGTGTGTCTATTTTTGTGCCAGTGGCATGGTGTCTAAATTTGCTAAGAGAGCAGATCTAGGTTTTCCATCACACACACACACACACACACACACACACACACACACACACACACACAGAAACTATGAGGTGTTGGATATGTTAATTAACTTAATTATGATAATCATTTCACAATGTATATGTTTACCAAAGCATTAAGTTGTACATTTTGGGTTTTTTCCTCCTACCAAAAAAGTGCTTTAACAGTTAGAGATTATCTAAAGTTCTCTCACAGAAGTCAATTGATTTGCATATTTCTCTTCAGTCAAAGCTAGGACACCCAGAGTGAGAACCCCCAGGAGCAGCCAGTCTCATGCAGGGGCCCAGGTAGGGGCTATCAGGAGAGCAGGTTGCAGGAGCTAGGCCAGGAGGCCATTCAGGAGATGACCTTTAGGCTCAGCTTGTGCCCCTCCAGGACCTGCAGGCAGTCCTGTCTCCTACATCCAGTAGGTGTCGTACAGGACCAGCTGTTTCAAGGCACAGCTGAGCTTCTGGAGGCTCTAATCAGCTGCTAGATGCCTGGGTCATACATGTAGTTGTCGCCTGAGGTCCCACTTGCATGGGCTGTGGTTGGCCAGTGGGTGGGAGGCCAGACTGCGGTAGCCACTCTCAGTCAAGTCGCATTCCCCAGCTAAGGCACCCACAGCATGGTGCCAGGCTGGCTCATGACCTGGCATAGTTCCTGAATGCCAGAGTACCCAGCTTGTTGTTGCTCATCTACAGCTCTACAAGATTCTGTTTTGAGTTAGCATCATGTTGAAGTGGTGGCAGCAGATAGCTGTAAGCTGTAGGACTTTACCCATGAAGAATGCAGCTGGAAGCTAGGCTCTTACAGGCTCTCACACAGCAGCCAGGCACCCTGTCCTCCAGTGCATTGCCCAGAAGGCTCAGCTCTTCAGGTTTACCTTGGCCCTAAGGACATGGCACCAGTCTCTGCAGCTCTTGGTGGTGATGTCACAGTCCCAGAGCCATAGGGCCCTGAGCCAAGAGCTGGGCCGTAGCAGCCTGGGGCACAGCTGGACAATGCCCAGGTTGCCCAGCTTGTCACCCAGTTCCAGCTCCTTCATTGAAGCCTTGGAGGCCATGAAGCCACACAGATCCTTACCACTGGCCTATGTGAGACCACAGTTCTCCATCATCAGCGCCTCCAGCTAGCAGGTGGAGTCCATGAGGCCTTGGCACAGTGCCCTGGGGCTGTCCTGGCAGATGTCATCATTGCTCACCGTGAGCTCCTTGGAGTGCTGCTTGGCCTTGAGCACCAAGGCTAGGGTCTCATAGCTGGCCACTGGCAGGTTGCAGAAGCTCTATGCAGAGCAGCTAACAGGCCTGCATCTGCCAGTGGGTTGTCACTGAGGTGCAGTTCACACAGGATGGGCACTGAGTGCAGCATGTAGGGCAGAACCCCACAGCCAGCCTCCATTAGGCAGCAGTTCTGGAGGCTGAGCTTCTGTATCTTGGAGGTGGGGCTCTGCAGGCTCTGGAGCACCAGGTGCAGACCGGCATCACCCAGCTCTTTGGTGTAAAGGCTAAGCTTGGTCAGGGAGGGGTTGGCCTAAAGGGCAGAGGTAATATCCTTGCAACACACCTCTGTGAGGACCCTGTTGTCCAGCCTGACCACCTCAAATTGCTGAATCAGAGAGGCAGGAGCTCTGTCCACCCAGCATCACTCAGCTGTTCACGCTGAATGTCCAGATTCCTTGTTCAAGGCAAAGTGGTTTTTATGGCCAAGCCACTTTATGCCAGGGCCAGAAGCCTGTTGTACATTTAAATGTATACAATTTTGTCAATTATATGTCAAAAAAGCTGAAAAAAAAAGAAATTCATCTGTAGGTATTGCATTGCATTATATATATTTTAGGATAAGAGGAGTTGGAGGATTGTTTCTGCCAAAATAGATTTTCATTTTTACAGTTTTAAGTTTTCACATTCTTTATTTTATTTGAATTACATACATATTTAAGTATAATGGTATAAAAATGTAGTATTTCGATTTAGGCACTGCCTATGTCTTTTAATTTTCTTAATCCCAACATTGAAGTATGGCTTGTTTTGGTGGTAGAGGAGCTTTTTAAATAAAATGCTTTAGGGGTGCCTGGGTGGCTCAGTCAGTTAGGTATCTGACTTCAGCTCAGGTCATGATCTCAAAACTCATGGGTTTAAGCCCCACTTTGGGCTCTGTGCTGACAGCTCAGAGCCTGGAGCCTGCTTCAGATTCTGTGTCTCCCTCTCTCTCTACCCCTCCCCCACTCACACTGTCTCTCTCAAAAATAAATAAACATTTTAAAAAATTTAAGTAAAATGCTTTAAATGCTCTAAATGTATATATATCTTATTTATTCCTCACCAACAGTCTCTTAGAAGCTAACACATTCAAAATTTATTTAATATCTATGTTTAGTATTATTTATTTAACCTGTCTATTAATTTCTGCTTTATTTTCAGAACTGAAGGCAGAAGCTAGTCTAATGGACCAGATGAGTAGTTGTGATAGTTCATCGGATTCCAAAAGTTCATCATCTTCAAGTAGTGAGGATAGTTCCAGTGACTCAGACGATGAAGAGTGCAGATCCTCTCCTTCTGATCCAGGGACTTATATCTCAGGACATCCTGTCATGTCTGCCATGCCACAGTGCAGGATTCCTGATATGGATGCTGGCCGGAATAGATCTCATGACAATAGTGGCCTTCTGATGAGTACTTTAAGTGAGTATATGTAAACATGAGTAATTGGAAAAGTAAGAATTCACTGTGGAGCCATAGTGATTATGATCTAAAATTTGGATTAAAAGAATAAAACTCTTACTTTATTCATTTGGTACTATGATTAATCATTACCTGCTTGTTGAATCCTTCCTTTCCTTTTGACACTGTGACATTGTGTCTTATTGGTTTTTCTCCTGTCTCTCTAGATACTTTTCTCTGTCTCCTTTGCCAGTTTAGAATCTTCTACTCCATCATTAGAGCTGGAGTTCCTCAAGCAAGGCTTAATTCTAGGTCCTCTTTCCTTTTTCCAAAGTCTTTCCCTAGATAATCTCCTCCATATTTTTGTTGTAATCAATACTTACATATAGATAACTTGTAAATTTGCATCTCTGACCTGGTCCTCTGAGCTCTAGAAACAGATAGGTCCAACACCATCTTTTAGGAAAGGCATTCCAAATTCACTTCGTCCAAAAACCAACTTATAATCATTGGCTCACTGTGTTTCCTCTTAGTGAAAGGCAGGATTCATAATAATACAATCCAGAAGCCTAATTGTATATAAGGATTTACTTCCTCTCCCTTTTTGTAGCATAGTCAGTCCATCATCAAGTCCTATTTATTTTACCTCCTTAATATTTCTCAAATTCATCTACTTCTCTGCATCTCCACTGCTATTACTCTAGTTCAACTTACCGTATTTCTTGCATTTCACTCTGCAGTGATGTTCTAACTGGTTCACCCCCTTATCTACTCAAACCCAGTTTTGATCCATTATGTATATTGTAGCCATATTGCTCTTTTCATAATTCAAATGTAATCTGTCACCCCTCCTGCTTTAAACTTTTCAATGACTAGGACAGTTGAACCTTAAGCACACAGGTTTGGACACTGCAGGTCCACTTCACGTGGTTTTTTTTTTTTTAATATCTTTTTTTTCAGTACTGTAAATGTATTTTCTTTTCCTTATAATTTTCTTAACATTTTCTTTACCTTGATTTATTATAAGAATATAGTATATAACACATATAGTAGTATATAGCATACAAAACATGTGTTAATTAACTACTTATATTATTGGTAAGGCCTCTGGTCAACAGTAGTTACATTGTTGTGGAATGAAAAGTTATATACAGGCTTTTCACAACAGAGGGTCATCTCCCCTAACCACTCCCGCATCAAGTGTCATTTGTAATTTCTTCTATGGTAGACACAAAACATCTTAACATAATGGTCTTGCTTTTTTTGTTCTAGTAACATTTACCTAATTTTTGCCACTATACTCAAACCTTTCACCCATATCAGAGCCCTTATACACTGCTGTTCATTCGGCCAGAAACACTTCCTTCTTTTCATGTAGTTAACTTTTTCTCCTTTAGATTACAGTTCAAGACACACTTTGTCAAGGATACCTTCCTGACAAGGTCAGATCCTCCTTTTTGCAGAACTTCAGAGCAATATCTTGCTTATGTCAATTGTCATAATTATAAATTTATATCTTTTGTGTGATTTGCTTTCTTCTGAAGTTTAAGCTGCAGGAGGAGACCAGTCTTGTTTATTTTTTCACTTATCATTGAGTACTAGCACCTAGCACACAACCTGATACATAGTAAATGCTCAATAAATACATTTATTTATTTATTTTTATTTTTTTAATGTTTTATTTATTTTTGAGACAGAGGGAGACAGAGCATGAGCAGGAGAGGGGCAGAGAGAGAGGGAGACACAGAATCCGAAGCAGGCTTCAGGCTCTGAGCTGTCAGCACAGAGCCCGACTCAGGGCTCAAACTCACAAACCGCGAGATCATGACCTGAGCCAAAGTCAGATGCTTAACCGACTGAGCCACCCAGGCGCCGCGCTCAATAAATACTTTTTAATAAAAGCATACAGGTTGATACTCTCAGGAGGCAAATGGGACTCTATGTGTATTTAAAGCTAATCTCACTATGTTAATTAATAATGATAAAGAAAACGACTGACTCTAGCTAGCCGTATAACAGAACAGATCCAGTTTCATTCTTTTGCATATATTTGTCCAGTTTTCCCAGCACCATTTATTGAAGAGGCTACTTTTCCCCATTGTATATTCTTGCCTTCTTTGTCATGATTAATTGACCATATAAATGTGGAGTTATTTCTGGGCTGTCTATTCTGTTCCATTGATTTATGTGTCTATTCCTCTGCGAGTACCATACTGTTTTGATTATTATAGTTTTATAGTATATTTTGAAATCTTTAATGAATAAATTTACAATTAAGAGGAACAAGACACCATTCAACACACCATGTCAACAATTTTTATCTTTATTTAACTTGTTGAAATAAGGATTAGAAAGCATTCATATCACTAATATGTTTTCCAAAACAAATACAAAAATCTTTGTGAAGTAAAGATTTAAAATAAAGATATAACACTATTTCAAAAAGATATGTGCACCCTATGTTTTTGCAGTATTACTTACAACATTTAAAGTAACATTTAAAAAAATGTAAAGTCTTCTTTCAGTTTACATAATAGTTCATTAAATTTCAGTAAATTTTAAGTCTGTGCAAAAGAATAGTTTATAAAACTGAAATTAGATTCCAGCCTTAAAATTACGAACAGGTCTTCCAGGTACATGAATATACTAGTGGACTTTGAAAAGCTTTGCACAATGTGGTAGAGTTCTTTATTGTGTAAGACTTGTTCCTACATTGTAATACATTTAGCATTCCTAAATTCCCCTCTCACTAAATGCCACTAACAATCTGCAAATCATCCAAACAACACTTCAAATAAATTTCTGTGCCATCTCTAAGGGATCAGTATTGCTGTCATTGAGAACCACTGGCTTAGGAATCTGAATGCATTTGCTATGGGTAAACTCTTTTTTCCAAGTCACAGTTACCATTTTGATTGAAAATATATTTCCTTTATTAGTATGTCATGTTCAAAGGCTAATCTGGATACCTTCAAGTCAACTGAATATTTCAACAGCACGGTGATACTATGCATATAACCCATACAGCATGAAGTCTATTACAAAAGTAGAACTCGGGACATTGGGTTTGACTTAAGAAACTCATACTATGGGGATCATGTCAAGTTGAACATTCTTATGCCACACAATAGTTGTGTAATAAATGGAAACTTAATCCTTAAAAATTATAAAATGGTCATGCACAAAAGAAGCTTTAGCAGATTTCTTTATCAAATAATGTAATAGTTCTGGAGTTCATGCAGTGAACTGAGCTGTCTTGCAACAACTTATATATGGCCTAGAAACCACTTCTCTTAAACTGGGTATTAACTTCAAAATATGCCAGCTTTTTGTTGATTTTGGACTAGTTTAAAAATACAAGAATATTTTTAACCATTGTAATTTACTACCCAAATGATATTATCCAATTCCATATCTTCAAATAAACCCCTGCAGTCAGTGACTCCCAAATCTTTATTTCCAACTCCAACCTCTACCATGTCAGACTTATATATCCAATTGCCCATAGCATATATACTTGAAAATTTACTAGGTATCTCAAATGTGTCATGTTGAAAATTGAACTTGTAATTTTTTCACATAATCTTGTTCCTCTGGTATTTCTCATCTCAGTAAATGATACCACCATCCAGTTGTTTAGATCAGAAATGCCAGGAGTCATTCTTCACTTTTCTCTTTCTCTCATGCCCTAAATCCAATACTTTTGATAGTCCTGTAAGTTCTATCTTTATATTTTAATCCTGACAATTTAGCACCACCTCCACCTGAGCCACCTGAATCAAAGCCAGTATTATTTCTTATGTGAGAAACTCTGATACGATTATAGTGTATTATAGTGTATTCACTGATCTAAAACAGTTCAAGTCAATTGTCTGCTTAAAATTTTCTGATAAATCCCATTACATTTCAACCAAAACCCAAAGTTTTTATCATAACCTAGAAACCGTGGTTTTCTGGACATCTTCCTGACCTCATTTCCTATCATTCTCTTCCTCATTCATTCCACTTCAGCCAGCAAACACAAGCATGCTTCTGCCTTAGGATATTTGTATTTCCTGTTCAGGCTTGACAGTACCTGCCCTCCTTCCACAGTTTTATGACTTTCTACATTTGGATCTCTGTTCAAATGTCACCCTTCAAGGAGGCCTACCTTCTGGACAGTACCTACTCTCCTTCCACATTTTTATGACCTTCTCTCTACATTTGGATCTCTGTTCAAATGTCATCCTTCAAGGAGACCTGCCAACAACTATCATATCTAAAATAGCACCTTCCACCACTCTTCCATCACTAATCTTCATTTTTTCATAGTATTTATCCCTACTTGACATCATATTATATATTTGTTTGTTTACTGTCTGTTTCCCCCACTGGGATATAAATTCCATTACTGTAAGCGCATTGATGAATTACAAAAGGAACCAATGATGAATTACTCTTAAAATATACTACTTAATGTTTTGACTGAATTTGATGTAAAAAAATTATGTAACTTTTTCCACTCTTCAAAATGATGTAGGCTGATCTAAACCACATTTTTTCTCATTTCCTGATGTAATTAAATCAGTGGGGTAAAAAGAAAAGTGGTGTTGGTATGTGAAAGAAGACTAAAAGAGATGCCAGGTGATACTAAAACTATGCTGAAGATTGATGTTTTCTTTACAAGCAATATTAATTTTTCAAATTACTAATGAAGTGACTAAATTATAGAATAAGCAATCTGATTATTAATGACAAAATGCTAACTAAATGGGATCACTCGGTGTTACATTTTGTATAATATTTATGTTCATCCAAAAATAAATATATTAAATATGAAAATATTAAATAATTACTACAGTTTTGCTATTTTTTTTATTTTAGGAAATGATTTGCAGCTGAGTGAATCAGGAAGTGACAGTGATGACTGAAGAAACTTTCAGCTATATATATAAAATTTGTAAGACATGGGATAATTTATATTAAGAGTAAAAATTCCTAAGACTGAAGAAAATGTATCTTAACTTTTGATGATAAAAGAAATTAAATTTGATTCAGAATTTTCAGTTGATATGATATTTTTGACCTTTTCTGAGTTCTAGCATTTTCATGTGCATTCCATTTCCAAGGTTTTACAGATGAGAAAACAGAATTTAGGTAATTTGCCCACATATTATTAGTTGACAAGTGGCAGATCAGGTGTTCTAGAGTTCAAGTTCAATGCTCTGTTTTATCACACTGCTGTCTCCAATTGTGAAATGTCAAAACAATTTATTTATAATGGTTTTAATTGTCTCTCTGAGCCTTTTATGTATGATAATCCTTAGATTTTGGTTGAAAATATTTAAATTCTTAACAAAATTAAGCTATAATTTAGAATAAAAGTAAAGCTAGATAATTGTTTTAATGAAACTGTTTTTGTATCTCATAGTATTTTTTTAATTTTGCTTTTGAGAGAAAAATAAGCAGTTAAGTGTTAAGTAGATAAATATTACTTACATCTGTAGTATTTTTGAATTTGGGGGAAATGATAAATATTATAGTTGAAAGCCAATGACCATAGCAAGTTCTTTTTTTTTCTTTTTTTAAGTTCTTTTTTTTTTAATTAAACTTCACTTTTTAGAGAAGTTTTAGGTTCATAGCAAAATTGAGCAGAAAGTACAGAGAATTCTCATATACTCCCTGTTCCCCAACCTCCCGCACTATAAACATCCTGCACCAGAATGGTATGTTTTTACAATTGATGAATCTTACATTGACACATCATCACCCCAAGTCTATAGTTTGCATTAGAGTTCACTCTGCATTGTACGTCCTATGGGTTTTACAGATGTATAGTGATATGTATCCACATTGTAGTAGTATACAAAATCATTTCGCTGCTCTAAAAATCCTGCACTCTGCCTGTTCATTTATTTCTCCCCCACCCCCAACCCCTGGCAGCCACTGATCTTTTTACTGTCCCCTTAGTTTTGCCTTTTCCAGCATGTCATAAAGTTAGAATCATACAGTATGCTGCCTTTTCAGATTGACTTCTTTCACTTAAATATCCATTTAAGTTTCCTCCATATCTTTTTCATGGCTTGATAGTTCATTTCCTTTTAGTACTGAGTAAACATTATATTGTCTGGATGTATCAAAGTTTACTTATTCACCAACCTACTGGAAGAATTTTCCTCGCTTCCAAGTTTTGGCAATTTAAGTTGAATAAAATTTTTTCATAATTACCTCTTACCATAGGAATTTTGTAGTTTATTTTTTTTTTTAATCCTTACGTTTTGGTTTTAATCTCTCCTACTTTCTTCTCTCTCTCTCCCTTCTTCTCTCTTCAACTAATCTATTTGTATATTCATTTTTATATCTTTTTTATTCATCAATACTTATCTGAGAAACACAGCTGTATCATTTATTACTTAACTAAAGCAAGCTCAAAGAATATTACTCAGCCATCAGAAAGAGTGAAATCTTGCCATTTGCAACCATGTGGATGGAGCTCGAGTGTATTATGCTAAATGAAGTAAGTCAGTCAGAGAAAGACAAATACCATGATTTCACTCATATGTGGAATTTAAGAAAGAAAACAGATGAACATACAGGAAAAGAAAAGAGAGAGAGAAACTATAAAAGACTCTTAACTATAAAGAACAAACTGAGGGTTGATGGAGGGAGGGAGGTGCAGGCTGGGCTAAATGGGAGATGAGCATTAGAGAGAGATTTGTGATGAGCACTGGGTATTGTATGTAAGTGATGAATCACTAATTCTACACCTGAAACCAAGTTTACCATGTATATTAACTAACTAGAATTTAAATAAAAACTTGAAAAAAAAATAAAACAAGCTTGAATATTTAAAGTAGCTAGTAAAACAATATCATTCTAACATAGGAATACAAATTATAATGGTTTTTGCTGAAAGTCGTTATGCTGAGATTTCTTTGACTAGTGTTTATCAGAAATGAGTACATGGCGGTATGAGCTGATAATGCTGGCTACATTAACAGTATGTTCTCAAACTATACCTCTTGCAATCAAAACAGCTCATCCTCTCTTCCCCCTATTATTTCCCCTGTAAAAGAAACACGTTCTTAAAGACTTTTTTTTTTATAGTGTGAATACCTAGAGTATCATTCTCTATACCCTTTAAGGATAAATATAAGTACAATAAAACCTTGGTTTGCAAGCATAATTAATTCTGGAAATATGCTTATAATCCAAATAATTTGCATATCAAAGTGAATTCCCCATAAGAATAATGGAAACTCAGATGATTCGTTACACAACCCAAACTATTCATATAAAAATTATTACAATACTGTAATACAAAATAATAAAGAAAATATAAAATATACAGAAAAATAAACAAATTAACCTGCACTTACTTTCGAAAACCTTCATGGCTAGTGTGAGGGAGACAAAAGAGAAGAGGGTTATTGTATAGGATGAATTTGACTATCACTGACAGAATCACTGCTATCTATTGGCTCAATGGAATCTTTTTCTTTTCATACAGCTTTAACAGGGAACCTATCCAATGACAAGTACTTGCTTTTGCCTCCTTTTGAGGATTTCACAGAAATGTGATATTGCATTGATGATCACCCACAATCCCGCAGCAAGAGAAAGAGAAGAACCATTGGCTTAGTTGTGATCATGTGACATTTTACGTCATGTACTACTCATATTGGAAGACATCTCTTGTTTACCAAGTTAAAATTTATTAGAAATGTTTGCTCATCTTGCGGAACACTTGCAGAACAAGTTACTCACAATCCAAGGTTTTACCGTAGTTTAAAGAGGAATGAAATAATATCTCCCATGCCTCCGTACCTACTCATTGGATGTGTTTTCAGACATTGAAATGCAGGGAGCTATGGATGAGACAGATTCTCAGATATGAGTTTCTCTGTCAGAATCATCTGATGATCCTGACATGATGCCAAGTAAATATCTTTTCCCCATCTTCATTGAGATATAATTGACATATAACATTGATAAGTTTAAGGTGTACAATATGATGATTTGATACACATATATATTATGAAATTAATACTACAATAAGGTTAGTTGACATAAGGACATGTCATGTTATTTTACCTGTTCTGAATGGTTTGATGAAAATGATGATGAGATAAGCATACAAGTAGGAAAAGTAAGTTGGCTACAAAGGAACAAAAATCAATGGGTTTGAACCATTCCATAATACTATGCTAAAACACTAAAGTTGGGAAAGCTGCACCTGCACAAGGATATGAGTGTGACCTATAAATAGTTTATACATTAAATGTCATCCATAATTTGGTAAGAAAGCGTTCTTAGACATGCCAGAATTTGCGAATTATATCATTCACATATAATTCCTATACTTTCCAATTTGTTAAGAGATGGGTCAAAATTAAGAACTCAAGTATGGAAAAAACAATTCATTGAATCATTATTTATAATAGCCAAGATATGAAAACACCCTAAGTGTTCATTGATGGATGAATGGTTAAAGAAGATGTACACATACATAATGGACTACTACTAAGCCACAAATAAAGAATGAAATCTTGCCATTTGTAGCAACATGGATGGGCCTTGAGTGTATTAAGTGAAATAAATCAGAAAAAGACAAAAAAAAAAAAAGAATGGAAAAAAATATCATAACAATCTTCTAAGAAGGTTGATAGCTCTCCTACCCACCCTGCCCTCATGAAGGGGACTCACTCAGTTTGTGGGAGTAGGGGACATTCATGCCCTGCAACATTTTATGAGGAAGTGAACTCGCAGATGCTGGCCAGTGGAGAAGAGCCAAGAGCTTAGCCCTACTAGCCTGAGGTTGTAATCCTAATTAGGACAATGACATTTGAGAATAAGCTATGTGCATGCACCAAGCTATTCACACACTCCTGACTAACCCTAGGGCTATGTACATGTGCATAAGACACTGAAAAGGGCCTGATGAAAAGCAAAATCTGGAAAGACTTGAAAACAGCCTGAACTTTGGACACACTCCCCCATACATACAGATCCATCAGCAAAGGACAAAGCCTTAGTGATTCAAAATGTTTGACTTATGAACTCTGCCCAGTCTTGGACTTTTCTGAGTAAAACATACTGCTTCACTTCCACTTTCCAAATCTCACTCAGGTCTTTATGGCCTAGACCCACCTAAAGAATATGATTCTTGGAAACACAGTTCCTAGTTTAAACAAACTTGACAATAAACAACCTAAAAACTGGGAGCAACTCAAATGTCCATCAACACAAGAAGAAGGAAATGAACTGTGGCATATTTGTACAGTGAATTCTACTGAAAAATAGGAAAAAAAAAAACTTGTCACAGACAACGAAATAGACGAGTCTCACAGTTAAACACAAAGAATACAAATAGTATTACTCCATCTATGTGAAATTCAAAACTGACAAAATAAATCTATGGTGATAAGTCAGAATAGTGATTACTTTGGGGAAGGAGGGTTTGGCTGGGAGACAGAAGGGAAGCAGCAAGTATTATTCTAGCACTGAGGTGCTAGAAATACATATACATATTTTATATTAAGTGGGTGATGTGTGTAGTGTAAAAAAAATTACATTTGTGTAATGTAAAAAAATGGAGTTTTAAGACACATAGACCAATGGAATAGAATAGAAACCCCAGAACTAGACCCACAAACGTATGGCCAACTCATCTTTGACAAAGCAGGAAAGAACATCCAATGGAAAAAAGACAGCCTCTTTAACAAATGGTGCTGGGAGAACTGGACAACAACATGCAGAAGGTTGAAACTAGACCACTTTCTCACACCATTCACAAAAATAAACTCAAAATGGATCAAGGACCTAAATGTGAGACAGGAAACCATCAAAACCTTAGAGGAGAAAGCAGGAAAAGACCTCTCTGACCTCAGCCGTAGCAATCTCTTACTCAACACATCCCCAAAGGTAAGGGAATTAAAAGCAAAAGTGAATTACTGGGACCTTATGAAGATAAAAAGCTTCTGCACAGCAAAGGAAACAACCAACAAAACTAAAAGACAACCAACGGAATGGGAAAAGATATTCGCAAATGACATATCGGACAAAGGGCTAGTATCCAAAATCTATAAAGAGCTCACCAAACTCCACACCCGAAAAACAAATAACCCAGTGAAGAAATGGGCAGAAAACATGAATAGACACTTCTCTAAAGAAGACATCCGGATGGCCAACAGGCACATGAAAAGATGTTCAGCGTCGCTCCTTATCAGGGAAATACAAATCAAAACCACACTCAGGTATCACCTCACGCCAGTCAGAGTGGCCAAAATGAACAAATCAGGAGACTATAGATGCTGGAGAGGATGTGGAGAAACGGGAACCCTCTTGCACTGTTGGTGGGAATGCAAACTGGTGCAGCCGCTCTGGAAAGCAGTGTGGAGGTTCCTCAGAAAATTAAAAATAGACCTACCCTATGACCCAGCAATAGCACTGCTAGGAATTTATCCAAGGGATACAGGAGTACTGATGCATAGGGCCACTTGTACCCCAATGTTCATAGCAGCACTCTCAACAATAGCCAAATTATGGAAAGAGCCTAAATGTCCATCAACTGATGAATGGATAAAGAAATTGTGGTTTATATACACAATGGAATATTACGTGGCAATGAGAAAAAATGAAATATGGCCTTTTGTAGCAACGTGGATGGAACTGGAGAGTGTGATGCTAAGTGAAATAAGCCATACAGAGAAAGACAGATACCATATGGTTTCACTCTTATGTGGATCCTGAGAAACTTAACAGGAACCCATGGGGGAGGGGAAGGAAAAAAAAAAAAAAAGAGGTTAGAGTGGGAGAGAGCCAAAGCATAAGAGACTCTTAAAAACTGAGAACAAACTGAGGGTTGATGGGGGGTGGGAGGGAGGAGAGGGTGGGTGATGGGTATTGAGGAGGGCACCTTTTGGGATGAGCACTGGGTGTTGTATGGAAACCAATTTGTCAGTAAATTTCAAATATAAAATAAACAAATAAATAAATAAATAAATAAATAAATAAATAAATAAATAATAAAAAAATAAAATAAAATAAAATAAATGGAGTTTTACACTTAAGATTTGTGCATTTTAGGTTATACTTAATTTTAAAAGTCCAAAAAACAAGATCAATAGAAAAAATATTTGCAATGCATAATATTATTATTATAATATTAATGGCAGACCATTAATATCAATAAATATAGATTTTATAAACTTACAAGAAGGGGTAAAACAGCTCGTTAAGAAAATGAGCAAAGGAAATGGATAGGCAGTTCTAAAAATTATAAAAACATACATTTTTAGCAATCTCACTTCTAGATATTTATCCTTTAGATATATTTCACTTACATAAAAGGTTATTATGACAGTATTATTAAAAATAGGAAACTCAAAACAACCTGGATATGCATCTTTTTGTTAGTGATTTTTGGAGTTATTTATATAGCCTGGACACAAATCCTTTGACAGATATATGTAATATGAATATTTTCTTGCACTCTATGAGTTGAATTTTCACTCTTAATGCGTATTTTGGTGAACAAAACTTCTTAATTTTAATACTGTCCAACATATCAATTTTTTTTCTTTTATGGTAATTTATTTTTATGTCTTATTTAAGAAATCTTGGCATATGCCACAGAGAACATCCCACAGAGAACACAGAGATGTTCTCCTATGTTTTCCTCTAAAAGCTTTATTTTTAAAAAGCAGATCCACAATCTATATAGAATTGTTTTTTACCTATGGTGTAAGATAAGGGTTATAATTAATTTTTTCCATATGGATATCCAGATTGTGTTTATTTATTGAAAACCATTTCCTCCACTGCACCACAGTGTCATCTTTGTCATTAATGATATCTCAGCACATGTGTAGGTCTTCTGAACTCTGTTTTGTTCCATTGTTGCCTTACCTAGCTTGGTGTTGATTCCACAGTGTTATAATTATTATAGCTTTATACAGGTCTTATATTGGGTAGCGCAAGTCCTCCACTGCTATTCGTCAAGACTGCCTTTGCTCTTCTTGGCTTTTTGCATCCCTCTATAAATTTTTTAAATGAACTTGTCATGTTCTACACTCACAAAACCTATTGGGATTTTGTATTGAAACAATAGGTTGATTTGGAATATTGACATCTTTATAACATGAACTTTCTAAGTCATGAGCATTGTATGTGTCTTCATACATAAATCTAAATACACATTTAGATCTTGTTTAATTTCTTTCAATAGCGTTCTATAGTGTTTAACATTGAGGTCTTGGACATTTTCATTAGATTTATTCCTAGGTATTTTTATGCAATTATAGCTAATATCACCTTTTAAATTCCCTTTTCCATTTGTTTTTGCTGATATTTAAGTACGATTTATTTCTGTGTACTGACTCTATATTCATACACCTTGTTTAACACATTCTTTTGTAATTTCATTTGTCTCCTCTCTCTGACTATATTAGTATTTATTATTTTACAGCTTCTGTCTCCTTTCTAAATATGAGTGTAAAATATCACTGCTGTCATAATCACTGAGACCCAAAATATTTTTCACTCTTATCACTGATATTTCAGATTCTTCTGCTGCCATTATCTCTTTTGTGTCTGAAGAGTTTGTGCTAATTTCTATTCAGGAATTGCTTTCTCTTTTATTTTTTCTTTTTATTCTTCTGTCTGATTTCAACTTAGCAAAAATGAGACATCTTGATATATGACAGAAAGGGCTCTAGAAGAGGCCACAGGAAGCTAGAGTTCTGGTCCTTGTTCTGCCCCTTCTGAGTTCTTTCATAATATTCTGTAAGCTAGGCTGGGAGAGGGATTTCAAACCAGTGTTCCCTAAATTCCTGTCATAAGAATTATTAGAGGTGCTTATTAAAAACAGATGTTCTTCAATCCCTACTCAAATCTATTGAAAAAGAATTTTCAAGAAAAAGGCCTGCAAATCTGTGTGTGTGTGTGTACACATGCATACATATATACATATGAATTGTTCTGATATATATAGAAACATTATATATATGAATGAAAAAATATACATATGAATGAATTACCCAACATCACTCTCACCATCAGGGAAGTTTAGTTTACATAGGACAAGATTAAGATTCCTTCCACCTGTGATATTATTTGATTTTATGAATCTTAGCATTGTATTGCCATAATCAAAAGAAGAATTTCATCTAAAGAAGAAGAAGGAGGAGGAGGAGGAGGAGGAGGAGGGGAAGAAGAGGAAGAAGAGGAAGAAGAAGAAGAAGAAGAAGAAGAAGAAGAAGAAGAAGAAGAAGAAGAAGAAGAAGAAGAAGAAGAAGAAGAAGAAGAAAAGAAGAAGAAGAAGGAGAAGAAGAAGGAGGAGGAGGAGGAGGAGAAGGAGAATCAGGGGTGCTTGGGTGGCTCAGTCAGTTAAGTGTCCGACTTGATTTCAGTTCAGGTCAAGATCTCACAGTTCATGAGTTTGAGCCCTACATTGGGCTCTGTGCTGACAGTGCAGAGCCCACTTGGGATTCTTTCTTTCTTTCCCTCTCACTCTGCCCCTCCCCTGCTGGCTCTCTCTGAAAATAAATAAATAAACATTAAAAAGAAAGAAGTATCAGAAAACCAATGCCAGTACTCTGAAGTTTGGTATTTGGAGTACCTAAGAGCACAAATAAATCAGAGCATTGCATCTACAGGTGCATTACATCTCTAGGTGCTCTGCCAGATCAAATGCTATTCTTAGAGGTATATGGCTGGAGCAGGGGGAGCCATTGATATAATCAGATCTTCAAGGCATCTTAAGGTTAACTTGACTAGTAACTTATGACTGTTTTGCATCCAGAGTTATAACCAACCTAGGTCAGGAAAAGCAATACTTTTTGAAAGAACAACTACAGCTTAATCATTAATGCCACAGTCCAAAATGAAGCTGAACTCTGGGTAAAGGTTGGTGGGAAAGAAGGGCGATGCGGAGTATAATAGAAGCTGAGAAGATATGGTCAAAGTCTGAGGTAGAGTTTAGAGAGGGAAGGGTAGAGTTTATTCTGGCTTTATTTGTCAACAAATTACTCATAGAGGTAATGTAAGAATTCCACAAGACATAGAGTTCTAGGTTCTCTCTTATATTCTCAAATAAAATAATTAATTCTCCTGTTTTCTGACCTCCTTGTTAGTTTTATCCTCATTTTTCTTATAGCTCTCTCAGTTTTCTTTTTTCTTTTCACTAACAACTGGAAGGGCATCATACATTTTTGTTCCCCATTGACTTACTGTATAAAATACATCTGTCATCATCACTAAGTATTGATGAAAATTGTGATTGCAATCATATCTAGAAAGTGACCAGTTCATCATTTTCGCTCAGATTGAATTTCCTTTATTCATAAAATGATGGATTCATCCTGAAGTGATGAAAACACAAGGACTGAATTTAGCGAAGAAGAGTGATTTCCAAATGTATATCACCAACCCTTTTCTCTGATTTTCATTAGCTCCACCTCTTTAACTGTTTATAGGATAGTTCTAGTTGAACTTTATTATGTTGAAAACCAAAATCAACATCTTTTCTATATTTCCAAATTCAATTTTGTGATTACTTTCTCTCTTTAGTGCATTTCAATTCCCCTATATTCCTACATTTCCATTTCCGTATACCCTCCATTCCTGAATAATGTCCATGGGCATTACTGATATGAATCTCCCATCTCTCATGGCAGTTAAAATTCCAGACCTGCCATTTACTGACCACACGACTTTGGACAAATTACTCAACCTCTTGGGACATTAGTTCCTATAAAATGGGGATTGTACTAAGAATTAAAATATAGATAGATAGATAGATAGATAGATAGATAGATAGATAGATAGATAGATATTATATATATAATACATATGTAATACATATATATTATTGTTGGCCATAATAGATGTTCAATAAATGGCAGCTATTGTGATCCTGAAATCAATCTATACTTGAGGCATGGTATTCTTAGCTATTTTGCACTCTTTTGCAATTCTCCAGCATTGTCTTACCCCATCTTGTGATGTGTTCTTCTTACTTCCTCAAGCTCTTTTATTTAATCATTATTTTGAACTAGCCTCTGAGACCCAACCCTTTCTTTTCCCATAGCTGTATGCTTTGCTTTTGGTCAGGCAGCTGCTGAAGCTGACACCCACAGGGTTAAACCTAGTCCACTCCCAGTGCCCGTTTTCACAGTAGGCTGGCAGCTGTCCCAACTTCCTACCGAAGCCAAATGCTTGAGGAGAGAGAGACTAAGGAGCCAGCTATGAATCCCTTCCAGAAAAATGAGTCCAAGGAAACTCTGTTTTCACCTGTCTCCACTGAAGAGGTACCACCTCAACCCCTCAGCCTCCCAAAGAAGCCACCTCCGGTGAGTCCCCAGATTTAATTCTGCTTCTGACAGGAACAGACTTGCTCTTTTGGTTCTTCTTGGCCTCTGGAGTGTCAGGCTGAGCTGTATTAGAGTATCAAAAACTATTCTCACTTGGAATTAGAATTAACCTGAAAAGCAAATCTAACCAGAAGTTTTCTTTACTTAGGAGAAGAAGCAGTAGGAAGAGGTAGTGAGATTTCTTCAGCTGGGATACAAGACTTTGCTGTATCTCATTGTATATTCTGAGTTTCTCTGGGGTGAAAAAAGAAGCAATTTGAATATCCAGGGAAACTTGGCAAGCATTCTTGCCTGGAGAACTGTGTGTAATTGTTCTTTCTTTACCAGTATAAAAACTCAGCCCTTCGTTCCCCCTGGATTCAGAGTCTTATGCTGGACACCAAGGAAAGTTTTAGAATAGATGCAGTGTCTGTTATTATGTGTGCCAGTTTACAGTGGGAAACAGGATGGAGAAACAAAGAAGTAATAATGTTTGCATTATATACTTGTGAAACACTTCCAAATTCGTTATCTCATTCAACCTTCATATCAAAATCCTGTAAGTGGAGAGGATATAGTAATAATAGCCAATATTTACTGAGTTCTCACTATGTGCCAAGAGGTGGTAGTATTCCTATTTCTTTGGAATAATGAAAGTAAACATAAAAACAGGTATAGTAGTGTGTCCAGAGTTAATATGTTAACACAGCCAGTGACGGTATTACATAGCTAGTAAAGTGTATTAACTAAACTCTAGGTTGTATAATTCTCAAACTGTGAGATGGGAAAGTAAGAAGCTTTTTAGCAAGTTAATATATTAATATATATTAATATTTAGGAGGGTTGTTTATATCCATCTATATAGGTAAAAAAATGAAAACATTAATTTATTACTTCATCTATTTATTTAGTTATATCTCTTCTGGTCCCAGAAAATTTAAGGCTGCTTACAAAGATGCGTGTTATTTCTTATGAAATAAGAGGCAATATAAATTTCATGATGAGATTTGACTGTCCAAAGTACAGATATCTCCCTCCCCACCTCATGTAAGTTGGGCAATCATAATGGGTACGGATTTGAAATTAAACATGACATTCCTTATATACTGACTGATACAGCATATAGTCCTTTTAATGTCCAATAGGATTAACAAGAAAATGTTATAGAATGACTTTCATAGGAAGAGTGGACATTTAATGTTATAAGATTTAAGAACTCTCTAAGTTCAAGGTGATCAATCAGCTTACTTTTAGGAATCTAGCTGGACTCTGAGCCTGGTGGAACCAGCCTGGTTCCACCAGGCTCAGAATGGTAAGCCATCATATTGCCAGGATCCTCCCGGTATCATGAACAGGGAAGGTGGGAACAAGAGAGGTTAGTTCAAACAGTAGAACTAAGGAGGTTATTGACCTCTAAAAGTAACTGCTTCGGGGGCACCTGGATGGCTCAGTTGGTTAAGCATTCAATTCTTGGTTTCAGCTCAGGTCATGATCTCAGTTTCATGAGTTCAAGCCCCATGTTGGGAGAAATACCACTGGCAGCACGGAGTCTGCTTAGGATTCTCTCTCTCTCCTCTCTGCTCCTCCCCGACTCGTGCTCTCTCTCTCAAAATAAATAAATAAACTTTAAGAAAAGTACCCATTTAAATGTAACTGCTTGGATGTCAAATTCTCTATAGGCTAATTCTTTGTTCTGCCCTTAGAAATAAGTATGATTATTCTCCTACTCAGAGCCCCAGGCTTTTCAGTTGCTTGCAGGTAGATGGGAGGTCCTGGTATGTAGGGTCAAGGAATGTCTGAGCAGTTCCATGTTAAATGAATGAGGAACAAAGCAATATTCAAAATAGCTTCTATTACTCCTAAGTCAGCAATGCAAGTACTTTTTAGTGTGATAATAGCTGTTTCATGAAGAGTAGGGGCCTTTGCTTCACGTTACCTATCATGGTGATTTCAAGTAAATGAATTTGTCTGTCATAGAGCAATCTAGTGATTAAATAGAGGGGAAAAAGCTCATGCTTGAACCACTGCCTTTTTATTTCATAGAAAATTTGTGGCTCCAACTATCCACTGAGCATTGCCTTCATTGTGGTGAATGAATTCTGTGAGCGCTTTTCCTATTATGGCATGAAAGGTAATTTTTGTGTCCCAAATTCTTTCTCTTCTCCACTCACCCTCACCCCATGTTGGGAAACACGTGGTCTTCTTTATGTACTTATTTCCCTTATCCACACTTTCTACCTTTATCCATATTGATCTTTTCCTCTGGCAAACATTGCCAATGAATACTGCATGGGATTTCACCTAGTGACAAGCCAAGAACAGAAAGGCCTTACAGATACCAGAAAACAGTCTGTAAGAATATAAGTGTGAAAACTTCCTTCTATTTTCATACATGTTTCTCAGGTCTATGAACAGACCTGTTTCTCAGGTCTATTGTTGAGAAGGAGAAGGCCGTGACATTGGAAGCATCTTTGGGATTGGCTTAAATGCTATGTATGTACATGGACTTAAGGGAGAAATACCACATTTGTACACTAAGCATAGCCTCATTCACTCCCACAATGTCCATGGTCCCTGCTTCTACTGCCTGACGGTCACTCCTCAGTCACTTCACTGATAGTAGTGTTGAAGGTCAAGATCACCTTCAAAGACCAGAGCTGAAATATACTTCTCCATAAATCATTTTAATGTATCTGTCTTGTTTTCTTTATCCCTTTTCACATAGCTGTGCTGACCCTGTATTTCCTGTATTTCCTGCACTGGAATGAAGACACCTCCACATCTATATACCATGCCTTCAGCAGCCTCTGTTATTTCACTCCCATCCTGGGAGCAGCCATTGCTGACTCATGGCTGGGAAAATTCAAGTAAGGAAGATGGGCGGTCACATCCCCACATTGCAGATTAATTGTGCAGAGATTTTACCACTTCTTGCTGCTTGCTTCCAAGCAAAAATATACTTGTGTCATCCATGACAAATATGTATCTCTTTAAGATTGACAACACAGAAAGGCTATCTCTCTTCATTATCAGTTTTCTTCCATTTTTTTTGCATCCTTTTCAATCAGGAATTGTTTTATTTTTATTTTCCTTAAATCTAATTTTAATCTCCCATTCTATAGTTTAAAACCAATTCTTGTTATAATCTCAGGGATGATAAAGATTGCTACCCACCAGAAAATTTATAATTTTAGAGACCTCAGTGTAGTTACTTCATATACTTTCCATCTCTTCTCCAGAGCGAATCATCCCAACTCCTTTAGTATATTCTTATGAGTCCCCCTTTTTAGCTGTTTTACTGTTTCTTTTCTCTAAACTCTTTCTGTGGTTTGTTTCTTAAGAATATAATATTTTCATGAATTACACTGATGGTCTATTCAGTTCTGCGCCTTTTAAGTCTCTGAAAATAGCACCAAGACATTTATGGGATGTTATAGTTTCCCCTACAACATTATCCTCATAGGCTAGAAATGAATGGATCTTGGCTATCCATTCCCAACTTATTTTCTATGGCTTTGTCATCTATGGATTTGTCTTAATTAGTATTTCTGGAAGAGCATTTTGTTGAAATTGGTTGATAGGATACAATGAGTGTCATATAGGAAGATAAAGCTCTCATGGTCAAATAAGTTTGGAAAATGCTAGGCTGAACAAAGTTAAAAAGATTTCTTTACTGCATGACTTCTTATAGCCTTTAACATGCTAATACACACTGTACAATTTCCAAGAAATTGTTATGTTATGTTATGTAGTGATTATGTTATGCTGTGTTATGGTATGTAGTAATTCCCAAACTTATTTCACCATGGAATATTTTTTCAGGATGTTTTGTGGACCTAGTATTCCAAGGAATCCTGTCTAGTAAACATTGGTTTATATCTCACTTGGCTTATATATATTCATTGTTCTAAAGTATTTACTTAGCATTTAATATATAACTACAACCAGAACACAGTAGTGAATACAGTTTCTTGACTTGAGAGAAAGATGGTGGATTATGTTTGCTACTTATGTAATATTGGTTACCAAGTCCATCCAGATAGGAGATTGGTACTATATGCAGAATAAAAAGTATAAGTCATGACCTTTATTCAGTTATAGAATAAAAGACTCCCATGAATGCCCTAGTACTTTTATTTATTTTAAAAATTACTTCCTTTAAAATTGAAGCATGGATATGGCTTTTCATGATTTCTATAAACATCTACTGAGAGGGCTAACCACATGCTAGAATGCTTTTTTTTTTTTTTATGTCAAGTTGCTTTTAAGAGAGCCAAACATTTTTAGTCATAGTCTCTAGTGTGGTTTTTATGCTCTGTGTCCCCATGCCTATTGGTTTGGACTTACAGCCACTCTCTTAATGAATGTGTTTACTACCATCTCCTTTCTCTTTCTCTGAATAGGTATATAGCATGTTTTTTCCCTCTCCTATATTTTTTGTCTCATCAGAGCTGCCCCTCTTCATGCTAGGTTTCTTTCTCTGCCATCACTGCGCATACTCCTTCTCAGTTCCTAAACTCTCATTAAAAATGGCTCTGGTCATGAAATAAAACTTAAAACCTCTCTCTCTTTCCTTTCCTTTTCCACATTAACTTGTCTATATTAAAACTGAAGGAACACTGGGCTGTAAGTTAGAAAGTAGAAGTTCTATACCTAACCCTAATACTAATTAATTAGAATGTCACTCTAGGAAGGTTCTTTGACGTCTCAGGATTTCACCTTCCTCATTTGCAAATGAAAGATTGGTCAAGTCTATCCAGAAAACTTTTGTTTCCTGTGGTTAGGATTTCAATGACCCCCTTTCAAATGCAGAATGTCCAACTCTATCTTGACTTCTTTCTCTCTCTGTTAAAGTTTCCTACCATTAGCTTCCTCTTATATTCTTCATATCCTAGACTAATTTCCTGAGCCTTTCACCTAAAATGTTGCTTATTTTCTTTCTAAACCACTTATACTTCCTTTATCCATTTAGTCCAACAATCTGATATTGCTCTGATCTCCCTACTCAGACTCTATTATTCCAGCTTACACTTCTTTTGTTTTTTTTCTCTCTGATGATCTAGCAGAGATCATCTCTTTTGGCTTCGTGGTAACTGGTCTTTTTTTCAGTCCTTTTTCATTCCCCTTCTATTTATTCTTTTTATTCCAACAAAGAAAACTCTTCTCTAGAAGATGCTACATGCCTTTTGGGAAAGCCTGTCCCCTTCCTTTGATATTAATTGCCATATGCAATTAATGCCCTGGATTAGTCACCCAACTTCTTATACCCTACTTGCCATTATAAACCCTCTAAGGTTCCTTCCCTGGAGAGCCAACTGAAAGAGAGTAGGCATTTAGAATAAAAAATCCACAACCTGAGATTGATGGCATATCCAGCCTCTGTCTGATACTTTCATTTCATTCTTTATATTCCACATTAGCATATAACACTTTAAAATCACAGGTGTAAACTATATAATCTCCAAGGTTCTTTCTAGTACTAACATTCTACTTATATTTAAAGAGAATGCTGGCATGGTAATGCACATAAGGAATATATCATAAAGGTAGTAATGTGCTATATTTTAGTGTGTAAATCTCTACATATGTTCTTCCTGGAATTCTTCGCTGTTCCACTTCCTATTTGCATTTCAGATTTCTTGGAAAAACAACACAAGAAGTCCCTACCAACTGCATGACCTTTATCACTGGGCAGTCTCTTCATAGTCCCTGACTCCTTTCTTACCCTTGATAACTTGAACATGAGGTAACTGTGGTAGGGATTACAATTAACCCAAGTGTTCGAGTAATCAGGCTGAACCTGAGAGCCTTTCTATCCATCCCATTGGTTGGGTTTAGAGAAAGTTCTTTATGCTACTCATTCTTTTTTCCTATTTACCTGCAGTTTTTTTCTTGATTCCTATTATTTCTAGTGCCAAAGACATTCCTTGATAACAACACCTCTGGTCAAAGTAACCTATTGTCCTGGTTCTCATAGTTTAAAACATCATTTGCTGCAAATCCAACCAGTGGATGCAAATCCAACCAGTGGATCCAACCAGTGTAGAGTGAGTGGGGAAAAGGACAGGTCATATATGAGAAAAAAGCTTGAAGGGAATGTCCATTACCTCTAACACTACTGGGTAAAGAGTTGCTCTCTCTTTTTTCTGGTCTGTTTACTTCATTTACCACTCCTATATCTATGTACATTTCTCAGGTAATTCTTTCCTCCTCCTCCCCTTCCTCCTTCCATTCCATTTATTCTGGCACTGAGAACAGTATGAATTCTGAGTCTGTATTACTCAACTCTCTCGATTCTGTTTGTAGACTGACTGATTTAACTCTCTCAACAGGACAATCATCTATCTCTCCTTGGTGTATGTGCTTGGCCATGTGGTCAAGTCCTTGGGTGCCTTACCAATACTGGGGGGACAAATGGTACACACGTGAGTAAAATCATGGAATAAACTGAACAACTTTTCTTTCATTAGACAGGTCAATGTCTCACACATTCATTACAGGTTATTTTCTATTTTCTTACCAGAGATGTCCCTTTATTTTCCAACCTATTGTTTTATTACCAAAGTGGTTGAGAAAAAAAAATTATTTTGTGATCAGTTGAACTCTTGCCTACTTTAGCTGTCCTCATTTGTTTTTATTAAACATTTGGAGACTTGTAGAATGCCTAGCTAGTTTCCTTTTCATTAAAACTCATCATATTCTTAAAGACAATTATTTTTTTAATTTTTTAAATGTTTTTGTTTATTTTTGAGACAGAGAGAGACAGAGCATGAGCAGGGGAGGGGCAGAGAGAGGGAGACACAGAATCTGAATATGGCTCCAGGCTCTGAGCTGTCAGCACAGAGCCTGTCGCGGGCTCATATTCACGAACTGTGAGATCATGACCTGAGCTGAAGTTGGACGCTTAACTGACTGAGCCACCCAGGCACCCCTCTTAGAGACAATTATTAAAACTTGATGCCCCTCATGTTTCCCCACCTATTCACCCACCCATACATCTGTACTTTGCTAGGACTAAAAATGTGCATAATATTTCTTTATAGTGTGCATTGCAGAAATCCTATCCAAAGCTTGGATTATTTTCATTTAAGTTCCATATATTCCAATTGCTCTATCCCTCTTTATTTAAACCATTGATGTTTATTAGGCCAGAGGCATTTGATACATACTGATGTCAGTTGATTCAGTCAGTAAAGAGGAGGGTTACAGTTGTTCAAGAAGTAGATCACATGTATTCATGTTTATAATCTGCCTACACATGTATTTATCTAATGAATTAAGAATTTTAAAATTTAATAAATATTAAATACCTCCTTCTCAGTGTCCCAACAAAAAGTGACACTTCTCCTATTAATCATAAAGAATTTTAACATTTTATTTTGTGTTTAGGAAGCGTATATGGGATAGGTGTTTATAAGGCCCTTCTGTTGGTATATTCCTTAAATTAAGACAAGATTGAAAACAGTGCTTTAACTGTGGAATTCCTTCAGTATCTGCTTCTATCTATTGCACACAAAGGGTAAATGGAACTCTCAGGGACAAAATGCCCCCCTGCAATGCATACTTTCTGGCAGAGGCTCAAAGGTCATAAATATTTTAAGTGTGTCTAGGTCTCTCCGAGGAATGAAGGCAGATGGAAAGTGCCTGCAGTAATGTGAAGAAATGTGAAAGGAATCTTTGCTCTTGTACATCCAATTTCTGCAGTTGTGCTTCATATCAATATGGTTATATCCTTACCTCTCCATTTCAGAGTCTTATCATTGGTTGGCCTGAGTCTAATAGCTTTGGGGACAGGAGGTATCAAGCCCTGCGTGGCAGCTTTTGGTGGAGACCAGTTTGAAGAAAAACATGTAAGAGACCTGTTATTTCAGTGTTTTCAAGAATGTAGAGCAGGCATTAAAAAGGTACCTAGCAGGTAGCTATTTGCCAAGACTGAAGTAATCCACAGGTCTATTAGGTGCTGGGTACTCCACAGGAGTTCTATTAGGTGCTGGGTACTGGTCATTAATAGAAACACTGAAACATGTTCAAAGGAAAGTAACCAGGGTAGTGAATGGACTAAGACACATCTTATGAAGAAAGGTTGAAAGAATTGGAGATATTCAACCTACATAAGGTAAGAATTAAAGAGAATATTATAACTGTCTATAAATATTGATAGTAATTAAACCAGAACTAGTGGGTGAAAGCTATAGGAAGTTTTTTGCTTGATGGAAGGAAAAATTCCAAAAGAGTTTGAAGCAGTGAGTTTACTCTCACTTGAAGTATTTGAGAAGAACCTTGGTAGGTACTTCGAGAATGGGAGATAATAAGCAGTGTAGAGATGATTTAAGCACATCTGGCTGAAATCCTATGAAAGGGGGAAATGATCGTTCAGAATAAAATAGAATGAGATTCTATAGATGAACTTGTCTGAATGATCATGTCCTCTTTTCCTACTTTCCACTATTAATGGGGGGGGGGGGGGGGGGGGAGGGCGGGGAACAGGTATGAATAAGCTGCAAATGGGTCTAAACGAGGAAGCTTGATAATTAGGCAGGGAAAGTAGTCTATTTTTAAATAGGCAACATTTTTGGCTTTCTCTCTTTTGTTCTCACTTTTCTTTTTTGTCTGTCTTCATGTATTATTCCCTCATCTATAGCAATTTCTCATGTTTCTGGTTTTTGTCTCTCTGTTCTTTCTCTGTGTCCTGCTTCTTGTGTATCTCCTCCCCTTCGGACCACTTGAGTTATTATTTTATATTCCCTATCTGTCCGGGGTACCATAGATCATAATTGCTTGCTGACTTTGGAGAAATACCGACCTTTGGCAACCTTTGGGATTCTAGGCACAATGAACTGTACAAATAGGTGAGTGGAATAGATTTAAAAGGGGGCCAGAAGAGGAAGCAAACACTGTAAACAGAAAATAGGGAAGGACAGATTGTGCTACCATGTCAGGAAAAGATCTGTGGTACCAGAATGAAGCATAATGAATAAAAACAACAACAACAACAAAAACAAACAAACAAACAAACAAACAAAAACCCTATATTTTAAAGTTGTTTCATTCAGTAACTGCTCTACAAAGATATTTCAATAATAAGACAAACCTACTTCCAAGTTTCCACCAACCACTTCTAAGCCCACTTAGAAGCCCACTTCTAAGCCCACTTCCTTTTATACTCTCTGGCAGAATTCCCATAAGTACTAGGTGAACTACCCTGCTTGATCAACAATTTAACCCACTGTCCTATGTTCTAGTACTATTCCTATACCACACATTCCATAGAATCTATTTAACTCAATCATTCACTTAATTAATTCAGTCTATAAAAATGTGTTGAGTCTGTAATATGTGTCAGGGACTATGCTAGGTAGTAGGGAACACAAAAATGAGCAAGCTATGATTTCTGTGCTAAAGGAACTCTCAGCCTACTGAATGAAACAGACATTTAATGGAAAGAAATTAATATTAGGACATATATAGGACACAAATGGCACAGTATTATAGGATGATCATTTTTTCCCAGGAGGGGTATAAGAGTGTTAAAGATGCTTGTACTAGGTTTGAAAGATGGGTAAATGTTTGTATGGGTTACGTGTTAAAATATCTAATATGTTTTTCAGATATCATGGAGGCAATATCTGAATCTGTTTCTGTGCATGTACCTCCAGCTTAGTCTGAATGTAGGGTAGATGAGCTAGGAGGCACATCACACTTATTTTTTGTTTTTTTGTTTTTCAGGCAGAGGAACGGACTAGGTATTTCTCAGTCTTCTACCTCTCCATCAATGCAGGGAGCTTGATTTCTACATTTATCACACCCATGCTTAGAGGTTAGGATCTTTTCTAAGGGGCCCTGTGTAAGGTTTTCTCTGACCAGTCAAAAATCTTTTCAAGACTTCCTGCTCTTCATCCTCTACTTTTACAAGGGCTTAAAAATCTGAGAATTTCTTTTAATCTTGATTTGTCTGGCCCAAAAGAAAGATTATGGATGAGGTGATGGGAAGAAAGAGGATGGCTATGTCTATGACCTCACAAACTTGAGCTTGCAGAATAGAACACCAAAGATTCAAGATTCAAGGTTACTTTCTTCTGGCCTAGGAGATGTGCAGTGTTTTGGGGAAGACTGCTATGCATTGGCTTTTGGAGTTCCAGGATTACTAATGGTGATAGCTCTTGGTAAGTACACTGGGACAGAGGAAATTAATAATCACTGATGCCTGCTACATGAAAAGCATCATCTAAGCACTATTTTATTCAGTCCTCACACTAACCCTATTAGGTAAGTGTATTGTAGGGATTTTCTCTAGACATTGGAGATAAATTAATAGAATGAAGTCAGAAACCAAGGAAGAAAGAAAGAAAGGAAGGAAGGAAGAAAGAGAAAGAAAGAAAGAAAGAAAGAAAGAAAGAAAGAAAGAAAGAAAGAAAGAAAGAAAGAAAGAAAGAAAGAAAAAAAAGAAAGAATGAAAAGAAAAAGAAATAAAGAAAAAAGAAGAAAGAAAGAAAGAAAGAAAGAAAGAAAGAAAGAAAGAAAGAAAGAGAAAGAAAGAGAAAGAAAGAAAGAAAGAAAGAAAGAAAGAAAGAAGACACAAAGGAAAGAAGGGAGAAACATGCCCAAGGTTATATAACTAAAAAGTTTTCTGGGGAGATTTTAAAAAGACTAATCCCTGTGCCTTATATTGGAGCAATTAAGTCAATATCTCTGCAGGATGGAGGCTAGGTATCTATAGTTTTTTTAATATCTAGGTGATTCTAAAGAGTAGTGAAGGCTGAGATCCACCGTTCTATACTACAATATGTAAGGAAGTGAGGAAGATAATTAATCCTTTCTCTCAATCTAGCTTATTTCATCTGATAGTTATTTATCTGGTTATTGGAAGATATTTTTAATTCTTTTAAAGTAGCTTCTAGGTTTTGCTATTTCTGTCCTGCTCTTCAATGCTCCCAAGGAGTTTTCTCTTGATCAAAGGGAATGAGGGGAGTTGGATGAGTAGGTGGAAACTGATGCAAGTTAGATCAAGTGGCATTCTCCTTACCACTGACAACCCAATAATGGAAGAGGAAAGAGGATGTGTGTGTCGCTTAGTTTATGCAGTCTAAGGGGAAACTTGGACGTGATTGTTCCTAATCACTGACCTGGAAACCTGTTCTCACTCTGAGCCTTTGGGTGACACCCCCCTGGAAGATATCCAGCGCAACACATAAAGAACTCAATAGAGGAAGAAAGAACCCAAAGAGTCAATGTTCAGTCCTGATTATTTTCTACCAGGGGGTGGTTAATAGTAATACTCAGATTCTAATTCCAATTTCAAGGAAACTTCTGTGTTATTCCAGGAGAGCTGTGATAATACATTCCCTGCTTCCTTCTCCCTTTGAAACCAAACATTTTCCCAAATATCATCCTGGTTTTCCACTTAGTACTATGTCTTCTTCTCTGGATCATGGCACAATAATAATATTAACACATCAGAATAATTATAAAGATAAAAAGAGATACTATAAGTTAAATGTTTTATAAACTATGAAATGTTAAACAAGTGTTAGTTGTCGTTATTAGCTGCTTCAGTTTTCTGGGTACGAATAAATAATTCTCTGGCTTTTCACTATAAATTTATTCATCTATTCTTTTCATTCACTGATTCAACAAACATTTATTTAATGAACCTTTTATGTGTCAAATCCTGTGTAGCAATTGGGGTTACATTGATGAATTAAAGAGCCACAGAGTTTATGCTTTCAAAAAACTTATATAGTCCAGCAGGAAAAGGGAAACATACATAGTAAACAGGAATTTATAATACAGTATGATCAGTGTCACAGTGGGGGAAGTACAGAGAAATTTGTAGGAACACGAAGGAGGGATGTCTGACTAAAACTCTGAAGCTCAGAAAATGTTTGCCTAAACAAATGGTATCTAAGATGAGGCCTAAAAGATTAGCAGGAGTTAATCAAAGAAGACATGATATCTGTAAGACAAGGAAATGAGAGATAATTGTGACATATCTGAAGGCCTTAGAGGAATTCCAGATTGCCCCAGGTATAAATGAGAAAGATAAAGAGAAAAAAGTGACAAAAGCCAGATAACGAACGGCCTTTTAAGTCTTAAGGAATTAGAACTTTATCAAAACATTAGGGAGCTACAAAAAGATTCTGAACAGAGGAATGATTGTTAGATTTTTACTTCTCAGTGGTGTCTCTGACCATAATGTGGAGAAAGAATGGGTTAAGGGTGAAGTAAGGATATTATTTATCTTGATTACTGAATTCTTGGCATTATTTAAAATTTTGTGCTCAAGGTGAGTGTCTCACTCAGCTCAGACTAGTCTCAGCCCTGGTAAAATTGGCAAAACTTGATATGATTAGAAATGTGAAGTGATGGAGAAGATAAATCAATGAATATTAGGGTTCTGACTTGAGCAATTAGGTAGATAGTGGGATCATTACACTAATGAATTTAGTTTGGGATACATTACATTTTAGATGTCTTTGAAAATATAATTGGGGTTATCAAAGAGCTATCTGGAAATACAGGTTTAAAGCTCAGAAGAAATGTTTGGGCTGTAGATAAAGATCTGGAGCTAGTAGTGTATGAAGAGCAATTAAGCTATAAAAATAGATTAAATAACTAAGAGATAGTAAAACTAAAGTAAAAGAGGGCTATGTTAGAGCCCCGAGGAATGCCAGTATTACAAGATAGGCAAAAAGAAAAAGCTCACAAATGAGACTAAGAAGGAATGGCTAAAATGGTAGGGGTTCTATCTTGGATTCTAAGAGGATTTCAAGAAGGGAATTGTTTAGAGTAACAAATGTTACTAAGTGGGAAAGTGAGATAAGGGAGAAAAATCCCCATTGAATATAGCAACAAGAAGGTCACTAATTTGGTGATATCAGTTATGATAGATTGGTGGATTCAAGACAGATTAGAGTAGAATGAGAAGTGAATAAGAGGTAAGAAAGGGAAAATGGTATGTATAGCTGAATGGGACATGGAGTCAAGAGGGTATGTTGGGCATGCTTGAATATCATTAGGAAGATTCCAGTAGAGAAAGAAGTTGAAGATGTGAGAAAAAGACAGTGTAATCAGTATGAAAGCACACATGGCAGAATTACCTTTGTACAGAGGAGGAACATCACCTTCAACTAACTGGAGGGAGAAGAGGATAGCTGTAGATATAGGAATTAATAGATTTTGTGTCAGGAAGTTGAGACAATTCCTATTTGAAGGCTTGTGTTTTCTTTATGAAGTAGGAGGCAACATCATCTACTGCAAGAAAGAATTAGTAGAGAAACTTAAGGTTCCTACTCCTCTTCTTCAGTTAAGTGGCTTTGAAATTTAAGTGTGATCTTACCCAGATAATTACCTGGCCTTCCTTTTATCAGTCCACTGTCCACTCTACTATTGATATTTCTAGCCTCTTTCTAGGATCATTCTTTTTTTTTTTTTTTTAATTTTTTTTTAACGTTTATTTATTTTTTGAGACAGAGAGAGACAGAGCATGAACGGGGGAGGGTCAGAGAGAGAGGGAGACACAGAATCAGAAGCAGGCTCCAGGCTCTGAGCCATCAGCCCAGAGCCTGACGCGGGGCTCGAACTCAGGGACCGCTAGATCGTGTCCTGAGCTGAAGTCGGACGCCCAACCGACTGAGCCACCCAGGCGCCCCTAGGATCATTCTTAGTTTTAGGAGTGGTCTATTTCCCCTCCAAAATCTTCCTCTTGTCTAGATACCTCTTTTGCTGCCCACTTGTCTCCCAGGATTAGCATCCTTTCTCTTAGCCATTTTTTCTGTCAACAATAAGAAGCCTGTGGTAAGTAAAGCGTGCTATTTGGACAAGCTTTGGGGAAACAGAGAATGAATGAAGAAAAAGTGATAAAGGCAATCTGACTGAGAGTAAGAGAATTTAGAAAGTTAAGTTAAGGAAAAGTAAGGGGACTCAGGCATTCTGGTCATAAAGATACTATAAAGTGCTGCTGGTCACTGACAAAGACACCTTTGGTAGAAGAACTTCTAGAGGGACATCTTGCTGGAGCTGGGAAATCCATTAAGGAGGGAAATACATCTGGGACAGTACCAAGATAGAGTCTTCCTGCTGAATTTAGTTAATAAGCTTGAAAAAAATAATACTTAGTATTTCATAATTATAAAAATAATATCATCTAATTGCTGGTTAGTTGGAATGTAGAAAAAAATAAGAAAATAAAATTCACTTATAATTAGCTGTGAAGATGTAGTTAAAGAATATGGGGTAAGGAAAAGAGAATGAGCTCAAGTACAGTAATAGCACAGAATTATTTTTGTAAGAATGATGAATAGTGGTTAGAGTGTAGAGTACCTAATGGGAAATAATGAAACATAAAGTAGGAAATAGTAGATTGAGGTGAGCTCCACAGGGGCCACGTCTTTTTTTATCTAGCAAAGTGTCTAGTGTAAGAATGAGTGAATGAGATGCTTTATGGTTGTTAACAGCATATATTATTTTTGAGTCAGACAAATCTCAGGTCAAAAATACAGTTTCTGGCATTTTATAACTGTAATCTGTACAAATTGCTTAATTTCTTTTATCTTCAATTTCTGCAATAAAATGGAGAGAGTAGTACATGTTTTTCAGGTTAAATCTGTTAATGTATATAAAATGCTTAACACTTTACATATAATAGTAAACCTTCGATAGATGGATAGTGATAATAATAGCCATTAGGATAATAATGAATTTGGGAAGAGCTTTCATGCCAGGAGTTTGGGCTTTTTAGGTAGGTCCTAGAAAGAAGGTTTTAATTTGGCATCAGATAAGAGAAGGAAGAGACCAGGGATTGAAAAACTAGTTGGTAGCCATTTTAATAATCCAGGGTAGAGGTTCTAAGGTACTAAACAAGAGTCCTAGCAGTAGTAATACAAAAGAGGGGCAGATAGGAAATATGTTGAAGAGAGTCTCAATTAAAGTTGATAACACATCAGATGTAGAGATGGAGGAAAAAGAATTCAGAAATGACTTTGATTTCTGTGGCACAAGAAAGTCTCAACAGATTACTTCTCTTAACAATTGACCATTTTATTCTTCTCTGGGATTCCATAATTTGTGTAATTCCAAAGTCAAGAAGTTTAACTCAGTCCCCTCCCTTTATAAGCTTTGCCAGTCACTCCTAACACTTCAGCAGCCTGTCCTTAGTACTGACATACTGAATGTGCTGAATGAGAAGCTAAGAACCTTGTTTGTGTATCAACTGCAGTTGTGTTTGCAATGGGAAGCAAAATATACAGAAAACCACCTCCTGAAGGAAACATAGTGAGTCAAGTTGTCAAGTGTATCTGGGTGAGTGAATTGTTTACCTGCCTTTTTCAATCAATGGGAGAGAGATGCTATGCTGAGTATATAGGCCTTCAAACATGGGTATACATTTTTCCCAATGACTCTGTTCTACTTCTGTACCTTTTGGCAAACTGAGATTAATCAGTCTTCCTCTGTGTCTCTACTTAACCATTAAGTAAAAAAAATAATGTAACCATTTTTGTAAATTGACAAAAATCTTCTGAAATGTGTATATGTAATATATGTTGCCAATAGGATGCAGGAATAGTTTAAAATTATATCTGAAATATTCTGTATTCAATGTCTGATGAAATCAAAGGGTTGGAGTAAGTCAATTAAAGTATGTGTATCTGAGGGAAGGGATAATGAATTAGAAAAGGCATGGGATGCTTTCTTTTTGTCACACTTCTGATATCTATGCTCTGGTATCTATGCTCTGATATTTATGCTCTGCCCTAGTTTGCTATTTCCAACCGTTTCAACAACCGCTCTGGGGACATTCCTAAGCGACAGCACTGGCTGGACTGGGCAGCTGAGAAATACCCAGTAAGTTGGAAGTACAGAAATATCTTATGCCTCCATGGAGATTTTTAATGTCCAAACTGATTCCCTCTTATTGCATTTGACTTCTTCTCTTACTGTTCTGGGACATTTCTACTCTAAACAAGAAAACCAAGTCTAGAAATTCAGCCTGTTCCTTCTTTCCCTTTCTTGCAGAAGCAGCTCATTATGGATGTGAAGGCATTGACCAGGGTACTATTCCTATATATCCCACTTCCCATGTTCTGGGCTCTTTTGGATCAGCAGGTAAGAATGGTTCTTTTGAAAACAACTCCTTATTCCAGCCCCTTTCCTCTCACAGGAAAGGAATTTCTCATAATAGCATCTGTCACCCCTAGGGCTCACGATGGACCTTGCAAGCCACAAGGATGAATGGGAATCTGGTGAGAAAAGATTTTCCAGAGAAATCTATTATTTTCTTTACAATCCATATTAGGGAAAAATTAATTTCTTTGTGTTTTTGCCTGAAAACTGACTTAAGATCATAAGAGAGGTGCCTTTAACATGAAGGTACTGAGTAGGCAAAATTTAAAAAGCTAGTCTAGAAATAAAAACACAGAATCTTCTCTTTAGAAATCAGGAATATAAAGATGGAAAGGTTTAAATGTATACAAGGAAGTACTGAGAAGAGAGTAAATGAAATGATAGAGAGTTGGGATAGAGAATGTTTTCTCCCATCTAAGCCTTCCTGGGGCATAGTAGCATCGGATTTGATTGGTGCCACTACACATTTAGCCCATCCCAGGTTCGTGTAGAGGACCTAGAAATGTGGTACTTTGTACATGGACAAGGAATGGGAAAGTTGTAAACATTTTGTTTTTCCAATCTCCATTCTTTAGCAAACTCAGAGTCTCATCTAGGCTCTCAGTTGTTCTACTTAGATTATTATATTGTTTTTCTACCATCTCAGTTGTGAAGAGGGCAGGGTGGAATGATACCAAGATTTTATTAACCAGTCTATTTGGAGCCTGCAAACTATAATTTTACCTTTTCCCTTTCTCTGGTTGTCCAGAATTTACTATGGTTGTTCTCTCGTTGACCCCTGGAGAACAACTTTGGAAACACTGTGTGTTAGTGGAAGTCATTATCCTAACCATAACATTGTGTTCTGCACATTATCACCTACAACTGCAGTTACTGAAATTAACAAAAACACACTGACTCTACTCTCTCTCAAGAAAACCATAGCACACCGAAAAAGAAAATTCTCCTTTAGGCCTACCTGCCTTCAGCAAGCATTGCCTGAAGCCATTCCCAGTCTGTTTCCCCAAATACCCTTAGAAGTGCAACCATGGCCCTGAACTAAAGACCTGGTGAATTTTATCTTATGTATCTCTCCTACTAATTAGCAATATTTTTGATCCAAGCTATTCTTGTCTTTAGCCACCATCAAAGTGTAATTTATTACAATTTTTCAGGGTGTTTTTGTGCTTCAGCCTGACCAGATGCAGGTAGGAGTTTTCTCTATACTCATGGGGATTTATGGCTTTCCTTATCTATACTTCTACCTGTAATATCAGGATTATCAAATATAACTGGATGTTTGTTTCCTTGTATGCTGAGGAGGATTAAGGATAGGGGTGAAAATATTCTCCTTTTGCCCCACACTTCTCTTTCACATCCTGCCCACTTCCAAGTAGAGTGAATTTTGATCTCACAAGAGAAGTATAAGCTCAGGGTTTTTTTTTTCCATGTCAAGACAGTATTTTGGAAATATTGTCCAAGAAAGTGTAAGGCTTTGTTGTGTGAGTAAAACACAATTGGGTGACTCCCAGTTCTTTTTTAAGCCCTTGTTTAATAATCCCCAATTCTTCCTTCTCTCCTTCACATTTTCCCTTGGGCTGTGGAACAGGAAAAGATAAGTGAAATTGGGAGGGGAAAATTCCCAACTGGTTGGACAGAAAAACAGGTTCAGAGTGAAATTTGTTCTGTGGGATATTGAGAAGCTGAGGTGCTATGCAGGGCAAATAGAGTCCTGGGTATAAAGGACTGAAAGAGGTGGAATCATTCCATACTTAGTACAATGAAAGTATGTTTAAACGTTAGAGTACACACAAGCAAATGAGAGTACGTACTTACACTTGAGGTAGAAGAATATGTGTAATTAATCCTTTTTACCATGATGTTACAGGTACTAAATCCCCTTCTGGTTCTTATCTTCATTCCATTGTTTGACCTTGTCATTTATCGGCTGGTTTCCAAATGTGGAATTAACTTCTCGTAAGTGCTCACTATGCCTTTGTTATTTAAACTGGCTTAATATTTGCTCAGCTTGATAAAAGTTCAATGTCAGTACTTTTCTACTTAGTCACGATTTGTTTTGGTTTATAATTTTTCTGCTTCTATGTATCTAAGTTAAACTAAATGCCTATTGATACTGGAGGATGGGAATTAGAGCTAACTAATTCTTATTATAGACAGTCCAAGCCATTATTGCCGACTGAACTGTGTGATGTTGAAGAGGTAGATCTAAGCTTCATGGAAAGTCAAAAGTATGTGAGAATAGAATCCTAAATCAACTTGTTGCTTTATTCTTGAATGTTGCCTCTTCAAAGTCTAAAGCCTATCATGACAACTAATCCCTTTAAATCTTCTATTGTCTATATGAAACAAAGTGGGTACCTAGTAAGAGTGGGAATAGAGTTGTCCCTAATTACTGCTTTTCCCCCATTCTAAATAGGAGCACCGGGTGTTGTATGGAAATGTTGAATATTGTAGACATGAAACTAATATTACACTGTATGTTAACTAACTGGAATATAAATAAAAACTTAAAAAGAAAAGAAGTGTTATTCTTTGTAAATTTGACCAGAGGGTTTTCAAGCCTTCTCTAATTCCTGATTTAATAGCAATTTCTTTTTGATGACCACATTATCATATTCAAATGTATTCAAATGGTCTTTTTTCATTTACTCATTGAGCAGATATTATTGAGTTCAGCACCAATGCCATGCAAATATAACAGCACAGATCCAGCCCTGAAGGAGTTCACTGTTTAATAAGGGAGGTAGAACACATGCAAGGATAATTATTACACAATGTGATATATATTAAGTGCAGTAAGAAGGGAAACAAAGTGCCAGGGAAATATAGAGCAAGGAGAGTCCTTCCTGCTGACAGTCAAGAAAGACTTATAAAGAAGAAGAAAATGAGGTAAAAATGTATAGTGCCTGGCATATAGCAAATGTTCAATATATCTGGCTGCACTACTATTATTTTTGGTTATGATGACATAATGTATAGAAAGACCATCATAAACAAAAGTTGATGTGGGAAAATGTGGTGCATTAACAGAGAACTCTTCAGTGTGAGGAGTAGCTGGGACCAAATCAGGAAAGGTCTTTAATGGTAGGCTTAGAGGGTTTAGATTTAAAGTTTAGATATATTGTCTCTCCCTTTCCTCTGCAGATCACTTAGGAAAATGGCTGTTGGTATGATCCTAGCAAGCCTGGCGTTTGCAGTTGCAGCAGCTGTAGAGTTAAAAATTAATGTGAGTTCAATAAATCTAAAGCTCCATGAGGGCAAGACCATATCTATGGTATTCACTCTTCTGATTTGTTCAATCCTGGTTGCCTGGGACCTAGCACAGTCAGTACCTGATCTAGACAGTACCTGATCTAAAGAGGGTGCATCATAACTATCCGTGCTAAACGAGTAGATACAAGGGTAGAACAGCAATGTAAAATGAGGCCCACCTCCCACCTGAGTGATTCAGAGTATATTGTCAAGGAATTCCCAAACACTACTATCCAAGGTATCTAGTCATCCCTTTGGGAACACAGGCTTTTGAATATTTGGCAGATGGAATAGCCATTATTGGGGAATGATGTATGAGGCCACAACTGAGTCAAAAAGCATGGAGTTTGTTACGTAGCATCAGTGCTTGCTACACTGAGCTGGTGCTTCCCCCTCCAAACTGCCTTCAAAGTTTTCTAAGCCAAATACTCTTCAGAGGGAGAAAACTGTCCTCTTGACTAGATGGACTAGGCTGTCAGAGATAGGACAGAGCTATGTGTTCTCATTGTATTTGAAGGGTTATTTGTTGGTAATTCTGACATGCATTCTATGCCCTAAGAGAATGACCCCACCGCAGCCCAGTCCTCAAGAGATTTTCCTGCAAGTCTTGAATCTGGCAGATGATGAGGTGAAGGTGACAGTACTGGGAGATGAAAACAATACTCTGCTGGAAGAGTCCCTCAGATCCTTTCAGGTGAGATATGGACTTGACTTAATTAGAAACACATTCAGGGACACCTCGGTGGCTCAGTTGGTTAAGTATCCTGAACTTTGGTTCAGGTTATGATCTTCTGGTTGGTGAGTTCGATCCCCATGATCGGGCTCTGTGCTGACAGCCTGGAGCCTGCTTTGGATTCTGTGTCTCCCTGTCTCTCTGCCCCTCCCTGGCTCACCTCTGTCTGTCTCTCTCTCAAAAATAAATAAACACTAAACAATTTTAAAAAAAGAAACACATTCAGATTATGCATCAAGGTGACAGCATAATATAGTGCACACTTGTGGAGTCAAACTGGCCCCAGTCCAATTCCTGGTTCTGCCATTCCATAGCTATAAGACCCTGAACAAGATACTTTATCTCTAAATCTCAGTTTCATCATCTGTAAAATGGCAATAATTTTTATGCCATAAGCTTAAGCTTTTGTAAGGATAAATATTATATGTAAAGCACTTAGTGTCAGGGACATTGTAAGCTCTCAGTGGGTTGTCATTTGTATTGTTATTTCAAACTGCTTCCTAATATCACATCCTCTGGAAGGATTTGGCTTGTATATTTTCACTAATATTACTGTAAATATTCTGAAATATTTATTTTAAGGTATTATTTTTAATAATAAAAATAATATACATCTATTGTTGAAAACTGAAGAGTATGTAGAAAGACATAAAAATCACCTGTAATTCCACTACCCAGAGATGATCAGTTAAGCATTTTTGTATAAATGAATAAATACGTTTTTAAAAAGTACTCAAACTCTACATGCTGTGTTGAACTTTGATTTTTTTCTTTTTTTTTCTTTAAAAAAATTTTTTTTAACGTTTATTTATTTTTGAGACAGAGAGAGACAGAGCATGAACAGGGGAGGGTCAGAGAGAGAGAGACACAGAATCTGAAACAGGCTCCAGGCTCTGAGCGGTCAGCACAGAGCCCGATGCGGGGCTCGAACTCATGGACCATGAGATCATGACCTGAGCCGAAGTCAGACGCTTAACCGACCAAGCCACCCAGGCGCCCCTGATTTTTTTCTTAACATTAATCATATCATAATCATCCTTCTTTGTCGAGAGCATGATTTTAATGGACACATGATATTCCATTTTATGGATATATCATAGTTTACTGAGGTATATCCTTATAGGTATTTAAGATTTTTTTAATTATACATAATCCTATAATGAACATCCTTACTCATAAATCTTTATGCATGCCTCCAATTACTCTAATATAGCATATTCCTAAAAACAGAATTGCTAGGTTAAAGGGCAAAGTTGAAAGTATCTGATGAGCTCAACTGCCCTGGGATGCTATGAGACTGTGATGTCTACAATGCATCAGAAGTTGAGCATGACAATTTCTTCATTCCACAGAAGATGCCACACTATGCCCAACTCCACCTAAAGACAAAAAGCCAGGATTTCCACTTCTACCTAACATATCATAATCTGTCCGTCTACACTAAACATTCTGTGGAGGAGAAGAACTGGTACAGTCTGATCCTTCGAGAAGGTGGAAAAAATATTTCCAGCATGATGGTAAGTTGAGGAATGATCTAGGTTCCAAACTGTTATCTTTTTTTGACTGGATCATTTATATCTTACCAAAGATATGCCTGATGATCAGATTTCTGACTATCAGTTCCTTGTTGTCACCAGTAACTGATTTTTACTTTCCTCTATTACAGGTGAAGGATGAAGGAAACAAAACAGCCAATGGGATGACAACTGTGAGGTTTGGATGTCAAGGAGACCCCAGGCCACTCTGTTTTGAATCTTGGTCTCTCTTCTGATCTGTGGGGCTTCAGATAAAGTAGCCTCACATTCTATTTGTCTTGTACAGGGATTCTCTCTCCTATAATATCAAGGGCATGGGTATCAGAGGCATTTTCCAGGACAATGAGAGACAGGTTTGCTTTCCCATGTGGTATTAAAAGATGACCCTGTATCTGTATATGCCCCCGGTGCTCTAATGTGTACATCCCTTTTTGTTGAATTTTATCCACTTATCTTGCTCTCAGGAAAATAACTGAGTACTTCCCTCTCTGTGATCACCAGAGAAAAATTTAGAAGTGAGCAAATAATCCTTTCTTCATGGTTGGTGGTTGAATATCCCTTATTGTTACTGTGTTTTTAAAGCATAGTTTTTTGTAAACCTGTAGAAGCCCTATGGTGTAGTAAAGGTAACACCTTTGGTTTTGAATCCAGATAAGGCAAAAATCATGTCAGGTATCCAGGGAAAGTTACAGAGATAGAGAACCCAAGAGGTCACTGGTCTCTGTAGCAGGAATCAGGCATGAAATAGAGAGATGCACATGCTTATGGCCGTCAAGATTAGGTGGTTGCTATTGTGTGCCAAAAACTGTTCTAGGCACTGGGAATATAGCGGTAAACAGGTGTCCCTGTTTGGGAGGGTTTGTCTGATGTGTGACAATGTCTCTACCCTTAGGTTTATTAATACATTACACAAAGAAGTCAACATCTCCCTGACTACAGATATCTTCCTCAGTGTTGGTGAAGACTATGGTGTGTCTGCTTACATAACTGTACAAAGTGGAGAGTAAGAGCATTACCCTTGTGGACCTTTTACTTTTATCAACAATTGTTTTTTATTTTTATTTTTATTTTTCATTTTTGCAATTTCATTTTATTCCACTGGCCCAATGTCATTGTACAAATAAAATTCAGTTGCGTTCCAAATAGCACAACAGAGTCTTCTGGAATGGCACCCTACATATAACAATTGTTTTTTAAATGTTTTCTTTGCATATAGGTGTGGGGATTGATTTTGAGTATACTCAGGTTTCCTGTTTTATACTGTTTCACTAATTCTTAAGACTTGGATGAGAAAAACACATAAGGCTTGGATGAGAAGACTGAGGGCCTGAAGCCCACAAAAGAAGATGATTTGTGCCTTCTTTATTCAGGCATAAGGTTAAAAAAAAAACTACCTGACAGACAATGAAGAGCTCAGATCTGGGTCAGAAAAACCTGGCATTAAAATCAATCACTCCTAGAGACTTCTTTTCAAAGAGAAATGGTAGCTTTGCTGCTTGACTCACCATGAATAGAGAGATGAGGTCACTCTTTCCCTGGAGATGGGAATGCATTTTCTAGAATAAATGTGGTGTTTATTCTAACTAAAATTGTCCTGTTCCAGATATGCTGCAGTACATTGTAGAACAGAAGATAAGGACTTTTTACTGAATATGGGTCTACTAGACTTTGGTGCAACTTATCTGTTTGTTATTACTAATGTAAGTAACTCATGACCACCCTACTCTCTCCTTCCATATATCTGTATCTATATTTATATCTATATATTTATTATCTGTATCTGTATTTATCCTGGGATCCAAAGAAAACTGTATGTTGGTGCAGGGTCACATACTTATTTCTAGTGTAAAGTGATAGGTTCTTTCGGGACTTTAGAAAGTCTATTAAGGTCTCTATAAGGGACATTAAAAGAGATAACATAGGCAATAGGCATATAATAGAAATATAGAATGATATAATAGGTGGACTTTTGTGTCTGAATTCTTTCATTTGGCATATTTTCCAAGGTTCATTCATGTTGTAGGATGTATCGGTGCTTCATTTCTTGTTACTATTCATTAATATTCCATTATATAGATGTAACACATTTTATTTGTCAATTCATCAGTTAATGGACAGTTGGGTTGTTTCTACCTTTTCACTATTATAAATAATGTTGTTATGAACATTCATGTACAAGTTTTTGCATGGACATTTTCTTTTTTTTTTTTTAATGTTTATTTATTTTTGAGACAGAGAGAGAGCATGAACAGGGGAGGGGCAGAGAGAGAGGGAGACACAGAATCTGAAACAGGCTCCAGGCTCTGAGCGGTCAGCACAGAGCCCGATGCGGGGCTCGAACTCACAGACGTGAGATCATGACCTGAGCCGAAGTCGGACGCTTAACCGACCGAGCCACCCAGGCGCCCCATGCATGGACATTTTCATTTCTCTTGAGTATATATGTATGAGTGGAATTTCTGGGTCACATGGTAACTCTAAGTTTTAACCATCTGAGGCACCACTAGGAACTTTTCCAAAATGAATTCCATTTTACATTCCCACCAATAGTGTGTGAAGGTTGAAATTCCTCCTCATCTTCACCAACACTTTTTTTCTGTCTTTTTTATACCCATCCTAGTACATGTGAATAATATCTCATTGTGCTTGTGAGGGGGGGGGCGGGGGACACAGAATCCGAAGGAGGCTTCAGGCTAGGAGCTGTCAGCACAGAGCCCGACGTGGGGCTCAAACTCACAAACTGTGAGATCATGACCTGAGCCGAATGCTCAACTGACTGAGCCACCCAGGCGCCCCTTTCTCCTCTAGCTTCTAGTGGTTTTCTGGCAACATTTGGTATTCCTTGATATGTAGAAGAATCACCCCAATCTCTGCCTTCAAGAGAAGGCTTGTCTGTGTCCAACATTCTTTTTTACGAGAATACCAGCCACAGTGGATTAGAACCCACCCTAATGACCCCATTTTCACATGACTAATTATATCTGCAAAAAACCTATATCCAAGTAAGGTCACATTCTCAGGACTCAGTTGGGGTTAGGCCTTCAACATATGAATTTTAAGGGGACGCAATTCAACCCATAACACTTGTATTCCTGTTATTATTCTACTTTTTGTTTGTTCGGTTTTTTTGTATGCTACTCAGGATAGAAGTCATACATATTGTTTCTGAATGCCAGGATCTAATAAGCATTTAAAGTAAACATCATAAATTGGAGCTTGGGGGCCATTTTTTCCATAGTCCTATTTTCTTTGGCCTGCACAGGACTGACAAAAGCAATAATAATCATTATTAGTTGACAATACTTAAAATTCAGTGGATTTCATGTAAGAAGCTGGATTCTTAACATTTCTCTCTCTTTTTAAAAAATTTTAGTTTTTTAACATATAATGCAATATTGGTTTCAGGAGTAGAATCCAGTGACCCATCATTTACGTAAAAAATTCAGTGTTCATCACAATAAGTGCCCTCCTTAGTACCCATCACCCATCCAGCCCATCTCCCAACCACCTCCCTCCATCAACCCATAGTTTATTCTCTATCATTAAGAGTATCTTGTGGTTTGTTTCCCTTTCTTCTCTTTTCCCCTTTCTTTCATATGTTCCTTTGTCTTGTTTCTTAAATTCCACATGAGTTAAATCATATGGTATTTGTCTTTCTCTGATTAACTTATTTTGCTTAGCATAATACATTCTGGCTCCATCCATATCATTGCAAATGGCAAAATTTCATTCTTTTTGATGGCTAATATTCCACTATATATATAGTATATATACATACACACACACACACACACACACACACACACACACACACACACCAAATCTTCTTTATCTGTTCATCAGTTTATGGACAGTTGGGCTCTCCCCATAGTTTGGCTATTGTTGATAATGCTGCTATTAACATTGGGGTGCATATACCCCTTTGAATCTGTATTTTGTATCCTTTGGGTAAATACCTAATAGTGCAATTGCTAGACTGTAGGGTAGTTCTATTTTTACTTTCATAAGGAACCTCCATACTATTCTCAGGAGTGTCTGCACCAGTTTGCATTCCCACCAACAGTGCATGAGGGTTCCCCTTTCTCTGCATCCTCACCAATACCTGTTATATCTTGCATTGTTAATTTTAGCCATTTTGACAGGTGCGAGGTGGTATTTCATTGTGTTTATTTTTTTTGTTTGTTTTCCTGATGATGAGTGATGTTAAGCATCTTTTCATGTGTCTGTTAGCCATCTGGATGTCTTTTTTGGAAAAGTGTCTATGCATGTATTCTGCCCATTTCTTAACTGAGTTATTTGGTTTTTGGGTGTTGAGTTTGATACGTTATTTATAGATTTTTGGTACTAACATTTATTAGTTATGCCATTTTCAAATATCTTCTCCCATTCTGTAGGATGCCTTTTAGTTGTGTTGATCGTTTCCTTCACTGTGCAGAAGATTTTTATCGTGAAGTCCCAATACTTCCTGTTGGCTTTTGTTTCCCTTGCCTTCAGCGACATGTCTAGTAAGAAGTTTCTTCAGCTGAAGTCAAAGAAGTTTGCTACCTGTTTTATCCTGTAGGATTTTGATGGTTTCCTGTCACACATTTGGGTCTTTCATCCATTTTGAATTTGCTTTTGTGTATGGTGTAAGAAAGTGGCCTAGTTTCGTTCTTCTACATGTTGCCATCCAGTTTTCCTAACACCATTTGTTGAAAATACTTTTTCCCATTGGGTATTCTTTCCTGCTTTGTCAAAGATTAGTTGGCAGTATAGTTGTGGATCCATTTCTGGGTTCTCTGTTCTGTTCCATTAATCTATGTGTCTGTTTTTGTGCCAGTACCATATTGTCTTGATGCCTACAGCTTTGTAATACAGCTTGAAATCCAGAATCATGATGCCTCCAGTTTTGTTTTTCTTTTACAGGATTGCTTTGGCTATCTGGAGTTTTTTGTGGTTCCATACAAATTTTAAGATTTTATCTAGCTCTGTGAAAAATGCTTGTGGTATTTTGATAGGGATTGCATTAAATGTGTAGATTGCTGTATGGAAACCAATTTGACAATAAATTATATTTAATATAAAAAATGTGTAGATTGCTTTGGGTAGTATGGACATTTTAATAATGTTTGTTCTTCCAATCCATGAGTATGGAAGCTTTTCCATTTCTTTGTGTTCTCTTCAATTTCTTTCATAAGTGTTCTATAATTTTCAGAGTATACATCTTTTACCTCTTTAGTTAGGTTTATTCCTAGGTATCTCATTGTTTTAATGCAATTGCAAATGAGATCTATTCCTTGATTTCTTTTTCTGCTGCTTTATTATTGGTATATAGAAATGCAACAGATTTCTGCACATTGATTTTATATCCTGCAACTTTGGTGAATTCATGAATTAATTCTAGCAATTTTTTAGTGGAGTCTTTCAGGTTTTCTACATAGAATATCATGTCATCTGCAAATAGTGAAAGTTGCACTTTTTCCTTGCCAATTCCGAGGCCTTTTATTTCTTTTTGTTGTCTGATTGCTGAGGCTAAGACTTCTACAACTATATTAAATAGTAATGGGGAGAGTGGACATCCTTGTCTTATACCCGACTGTAGGAGAAAAGCTCTCTGTTTTTCCCTATTGAGAATGTTACTAGCTGTTGGTCTTTCATATATGGCCTTTATGACGTTGAGGTATGTTCCATATATCCCACCTTCTTGTGGGTTTTTATCAAGAAAGGATGCTGTGTTTTGTTAAATGCTTTTTCTGCATCTATTGACAGGATCATATGGTTCTTAGACTTTCTTTTATTAATGTAGGGTATCACATTGGTGGATTTGTGGATATTGAACCAGCCCTGCAGCCCAGGAACATATCCCACTTATCATGGTGAATAATTCTTTTAATGTACTGTTGAATTCAATTTGCTAGTATCTTGTTGAGAATTTTTGCATCCAGGTTCATCAGGTATATTGGCCTGTAATTCTCCTTTTTAGTGGAGTCTTTGGTTTTGGAATCATGGTAATGCTAGCTTTGCAGAATGAGTTTAGAAGTTTTTCTTCCATTTCTATATTTTGGAAGAGTCTGAGAAGAATGGGTATTAACTCTTCTTTAAATATCTGGTAGAATTCCCCCTGGGAAGCCAGAAATTGTTGATTACTGATTTAATTTCTTTGCTGGTTACACATCTGTTGAAATTTTCTATTTCTTCCTGTTTCAGTTTTGGTAGTGTGTGAGTTTCTAGGAATTTATCCATTTCCTCCAGATTGTCCTGTTTGTCGGCATATAATTTTTCATGGTATTCTTTTATAATTGTTTGTATTTCTGAGGTGTTGGTTATGATCTGTCCTCTTTCATTCTTGATTTTATCTATTTTGGTCCTTTCTCTTTTCTTTTTGCTAAGTCTGGCTAGGGGTTATCAATTTTGTTAATTATTTCGAAGAACCAGCTCTTAGTTTCATCGATCTTTTTACTGGATTTTGTTCTATATCATTTATTTCTGCTCTAATCTTTATTGTATCCCTTCTTCTGCTGGCTTTAGTCTTTATTTGCTGTTCCTTTTCTAGCTTCTTTAACTGTAAAGTTAGATTGTCCATTTGGGACCTTTCTTGCTTCTTGAGATAGACCTGAATTGCAATATACTTCCCTCTTAAGACTGCCTTTGCTGCATCCAAAAGGCTTTGGACTGTGATGTTTTCGTTTTCATTTTCTTTTTTCTTGTGGTTGACTTCAAGTTTCATAGCGTTGTGATCTGAAAATATGCATGGTATGATCTTGATCTTTTTGTTCTTGTTGAGGGATGATTTGTGATTCAGTATATGATCTATTCTGAAGAATGTTCCTTGTGCACTCGAAAAGAATGTGTATTCTGCTGTTTTAAGATGAAATGTTCTGAATATATGTTAAGTCCATCTGGTCCAGTGTGTCATTCAAAGCCATTGTCTCCTTGTTCATTGTCAGCTTAGGTGATCTCTCCATTGTTGTAAGTGGGGTGTTAAAGTCCCCTACTATTGTTGTATTATTATCAATGAGTTTATTTATGTTTGTTATTAATTGATTTATGTATCAATTATGATATAATGCCCTTGTTCATTTCTTATTTCAGTCTTTGTTTTAAAATCTAGTTTGTGTGGGGCGCCTGAGTGGCTCAGTTGGTTAACCGTCAACCTTGGCTCACGTCATGATCTCACAGTTCATGAGTTCGAGCGCCGCGTCAGGCTCTGGGCTGACAGCTCAGAACCTGGAGACTGCTTCAGATTCCGTGTCTCCATCTGCCCTTCCGTTGCTTGCACTCTGTTTCTCGCATTGTCTCAAAAGTAAATAAACATTAAAAAAACTTAAAATCTAGTTTGTCTAGATAGAAGAATGGCTACTCTGGCTTTCTTTTGATGTCCATTCACATGATAGATAGTTCTCCATAGCCTCACTTTTAAACTGTAGATATCTTTAGGTCTAAAATGTGTCTCTTGTAGGCAGAAAATTGATAGATTTTTTTTTTTTATCCATTCTGCTACTCTATGTCTTTTGATTGGAGCACTTAATCCATTTACATTCAGAGTGATTATTGAAATTCATGAATTTAGTGCCATTGTGTTACCTGTAGAGTTGGTGTATCTGGTGATGCTCTCAGGTCCTTTCTAGTCTTTCTTGCTTTTGGTCTTTTTTTTTTTCCTCCACTCAGAGTCCCACTTCAAATTTCTTATCGTGCTGGTTTAGTGGTCACAAACTCCTTTAGTTTTTGTTTGGGAAATTCTTTATCTCTCCAACAGCCTTGCTGGATAGAGTGTTCTTGGCTGCTTATTTTTTACATTCAGTATGTTGAATATATTTTGCCACACCTTTCTGACCTGCCAAGTTTCTGTGGACAGATATTCTGCAAACCTGGTCTGTCTTCCCTGGTAGGTTAAGGACTGGCCCCCCCCCCCCCCAGCAGCTTTCAGGATTCTTTCCTTGTCTGTGTATACTGTGAATTTGACTATGATATGTCTTGGCCATAGCCAGATTTTGTTGGATTTAATGGGAGTTTTCTGTGCTTCTTGGATTTTGATGTTTGTGTCTTTCCCCAGATTAGGGAAGTTTTCAGCTATAATTTGCTCACATAATCCTTCTGCCCCCTTTTCTCTCTCTTCATCTTCTGGCACTCCTGTGATATAAATGTTATTATGTTTTAACAAATTGCTGAGTTCCTTAAGTCTGCCTTTGTGATCTCTAACCTTTGTTTCCCTCTTCTTTTCAGCTTCATTATTTTCCATAATTTTATCTTCTATGTCACTAATTTGTTCTTCTGCCTCATCCATACTCGTTTTTGTGGCCTCCATTTGGGTTTACATCTTTGTTATAGCATTTTTAATTTCAGCCTGACTAGATTTTAGTTCTTTTATCTCTGCATAAATGATTCTGTGGTGTCGTCTATGCTTTTTTTCAAGCCCTGCTAGTATCCTTATAATCATTGTTTTATTTATTTTAAAAGATTTTTTAAATGTTTATTTATTTTTGAGAGGGGGGAGGGGCAGAGAGGGAGACAGAATCTGAAGTAGGCTCCCCACTGTCAGCACAAAGCCCACTGTGGGGCTCAAACCCGCCAACCATGAGATCATGACCTGAGCCGAAGTCCAAGGCTCAACTGACTGAGCCACCCAGGCATCCCATAATCATTGTTTCAAATTCTAGTTCAGAGATCTTACTTACATCTGCATTGACCAAATACCTGGTCATCATTTCTTCCTGTTCTTTCTTTTGAGGTGAATTCCTCTATCTTGTCATTTTGGAGGAAGAAAAACCAACAATAATAGAATGAAATAAAAATGAAAAATAAAGGGAGCCAGATCCTAGGTGTGTTTTTGTCTATTTGTTAAAAGAGGCTTGATAGAAAAAAAAAAGAAAAGAGAAAAGAGGAGAGAAAAAAATTTAATTTAAAATTTAAAAAATAAAAAGAATAATAAAATAAAATTAAAAAATTGTGCTTTTTCTGTATACAAGAAACAAAAGAAAAGAAAAACAACAACATCAACAACAAAACAAAAACAGAAGGAACAACAAATGAACAAACAAACAAAAATGAAGCTAGATCCAGTTTCCCCTATAACTGAAACTTTGCAGCAGTCTGTGATCAGTAGACTAAGCTCAGGGAAGGGATCTGTGCTGGTCTTCTGCAGGAGGGGCCTCCAGGGCACAGTGGAGGTGGGGGGGGGGGGTTGATGGTAGGAGGAAGGCTTGATGTAACAGCTCCATTCTCCACTTGGTGGCATTGTGTAGCTCACTGGAGTTGATTAGTGTTTGTGGGCTAATGGTGGAAATGCCTTCACCCCACTCCCTAGTCTCCAGAGTGTGAAGTTTGTACCTTCACAGATGTGCAGTTGCCCCTTTTGTCTCCCAGGCATCGATCAGCTCCCTGCCTTCCCCCTGTCTCCCAGGTATCAGCCTACTAGGGAGTGGCTCCCTCCAGATTTTTATCTCAGGAATGGCTGTGTTTCAAAACCCCACACTTCAGATACCTCCACAGTTCCAGAGAAAAGGGTCTTGCTGCACTGTGGCCCACTTGTCCCAGGAAATGGTTGTACCATTATGCAGCAGTAGCAGCTCAGAGTTTGTGGTAAATTGCAACACATATTCCGCTCCAGGGTTTGCTACCCTCAGGCAGTGTCTGTTTTTATATGGGTGAATGTGGCAGTTTGATGGTGCCCACTGGGTCTCTTGCCCATGGGGAGACTGTATCACCTCTACTAAATGCACTCCAAGCTGGGGAACCCATTCTCCCTGTGCAACCCAGGGAATCCTCAGACCATGCTGCCCATTCCCAGGGTTCTGGCCTGCTTTCTCACCAGAGAACCACTAGGGAGGGACTAACCTCTGAAACTTCAGACTCTGTGCTCCACTGTTTATAAAAACCTGGTGGTAGTGAAAACTTCTCCTTTTCTTTTCCCCATGCTAAGTTTTTTTGCGCAGTCCCCTGTGCATGTTTTTACTCTTTCTCTCTGTTTTCAGAGGGAAGAGTGCTTTTTTGCACAAACCCTCTCTCCCCTCTCTTTCTCCTCTCTGTGAAAATGCTTTCCTCCCCCTCTGCAGCACCACGGCTTATCTCTCCCCCATTTCACCTCACTGCACCATATACCTGCCACATTCTCTCCCACAAATTATGTAGATTGTTCTGTTAATCCTCAGCTTGATTTCCCAGCTGTTCAAAATGGTTTGATATTGATCTAGCTGTGTTCAAGGGACAAGACCAGGGTTCCCTTATTACTCTGCCATCTTAACTCTTCCTCTCCTTTCTTAAGTTTCTTAAAAAACAGCAACAGAAGATTTAATTACAAGTATTACCATGTCAATTAGCTGGTGCTGTAATGGCTATGCCCTTTAGATGAGGCCTGTGCTATCCACTTTACCACAGCCCCCATCATTCCCATTTAGCCTGCTTCGTTTTCTTAATTGTTTGCCTGTGGGTATTTGAGTATGAGACCTTGATTTAGAAGCTTAAGTCACGGTCTTCTATTAGCCTAAGAAAACCCGAACATATGTCTATGTATTGTTCATAATATCAATTGAAGCAAAATTTACCTATTTTGAACCTAATGACCCTTTGACTCAGAAAATGAAGGACATTTGGATGTCAGACACTTTTGATTTCAAGGACTTTTGATCTTGATGTTTTAATTGCTATTTTAATCACATTATACTTTAGATAATATACCTACTACCTAATAATGGTTTCACTTCAAGAAATACATGTAATTTTGGAGTTTTTATTCCATTTATAACAAATATTAGTAGACATAGCCTATATAAAATAAAACCAACCATAACTAAAAACCTACAGACAAAGAAATGAAGATTATAGAATCACATATATTTGGTAACATTAATAACAACAACAACAATAAAAGACCCTGAAAAAAATATTTGTGACCAAAATTCTACAGAAAAATTATCTCTTTTTCACATAATTTGAATGTGTGAGATTTGAGTTAAAAAATAACGGCCAGTAAATAGAATTAAAAATAGCAGGCACTATTTGATATAGATTTTTCAACATTTTGATCCAACATTTTGATCAGCAAAATGTTTAATGTAAGGTATACCAAGAAAATAATTAATTTTGATAAAAGTAATTTTAGTAAAATAAAAATTTTAATGGAAAATGTCCAAAACCAGTTTAATTATGCTTACATAGAAAACTGGACAAGGAAGTAACTTTCTCAAGAACATGCTGAAAATTCATTGTGTTTGTATAATTTAGATGCCATTTTATATTTAAAATATTGGTCAGGGGGCACCTGGGTGGCTCAGTTGGTTAAGCATCTGACTTTGGCTCAGGTCATGATCTTGCTGTTCATGAGTTGGAGCCCTGTGTAGGGCTCTGTGCTGACAGATCAGAGCCTGGAGTCTGTTTCAGGTTCTGTGTCTCCCTCTCTCTGCCCCTGCCCCCGCCCCTCTCAAAAATAAATAAACATTTTAAAAATTTTTTTAAAATAAAATAAAATGTTAGCCAGGATCAAAATACCTATAGTTCAAAATGATGGAAATCCAAACTACAGTATCAAAATATTCCGCCATTTTAAGGACTTTGTCAATAATGGTATCTGATTGACTGAAGCCTGGTAAGTGAGTGCAGTGTTACCAAAAAGAATTTCAAAAACTGAAATTGTATAGAATTTGTTCAGTTTCTTGAAGGATGAAAATACAAAAAGAGGATGAATATAAGATCACATAATGCTGTAGGTTAGAAAAATTCACTTGTGACTGCTGATAAGCCTATTTCTTCTTTCTCTCACTAAGAACACCAATCAGGATCCTCAGGCCTGGAAGATGAAAGACACTCCAGCCAACAAACTGTCCATTGCATGGCAGCTACCACAATATGCCCTGGTTACAGCTGGGGAGGTCATGTTCTCTGTCACAGGACTTGAGTTTTCTTATTCTCAGGTAAGTTTTTCCAAGTGAAAAGTGGAGGTATATATATATTTCTCAGAGAAGGATGAGGTTTAATCCTAGCACTGCCTTAAATAGGTATGTGATCCTGGTCAAGACCTCTCTATTTTTCAGCCTTAGATTCCTTACATATGACCCTGAACAGAGAGTCATCTTGACTCCCAGGATCATGGCAGGGCAGCATAGTAGGTGATGCTGTTTGGGATCTAGGAAAGGGTACTTTAGGAATGAGGACTGTGGGATCGCCTGCTGGCTCAGTAGGTTGAGTGTCCAACTTCTGCTCAGGTCATGATCTTGCAGTTCATGAGTTGGAGCCCTGTGTTAGGCTCTGTGCTGACAGCTCAGAGCCTGGAGCCTGTTTCAGATTCTGTGCCTCCCTCTCTCTCTCTGCACCTCCCCACTCGGGATCTGTCTCTCTTTCAAAAATAAAAATAGATCACAAAAAAAATTTTTTTTTAAAGAATAAGGACTGTGCAGTCAAACTGGCCATGTTCAAATTCTGACTGTACAACCTATTGCAAAAACTTGAGCAAATTAATGATCTCTGATGCTGTTTTTCTTTGTGTATAAAATAAGAATACTGGTAGAATTTATCTCTTAGGGTATAATGAAGATTTTATGGTATAATGAATTAAAATATTCAATTAAGAGCTCCATCTTATTTTTACTGTTAACATTATTTCCATGCCCTGAATCAAACACCACAGCTGAACTTGGGGGGTGGGGCAGGAGTTCAAATTTGGAAACTTTTGTGGGAGAAGTTTTCTGGATGCATGGGTCATATGTATGCTGTAGGGCGTTTGTTTACTCACAAACCTGTGTCCTCTTTAGGCTCCCTCTAGCATGAAATCTGTACTCCAGGCAGCCTGGTTGTTGACAGTTGCAGTTGGGAATATCATCGTGCTTGTTGTGGCACAGTTCAGTGGCCTGGTACAGGTATGGATCTGATGGAAGTAGGAACTTGTCTACCCATGATTTCCCCTCCAAGTTCCTTTTCTCCCTGTTCCCCTATCCCTTTGCCCCTCACATTTCCTACTCATACTGTGGCATGAGATGGGCTAGATATAAACAGACATGGCCAGGAAAATAGACATATAAGAGTGGCAATAATGGCCATCATAGGCCCATCTGAGGAGACGCCAGTGAACCCATTCTTCTTTTAGCAAACCTCTGCCTACACTGGTGATCCTGAATCAGTCTGCTCATCCTACAAAGATCCATTTAATTTCAAGTTTCTCCACATTCGTCTCTATATTTATTTCTTCCTGCAGTGGGCAGAATTCATTTTGTTTTCTTGTCTCCTGCTGGTGGTCTGCCTGATCTTCTCCATCATGGGCTACTACTACGTTCCTATAAAGCCAGAGAATTTACAGAAGCCAGCAGATAAGCAGATTCTCCATACCCAAGGAAACGTGATCAACCTGGAGACCAAGAAGACAAAGCTTTAATGGCTCCTTGGCCTCTGCCCAGACCCCAATCTCTGGCTTTGGTCTTGGCCATCATCCATCTTAAAGCATTTTTTTCTCCTACTTGGTCAGGGAATAGAAGTAGCATCATATCTGAGATGATCTCCTTCATTTTTGATAGAAGCAGTTCTAGGACTGGATTTTCCAGTACATTAAAGTACAAGTCCCCTGAGACTCTATGTCTCCCCAACAGTTACTAAACTCTGTAAACATTGTGTAGTATTGCTGAAGCAGGCTAGGTGTTTCTAAATGTCCATTAAAAACACAAATGTATATTGAAATTAATTTCTGGGGTTATGCAAAATTATGTAGGAATCCCTTTACTTGCCATTTAGAACTAATGACTCCATTCTTTGAGGTGCTGATTCTGGGGAAAAATTGCAGAATAACAGAAATGGTATTTCAAGTTTCTTCGTAAGCAACATACTTATACTATTACTAGGACCTCATGAATTAGTGTGTCTGGTGCAATCTGGTTCAGGGGCTGGCCTGTCAGCTACCCAGGTTTGATAAGACCTTTTTAGTAAATTTTTCAGTACAGGTGGTAGGAGACAAATGACATTTTATTAATACACAGAAGAAATATATCTTTCTGATAATTATAGTATTTTATCTACTAACCAAAATACCTTTTCTTCATACTGGTAGATCTTTGGAGACCAAATTAAATATGCTAAGCATGGTTCTGGAAATCAAGAACAAGTATAACTTGTAAAAATCTTGGGGTGCCTGGGTGGCTCAGTTGGTTGAGTCCGACTCTTGATTAGGGTTCAGGTCAGGATCTCATGGTTCATGAGATGGAGTCCTGCATCAGGCTCTGCACTGAAGGCATGGAGCCTGTTTGGGATTCTGTCTCTCCCTCTCTCTCTCAAACATAAACGAATAAACTTTTTAGAAAAATAAATCCTGTTGAGCCATTCTTCTACAATGCACATTCTTCTTGGGACTACAATATTTCAGCTGGATTATGCCTTCCTGTGGACAGTTGTATAGACACTTATAATTTTCCAACCATACCTTTTCAATGTCATTGGGCCAGCTTTTTATTATAATTACATCATTTCTAGTTTATTGCAACAGATATTTAATAACAATAATATTTTTATGAATTCAACTTCCTTTTTATTATCACCCTCTTCAGCCTCAAAGTAGTGGTCTGTTTTGATAGTTTTTCCTATTTGTCTTTTCCTATAATTTTAATTTCTTTTTCCAATTTTTTATTTAAATTCTAGTTATTTAACATACAGTGTAATATTAGTTTCAGATGTAGAATTTAGTGATTCATCACTACATACACCACCGGGTGCTCATCACAAGTGCACTCCTTAATACCCATTGTCTATTTAATCCATTCTCCCACTCACCTCCCCTCTGGTAACCATCAGTTTGTTCTCTATAGTTAAGAGTCTGGATTGCCTCTCTTTCCCCACCCCCATGTTCATTTGTTTTGTTTCTTAAATTCCATATATAAGTGAAATCATATGGTATTTGTCTTTCTCTGACTTATTTCGCTTAGCATAATAATCTCTAGCTCCATCCAAATCATTGCAAATGGCAAGATTTCATTCTTTTTTAGGACTGAGTAATATTCCATTGTATATATGTACCACATCTTCTTGATCCATTCATTAGTTACATAATTTTTAAATGCTGTCTCTCCATTTAGGCCTTGGAATTTCTTGTTTATTAAAAAAGTTACAATAACACTCTAGGTTTAAGCTTATAAAATGGTGATGCTCAGTGGAGGGGCTTGGTCCCATATAAAGATCCCATCAAAATCTGTAAGGGGATGACAAAAGTGGTAGGACACAAGGGTGGTTTTTTTTTCTGTGTTAAAATGTCAAAAACATTACCTTGTACACAATGAATGAACCAGTGGACAGGCATGGGGATGTCATTATACTACTGTGCATTTCTAGGGAAAAAAGTTCAGAACCACAGTACTACAGAGCCTCACTTCTGCTGGTTTTGCTCCATTATTCTCATCTAGAACTGTGTTGAGTCTCACACAGTAAATGTAACAAATAAGAAAAGTTACTCCAGTTTCCCAAGTGTTACATACTTTAGTTTTACTGGCCATGATTTCAAAGATACTGAAGTGATAGTAACGCCATTCAGTTTCCCCAGATATCTTGCTGTGAACCTGACCCTACTTCTTCAGAAGATATTGTTTGTTTTTGAGCAGCCTTAACTCAATCTTCTCTATGAAATATTGCTTAAGGAGAAGTTAACAGTGCTCTGTGAATAAAAGTTTCTATGGACAAATACATTTTGGGAATGAGGCATATTATATCCTCTTCCATAGTAAAGATTCTGAGAAATCCTGCAGTAAAGACAAAGTAAAAACACTTTGTTTAGCCAAAATGGTATAGTAATCTGCAAAACAATGGTTTGGGGGAAAACTGTGGTAAGCAGTTCTTCCTTATGCTGAACTAAAACCTTCCTCTCTCAAACCTCCTACCATTGCCTCTTTCATATGGCAGAACTTTTGCCAATTGGGGAGAACTTTTATGTCTCCTCTTCGATCATCAAGTGAGTGTACATCAAGTTAAAGATTCTCAGCTCCTTTAATTCCTTTAATGGGTTTTCACAGGGCACAGTCCAGCCCTTTCAACATTCTTTTTTACCTCTTCTGAGAAATGTATTTTGCCTGAAATGTAGCAGTGGCTCAGAAGCCTTCTTAACATGATACCTGGAGCCAAATACACTACCAGAAGTGGTCTGACTAGAGGAAATAAGACCTGCCTTTCTGTAAACAATATACTTCAGTTAATACAACCTTTGGTAATATTAGATGTTTTTGGCAACTCTACCATGATATATGCTCATATTCCAACCAGATGGTTGGCTAAAATATCCAATTTTTTAAAAGAGCTATTATTTATCCAAAAACATCTTTGAGTTTCACCATGTGCTATTCACCAAGTTAGGTATTGGAAAAACAAAATTGAATAATCTACTATACCTATATGAAAGGTTACCTCACTCATCTTGACTGACTGTCAAGATCCTAGAAAGAACAGAAGCCTTGAGGAAGTTATGGTATATTGAGGAAGAACAAGGACAATATTACAGGGCTCCAATAAGGTAGAAAGTGGATGCAGTCAGAAGAAGCTAATGACCAGATGATGTGGGGCCTTGTGACTACAGTAAGACCTTTTGATGTTACTGTTTTTTTTTTAAATTTATCTATTTAAATTCAAGTTAGTTAACATACAGTATAGCATTGGTTTCAGGAGCAGAACCCAGTAATTCATCACTCACATATAATGCCCAGTGCTCATCCAGCAAGTGTCCTCCTTAATGCCCATCACCCATTTAGCCAATCCCCCCGCCCACCTCCCCTCCAGCAACCCTCAGTTTGTTCTCTGTATTTAAGAGTCTTTTAGGGTTTGCCTCCATCTAAGTTTATATCTTATTTTTCCTTCCCTTTCCCTATGTTCATCTGTTTTGTTTCTTAAATTCCACATATGAAATCATATGATATTTGTGTTTTTCTGACTGAATGATTTCACTTAGTATAACACACTCTAGTTCCATCCTCATCAACATAAAAAGCTTCTACACAGCAAAGGAAACAATCAACAATGGAATGGGAGAAAAAATTTGCAAATGACACATCTGATAAAGGATTAGTGTCCAAAATCTACAAAGAACTTACCAAACTCAACACCCAAAAAAACAAATAATCCAATAAAGAAATGGGCAGAAGACATGAATAGGCATTTTGATGTTATTCTAAGTGAGATGTGAAACTGTTGGAGGTTTAGAACATGGGAATGACATAATCTGACTTTATATTTAGGATAACTCTGGCTGCTAAGAGGAGAATTGTCCATAGGCAGGAAGGAATAGAAGCAGGGATTCCAATGAGAAGACTTTCATAATAGTCCAGGCAGGAAGGAATAGAAGCAGGGATTCCAATGAGAAGACTTTCATAATAGTCCAGGCAAAAAAAAAAAAAAAATGTTACTTGGACAGGGTGGTAGCAGTGAAGGTGGGAAGAAATGGTTTCACTTGGGATTTAACCTTAGGTAGGACTGAAATGATTTGAGTATGGCTTGCATATATGGTTTGAAAGAAAGAAATCAATGCTGACTTTTAGATTTGGAGTCTTGAGTAATGAGGATGAATGATGGTGCAATTTGGGGGGAGTAGGAAGATTAGGGTTAAGAACAGGTGTGAGGTATAAAGTAAGTAAGACTTTTTGTTTTGTCAATGTTGAACTTCAGTACCAATTTGGTGTCCAGTTGGAGATGTTGAGCTGGCAGTTTCATGAATCTGAAGTTTAGTTAAGAGGCTGGAGCTGGAGATATAAACTTCAGAGTCTTTAGCATACAAATGGTATTTAAAGCAATGATATTGGATGAGATAACATATGAAGTGAATGTAAGTAGGGAAGAGGTTCAAGGGCTAGCCCTGGGATTTTCCAACATTAGAGGTCAAGAAGAGTAGGAATCTTGACTTTATATTAAAAGCTGTAGTTATCAGGGGTGCCTGGGTCGCTCAGTCGGTTAAGTGTCTGACTTCAGTTCAGGTCATGATCTCGTGGTTCGTGGGTTCAAGCCTCACGTTGGGCTCTGTGCTGACATCTCAGAGCCTGGTGCCTGCTTCAGATTCTGTCTTCCTCTCTGCTCTCCACCCTTCCCCACCCCCACTCACACTCTGTCTGTCTCTCAAAAATAAATAAACATCAAAAAAAAAGCTGTAGTAATCCAAACAGTATAGTACTGGCACAAAAATGGATACATATATCAGCAGAATAGAATAGAAAATCCAGAAATAATAATTATATGGTCAAGTAATCTTCGACAAAGCAGGAAACAAAATCCACTGGGAAAAGACAGTCTCTTCAACAAATAGTGCTGGGAAAACTGGACAGCAACATGCAAAAGAATGAAACTTGTATTTCTTACACCATACACAAAAATAAACTCAAAATGGATTAAAGACCCAAATGTGACACCTAAAACTATAAAGATCCTAGAAAAGAACACAGGCCAGTAATTTCTCTGACATTAGCCATAGCAACTTTTTTCTAGATAGGTCCCCTGAGGCAAGGGGGAAAAAAGCAAAAATAATCAATTGGGACTATATCAAAATAAAAAAGCTTCTGCACAGTAAAGGAAGCCATCAACAAAATGAAAAAACGACCCATGGAATAGGGAGAAGATATTTGCAAATGACATATCTGGTAAAGGGTTAGTTTCCAAAATCTATAAGGAACTTGTAAAACTCAACACCAAAAGCCCACAAATAATCCAATTAAAAAATGGGCAGAATACATGAACAGACATTTCTCTAAAGAAGACATACAGATGGCCAACAGACAAATGAAAAGATGCTCATCATTAGAGGGAAAACTACAATGAGATATCATCTCATACCAGTCAGAATGGCTAAAATCAAGAAACACAAGAAACAACAGGTGTTGGGCGAGGTTGTGGAGGAAAAGGAACCCTTGTGTGGTTTTGGTGGGAATGCAAATTGGTGCAACCACTGTGCAAAATAGTATGAAGTTTCCTCAAAAAGTTAAATATAGAACTACCCTACAATCCAGCAATTGTGCTATGTACTTACCCAAAGGATACAAAAACACTAATTCAAAGGGATGTATGCACCCTGATGTTTATAGCAGCATTATTAACAATAGCCAGGATATGGAAGCAGCCCAGCCAAAGTGTTCATTGATTGCTGAATGGATAAAGAATAAGTGGTATATAGATACAATGGAATATTATTCAGTCATAAAAAAGAATGAAATCTTGCCACTTGCAAGGACATGTATGGGGCTAGAGAGTAAAATGCTAAGTGAAATAAGTCAGTCAGAAAAAGACAAATACCATATGACTTCATTCATATGTAGAATTTAAGAAAAAACAAAGGTGGAGAGAGGGGAGAGAAAAAATAAGAAACAGACTCTTAACTTTAAAGAACAAATTGACAGTTACCAGAAGGGAGGTGGGTGGGGGGATGTGTTAAATAGGTGATGGGGATTAAGGAAGGCACTTGTGATGAGTACCAGGTGTTGTATGCAAGTATTGAATCACTAAATTCTACACCTGAAAATAAATTTATGCTGTATGTTAATTGGAAATTAAATTAAAACTTGAAAAGAAAAAAACAACATACATTTAGAGACACATAAAAAAATAAAATAAAAAACACTTCATTGCTCTCTGTTTACTCTAAAGATAAACTTCTAATTCCTCAACAAGGCCATCTGACTTGGCCCTTATTATAGAGTTTATTATAGTAGCGAGTGCCTCCTGCTATGACTGTTGATTTGTCTACTTCTATTATACCTATCTGGGCTCATCCCTGCCATCAGCCCTTGTCAAGTTGCACACCCTGCCCCTTCCAATTTTACTACATTTTACTACAATGTAAAATTTTACTTCATTTCCAATTTTACTTCCAATTTTATTACATTTATAGATCAGTTTGGAGACAGCTGGCATATTTACCATAGTGAGTCTTCCAAACATTGAATCTCTCTCTCTCTCCTTTAATGTCCTTCCTTCTACTTACTTTGGGTTTAATTTGCTTTTCCATTTCTAATTTCTTTTTTTTTTAATTATTTAAAGTCAAGTTAGTTAACATACAGTAAAGTCTTGGCTTCAGGAGTAGAACCCAGTGCTCCTCCTAAAAAGCGCCATCCTTAATGCCCATCACCCATTTAACCCATCCCCCTTTCCAGCAACCCTTAGTTAGTTCTCTGTATTTGAGAGTCTCCTATGGTTTGCCTCCCTCTCTTTTTTTTATCTTCCCCTTTTTTTCCTTCCCCTTCCCCTATGTTCATCTGTTGAGTCTCTCAAATTCCACATATGAGTGAAATCTTATGATATCTTTCTCTGACTTATTTCACTTAGCATAATGCACTCTAGTTCCATCCACATTGTTGCAAATGGCAAGATTTCATTCTTTTTCATCACTGAGTAGTATTCCATTGTATATACGTACCACATCTTCTATATCCATTCATCAGTCGATGGATGTTTGGGCTGTTTCCATAGTTTGGCTATTGTTGATAGTGCTGCTATAAACATGTGCTCCTTCAAATCAGCATGTTTGTATCCTTTGGATAAATACCTAGTAGTGCAATTGCTGGGTCATAGGGTAGTTCTATTTTTAATTTTTTGAGGAATCCCCATACTGTTTTCCAGAGTGGCTGCACCAGTTTGCATTCCCATGAACAGTGCAAAAGAGTTCCCCTTTCTCTGCATCCTCGCCAACATCTGTTTTTTCCTGAGTTGTTAATGTTAGCCATTCTGACAGGTGTGAGGTGGTATCTCATGGTGGTTTTGATTTGTATTTCTCTAATGATGAGACAATTCTCATTCTCTCTTCTTTTTATAATTTGTGTATTTAGGATAGTAACGTTTTTAACATCATTAACTTCCTTTAATTATAACTTGAGGTGCAACCTGTTAGTTTTGCTTTTTGTTTTGTCTCTATCCTATAACTCTCCATATTCATCATATTTGTCCTTTGAAATCCCATTCAAATGTTACTACTTTTATGAGGCCTTCTCTGATACATCACTGAGATACACATGATTGTTGCAACCTCTCAGGTTCAGTAGTGATCTATTTGTTAATTGATGGAAGACATTCTCATCATTTTCTGCCTTGTAGTATAAGTGTATGGTATTGTTTTATTTCCTCTGCTCAACTGTAGGATCCTATCAGTTTTTATATGTTGTATTTTCATTACAGTCAAGTTTAATATACTTTCTCATTTCCTTTGTGATTTATGAGTGTATTGCTTAATTTTAAAACATCTGAAGATAGTCTATATTATGCTTTTGTTATTAATGTCTACTTTAATTTCATTGTCATAAGAGAATATATTTGTAAATGAAATGAAATCCTGTGAAATTTGTTGAGGCTTGTTTTACAAACCAGCATTCAGTCCAGGTCAATTTTAGTAAATAGTGCATGCACACTATTAAAAAAATACATTCTGTCAATATCAGAGGCAATGTTCCTTATTTGTCACAGCAAATGGCTCCTGCTATGATTGTAGATTGTCTATTTCTGTCTAATTTTGCTTTATATATTTTGAAACTATGTTGTGGGTGTGTATAGAATTATGGTGAATTGATTTTTTTATTATTATGCCATGTTCCTCTTTATCTCTACTAAAGCTTATTGCCTTAAAATCTACTGTATCTAATATTAATATAGCTAAAGCTATTTTCTTTTAGTTAATATTTACATAGGATAATTTTTTCCATGCTTTTACTTTCCATCTTTCTTTGGCTTTACCCATAAGGTGTGTCCCTTGTAGGCACCATATGTTAAAAAAAAAAAAAAAGTCTGGTGTAAGTCTTCCAATTGGCATTTTTAGTCTATTTATATTTAATACAACTATTGGTATATTTAAGTTTTATCTACGATCTTTTTAAATTTTTTTTATTTTCTATTCAACTAGTCTGTACTATATCTTTTTTGTTTTCCTTTTCTGCTTTCTTTTTCATCAAATATTTTTTGTTCCATTTTCCCCACTATTAGCTTTTACTGGCTGTACATTCTTTTCTTTTTTTATTTAGTGATTATCTTTGGGATCATTACATACACCCTGGGCTTTTTACAGTAAATATACATGATTAGCGTAACCACTACCATGGCAATGGTTAGATTTTAGAGCACTGTAATTCCATTTACTCTCTTCTACATTTTGTGTTATTGTTTTTATGCATTTTAATTCTGTATATATGTTGGATCTCACAAGACAATATTATTATTGTTTCATACACTCAATAATCATTTAGATTTATTCACATATTTACTCTTTCTGTTTTCATTCCTTCCTGCATTTCCTGCTTTAATCTGTGATCATTTTCCTTCTTCCTGAAGAAATTTTTAGTGCAACTCTTCTGTGGATGTATTCTTAGTTTCTGTTTGTCTGAAAAAAAATACTTCTCTACTTTTGAAGGATATTTTTGCTGTGTGTTTTGGGGGTTCACATTTCTAGATTAGTGGTTATTTTCTTTCACATTTTATATTCTGGCTTCCATCATTCTGTTTAAAAAGTCAGCACCAAATCAAATAAGAATTGCAGGAAATAGGGGTACCTGGGTGGCTTAGTTGGTTAAGCATCTGACTTCGGCTCAGGTCCTGGTCTCACGGTTCATGAATTCTAGCCTCTCACTGGGCTCTGTGCTGACAGCTTGGAGATTGGACCCTGCTTTGGATTCTGTGTCTTCCTCTCTCTCTGCCCTTCCCCCACTCACTTTCTGTCTCTCAAAAATAAATAAATGTTAAAAAAAAGAATTGAAGGAAATATTCCCTCCCCAGCTATAAATTTTTTTTTAAATATTGGTTTTTATTAGTGTTAATGTGCCAAGATGTGATTTTTTTAATGTTCATCCTGCTTGGGGTTTGCACGACTTCATGAATCAGTGACTTGATGTCTCACATCAATTTTTTAAAAATTTTAGCCATTATCTCTTCAAATATTGCCTCTGTCCTATTGTCTATTTCTCTGTCTCTCTGTATCTGTTTCTGTGTTTACTTCTGTCTCTCCCTCTCTCTCCTTCTCCCACTCCCTCTTCTTCTCTTTCCTTTTTTTTTTTTTCTTCTTCCTGTCTCTTTATCTCTCCTTCTGGGACTCAAATTTATTGAAACTAGAATATCTCATGCTATTCTTTATGTTTCTTCTGTTATTTTCTATATTTTAAAATTATTTTTCCTCTCTGTGATAAAAGCTGCTGCTGAAGAAAACTGACCTGACTTGGAACATCTCAGAAAAGCTCTATGCCTTGGTATTGTTGAAAAGAATATCTAACCAGAAGCAATATGGTCAAAGTCAGCATCACAGTTGCCTAGGGGTACACTACAGGTTGAAGCAGCAAGAGACCAGCCAAATATTTTAAAAGAAAACCTGGGGAACAAGAGAGCCATAAGGAACTTTGGAAAGCCCATTCCATTTTTCTTTCTTCTTTCCTGAATTCCCAAACCTCCTTCTGTTATCACTTCCTTTCTGTTTAGAGAACTTCCTTTAGCCATTCTTACTGGTAGGTTTGCTGGTGACAAATATTCTTAGTTTTTCTTTTTCTTTTTCATTTGAGATTACCTTTATTTTCCCTTCATTCCTGAAGTATATTTTTCCTGGATATAGAAATAGGGTTAACAGTTCTTCTCTTTCAGCAAGCACATGGAAAATGTTGCATTAGTTCCTTCTGGCCTCCATAGTTTCAGATAAAAATTTGCTGTCCAGGACATGGGGGTTGTCATTGCCATGGGATCTAAACCATGCATCCTGGGCATAATCACTCTGTATAATCAATAAATTGTTTAATACATCAAAAAAACTGCTGCCACTTGAACCATTCTTCTATTATAGACAATGCATAATTTCTTTGTAACTGCTTTCATTATTTTTTTCTTTGTTTCTGGTTTGTTTGTTTGATGTTTGATTATGATGTGTTGTGGCCTGGATTCCTTCCTTTTGGTTTCTGCTTTTTGTGGTTCACTAACCTTCTTAAATCTGTAGGTTTATCCCTTTTATCAAATTTGGAAATTTTACAGCCTTTGAATAGTTCTTTGAATATTTTGTCAGTCTCATTCTCTTTCTCTTGTGTTTCTGGGATTCTGATGACATGAATGTTAGATAGTTTGGTATTGTGCCACAGACCCCTGATCCTCTGGCTCATTTGTTGTTGTTCAGATTGGATAACTTTTATAATCTATTCTTTTATTAATCTTCTTTCCTCTGTCATCTCTAATCTACTATTGAGCACATCTAGTGAGTTTTATTTCATTTATTGTAATTTTCAGTTTTACAATTTCTCTTTGGTTCTTTTTTCATAGCTTTATTTCTTTGCTGAAACTTTCTATTTTTTTTATTTGTTTCATGAGTGTAATTGTTAGCTGAAACATTTTTATAATTGCTGCTTTACAATCCTTGTCAGATAATTCCAACATCTGAGTCATCCCATTGGCATCTGCTGTCTTTTCTCAATCGAATTTTAATTGTCCTGTTCTTAGGATGATGAGTGAATTTCAACCATATCTTGTACATGTGTGTATTATGCTAGATTATGGTTATCATTTAATCTTTTTCTTCTATGGGAAGAAGTCACACTTTTTAGATGACTCAGGAAAGTGGAGGTGGATGTTCAGCTCCCCACTAGGTCCTCTGACACCTTGCTGGCAAAAGTGGAGTACCAACTGGCACCAACTCATTGCTTCTGGGTTTCAGTGGAAGTCTACTCCCTGCTGGGTCCCACTGATGCCAGAAGGGAGATCAGCGTGTCAACTAGCACCACTTCCCACTTCCCTCTTCCACCTCATTGCTACTGGATGAAGGTGGGTGTGGAAGTTCAACTCTCTGCTGAGTGCCAATTAAACTGAGGATAGGGAGGTCGGGAGGACAGAGAAGGTGGAGGGTCAGTGTGCATCACTTCATTCCACCTCATTACTGCCTGGTAGAAATAGAAGTTCAGCTCCTCCCACTAGGCCCTGTTGACAGGGGGCAGGAAGAAAGAAGGGTGCTGACTAGCACCCTTCTTTGAATCATCTCTTTTTGCCTCTTAGTTGTGGGTGAGAGTTGGAAGCTCAGCTCTTTGCTTGGTCATGCTGATGCTACCCAATGGTGGAACTGGAGTACTGCTTGCTATCACTGTTTAACCCCATGGACACCAGCATGGTGAGGGATTCAGAATGCTATCATTGGTTGAGGAATGAAAGTTCAGCTTCCTGTTCAGTCCCACAGACAACTGTAGTAGACTTTTGCCATTGGTATTTGGCCGGAATAAGGTGGATATTGTCAAAATGTTTCATGTTCTGCTACACTGATCTTTTTCCAGTTCTTTGGCTAGGGGGAATAACCATTATGGAGTACATCTTTGGCTGTACCTGTTGGCAGTTTCAGCTATAGGCTTCTCCAGCCTCTTGTACCAGAAGTACAGGAAACAAGAAAGAAGCCCAGGGAACTCACCACCATTCCCAAGATCCCTAGGCACTTCACCTTTCTCTTTCTACCTTTCAGAGTCTCCCTATGTTTGCAATGTTATGTCAAAAATTTTTTAGTTGTAAGAGGGAGGACTAGAAAGGGATGTGGCTACTCCTTCTTGTCCAGAACCACAAATCCTAAATTGTTCTTAAAGGTGCATTATAAATAAATAAATAAATAAATAAATAAATAAGAACCAAGGATTTTTTGGTTATTCTCCTACTGCAGTATATTTTCCCTCCAGTTTTATTGAGAAATAATTGACATACAGCACTATATAAGACATACAGCATGATGGTTTGATTTACATATATTATTAAATGATTACCACAATATGTTCAGCTAACATCCATCTCCTCATATAGATACAATAAAAAGAAAATAAACAAAAGAAAGGAAAAGAAAAGAAAAATCGTCTTGGGATGAGACCACATAGGATTTGCCCTCTTAACTACTTTTTTATGTATCATACAGCAGTGTTAGCTACAGTCATCATGTTGCACGTGACACCCCTAGTACTTATTTCATATAACTGGAAGTTTATACCTTTTGATCACCTTCTTCCACCTTCATTCCTTTTTTTAAAATAAAGTGATTCCTGTGAACTTACTTTCTAAAAACATAAATACAATGATTTCGGTTTTGTTTTATTGACCTTTTTTTTTTATGTGTAGCTTGAGTAGTGGCATGTTGTCTACTTCCATGGCTGGGCCATGACAGAGCCAACCCAATCTACTTTTAAGACGCCGGATTTCTGCTTTGCTCTGGAGTCTTCTGAAACACGAGGACCTCTAGAAGAGGCAGATTTAGTAGTCGCTAATGATGAGTTCCTTATTGCTCTAGTTGGGGAGGCAGCTTTGTATCATTATTAGAAGGAACATGGACTCTGGAGTAGCAAACTCTAGTTTGAATCTCTATTCTATTTACTACTATAGGACCTTTGGCAAGATTTCTGAAGAGTCATAATACCTTAATAGAGTTTCTGAGAGAATAAAATAACATGTGCAAAGCATTGAGAAGGACATAGTAGGCACTCCATAAATACTACCATCTACTCTGTTAAGTTTAATGAGTAGGGAAGAAAGTTCAGATCTTCAGTAATTTAGAATTTGTTGTTGTAGACTTACCTTGGGCTAAGTCCATCTATGACCTCTTCAATATTCAATTATAGAAACTCAAAAGGAGCTGGAATTCTAATAATGAAGCAGAGAAGGCTCTGAGCCCATGGTATTAAATTCCCTGAAGACAAGGACCATATCAATATTTCTTTTACATTCTCCACAGAATCCTCCCTACCTAAACCTCTCAGAGAAATTTTCTAGCCACAACCCAAATGAGGGCAAGCCCTAGGTACTAATTGACTCTGCCATCTTTAGAGATTGGACCAAGAATGGACATTAGCCCAAGTAGGATTCATGAGTTGAGAATTTAGAATTGAGACAAAGGTATAGAGAATCAGTCACATGCTATAGGACACTCAAACTGAAGGGTCTATAGGTTGTTGGGGGATTGGGTGGACACCATGGAACCTTTTGTGTAAGCCAAAGTTAGGGTGAAATTAGAATCCTGTAAAAAAAGGTGGTCAGCAAAGCAGACAGATAAGCAAGTATCAAAAGAAATGCTGAAGTGGGAGGACACACAGCTTGAAACAGAGACAAAAACAAACAAGGAGACAGATATTCAGAGAAAAGTAAAGAAGATAAGGGGGATAGGACATCAAATGAGAAAGAATGGAACCCAGGAATGGAATGGTCACCCTAAAAGGATTCAGATGACTACAGTATCTGTTAACTGGAAACACCACTGAGGCCCTGTTGCCAGCAAAAGCAGTCCCTTTACCCCTGATTGATGATGGTGATCCTGCCTTGCTTGAAGACCCTGTGATGACCCTACTTAAGGTGATTACCTGGCAAGGGAATGCCATTCTCCTCATGCCCTACTAAACTCTCCTCCATTGCCTCCATATTTACAGCTAGAGGCAGATAATAAAACACCTGTGGGGTCAATCACCAAGTCATATCAAGAACAAGTGTCCTGCATGGCAAAAAAAAAAAAAAATTGCAAGATTTCACTAATATTTATCAGTACAATCCTGGGGGAATAGACATGGAACTGAATTATGAGGGTACTACAACAGGGGTGGAGGAAAACAAATTTCAATTAGGCTGAAATTATTTTTTAAGTTTATTCTTATTATCTATTTTGAGAGACAGAGAGCATGAGTAGGGGAAGAAGTCCAAAGGCCTAACTACTTCTTGTCTTGATATAGCTGAACTTAAAATGAACTCTGTCCTCTGTGAAATTACCCCCCAAAAAGCACAGGGTTTTACTCTACAGTATTGCAAGAGACCAGAAAAGGTTTTGATTTCTAAGATGCCTGTGAGAATTCTTTGAATCCTTTCTGCAGAACTTGAAAAATAATGTTGAATAAAAATTATATCTTACAGGTCTTTAAAAAGAAATGTAACTAGGAATTTTACTTTGACCACAAAACTAAATGGAGAGGTGAGTGGAGATTAGAGGGAAAGTGAGAGTGTCTAGCACCCTCCCCAGGAAGTTTATTTGAAACCTGGGATTTTAAAGCACAATGACTCCAAATGCTCAACATTTTCCTTTGTCTTTTTTCATAATCCAAGGGAGGTCTTTTCAAAAATAAAATCTCTTCAAGTGAAATATTTGAAGTTTAACAATTCTTTCAATTTTGCTTCAATTTCCCTTTTCCTGTTAGAAAAGAAAAAGCTATTTATTTATTTATTTAACATTTATTTATTTTTGAGAGACGGAGAGAGATAGAGCATGAGCGGGGGAGGGGCAGAGAGCGAGGGAGACAAAGAATCTGAAACAGGCTCCAGGCTCTGAGCTGTCAGCACAGAGCCCCACATGGGGCTCAAACTCACCGACCACCGCACCTGACCTGAGCCAGAGTCAGACGCTTAACCCACTGAGCCACCCAGGGGCCCCACAAAAAACTTTTTAAATTAAAACTAGTATTCATATGAACATATTTTAAAAGGATTTCTATCATTCATTATATATCAGAGAACGCATTTTGGAATGACGTTCAACCTACTAAAGATTTTTGTTAAGGTGTAGTACATTTCATAGAATTCACCAATTATAAGCATACAGATTCCTGATTTTTAATAAGTTTACAAAGCTGTTCAACTATCACCACAATGCAATTTTAGAACATTTCCATCACCACAAAAAGAAACCTCTTGTCCGTTTGCAGTCAATTCCTGTTCCAATCCCATTCCTAGGCAATCACTTATTTATTTACTGTCTCTATAGATTTGTCTTTCCTGCACGTCTCCTTTGAAGGGAATTATATGCTATGTGGTCTTTTGTATCTGGCTTCTTTCACTTAGCATATTGTTTTTGAAGTTCATCCATGTTGTAGTATGTATCAGTAATTTGTTTTTCTTTATACTGAATAGAATCCCATTGTATGGGTGGCTATACCGCATTTTGTTCATCTGTTCACCAGTTGACGGAAATTTGGATTTTTTCTACTTTTTTAGTTATTATAAATAAGGCTTCTATTCTTATACAAGTTTTTATGTCCACGTATTATTTCTCTTGGGCAATACCAGGGAGTGGAATTTCTGGGTTGTATGATAAATTTATGTCCAATATATATTTTTTAATTGTCAAAAGGCTTTCAAAGCAGCTACAGTCATTTCATATTTCCATTAGCAGCCATGAAGATCCCCATTTCTCTACATCCATGCTACCACTTTTTGTTGTCTCTTTTATTATATTCATTCTAGCAGGTGTGAAGTGGTATCTCATTGTAATTTTAATTTGTATTTTCCTAAAGATAATGATATGATAGAGACATCTTTTCATGTGCTCATTAGCCATCTTTATGTTTTCCATTGTGAAATCTCTATTCGAATGTTGCCTATTTTTAAAAATTTGGTTGTTTGTCTTATTGAGTTGTAAGATTTCTTTAGAGATGAATGTTAGAAGTATTTTTATCAAAGATTTGTGAATGAATTCTCTAAGTTTGTGGTTTGTATTTCTATTTCCTTAAGGGTGCCTTTTGAAGTGCAAAAGTGTTAAATTTTGATGAAATCCAATTTACAATTTTTTTCTTTTAAAGATTATGCTATTGGTGGTATATCTAAGAACTCTTTACCTAATCCAAGGACACAAGGTTTTCTTCTATCTTTTTCTCTAAATGTTTTACAGCTTTAACTCTTACATTTAGAACTATTATCCATTGAATGGATAAAGAAGATGTGGTATATATATACAATGGAGTATTACTCAGCAATCAAAAAGAATGAAATCTTGCCATTTGTAACTACGTGGATGGAACTGGAGGGTATTATGCTGAGTGAAATTAGTCAGAGAAAGAAAAAATCATATGACTTCATTCATATGAGGACTTTAAGGGACAAAACAGATGAACATAAGGGAAGGGAAACAAAAATAATATAATAACAGGGAGGGAGACAAAACAGAAGAGACTCATAAATACGGAGAACAAACTGAGGGTTACTGGAGGGGTTGTGGGAGGGGGGATGGGCTAAATGGGTAAGGGGCACTAAGGAATCTACTCCTGAAATCCTTGTTGCACTATATGCTAACTAATTTGGATGTAAATTCAAAAAAAATAAAAAATAAAGTTAAAAAAAAGAGAACTATTATCCATTTTCAATTATTTGTGTACATATGAAGTAAGGCTCTAAATATATTTTTTTACATGTGGCCATCCAAATGACCTAGCCCCATTTGCAAAAAAGACATTCCCTCCCTCACCAAATTGCCTGAACAGTTTTGTAAAAAATCAGTCTACCATAAATATAAGGATTTATTTCTGGACTCTCAATTCTGTTCCACTGACCAATAGGCCTATTCTTATGTTTGTACCACACTCTCTTAATTACTGTAGCTGTATAGTACTATTTATTTATTTATTTTAAAGTGTATTTATTTATTTTGAGAGAGAGAATGAGCAGGGGAGGGACAGAAAGAGAATCCCAGGTGGGCTCCACAATGCAGAGCTTGAATTCATGAACCATGAGATCATGACCTAAGCCAAAATCAAGAGTTGGAAGCTTAACCAACTGAGCCACCCAGGTGCTCCAACAGTACATTTTAAAATTGGAAGGTATAAGTTCTCCAATTTTGTTTTTCAAGATTATTTTTACTATGCTGCTAACCAGTCTTGCATATATGGGCCAAATCCCATTTATTCATGGTGTATAATTATTTTTAAGTATTAAAATATTTGGTAATAGTCTGTTAATGATTTTTGCATATAAGTTCAGAAGAGATATTTTTTTGTGGTTTTCTTTTTTTGTAATGACTTTTGCAGTGGCTTTGCACTGGTCTCCTTAAATGAGTTGGGAGTATTTCCTCCTTTCTATTTTCTGGAAGACACTGTACAAACTTAGTGTTAATTATCCTTTTAAAGGTTTGCTATTTTTCTCCAGTGAGACTATCTGGCCTGCATTGAGATTTCATTTCAGAGAGCTTTTAATTAAAAATCCAATTTCCTGAGGTAGCAGTTGTGGTGACTGAGCACAGCCCAGTGACAAGATGTTGGTGTTAGTATTAAGAGACATCACACACTGGTACAACATACTGCCAGCTAAATTAAAAAAACTGCTGGTGCCAGGAAAGGTTCAGCACATTCTGTGTACTGGAAACCTTTGCACCAAAGAGAGTTATGACTATCTTCAAGACTGCTGATTATGCTCATGTGAGAGGAGACTTTGATGAGGATCTGAATTATCCAGAACAGAAAGTTGTAACTGTTGGGCAGTCCAAAATCGGTTTGATCCAGGGGCATCAAGTTATTCCATGGGGAGATATGGCCAGTTTAGCCCTGTTGCAGAGGCAGTTCCGTGTGGACATTATCTCAGGACACACACACACAAACTTCGGTTACTGAAATGACACCTTTCCTCATAAAAAAAATTTTTTTTAAAAGTTTATTTTTGAGAGAGTCAGAAAGAGAGTGAGCAGGGGAGGACAGAGAGAGAAGGAGACACAGAATCCAAAGCAGGCTCCAGGTTCCGAGCTGTCAGCACAGAGCCTGATACAGGGCTTGAACTCACGAACCATGATATCATGACCTGAGCCAAAGTTGGATGCTCAGAAGAAGGGGGTTCAGAAGATCTGACAGCATGGAGCCTGACATGGGGCTCAAACCTGCTACGTGGGAGACCATGACCTGAGCTGAAGTCAGATGCTCAACCAACTGGGCCACCCAGGCACCCCTGAATTTTATGTCTTAACTGTTAATTTCTTTTTCTGTTTTGCTATTTTAGATCCAGTTACATTACAGACATCAAAAATCCCAAAGAAACCTTTGTCCAACACAGGCATTTAACCTATTTTCTCTAGATGTAATTAATGAGATTGGGGGAAAAATGGATGTGTCAACACAACAGGATCTAAATTGAGCTTAAGGTCATACACATAAAGATACTGTTGAGGAACACAGACACACCCCTCCTTTCAGACCACCTCCTTCCCTGCTCAAGGAGGGTGTCTACATCAAGCACAAATGGGTTCATGAAACCACCAAAGGGGCTGGAGAAAATGGGAGGGAGTAGTACAGCTTATTATAGGGAGGGCATAGCCCACTCCTCCTGGGGTTCTTGGAGTGGCAAAACCTACCTGGATGCTTCTGCTTGGGAAATCTCAAATCTGCAAGGCTGAGTGGTGCCAAGAGAAAGGTGACTCCAAAACTATCCAAGTTGGCTTGGCTCTACTCTGAGCTTTAGTTGGGAAGAAAACTCAATTCAGTCAAGTACATCAAAGTAGATATTTATTTGGGGCAGAATCCTTAGGTCAGTACATTTTGTTTCTAATTTATTTATATACTGTGTTGTCCCCAAGAAGCATTCAAAGTGATTTTAATGGATACATAATATGTAAGAATATATAAATTAGATATAAGCAAAAAAAAAAAAAAGAGCAAAATGAAAACAAGGGACAGGAACAAGTTTGGTGCAAAATTGCCTCTTGTGATTTTCGACACTTGCATAAATAACCCATGAGAGAACACGCTGCTGGAGTATTTCCCATGCTATCTCTGACTTGACCCTCAAGAGCACTCAGGAATGGGCACAGGTGCAGCAAAGTGTACTCCTAATATGGAGGTATGCTATAGCTATAGAGATAGAGACAAGTTCCCACGGAAATTTCCCACATACTATTCAATAAATTTCCTGCACCTGAAACATGTTTGATTTCTTCTTCAAGATTCCTGAGTTCTGTGAAAATGGCCACGGTTCTGAGTGTGTAACCTAGCTGAAGACTCCAGCTACTAAGTTTCTGAGGGATCACATCCCAGTTAGGGTCCATTACATGTCAGGTACTCTAAATGTGCAGAGTGTGAGCCAAAGCTAACACTATAGTCATGAATTCCTCAAACTCTTGTTTTTTAAACAGGTTTTTAAATGTTATTTTTGAGAGACAGAAAGAGAGCATGAGAAGGGGAGGGGTACAGAGAGAGAGGCAGACACAGAATCCGAAGCAGGCTCCAGGCTCTGAGCTATCAGCACAGAGCCCAACACGGGGCTAGAACACAGAAGCCGTGAGATCATGACCTGGGCCGAAGTCAGACGCTCAACTGACTGAGCCACTCAGGCACCCCTCAAACTCATGTTTTTAATATTCTTCTGTTTTATTCTCAGAACCTAAGCCAGAACTGTTAGAAACGGATTGGTAGAGTCCGTCCCAAGTCAGCTGGACATCTAGGTGATGCTGATGACTTGCAGAGCTGAGAAGTAGCCAAAGAAGTAGTGCTGTGCCGGGTGACTAAATGACCACACTCCTTCCACTATGGGAGCTGTCTCTCTCCTGTGGAATAGAACACAAAAAAATCCAGTCAGCTGGGATCTATTGTCTATGCATATAACACACAAGGTGCACTTGATTGTGTTCAAATCATAGATGAGTGGTGGATGCTGGGACAGCATGTATGAATCTAAAAATTATTTCTTGACTCTTCATAAAGCCAGTGTCTTCCCCAGGCTGAAGTTTCTCTTCTTTCATACCTCCCTGGAGGCTCCCTCAAACATCTTTAATTTTTGAAAGTTTTAGTCTCATTCACTTTGTCACCTGCTGATTTTAACATCTTTAAGTGTCCCTTAGACGGAAAAAAAGTACCCTGTCCATTCATCAGCCCATCTCCCTACCATTTGTTTATGAAGACATGGCCGAGTTCTTTTTCTACTCATATTCTCCTGAACCATTCCTTCTCAGCCCTTCTAAAAAGTTTAGCTTCATACCTTAGTATTTCTCTCAAGTTATTTTTCAGAGATCATTAATTATCTCTTCCTGACCAAACTCAGTGGCTTTTCTTCAATAGTTAGTCCACTTGATCTTTCGGCTTTTTCAACTTGTTCTATCAGGGCAAGCACTATGTCTACATTTCTCATATTTCTCTAACTATATATTGTAGGGGATTTCTATCTATGTTTTGCATATCTACAGCTGTAGTCCATGAATGTGACCTTTCTTATCTTACTTGAAATGGCAAAATAAGGTATCTGTCCCAAAACATACTGTTCAAAATGCATTGTATATGTACATACATTCATGTTGCTATAGAAAAATTGTGTTTCCATTTTATTAGGAAAGTGATTTTTAGGGGGCACGACTTCTAATCAAAATGCTATGGGATAAATGTTCTCTGATACAAAGGAAAGTAATGAAATGGGACAAAAGGAAAGTTCCTTGTGCAGGGCTTGCTGAAGAAAAACCTACACATGATCAAGGAATAGGCATTGTATTAAAAGTAGAAGATTAAGTATACTGATCAAAAAAAGGTTTTATTAAATTGAGTCAAGAAAAATGAAAAAAAATCTTGGCTTCTCTACAGAAAGTTTGAGTTTAACTAGGAGAGGAAGGAATGCAGTTTTCTTTCATATTATAAGAGGTGTGTATAGGCCAAGCTTGCAACAAACCAGAAATGCCTTGGGAAGCCCTTTATGATAAGGCAAGATTGGAAAGAAAGATAATCAATTTGAAGGAGGTCAGGAACACATGGGGCAATGCAGTGTGAAACCACAGGAGTTTAAAGCATGACATTATAGTTTCTTAGATTTCTGAGGTTTGATGGAGTGGAAAAAACACCAGACCTGAGGTCAGATATCAACTGGTTTGGCAGTCAAACGGGAGACTCCTCAACATAACTTCCACTTTCTCATGGGCACTGTGTAAAGAACAGGGTAATATTTTGGATGGAAGCCCTTGTTCCTTGGTATATATTTGTTAAACATTAATGATTCTTTAGAGAGAAGGTTCCATGTGAGCAAAAGATTTTTCGATTAATGCATATTGCTCTGAATATTTAATGAACTATTTTTAAAAAGTGTTTTGTAAAAAGTTATGGTAAAACTAACTGCCAAAAGCTTGATTTAAGAAAATGGTGAAACATCAAGTCAAGGAGCAAACAGGAACTTCCAGTTATACATAATCAAAGATTGCCATCTAGTGGTCTAATTGTATTATAAGTTCTGAAGTTAGCTGCAAACTCTGAAGACTTCAGAGGCTAGGAAAGTGTGTGGGAAGCAACCAGCCCCACTGAGGAAAGATGCAAAGAGATTTTTGCCCTGGATACTTTTGCTTCACTAAAGGCATTAAAAATTCCAACTATGAACAAAACACTGTGCCCTTTCAAACCAAGCAATTTTCTAAAGCCAGCTTTGGCCCTGGGCCTCTAGTCACTCAGAATATGAGTAGACAGTTGAATGTGATAAAGTAAACTGATAACTCTTTGTGAGATAAGCTCAGAGATCCAAAACAATGAAGGCTTTCAAAATGATCGTTAGTGAGATCTTTGGGTCTTGTGAGCAACTTTGCAATAGAAAATTTGGTTTGCCTGTGTTAGAATTAGTGGTGTGTACATCTTAATGATAAAGGAAGCTGTGATACTTTCAGAAAATAGGGAAGAAATAAAGTCCGAGGAAGAACTATAGAAGGAGAGCATCATTGCCCCAGACGATTCTTCTTTCTTTCAAATGAGGTATTATTATGAGTTACTGAAAGGGTACAGGCTTGAGAGTCGGAGAGCTGTCTGTGTTCAAATTCTGGTTTCACTCCCTACTGGCTTTGTGACTTAGGGCATGATACTTAATCTCACTGAGCCTCACCTAATGTTATAAAGATTAAGTGAAATAAGGTTTAGAAAGGGCTTACCCCAGTGTCTGGAACTTAATTAATGTTCCTTTTTCCCTTCTCTCACTTACAAGAAACCGCATAATTGAACTTAAAGAGAAGAAAATGAAAAAAAAAAAAATTAGAAGAAAACAGGGCTTGGATTTGGGGCCAAACACTGGCTTTTACATTACACTTTTTTTCTTTTTCTGTTAAAATAAGAGACAGTTTAGTCACTAATGACTAAAGTAACAGCTATTGTCCCAGCTCTAACTGGTTCCGGGTTTTCTTTCAGGATATAATTTTCTTACTGGTAACATGGAAGAAAGAGCTGTATCCACTGTAACATGAAAATAATAGTAAAAACCTCACAGGGTGTTGTAAGGATTAAATTAGTGCATAAATGCCCATAGCTAGGTACCACTTAGTAAGGATACTAGTAAGTTTCATTGTTACTGGACTTTGCCTCTCTCATGGGACATCTGTGAGAATATGATATAATTGCCATTATTTCAGAAGTGCCTGCAGACCTTCCTCATGAATTACTCTCTCACCAAGGCTCTTTTCCTGAAAGACTAGCACCATAGCTTCCACACAACGTCCCTGTTTCTTTGCACACTACATACATGTGATTGTTTTTTAAACAAATCACAGTAGTATTTGCATTTCCAAATGACAGATGTATCCTTGAAGGTATATTAGAGACTAAAATTCTTCTTCCTATGATATCTTCTACTCTGGAAACTTCCCTCAGAGATATCTCTATCTCAACAGAGGCAAACAGAAGAGGATTTAGGTCAAATACAGAAATATATTTTCATGTAAATTGGTTCCGAAGGCAGTTCGTGAATATTTTTGAGCAACGGCAGCATAACTTTCCAAAGTGACAACATTAAGGGAATATCATCATTTGGATATATTAATTATAAAATGATTTTTTAAGTCACATCTTAAAAAACAAATTAAGGCCAGGGCACCTGGGTGGCTCAGTCAGTTAAGTGTCTGACTTCAGCTCAGGTCATGATCTTGCAGTCTGTGAGCTGGAGCCCCACATTGGGCTCTGGGCTGACAGCTCAGAGCCTGGAGCCTGCTTTGGATTCTGTGTTCCCCTCTCTCTCTGCCCTTCCCTCACTTGTGCTCTGTCTCTCTCTCTCGCAAAAATAAATTAAAACAAGGTTTTTTTAATTAAAAAAAAAAACAAATTAAGGCCTATAATCCCTCTTTGTGCCCTTTTTAGGCTGGTAAGCTATGACTAGCACCTTGCCTGTTCACAGAACCCTAAAGTTTTACCCATATTTGGGATATGAGGTATTTATTGTTTTGGTTTGGGGTTTTTTTTCATCAGTTTAAGGATTCTTTCCAGGGGGTCTCAGAGGACCTCATCCTCGAATACAACAAGGCCTTGCACCCTGACTTGCAGCACTCAGAAGTGGCACAAATGTCCTCTGTCAGGCTGCATGTTCTAATTTGGGGTATGGAAATACGGTTGCTAAGTAAAGACAGGCAGGTATGACAGGAAGTAAAGCCTTAGCCATAAAGCCCGTGTTTAAGTCTTAGCTCCACTACTCACAAGGCACTTAATTATTCTGAGCCTCATTTCTGAATCTGTGAAATGGGGAAGCCCTGCCTCACCAGACTGTGATGAAGGCTGGTCTGAGGATGAGAAGGCCCTGTTTTAAGCATCAAGCATCGAGCCCTTCCTGGCCCTCTGCACTCACCCGGCCCCTTCGAGCGAGGTCTCACCAAGCCCATGAGGCAAGCTGTGCAAAACAAGGAGGAGGTACTCTCACTGGTGGCACGTGGGGTGGCCTCTGCCAGCTGTGGCCAAGCCCCGCTCCGCCCATGCCCGACCCTCAGCAGGATGCCCCAGGCTCACCGAGCACCTCTCCACACTCCCTTTTTTCCTGCCATTCTTGCCTGGCATGACATCCAGCGAGCGGTAGCTGGGTGGCTTCTCCTCAGGCCAGTGTGAGGGGTGTGAGCTGCGGCGGTGGGTTCCCCAGCTCCGGGACTGCCTCTCCTTCTCATCCTCCTCAGAGCTCCAGGAACTGAGGCCGGAAGGCAAGGGCGGGGAGTAGCTGCGGGGCCTGCGCCTCCGGGGCCTCTGGGCATTCTCCCGGGGGCCAGGCCTGTGAGGTCGGCCTGAGTAGTGGCTCCGAGCAGATAGGTGGTTGGGCCACCAGCGGGCCTCACTGGACGAGGGGCCGTCACTGAGGCTGTCCCTGTCTGCCCAGGGCGTGGGTAACCCACGCAGCCCAGAGCAGTGGCGCCTTCCCCTCCGAAGTTGGTTCAGCTCCCGTCCTTCCAATGCTCGGCGCTTGGGCTCCCCGTCCTGGAGCTCCTGGTGAAAAGCAGAGTAGTGGGGCTGCCTTCTCTCCTCCCTCAGATCCCAGGGTCCAGGGGGAATTGGAGTGAGCCACTGTTGGTGGGAGGAGTTGCTGGTCCTCTGGGAGGACGGCAGGTCTCTGATCAGTGGAGGCAGGTGGATGATTCTGCGTTCCACAACCTCAGAGTCCAGGGAGGACAGCATGCTGCAGGCTTGGCCAGATATGGCTTTGAGGTCAGGGGGCAGAGGCTGGGCTGGGTTGAGGTTCCGCAGCTCTTTCTCCAAATACTCTAGGACACCATTGGTGATGGGAGGGTGAGCAGTGGTCTGGCTCATTGGCATCTGTGGGAGGCTGGATCGCAGGGACAAATCTGAATGGAAACAAGGATAAGAACATACAGAATGGCTGGCCCAAAACATGGCTTCTCAGAACCATGGCACCAAAATGCCACATTTTTCAGCTTGCATCCATCCCGTCCCCTTGATCACAGATATCCACTATATTGTCATGAAGGCCCCAATGCAGCCCATATTCCTACCCTTACCCTCTGCCTTCTCCCACCCCAAATCTCTGGCAAGGTTTACCTCGCTGCAGCAGCAGGTTCATTGGATAAGATGAAACCTGGGAGCTCCTGTCCGCCCCCCAGTATAGGGGTTTTTCCATCATCTGAGGGCCTAGGGCCTGAGCCTGCTTCATGTACCGGTGGCGAGCCAGGGCTAGAGGGGAAAAAGGAGAAATGCGGACCCTCGGCCAGGACAAGCCCCACACCTCCCACCTCACTTTTCTTGCTAGGAGGCTTTGCTAAGAGGCCAGTTTCTGACCTATCTTACATAGGAGTGAAAGTTAAGGGAATAGTAACTAATTGGTCATCTTGCAAGGAGCTGGGACTCCTGGGGTACAGGATGCAACCCCTATTCCCAAGGAAAGCATACCTATAACCTTGACTTCCTAGTCTTGAAAATATTGTATCGTCCTGCCATTCCCAATTTCACCTAAAATGTAGGTAGATACGTGGGTATTAGTAGGCAATGAAATCTTGGGTCCCAGGCCAACAAGGCCTTCAGCCACGGGCCAAATCTAGAAGGTGCAGATGCAAAGGACTTCAAGGCAGCTATGAGTCAGGGACTGCCAGGGAAGCTCAGGGCTGCCCACTCAGAGTGGAAAAAGCTAAAAAAAAAAAAAAAGGATGTAGATGCTGAGGTCAATGGGCAGAATTACTGGTAAAGGGAGGGACACTGAAGAATGTTCTAGCTGGTGCAACAGCCCTGCAACCCTGGGGGTGGAGAGGAGAAACTAGTGGAAGGGAGGCAAGAGATGCAAAAAGCTGAAGTAGATCCCAGTGGATCCTTTCTACTCTTCTCCTTATCCTAAGTAGGGGGAATCTCTAAGTGGTGCAGTGAAGGCAGAGAAGGGAGAAGGGAAATACCATTTCCTTTCAGGGCAAAGAAAATCATATAAAAAAAGCACGAGGGATCAATAGAAATGTCACTCTGATACCCTAGTGCAGCTAGTCTGAAGGACACAATCCTCTCCTCTCTGCCCCCATGAGTGTAAATTAAAAACAAAATCATTTAGTTGGTTTGTTCATGAATTTCTATTTTAAGGTGATTGTGTCCCAAGGTCTCAGTCCATCCATGCATGTAGGAAAAGGACTTGTGTGTTCAGGCAGGACTTGTGTGCCTCAGGCCCCCCAGCTGGAACTCTCACCTCCTCCTGGGTTCCTCAAGCCTGTGGCCACCTCTAAAGCAGCAGGGCTCTGCCTCAGGCTTCCTCCTGGCACAGTAAGAGGGGCAGACAGGCACTCTGGACCCTACTGCAAAGGGCCGGGGATTTGCTGAGGCCAACAGCTAAGTGGCCATCTGGACCCAATGAGTCCAGTGTGAAACAAACTTCCAGCACAACAGGAAGTGGTTGCAGCAGAGCCTCCAGAAATGTCTGGAGCTCCAGCCCTGGTGGTGCGTCATAGCCCAGCCTGGAGGAAATCAGATGCAAACTTAGAGAAGCTCACCCAGCTGCCACACCTTCATGCCACTGGACAGCACTCTAGACCCTCCACATGCTTCAGCACTTTCCTCTCCCTCTTGCTAACAGATGCCTCCCCTAGCTTCCTATATGTGCTACCAACAGCACACATAATGCCCTGCTTAATACGTATGTGCCAATCACTTTATATAGGCTAACTAATCCTCAGAGCAATCTGTTAATGTGGGAATTAGATGAAGAAGCTGGGTGCAGGGAGGTTGACTTCCTAGTCCAAGGTCCCATAGCTGGTGATGGCCAGAGGTGCCATTCTGATGCCCAGGCCTGTGTCCTTTCTGTCAAATCAGTGAGTCCCCTTTATTTCTGTGATGAAAAACAAAACAAAAAACAAAAACCTTCCACAATTGTACCTCCTCCCTTTATTACTCTCCAACTCAGCTCTATACCTTTCAAAACCCACTCCAGACCTGCCTCTGCCTCTAAGGCCTGGGGACATCTGGCTCAATTGGGAACAACTCTATCCACCCCCCACCCCTCTAACTGAATCCTGGCCACTTCCTTCTCCTACTCTCTTAATTCAACAGTAGAGAAAGGGAAAGTTGGGCTTACTCCTTGCTCCCCAAATGACTTAACTAATGGGACCCTCTGCACAGATAACTCTCTAGAGACCCTTCCAGATCCTCCATGAGCTTTCCTGTTAAATTTTCCATACTTCAGAGATTAACCCACCTGCTCCCTTCTTAGCTGCCACATCCTTTTCCCCAGGGCCCCTCCCTTCCCTGATGCAATGGAACTGTTGAGATGGGAGTGGAAAACACCTCTGAGCTTCTCCTATGCCCTCTTGTCCCCTAGGGATGTCAGGGTTTTCTGTTCACCTAGTAGGGAATCAGATGGGCAATAAAATAAGAGACATGGAGAAAGTAGCTAAGCCTCAAAAAACTCCTAATAAGTTATCTCTGAACCTCAGTGGAGTAAAGTCTGCCTTGATCACTGTAATGAGCTACTTAAAAATACAGATTACTGGGTCCTGTTCCCAGATACCCTTCAGTCTCACGCGGAGCAAGCAGCAGCTGTGTTTTCAACAAGCTCCCTAATTCAAGTGCAGGAAGCTCAACTAGAGTTGTCTACTGAGGATTCTCAAGAGTCTCCTGAGAACTATGGTCCTCAGGATTTAGTTTCCTTAAATACAAGCTTTGAGGGTCAATGGACTTCCACCTGAATCCCAGCGTATACCAGGAGTCTGATTTTGAGTGACCTTCCAGAGTGTGCGGGCCCAGGCTCCTCATCTGTAAGCTAAGGATGGAAATACCTATTTCATAAAGTTGTTGAGGTTAAATGAAGCAATACATTTGAAATGCCCAACATGACAGACAGTCAAGAGACAGTGGCTCTCATTGTTATAATAAGTCACTTTTTCTGCTTTAGATCTCATAGGAAACAAAAGTATACATTTGTATACATTTGGAGCCTAAACTACGAAAGGCATATTTATCTTCACTTCTGAGGAAAACCCAGGGCATGTTCTTTAAGACATCTCTTCCGTGACAGAAATGACACAGCACCTGCCTCTCCTTCCCTGCAGTCAAGATCATCTGTGGTGCCTTGAAGCCTTCCAACTGCACTTGCCTGTAACTGCTTACCAGCCATTCCCCACTCTTAAAGAACTCCTTCTTTACCCTCTTTTGAACCATGGTCACATAGTCCTTTCACTTTTTCCCATACACCAGTCCCCGTAACTTGGCTGGCTAATCATTTCAGTGACATCCTGAGGAGCTCCCTAGAATCCCATGCACTTGAACTCTTACCATTTCAGCTTTAGCTTCTGGCCCCATGCTGCCAGAGCTGACTGCAGTCAGACAACCGCCTTCAAGTAGCCCTCCTCAACTGGCTTCCCTTGACTGATCTATAGACCCCACTTCCCTCCTCTAGAGCAGCAGTTTAAATGGTCCCCACTTCTCATGTCTTCCCCTCCCCATGAACTTTCAGCTGATGACATCATCTTGGTTGAGGAAGAGGAACCAGCCCTGGGCATGGAATCAAGAGAACTATGTCTGGTCCAGGATCTGCCACTAACGAGCTGTGTGAAATTGTGCAAAAGTCTCTTTAGGCCTTACTTCCTTCTGCTGTAAGCAGAATGGGGAGGTGGGTGGGTAGATCAGAGATTCCCAGTGTGGCCTGTGGCCCTACTACACAGGATGCCTAGAGGCCCTGTGGGGAGGATGGCCAGTAACCGATGTAGGGATCAGTTTCAATCACTTTCATCTTTTAAGTTCTACTGTGGGTCATTTACCAGTACTAAGTGAAATATCAAGAGTTACTAATATCTGGTGTCATTTCATTTTTTCTCCTCGCTGGTCCTCTATTAACTCACTGTAAAGCGGGAGCAAGTTAGGGAGGTGAGCTGTGGTCAGAGAAGGTCAAGAAGCACTGATGTCATTCTCAAGCTCTGTTCTGCCTCTAGAACTCTGATTTGCTGAAATTGAGACAGGCTGGTATGAGATCCCTCAGCTTCTTCCCTTACACTTTGGATCATCCCCCACATTTTAATGACTTCCCCCCTTTCTCCAGAGGTCAGGCTGCCCTTCCCTTCCTTTCTACAGGTAGTTCTTTTGCTGTATACCTGATGTCAATCCCAACTGTTCCTCCTGCTCAGTGATCGCCTTGCCTCATAAGGCTTCACTTTAGGGGTGGGCACCTGGGTAGCTCAGTGGGTTAAGCGTCCGATTTAGGCTCAGGTCACAATCTCATGGTTAGTGGGTTCAAGCCCTGCGTTAGGCTCTGTGCTGACAGCTCAGAGCCTGGAGCCTGCTTTGGATTCTGTGTCTCCCTCTCTCACTGCCCCTCCCCCCCTTGTGTTCTTTCAAAAAAAAAAATACGTTAAAAAAATAAGGCTCCACTTTACTCATTTCCTACTGGCCTTGGTTCTTTGCCTACAAATACACTTGGGGTTTTCTTATTCTAACCAACAGTCACACACACAAACCCTTCCCCATGCAAGAGCCCTCCTTAACAACTTCAATCCTCTCTATGTAATCTCCTCTTGTCATCAAAATTCTCAGGACAGTCTGCCTTAGTGACTCACTCTGAAAGTGACCTCATTTGCTCAAGTTCAGGGACCTTTATTTGTGGCCTGCATTTCTTTATTTTACCAGTTCTTCTAAATGAACTCTAACCACTTAAGAGAAATCATTCTCCCCCAAACGTGTTTATCAGCTTACTGACAGTGGATACATTTATCATTTGTGTGGGCTTTGTCCCTGGTCCTGCCTGTTTTTAGTGCCCCACTGACTTAGGGATTCTAAGAAGGCATCTTGGGAGCAGTTTTCTCATCTCTTCATACATATTACTACTTCAGTGATAGTGATTTTTCCTTGGGATCTGTCCCAGAGGCTCTTGAAAGGTAGGGAGTTCCACAGCCCAGTATTGAGTCCTCTGCTATTTTCCCTCTCTTTCAGGAGGTCATTGGTTTCTCTGCCAAGCCCACTGTGATCTACACACAGAGGCTGTGGCAGCCTCAACTGTGTGACATTCGGGCATTCATACGTCAGGTGAACATGGATTCAACACCACACTGCCACTGTTACTTACTAGCTGTGTGACTTCTCTGACCTTCAGTCTCCTCATCTGTTAAGCAGTGATAACACAGTCTTCTAGGGTTGTGAGGATTCACAGAGGGAAATATATGGAAGGGGCTTACGCATAGCAGACATCCAAAAAAAAGTTAGTTCTCTTTTCCTATAAGACAAAAACCTCGGAACACAGACCTGAAACCAGACTCAGGCCATTAGCCTTCTTGACATTGTAGATTAAGTTTTTTTTCTATCTTAAGAGGTAATTCCTTATATTTCCTTTTAAAAAATTTCCTTTCAAATGAACCAAACTGATAAAAGTGATTATCTCTGAGTGCTTAGTGTTTACACTTTCCCAAATTTCTCAAATTTTCTACAATGTCATACCTTACTTGTATCATCAGGGGAAAAAATGTTATTTTAAGAACGCAAAATTCCTACCATTTAAAGCAGGTGATTCCACTCCATCTATTTATTAAGAAGTCATTATAGAATAATTTTCTATTAAAAAATTTGGCATTCCACAGACAAATTTTTTAGGGTATATCATAATTTTGGTTTAAAATGTCAAATTTTAGGGGCACCTGGGTGGCTCAGTCAGTTAAGTGCCTGACTTCAGCTTAGGACATGATCTCACAGTTCATGAGTTCGAGCCCTGCATCGGACTCTGTGCTGACAGCTCAGAGTCTGAAGCCTGCTTCAGATTCTGTCTCCCTCTTTCTCTGCCCTTCCCCTGCTCATGCTCTGTCGCTCTCTCTCTCTCAAAAATAAATAAATATTTGAAAAAAATAAAAAAATAAAAAGTCAAATTTTAGCCCAAAGAAAGATCACATTAAGAGCAAGATCTTCCGTTCCCTCTCTCCTTCATCTAAACCTCTTTCCTTTATCTAAAAAGAGATATTCAAAGTGTGGCCCACAGCTCAGCAGCATCACATCACTTGGGAACTTTTGAGGAATACAAATTGTCGGGCTACCCCAAACCGATTAAACCAGAAACTCTGGACGTAGAGCCAGCAACTCAGTTTTAACAAGCCCTCTAGGTGATTCTTAAGTTTAAGAATCACTGCTTTAACTCCTTTCTCCTCTCTCTGTTCATTTCAAGTCCTCTCTAAGGGGTGGCCTTCTCTCTCACTGCTACATTCAAACCACTTGCTCTCGCCACTCCCTGTCCAAGCAAGGTGAGAGCTAGGAGGAAATACTGAAGCACAGGCATTTCAGGGCCACTGAGGAAATGCCATCAATAGGCAGAACCATTGGAAGGAGGCCTCAGGCAGGCTCGGATGTGGAGAGACAGAAATCTTCCCACTTGGGTCTAAAGCTTTCTCTAGCATTATATTCTGTGCTGGGGTCAAAGACCTCTGAGCCTGTGAGGGGAGAAGGGCATGGAGGAGAACCTGGAAGGACCCAAGGTTTTGATCTGTGTGTGTGAAGCTCATGTATTTGGGATACCAGGCTCCAGCATCACCCCATCCCACTGCCCATCTGTCCTCTCTCACCTTCCTCGGGGCAGCAGCAACGGGCAGGACAGCAGGGGCAGCGGATGTAGCAGCAGCAATATTGAGGACAGCACTGGCACCAGCACACTCCAATCAGCAGAAGCAGGAGGAGGGCTCCCAGAATGATGAAGATCACTGTCAGCCAGTCTGCAGGGGAGACACCAAGAGGAAGCTAACCAAATATGCAGGTGAATGCTTCCAGGTCTAACATTCTAGAGGTCTAATAAATATAGCTCTTGACCTATAGGTTAAGCTTGACCAATATACCAGCAAAAAAAAAAAAGGAAAAGGAAAAGGAAAAAAAAATAAAGTTTAGTTTTGGTAAGGGACCTTCAGAGGTTGGCAATCCAACAATAACCTGGGCTTGCTTGTTTCTGTGCTGTATGTAAAAGTGTCACAGCAATGAGGTGGCTAAATAGAAAGCTCCAACAGCACTTACGCAGAACAATGAGCTTCACCTCCTTATCTGGGTCTCCTGATGTGTCCCCTGGAGCCTCAATGGTGCAATAATACACTCCATGGTCCCACCACATCACTTCATTAATCACAAGGTCTGCTCCTGCAGGGAGGAGGGAGAAAGTACCAGGTGTTAAAGGAGAGGGCCCTGGTATCTGACCTATGGCTTAGGACTCAGCACTGTCCTTCCACATCCTTAGGGCCCCCCTCATAGTTCTTTTTTCTGAGACCATCCTATTTCTCCAAACAGTCTAATAATGGTAGAACTCACCATTCATTGAACCCTACCAGGTGCCTTGAAAGGATTTTGGACATCACCTCATTTAATTCCCACCACAGCTCACAGTGGGTGAGGTGACATGACACTGTCACCCAGGGTCTCTTCTCCCTTTTTCTCTCAGTCTTATAATTTTTGGTCATGTACATGGCCATCTAGAATAACTACTTCCTGTCATCTCTTACAGGTGGACATGAACATGTGACTCAGTTCTGGTGGATAGAATGTAAGCAGAAGTGTCACAAGATGGCTCCCAGGAACTTTCTTAAAACAGTTGGGGAACATCTTTGTCCTTTTCTTCATCTTTTCTTTTATACTGTTATCAGTCAAGCACATGTGATGACTGCCATCTTGGACCATGGGGGAGAAAAAGACTTTCTTGGTGAGGGGGAGCTGGGAAGTATCCCTGAGGACTTAATGGAACAGAGGCACCACACTAGTTTTGGACTATCTACCTCCAAATTTATACATGAGAAGAAAAAAACTTCTTTATTAAGTCACTAATATTTGGAGCTTTTGCTTATTCATAATCAAACTCTACACAATCCTGATACACTAACTATGATTGGCTGCATTTCAGATAAAGAAACCAAGACTCCAGGAGGCTAAGAAACTAGCCTAAGAACAGAGAAATAGTGCTCAGCATAAGTAGGTTCAAATCCATGTCTCTCTGTTGCAAAGCTGGTGCTGTTAACCACTAAGTTCTAATGTCCTCTCCAAAGTGGGTAGAAAACTCCACAGCCTGGATCCCTCACTGGCTATGAATGGATCCCTCTGGATCTTGAAGGGATGGGTTATGAGATGAATTGAATAAGTAAGGATGAAATGCCACTATTTTAAGGGTAAATGTTATTCAGTGCTCAAGAAAGGATTTTCAGTTCTCATGAGCACCAAGCGCTGTGCTACTTAAGATAGATGAATGGTATGTTCAAGTTTAGTAAATGCAACAAATCTTCACTAAAGACCTTTTGTGGGTCCAGCACTGAGTCAGACACTGGGAAGATCTGCAGAGGAAACAGACTCCTCTGTCCTAACAGGGCTTAAAGTCCAGTCAGAGGATCCAGGCAGCTTCCACATTCCTACTATTTCACCCACAGTAAGTGCCAGGGGACATCTTCAAATTCTTTAAAAAAAACCCCAAAAAAACAAAAACAAAACAAAAAAACCCTTCGCATTATGGACTTGCTCCTGCTTAGCTGGCAGTCATATTTACAATTCTCCATTATCTGTTTGTCAAAAAATATTTATTGAGGAAATGAAACAGAAATGCAAGGTCACGCACCACTGGAGCTAACTTCAACTTTTGTTTCCTTCTCTTTCTACGTCAATCTCTACAATATTTTCCTGCCCATGATTTTCCAAACACACTACCTTTCCCAGAAAGAGCTTCCCCTAGACTTGGAAGAATGGGGAAAGTGTTTTGAAGGAGGTTCTCCCTCTAAGTTAATGTGTATCATAGGTCTGCCCCAGTTTTTATTAGAAACATAAACATGTTTTTCAGGGATGTCACAGTAATGAGGACATTCAGATATGTTAATATTTAAATTTCTTTATGTTTATTTATTTTTGAGAGAGAGAAACAGAGCATGAGTGGGGGAGGGGCAGAGAGAGACAGAGACCTAGATTTCAAAGCAGGCTCCAGGCTCTGAGTAATGCGGGCTCAAACTCATGAGCTGTGAGGTTGTGACCTGAGCTGAAGTTGGACACTCAACCAACTGAGTCACCCAGGCACCCCTGGATATGTTTATATTTTAAATGATCCAAGCACTGATTTGACAGGGTCTTTTCAAACAACGCAAGCACAGGGCAAAGAAGTGTCAGAAAACAAGGGTTCTAGGAAGTCACAACAAGCATGGAGGTAGAATTAAAAACCAAGGGGGAAATAATGGTTTTCCATGAGAGTAAGGAAGAAGCAAAGTTTGATCCAAAAGTGACTGGGAGTGGAAATAGTGGATACTATTGTTCAAAATTAGATGAAAGAAAGAAAGAAAGAAAGAAAGAAAGAAAGAAAGAAAGAAAGAAAGAAAGAAAGAAAGAAAGAAAGAAAGAAAAAACAAGGACTGTCTGTCACCTTGTCACCTCTGGGGAATATTATCCTTCAAAAACTAAATGAGACTTGCCAAAAGAGACTTTACATTTTGGAGTCAGATCAGGGCTCATTTTGCAGGTTCTGGGAAAAACAGAACCACCCTGAATCTTTGAGAATGTACCTAGAGACCAGAATAGGACAGATGTTCACTAAAGCTAAGAGTTTAAGGGCTGGCTTGGGGAAAGCAGAGATTGCATGTAAAAGGATCAGGTTTAAATATTACAGCTAAAGTATTAGACACCAATCTGGAAGCAAATATTAAATTGGCTCCCTTTAAATGATCTACCTTTAAATGGGTCATCAAATATTCACTGATTTCCTCACATTGTTGCCACAGGTACCCTGAGTGGCCTGCTTAGTGTATTCTCTACCATTTTCCCCCTTTTAAGCAGCAAATATTTATTTAACACTGCACATGAAGCTCACTGAAATAGGCTCTGAATCATGTGCCAATAACCCATCGTGGCAATCCTGGATTACAAGGTAGGAATGTACAGCTAACCCTCCGTCCAAAAGCGTGCTCAGTGATGGTAACTAAAGTTCACTGCACACTTAATATTTGCTAAGTGCTTTATGTATATCAGCTCACTTAATCCTGACAAATCTCCACAAGATGGGGAGTACTATGGCAAGTCCCATTTTGTAGAAAAAAATCGAAGGGACTTACCCAAGTTCACATACCCTATAAGTGCAGAATGGGGACCCACACCAGAATCTGACTGCAGACTGAGGGTTCTAACCACCACTCCGTGTACTAGGCATAAAGAATAAACATGCTTTAGACATAGCTTTCAGATATCACGTTTGATACTTACTTCAGTGTAGGGAGACAGAGCCTATTATGTCCCTCTTTCAGATGAGGTAACAGACGCCAGAGAAAAAAAATCTGCTGCTGGTCAATGAACTAATGCTCTTGGTCAATGAAGCCTAACGCTCTTTCCTCTACCAATGGGTGATGATGGTGTCAAGGTGGTCACCTACTTGAAAGCCCCTTATATATATACAACAGGAGTGGTCAGAGGGAAACTCAGGGCCCTGGGGTTCACACAGGCCCTGAGGGCAATTTATGGGAGGGAGCAAACAAGACTGATCCACACCTTAGCCATGAAAAAGCAAAAGACACCACCCGCTCCCAGACCTTTAGCCAAAGCTGTAGGACATCTTCTCATCCAGACACCAACTTCCAGGGGAGTGACTTCAGATGGTGGTACAGCATTCTATGTATCTGGCAATTTCCTCAAACAAACAAATGGAAAAAAAAAAAGGGGGGGGGAATCCCCACAATGACTCAGCCTGTCAGGCCTGGTGTCCGCCACCCCCATTTCCCTGCTGCCTCCCCTGCACTCACGGTTCTGGATGGTGATCTTGCGCTGCCGGTAATCCACCCCCAGCACGGGCTCATTCTGCCCCCGCCTCTGAGCCACGATGCGAACCTCCCGCTGGCTGTCATTGCAGTCATTGGAGGGGTCCTGGCCCAGGGATAAAGCTGCCTGGTAAGCTGAGAAAAGGGGACACAGCTAAGTCACACAGCAGGGGGAATTCCCATGAAGAAAGGCACCTTTAGTGTTCCCTGGAGCAGGGAAGCTTCTCAATTTTTCCTGAGCTCATGCATCTACTGGGAATCTTACTAAACATGAAGATTCTGAGTCTGCGGGTCCGGAGTGAGAATCTGAGAGTCTGCATTTCTAATGAACTCCCAGGTGATACTAATGAACTTTTGAGCAGCAAGACCCAGACCCCTCTAAAAGGCCATCATTTCTAAATCCTGGCTGCATGCCCCCATTTCCCATCCCAACTACCCTCACCTCATTTTTGGTAACCCCAGATTCTGCCCCCACAGGGTTCATCTTACCTGCCCTTACAATGCATTTTCTGGTGGCAAATGCCTACCACCCTGGTCTCTTTTCCCTGGCCCTTTATTTGAAGAGTAACCCCCTGAAAATCATGCCTTGATTTAGAGATGTGTCTTTTGGGAACGAGGCCAGGTTCTGTCAGTGACTCAGACATTTAGGTATTGGGGTTCATACTGTAAGATGTACTGTAAGTCAGGGCTGACAGAGGTAAAGCTCAGGCCTCCCCCCATTTTTCCTCATCTCAGGAAGCTCACTTCCTTCCTTATAGACGGCATCTACTTCTACTCTCAAAAATTTCTACAAGGTTAATTGTCCAGGGCTGCCAGTGAGGATCTGCATTCCTTTGTTCCTTGAGAGAGGCAGAAGTAGACAGCTAGAAAGAGCTTTGCTTTCGGAGCACAGAACTGACATGAGTGGGGCAGCCACTACTGTGAGGTAGGACGTGGCTAAGCATAGGTAGGGGGAATTGTGCAGCCCTGAGAATGTATTCCCTGGGGGCAGTGAGCTCTTGCTCACTCGCTCACTTGGAGGGTTCAGTCGGCCACCAGGAAGGCTGACCATAAAAGGGAGTGTGGCAGTGTGCGGAGGTTCACAAATGGCCACTCCTCAGCGTCCTGGAGGGTGTAGGAGGCTTCTTGTCTACATTCTAAGGTGGTGAAGGTGATGGCGGCAGACTGCAGACTCATCTCAGTGTGCTGGCATGCAACCAAATGGGCTGGGAGGCAGGACTTGAGCTGCCTTTTAAAAAAAACTTAATGTCTGGGCTGCCTAAATCTTTTCAGGAACAAGGTAGGACATAAATTTTAAAATAAAATAGTATGTGACCAGGAATAAGTTAGTTCATCTGCCTGGGCCATTTATCTATCAAATGAGGGGGCCATGTTAAGTGATCTTTGTGGCTTCTCATAAGGATTTGTGATCCTAAATAATTCCTATGCCTTCATGGCAATGCTTCACAGAGGGGCCTGGGCAGAGGGGAAGGGCACTCACATGCAGAGTAGTAGTCAAAGATAGGGTCCTTGCAGAAGGACTTGAAGCGCCACGTCACTACCACATCCTGGAGCTGGGCGGAGGTGGTGTAGTCACATTTGAGGACGACAGAGGCAAACAGGGTGACATAGCGCTCCGTGTGCTGGACGGTCACCAGTAAGGACAGGCACCCTGCAGCCAAGAGCAGGAGAAAACACTGAAGGCATACTATGTCTCTGAGAGGTGACCTACTTCTGTTCATGGAGTGATAAAAGCCATGCAAATAAGTGAACACACTGTCTGACTAGATGGGGGCTCACAGGCAGAGTCAGAGGCGGAGACTGCAGACACTCTGGGCGAGGTGGAGGACAGAGCAAGGATGACTTGCGAGGGTCTCATCCGTCCAGCAACAATACAGAAACTGTTTGAAAAGAAGGCTGTATAGGTACTGGCCTGAGCCTGCTAATACATGCATATATTTTCTCATGTCACTTTTCTTAAAATGTTTCCCCACTTCCCCAAGGAAGGATTCTGTGTCTCCCTCTCTCTCTCTCTGCCCCTCCCCTGCTCATGCTCTGTCTCTCTCTCTCTCTCTCTCTCTCTCTCTCTCTCTCTCTCTCTCTCAAAAATAAGTGTTAAAAAGAAGAAGAAGAAGAAGAAGAAGAAGAAGAAGAAGAAGAAGAAGAAGAAGAAGCAGCAGCAGCAGCAGCCTTCCCTGACTGCAAACCTGGGAAAGGGGCCCTGTGTGTTTTCCTAAAGTGCCTCTTCCTACCCCCAGGCAACACTTTTCACATGCCTTGGTGATGGCCAGTTAAGTGCAGGCTCTGAGCAGGCTGAGTTTGTCTCTGACGCATCGTTTAAGCACGAGCACCTCATCCTGCACTGTCACCTCCTTGGCACCCAACAGATGTTTGTTGAATAAATAATGGAATGAATGACCAAGAATACATCAACAGTAGAAACTGGCAGTACAGGTTGTAGACATAAGCATGACAACATAAATAAAAACGATCAGATTGTGACAAATTTTATCAAGAAAACTTGAAGAAATTAAGGTTTTTTTCTTTTCTCTTTTTTAAAACTCCTTCTCCCCAGCCTCCAAAGCTACAAATATACTTGCAGCTCCAGGTCTGCCTTGATGAGGAACCAGGTGGCACAGAAAGTCAGGTGGACTCTGGCGTGGTCAGGGGTCCACACATAACCAACATCTTAGAATGTTCCTATGTCAATATGGTTTCTAGGCCAAGTTATAAGGGATCTTCTTGTGGGAGGTTTAGCTCAGAATAGTAGTACTCAAACTTGAACACGCACCACCAGGACTTGTAACAGCCCAGATCACTGTCAGTAGGAGTTTCTGATTCAGCAGGACTTGGGTGGGGCCCAAGAACTTACATTTCTAACAAGTTTCCAGGAGACGCTGATACTACTGCCCTGGGCATCATACTCTGAGAACCACTGGTGTCGACCAAACGAAAAACAAAACAAACAGGCCTTGTACTCTGAGACAACTGGGTTCAAATAACACTTCGCTATTTATTTGGACATTATACAAGTTTTTTTTTACTCTGAGTTTGTGTTTTCTCAGCTGTGGCTGGAGATGAGAGTAGTCCTAACCTCATCGGGTCCTTGAAAGAACGCAGTGAGATCATTCTCTTCTGGCACTTGGCATGGCGCCTGGCACATACGCTGCTGTGTTAGCGTCCGAGTCGGAGTCTGAATCTGAGTCTCTTTCCCTCTTTTCCTTTATCGTGAAGGCCAGAGAGAAAGGGGTTCAAGTTGGGGTTCTCTCCAGGAGAGTGCTCAGGTGGAATGGCTTCAAGGTGACTGTTTTACTCCCACAAACATTTAGCGCCACTCTCACCCCGTACAAAACAGCTGGGTGAGCCTGGCTCAGAGGCCAGAGCCATGTGGTTCTGAGTCCTTCCTCACCTGCTGGACACAGCCCTCGTGAAATAGTAAGCGGTGGCTTGTGATGGGCACATGCGCCCACTTTTCTCACATCCACAGAGAAAGAGCAGAGTGCTGCTCAGGACAGGCCCTTGCCCCAGAAATGACCTAAACTGTCTCTAGGGCTGGGCTGAAATGAGGATGTGCCTGTGACAGACCTGCTGGAAAGAGGATCTGCAGGGGAGACCTGTACCTGGGCAAGACTTCATGGAAGAAAAATATAAGCTGGACCTTAAGACTCAGGTACGATTAAGATCACACGTGAAAAATAGGGAGAAGGCAGAGAAACTCATGGCTTCGAGGCAGAAGAAGAGAGTGAGCAAAAGCCCTTATCAGAAAGGAGCAGTTATTTACGGGGCTTGGAGGGAACCAAACTGGCTAGTATTCTGGCTTTATGGGAAGCAGAGGGATAAATAAGGCGGGGCTGGTGGCAGTGCATGGGGGTGGAGTCTAAATCGCACTGAAGCATGTATTTCTAGTTAATGGATAATCACTGGAGACTTTTCTGTAGAGTAATAGGGCAAAAGTGGTGTCTTTGGTAAGACTGATGACTTCCTTGTCCAGCCATAAAGATCATCATTTCAAAAATGAGCCTTGAGTAGTTTGGGAGAAAACCAGCTGCTGTCTTCCACCAGCTATAAGGTTCCTGGAAATTAGTCCAATCTGAAATGGAAGAGCCAGTGACCAGTGTCTCAAGCCTAACATGGATTGCTTTGTAATCTGCTTTGTTAGTTTTGCTTCTCTACCCTCACCACCCTCCTTGTTTTTTTCCAGAGCTGACCTGACATAGACCTTGGAACTTTCCCACAACACAGCTTTAACTGAAGAGAAGTCGCTACAGGCAAGCTTTTGACAATGTCCAGGATGGCACTGTCAACACCAGCTTATTTTGCTCAGCAGATACACGGATTGGAATGGAAATAAAAACACCTATTTGTGGTCTAAACAAAATCCTACGTCCACACAGTACTTTCAAATATTTTCTTTTACATGTTAAAAATGATCCCTGGGAGGAGATGAGCAGTGCCCCTTCATACACCGCAAATCTAGGACTGGAAAAGGTGAGTGGCCTGTCTGTAGTCGCTTTACTTTCTAAGAAGGTCAGAGTCAAGATTCCACCCCTGAGCAGTACTCTTGCCACTCTGCCTGGTTATTCTTTAAGTAAAGGAAGATGTTCGGTACTCACTAGCCTGCAAATAATTGTGGAGTGTGGAGCCAGGCTATAATCGGCAGCAATCACTCTGATACTGTGATTGATTGATAACCTGCATGTTCTTTATTTTCCTGAATGGTAATGTGACATAAATAGCAAGTTCTTCAGAGGACTCTAGTGAATATTATTTGTATAGAGGTGGAACATTTGGAGGGAGGGCAGGTTTGCTGGGAGTCAGAGAAAGGAATTTGGAGCTAGAAGTTACTTTCAGGTAGCTTTGAAGATTGCTGAATCTGACACTCTGAGGGAGAAGAATGGGGACAAGGGTGGTCACCTTTATTGCCAGATTCCCATTCAGCACCCTTCCATGAATGCCTTTATTATGGCCAAAACATACCTGCGGTGACATGACTCACCTTTACCAACGTCAGCACTGGCTTTGCTGGCTGGGTATTTACTCTTTCATCCTCTCTCAGATTTCATCCCTTATGTGAATTTCAAGCCTTGAAATAGATCAGGTTCCCACAATTTTGACTGAACTGAGCTCACTCCCACTCTCTCCAGGGTTCTTCCAGCCCCATAGCATATGCACTCTTGGACCTATACCCCTTGCCCTCCTCCACAAAGAGAGTAAGAGTCCCAGGACAAAAGGTACTGAGCAACCAGCAAACCTCCCTCCCCTTTTCTCAGCTGTTGCTGTGAATCTTAGGATCTATTGTGTGCCAGGTGATGTACACACATTGCCTCTAATCTTCTTCACAAAGCCCTCTAGGGTGGGAATCCCTCTGCTCATATATGTGGGCCAAGCTTCAGAGACTATAATAAACCAAGCCCTCTCAGCCTCAGGATTTGGTTCTGCTGGCACCCAAACCTGATCTTTCCCAAGCAGGCAAGCTTGACTTTCCAAGTGGAAGTCAGGTGTTAAACTCACAAAGTAGGAGGATTTTCCAGATTGGGAGGAGGACAGCCTATCTCAAAGGCAAAAACTTCCCATCCTTCTTGTTCTGTAGCCTCAGACTTCTCAGTAAAACTAACCACATTGGTCATGCACACTACTGTGCAGGTAAAGTTTTCAAGAAGAGACTAAGAATAGAAGAATCTGGGCTGAAACTAGGGACAGATTCAAAAAGGTAGATGTCGATGTTGGATCTTTGCTTTTTTTTTTTTTTTTTTTTTTTGAGAGAGAGAGAGAGCAGGGGAGAGGGAGAAGGAGATGGGGTGGGAGGAGAGAGGGGGGAGGGGGAGGGAGGGAGAGAGGGGGAGGGAGGAAGAGAGGGGGAGGGAGGAAGAGAGGGGGAGAGGGGGAGAGGGGGAGAGGGGGAGAGGGAGAGGGAGAGGGGGAGAGGGGGAGAGGGAGAGGGAGAGGGAGAGAGAATCTTAAACAGCTTCATGCCCAACACAGAGCCCAAGGCAGGGCTCAATCTCACTATCCTGAAATCATGACCTGAGCTGAAATCAAGAGCCACCTAGGCGCTCCGGATCTTTGCTCTTTAAATTGTTTTCAGGGGCGGTGCCTGGGTGGCGCAGTCGGTTAAGTGTCGGACTTCAGCCAGGTCACGATCTCGCGGTGAGTTCGAGCCCCTTGTCAGGCTCTGGGCTGATGGCTCGGAGCCTGGAGCCTGTTTCCAATTCTGTGTCTCCCTCTCTCTCTGCCCCTCCCCCGTTCATGCTCTGTCTCTCTCTGTCCCAAAAATAAATAAACGTTGAAAAAAAATTTTTTTTAATTGTTTTCAAATTCTTATATTTCTTTTTTTTTTTAATTTTTAATTTTTATTAATTTTTGAAAGACAGAAAGAAACAGAAGGTGAGCAGAAGAGGGGCACAGAGAGGGAGACACAGAACCTGAAGCAGGCTCCAGGCTCTGAGCTATCAGCACAGAGCCTGACACAGGGCTTGAACCCACAAACCGTGAGATCGTGACCTGAGCTAAAGGCAGACGCTCCACTGACTGAACCACCCAGGGGCCCCTCAAATTCTTGTATATTTTTTTCTATCTTTAAATTTCCTTCATCCTGTGGTATCCCCTTCATTTCCTAAATATCTCTATCATTTTCTTTTGAAACTTTAATTCTGGAGAGTGACTTCCTGAGTTCAGATTTTGTCTCCACTCTCCCACCAGCTAAAAGACCTAACAAATTATTTCCAAGCTACAATTGCCTCTTTATGCGGAATTATAATAATACTTCCTTGATAATGTTGTAGTGGGGATTAAATGAGATAATAAATGTCCAGCATTTAGCAAAGAGGGTGGGACATAACAGGCACTGGAGAAACATTAGCTGTTACTTGTCTCATTTGTACTTATCTTGCCTACTTTGGAGATTGAAGTCAACTGACAACAGCATGTAAAAGCATTTTGAAAGCATTAAAATGATACAAATGTAAACTGGCATTAAAAGCTCTTAAAGCTGCATCACTTTGTCCCCTGGCAAACCCATTCAGTTTGTCTCCTCTGGGAAAAAGGGAGAGAAACCTGTCATCTAAGGATTGAAAGGTAACTTCAGATGAGATATTGGAGTTTGTGGGAAGGAGGGAAGTGTGTCCTACCATGAAGTACTTTTTAAGACTACGCTCAGGTGCCAGTGAGGACTACATCCTATATTAAAGTCAAAGGAAAACCAATGAAAGAAAATTATCTTTACAGCTAAATGATGTGTGTTCCAAACATATGCATATCTCTGTACATTACTTTATTCAATAATGTCTTCCCTGTGTAATATCAGATTGAGCAAGATGTTTTACAGTGTCTAGAACATATTATCCATACAGCATAGGGACAGAGGTATTCAGGGGATTGAATGCCATTTCCTCTCCTTTACACATGAAGGGCCCTGCCTGGAGGGGTGTGGCAGGCAGCAGGGGAGCATGGTCTTTCCAGGCAAGGGGCTTGACCTAGTGCCAACACTTGATGGAAGGTCTTGATTCTTGAGTGATTTTTAGGCACCCAGGCACCTATGATCCACTAAGCAGGTTAACAAAAAGTACACAGGTTTAATCCTATCAGAGTTTATGTCTGAGCAAGCTATCTCCCCAAGTATATTTGCCGTCAGTACTTGTTACATTTCCTTAGATAACAGTGCAAATATAAAAGGAATCAAGGGGAAGAGGGAGTGGCCATGAGTGTGAACAAAAAGGGGTTGAGAGAATTAGGAGAGGAGAAAAGAGGACAAAGAGAAGGGGGCTGGGGCGGGGGTGGGGGTAGGAATTAGGTCTATGTATTACATGTTTAACAAAGGTCTGGTATCTGCTACTCAACAGTGTGAGGCTCAGGGTGGTGCTAAGCATGTGGCTACACTGGGGAGGAAACATATATACTGAACACTTGCTATGTTGTTAGCCATGGTCTTGGGTGCTTTATTATATAGTATCTCATTTAACCTTTGTAAAAACACCCATGAGATAAGCCTTATTTTATCTCAATTTCATAAATGAGAAAAATCCTCAGGGAGATGAAGTAACTGGTCCAGGACCACACAGCTAGTGTTTGCCAGCCTTATACATGGCTGGCCTTATACATTAATGCGTGCCTTATACACGGTATGCATGAAACATTTGCTGACTAAAAACAAATTCATACAAGACAGGCTAAACTCCTTGGAACAAATTTTAAGTGCTCTAAAAGTATAGAAAACAAATAAAGTTAACCATTTGTAGGGTGGCAGACAGAAAAACAAAGAAGGGTGTGTATTGCTGGGAGAGGGGGTATTGCCATATCAGCGGGAGAAGGCTGCCCAAAGTAGTGAGTGAGGTCAAGAATGAGTGAGCCCTGAAATCCAAACAAAGAGCTTTAACCCACTCTATAAGCTATGGGGATCTAATAGAGGTTCTTGGAGGAATAAAATGAAGGTGAAAAAGATGAACCCAGGTAGGTTAACCTATCGTCTGAGTAGAGGCTGGTTGGAACTAGACAGAAAAGAAGCAAGATGGTTAAGGTGCTTAAAATAGGCTAGTGTGAGGTTTATCACCTGGAATAGAAAAGAAGGGGCAAAGCCTGGGATTAAGAAATAGAACAAGGTTTGGGAAATAAAGAAAGTGTCAAAACTGCTTTCTTCTGACCCCACCTTACCCTAAGATTCACAGATTGAAAGATACAGAAATAAAGATGAGGGAAATATGAGACATGACCTGAATCTTCCCAATTCTTTAAACACAAATTTAATTCTCCCCCAAGGATAAAATGAAACACACTACTGGGCTGAAAGAAACCCAGGCAGATGATACATTAATTATCAGCATCTCATTCCACTGCATTGTTGTTGGGGCAACATGTTTAATAAGTAGCATTTAGTTAGACAATCTATTTCTACTTCTGCATACTAGGATTCAATTAGACAAAACGAATTTACTCCATGGTATGAAACAGGGGAAAGAGCAATGTACTAAAAATGAGGATGCCAGGGTTCTGGTCCTAAGTCTACTATGTCAACCTGGCACTTGTGAACACAGATTTCCTTACCTGCAAAACTGGTCCAGAGAGGAAGACAGACAGAGACTGGGAGTGAGTTCTACTTGAGTTTGGCGAGTCCTGGGATTCTGGGGAGGTACGTCAGGGATCCCATGGAGATAAGGAAGGAGCCAAGTGGACAGCTCCCAACCACCACCCACACCCTCCTCAGCCTGAGAAACTCCGCTTTCCTATCCACTACATTGTGAATCGAGATGTCATTCAGTCTTCAGTGTGATCCCACACTTTACCCCCATCACCAAGGGAAAATTGCTGGTCTATATGCCAAGAATCTTGTGTCTTAGAATCAGCCGGCTCATTTCCCAAAGAATGATAATACAAGTTGATAGTTGTGTGAATCTGTAAGTTAACACCACTCTATAATCTTTAAAAAACTCACAAAAGCCCAAATGAGACACACTCTTTTAGAATTTGGGTGGAAAACTAAACTTTCATTCCAGGCATAAACTTTGAGGCTCAATGGAGGTAACCAGAACTATCAGCCAATAATGCAAAAGGCTGCAGAACCCACCTTAGATTACCTTAATGTTTTGTTTTAAGGGGCAAGTATCACTTGTGTGCTAAACATTTCTTTTTAAAGAAAAAAAAAAAAACTTTGAAAAAGTACAAAAACAAACATAAACAATGACAACTGATCTCTCCACAGCTCAGAGCACAGGGACTGGGGTTAACTTCCCAGGACTCCGGGACCTGAGAGGCTCCATCAGGGCCCCAGGCCACACTGACTAGACTTGCCAGTACCCAAATCTGACATGATTTCACTAATGGCTCACACTTAACAACTGCAGAAACCTGGATGCTAACTAGAAGCTTGGGTTAACTCTTCTTTAGAAACAGAAGAGAACAGCGTGCTGGATCAAAATGAACATACTCTAGGATTTTCCAAAGCTCATATTGCAATCTGCAGCAGACCTTGAGAAAATCAACTTAGTGGATTTTTCTATTTAGTGTTAATTTGGAGACTATTTTCTACTTATTTAAATGTTATTAAAATAATATGTGATATCAATCTGTTATTCTTTTACCCAACATAGTAATGGGTTTGTGTGTGTGTGTGTGCTCTTGTTTCTGTTTTATAAGTCTTCTATATGTGTCTATGTCACAACATAAACTGTATTTCTTACTGAGAGCTGTAAAAAAAGTTTGAAAAGCACTTCTTTGGTAGATACCGGAACTGAGAAAAGTAGTTTGATTTCTGTTTGATCTTAGGGAACTTTAGGAAGTTTCGTGTAAAAATGAAGAGGCGGGGGCAGTATTTCCTGAGTGATGACCATTTTGTAGACCCTGTGCTTGATGTTAAGCCATCCAACAAGAGCTGGCCTTATGGGGACTGGAGGGTGGGGGTTGTGAGGGGCTTATCAGGAATTTCACCTGTTTTCTGGATGAAGGGAATTGAATTCCTCCAAAGTCACAGCTAGTAAGAGGCAGATTCTGAATTCCAACCTGATAGTCCACTGACTATTAACTGCAGTTTCTTAGCTATAGGGGAAGGAGGAGGAGGGGAAACTTAAATTGCTTCATTCAAGTTAGCTCTAAAATATCCTACTTGGATCTAAATCATGAGTATCATCACCTCACCACCGTGGCTAACATTCATTAAACCCTCACTTTGTTTCAGCCACTATATTAAGTGCCTTAAAATCTTCATTTCACTTAATCCTCACAAAAACCTTATGAGATATGTACTATAATCATCCCTGTTTACTGCAGGCTTTCAGTAACTTGACCAGAGTCACACAAACATTGTGGATGCAAAATCCAAATGCACATTAAATAGTTGGATGAAGCTTTTTCTTTTATATATACCTTCTACACATATTCGGGGAAAATATCTGCTAAAATAGCTATTTCCCCTCAAACTGTTGGAGTCTGAAGAGTTGAAATCTCAATTTCTCACCTATGAAATAAAGTTGAGATTTGGGGCACCTGGGTGTCTCAGTCAGTTGAGTGTCTGACTCTTGATTTTGGCTCAGGTCATGATCTCACGGTTCATGAGATCAAGCCCTGCATCAGGCTCTGCACTGAGCATGGAGCCTGGTTAAGATTGTCTCTCTCTCTCTCTCTCTCTCTCTCTCACTCTCTCTCTCTCTCTCCCCCTGCCCCTCTCCCCACCCCTCACCTTGCATTCTCTCTGTCTCTCTAAAATAAAAAGGAAAAAAAAAAAGAAAAGTGAGATTAGATGTTACTTAGGACTTTTTGTGAATTCAGCTTTCTCTAGTTCTAAAATGGGTCATGCAGGTAGGCTTCCATTTAAAGAATGCCAGGCAGGGGCACCTGGGTGGCTCAGTCAGTTAAGTGTCTGACTTCGGCTCAGGTCATGATCTCACGGTCCGTGAGTTCGAGCCCCGCATTGGGCTCTGTGCTGACAGCTCAGAGCCTGGAGCCTGTTTCAGATTCTGTGTCTCTCTCTCTGACCCTCCCCCGTTCATGCTCTGTCTCTGTCTCAAAAGTAAATAAATGTTAACAAAAAAACATTTTTTTTTAAATAAAAAAAATAAAGAATGCCAGGCAAACACAGCAGTCTGCATAATTTTACCACCTCGGCATCCTGGCTACTAACACTGCATGGCTGGTTCCTGAACACTTGGAGCTCCACTTTCTAAAGCCCCTGTCCATTTAGCAATCTGCTTACTATAAAGAATATACCCTTTGGTTATAATCGCTGTATTTGAAAATTTTTCAGTGTTCAATATTCTTCATAAAAATAGAACTTTTAGAACATTATGCTGATGATTTAAGGATTGGGGTTTATACCCTAATAAAATTGTTGTCTGTAAGGCTTCTTTTCTTATTCTATTGACCTGGATGACTGCTGGCTACAAAGTCGTAATCTGGGGATAGGGTGCTAGAGGGGGGAGATGGGAGTAGACCTCTATTTTCTTGAAAAGGCAGCTCTAGCAACTTCAGAAATCCCTAGCTGCCATGGAACTTGAGCTGAACACATAATGCACAGGATAGAGCACTGTGAGAAGCTGGGATTTTTATGATTTTGCTGTCACAGTCCCAGCTGGTAACTACTCTGGTGGAATTTGGGGCACTTCAATTTAGGTGAGGTTTAGTCCATTTCCTTGTGTATCATGTGTCGGACACCTAGCCTTCTTAGCTTCAGACAACTGATAGAACATAGATCCTGCAGAAAACGGTGTGAGACAGAGGGTCTTAGGGATACTGATTTTCCAGTTTTCTCACCCTTTTGCAATTCTCCCTCCTTTTTATTCTCAGCATTAAGCTTAAGCTATTGTAGAATCTTGTCTGAATGAGATTTAGTTACATCCAAGTGATTTTCATGTCCTATCAAGCTGGTAAAAATGGAACTCTGCCCATAACTTCAAATTACATCTCCTTCAGAAAAATACAAGACTCAAATTGGTCTGTGAGCAAACTGAGCTGACTTCCCACTGAGATAAGAGGGCAGATTTTCCTAAAAAGGGGACAAGGGATGGTAAAATGAAATGAAACAGGGAAGAATTTCCAAGGGCACTCATACATTCTTGTTTGCAAGGTCACACCTACATCCTACTTGAAAAGGGTTGAAAGTCCTGCACAGTCATTCAGCTATCCTTTCACCTGATTTTACTCATGCAGATAGACACTCCTGCCATATTTCCAAGAGATACACTGAGACACAAAAACCATGCTTTCCAAAGCAGACACGGTAGGAAAGTTAAGAGAAGGGAGGAAAGGGTGGGTGGTTGGGCGCCTGGTGGGGAGATACTGAGCAAGGGGGAAGAGTTAGGAAAGTGAGCGGATACAAAGAAAGTAGAATAGTGACACTGACCATGGTTAGCAGACAGCCACATGGCTTAGTCCTATAAAATAAGCAAAGTAATTAGGCATCAAAAGAGTGGTGCTTCCACCTTTATCGATTCAGTTTTAAAGACTAAGAAGTACCTAAAGACTGCTGGAGGGAAGCCCAGGGGCTCTGGGTTTCTTTCTTAGTTGCACCTGTTTCAGAAGGGCCTAGGCCCATAAATGAGGAAAACAACAGGTTCCCACAGGCAGAAACTCGAGCTAGTCCCCGCACCTCCTGGTGCCTGTGCCAAGAGCTACCAGAGCGCTGCCCAGGCCTCCACTACCCTGCCCTGTCCTGCCCGAGGCCAGTTCTGCAAGGCCAGGCAACAATGGCTTCCTGTCTCTCTGCGCCCAGGGTGAGACCCACTTTTCCAAGGCTCACCTGCTGGGAGCCAGGTGAAGAGAAGCAGCCAAGGTGCAGGCAGCTCGGGGCCCATGCCAGCCGCTCCCTGGCCCCTTTCTGCTCAGGGGCTCCGGGGGCACGTCAGCTCTCTTCCACAGCTTTCTCCCCAGGACGCACCACTTCTCCAAGGAATCCCTCCGCCTTCCCCTCGCTCGGCGCGGCGCGGCGGAAGGGCCGGCCTCGGTCCCCGAGCAGGTGAGGTCCGGCTCATCCCCACCTGGGGCGCGCCCCTCAGCCCCGCCTCCCGCCCCGCGCACCGCCCTTTCCTGCTCCGCCCCCGGTCCCGGAGGACCGCGGCCACCTCTCCTACCTGCCACCGCCTCGCCTCTTCCACCGCAAGACTCCAGGTAGTTCTCCTCCCTGGAGCCCCATCTCTTGCCACACCTTTCCCGCTTATAAAGAACGTTACCATTTTACCCCCCAGAAGTTCTTGGGAAATCTCACCCCTGGCAACTTTCTTACCCCTCTTTGGAGAATTTATGTGGACATAACTGTCTAGGTGCATTTCCTGCGTTATATTTCCATTCCCTCATGCGTGTTTGGAAAACTTTTTTTCCCCACTGAAAACACACTAATATGACGTTTGCACATAATGTTTGCTCAGGTTTTCTAGAAACTAAAGCGTATGGTATAAACTAGACAAATAGGTCTAATTTTCCGCAAATATAAAACTCATAGATGCTTATTACAGAAAAGTTAGAAAAATATAAATTATTAGAAATAAGAAAAAAATCCTGCTCCCACCACCCATAGTTAGGCATTGTTAATGTTGGTGTATTCCTTTTTATTAGTTTCCATCCTTCATGAAGTGCAGCTCCACAGCCCCTCACTGACTCAGCCCCCCCCCCCCCAAAGTCAAAGATTCTAGGTCACTTTGCACCAGGCCAACTAAGATATAATCCAGTCCTTCCTTCCTTGGCAGGAACCCACTAGGGAACCATAAAACACAGGAAGAAGACACACTTGCCTTCGGGAACTAACCAACGACATTAACCTGGAAAGTCACCTATACACTGGTCAACAGAAACAACAAGCTATTTTATATACCTCTCCCTTATTAGGGATTGTTCACTGTGCTCTCCCTCCTAGCCACCATCTTTTTCCTCAAGAAAATAATTATAAAGGTGCATTAAACGTGGTTTCTGCCCCTCAGGAAGCTCCCATTCTCATCAGTGACCTTAGAAGTCAATATTATTTCTCTTAAGATTATCTCCTCCTCTGCTGTGAAGGGTTCTCTTCACTAGAGCTACTCGTGTCCCTCATCTCACTTCCGCCCAGAGGAACATCCTTGTCCTGAGACTAATTGGTGGTCAACCCAGTCCCTTCTCCCAATTTCCCCTCCTTCCCCTTTAGTCTGCCCTCTAGTTCCCCAATTGGCCTCTCCCCTTTAAATGTTTTTTCCTGTAGCCACTTCTCTTCAAGAAAGTAGGAAGTAAATTCAGGCAGTAAGTACATGGCCAAAGGGAGATGGTACAGAATGTTCAGGGGCCTTTAGACCTTCCACAGTGGGATCTTAGCACAGTAGCAGAAGCAGGATATAATGTGAGGGATGCTCCCCCTACCCCCTCCAGAGACTGTGCACATGCTGTCAGGAACATTGTATGTATCTGAGTGTTTGTGACCCTGAGGGATTTGTGTGGCTCCTGGATTTGTAAATTGCTCTAGGCAAATGTTCGATCCCAGTCTAAAAAAGTATGAGCCCTCACTTTCCCAAACCTACCTCCTACGCCCTTCAGTCCTTGTTTTGATATAAAGGTCAGTTTAATACTACATGCATCTTTTTTCTTTACCACCTGTAAAGGTAGTATTCCACCTGTATGAAGCAATGATCTAAGAGCCTTCTATGCATTATCTCATTACATTTCTACAATAACTATATAAAATAGGGACTGTTACTCTGTTATTATCAATCCCATTTTACAGATGTAGAAGCTGAGGTACAAAGAAGTAACTTGACCAAGGTAACAAAGCTAGTAAGTGGTGGAGTTATGAATCTAAATGAGGCAGTCTGATTCCAGACCTTCTGCTGTTAGCTATTACACCATACACTCTCACCTAGCTATGTCTCAATCTGTGTTTACAGTTAGGTTATCAGCTAAGGCAGTTTGTTTCCACATATATCATTTAGCTCTACAGAAAGTAAAACTCCATTCCACTACCGTGAGCTCTCCTGGACCAGTTATTCTGCCAACATGTACCATTGGTTCAATAAAGATTTGATAAGAATATACATTTGTCTCAGAACAACAAACAGTTCTTTCATTGTTAAATATAGAAGTAAAAATCACTTGACCTGCTGATAGTGACTGAGACAAAAGTGTCCTCATATACAAAGCAACAATAGGCACTATTTATTAAATGCTTATATTGTGCTGGGCACTATTCTCAGCACTTCAATAATTCTCTCGACAACATTCTGAAGCAGGTATTATTATTGTCCCCATTTTACAGCTAAGGAACTTGAGGCACAAAGATTCAGTTACTTACCTGGGGTCACCCAGCTTGTAAGCAGAAAAGCTGAGAGGTAAACTCAGGCAATCTGCCTTTGGAGAACACACCCTTAATTATTACCCTAGCCATATTGTGTTTCTTGGTGTTCACTCGTCTAGGGTCTAACCACAAAGTACCGAGCTTATGATTTCATCATTTACAATCATACTTTCTAGTTAAAACTGTCCATAAATATTTCTGAATACTGTGTCTATATATACATATGCATCTCTGCTTGAGAATAGTTTGGTATTTGTACATGTGTGTATTTATCAAGAATGGAAGAAAGAAAATAAAGAAATACGTAATTAAAAATCCTGCTCCAGTTAAACCTAAAGGGACGCAAGAAATGAAAGTAGCTAACTGATGCTGCAACATTTGGAAATATCTCATTCATTTTGTATGTCTGGCATACAAAGAGCATAGCACCTGGCATATTGGTAGTGCTCAATAGATATAGTTGAGTTCTTTATAGTTGCTGGAGTAAGTGACATGTAAGCTGGGTTTGAAAATGAACAAGACTTTGTCAGAGCAATCCAAGCAGAGAGACTATGTGCGAAAATCATAGCACCAGGAAACAGCATAGTTGAACTATAAGCACTTCAGTTTTGCCAGGGCAAGGTGGGGAGTGGTAGGAAAATTTGTTAGAGAGCCAGGGTAAATAAAGGGCCTTGCATGACCAGCTGGAGAACTAAGACTTTATACAGTAGACGTTAGGGAGGCAGCAAAGGGTTTTAAGCTGGACAAGACATGATCAGACTTGCGTGTTAGGAAGATAAACTTGTCAGCAATGAGAAGAATGGTAAGCAAGGATTGAGATGAAAGGCAGGGAGATCCGTTAGGAAACTGTTACTGTGGTCAAGATGGAAATACTGAAGGCTCAACCCAGTCATTGGTGTTGAGAATGGGGAAGAAAAAATACTTTGGCAGACATTTAGAATGTAGAATTGACAAGACTGACGGTAAATTAGATGTGGGAATTGAGAGAATATATATTTCTGATTATTAAGTCTGTGTAGATGGTGTTGCCATTCTACACAGATATACAGAAAAAATTTTGAATCATTTTAGACACATTTGCACCTGACAGAATAGTGGAGTATCCAAATAAAACCCCCATGGATGGTTCGACACCTTTATTAAGTACAGTTGTTTGAGTGGGGTTGGTAGGAACTACATGCTTAATAAGAGAGGTCTGGGTCAGATGGGACTGGGAGACCTACTTTTTGGTCAGTGGAATATAATCCAAGGTACAATTCATCTGGGAGTAGGGCTAAAAGCAGGAGGTGAAAAAATCTGGGGAAAGGAGTTTCAGAACAAATATGTTCATTATTACCACTCCTATTCAACATTATACTGAATCTTCTAATTAGCATAATAAGAAAATTTAAAAGGCTGAAAATGAATAAAGATATTGTTATCACAGTGTTTTGATTACATAGACTACTGAAGAGAATCTATACACATAAGGACTAACAAGAAGTTGCTGAAAACAAGGTCAATATGTTAATGTCACTGGCATCTGTATATACCAGGAACATCCATTTGGAAGATATAACTTTAAAATATACATTTGTGGGGAACCTGGTTGGCTTAGTCGGTTAAGTGTCCAACTCTTGATCTCGGCTCAGGTCATGATCTCACAGTTTGTGGGATTGAACCCTGTGTCATAAGGCTCTCCATTAACAGTGTGGAGCCTGCTTGGGATTCTCTCTCTCTCTCTCTCTCTCTCTCTCTCTCTCTCTCTCTCTCTTTCTCTCTCCCTCCCTCTCCCTCCCTCCCTCCCTCCCCGCCCCCCTGCTTCAAAATAAATAAATAAACTTTAAAAAATAAAAATAAAATATACATTTGTAATAGCAGTAAATCTATAAAGTAGGAATAAATCTAACAATATATGTGAAATAGCTCGATGGAGAAAATTGTAAGAAGTTAGTAAAAACACTTTTCAAAGATGTAAATAAATGCAAAGATGTACCATATTCATAGATAAAAACAATATCACTAAAGACAGTATTTTTTCTGAGTTAATTCTAAATATTTCTAACAAAAACCTGAAAAATCTCCCCAGAACTTCCTAAGATATTCTTAAAATCAAATGCAATACAGTGGTAAATAGCTAAGATAATTTTGAAGAAAAATAAGAAGGAAGAGGGGAATTTGCCTCTTTAAATGAAAAAGCTAGAGCACTTAAAGCCATGTGGCAGTGGCATAGATAAGCAAACAGACAAGTGGAACGAAGACAAAAGAGATTCTGGAAACAGATACCCATATAGATGGGAACTTGATATATTACAGAGATTGCATTATAATTGAATGGGAGGATAGGGATAACCATAAACTATTCAATAAGTGATGCTAGGACAATTAGTGTTTGTTATGTTAAAAGTTAAGATATTGTTTCTTCATACTACATACAAAATTCCAAACTGATTGAAATCTAAACATTAAAAGCAAAAATTTCAAGCTTTTAGGAGAAAATATGGTAGAATACCTATATGACCTTGAAGAAAAGAATCATTTCTTAAACAGAAAACAAGAAGAATAATTCATTAAGGAAGACTGATACAGAAGACTATGTTAAATTTTAAAATTCTATAATCAAAGACAATGTATACAAAATGAAAAAACAAAGCACAAACTGGAGAAAAATATTTGCTGTGCATTTAAAAGGCAAAAAAATATGACCAGCATATTTAAAAAATAACAACAACAACAACAACAACAACTCCTAAATAGTAAGTAGGGGACAACCCAATAGCAAGGGAGACAAATAGCCAATTCACGTAAGAGGAAATCTGATTCACTATTAATTATATTAAAAGATGCTCAACCTGACTAATCAGAAATTGTAAATTTAAAACAAAGCTATTTCATGTGTGACAAATTGGTTAAAATGTAAAAGTCTGAGCAAACTAAGTGTTGGTAAAGATGTGAGAAGTTTAAATTGGTTCAACTACTTTGGAGAACAATTTGACAAAATCTCATGAAATTGAAGGTGCATATATCCCTGCACCTTTTGATTTCCCTTCTAGGTCTCCAATCTATAAAAATTCTCACTCTTGTGCACACAGATACATGGATGTTGGCTGCAAAACAGTTTGTGCAAAACCTGGAAACAACTTCCCAACAGAGAGGAGTAAATAAATAAAATGGGGCTTATCAATGGAATGAGATAATATGACACTGTTAAAATGAATTAACTAAATCTATACCATGGATGAATATTAAAAACATAATGTTATATGAATAAAGAAGTTGCAAGATATTATTTACAGTATTTTGTCAAATGTTAAGACAAAAACAATATATATAAGATTCACATATATGTAGAACAAAATACAAAAACATTCCAGGGAATAGGATTCACCAATCTTGGAGGGTTGTTACTCCTGAGAGGGAGGGAGGAGAGGTATGGGTTAGGAGGGACGTCAGCTGAATCTATAACATTTTATTTAAAAACATATATATCTTGGGGTGCCTGGGTGGCTCAGTTGGTTGAGCATCCAACTCAGGCTCAGGTCATGATCTCATGGCTTGTGAGTTAGAGCCCTGTGTTGTCAGTTTGAGCCCTGTTTGGGGGGGTGGGGGGGCTTGGCACTGACAGCTCAGAGCCTGGAGCCTGCTTCTGATTCTGTGTCTCCTCTCTCTCTGCCCCTCCCCCGTCCATTCTCTCCCTCACGTGCGTGCTCTCTCTCTCTCTCTCTCTCTCTCTCACAAAAATAAACATTAAAAAAATTTTTTTTATATCTGAAACCAATACACTAAAAATGTAAAATCAGTTACATTTAGGTGGTATAAATGGTGCTGATTGTATTATTTTATATGCTTTTCTGTATCTTTGGCTTATTTTGTAATTAAAAATGCTTTAAAGACAAAAAAGAGTAGCACTGAATGAGACTATGTGTGTTTGGGCTATGACATTTCCACTGACATCCAGTGTGACTTTAGGTAAGTCACTTTGGCCAAGAATGTTTTTATCTATCAAATGGGAAACTGGATGAGATAACTTCTTTGGTTCTTCCCACCTCTGGCATTCTACAAAAGTGAGAATGACCCAGATTAGGAAGATATCAGGGTTCTTTAGCTGGACAGAGGAATACAGAACTAATGCATCTATAAGGGTGACTTTCCTCAGAGAATGGGCTCTACCCATTCTAAGCAGAGATGTAGACTCCATGTTCTGCCAAAGCCATGCATGGAACCAAGGTACTTTAATTGCACTTTTCATGGAAGGCCTAAGAATCTGGTTTTCTGACTATTTTATTGTAAGGAGAAAATCTAAGGACAATTGGGGGGGCTTGTCCAATTCTTGAGGCTGGAGAAGAGGCCCAAGTCCTCATAGCAAAGCAAAGGTAGGCAGCCTGGAGTTTTGCTACCAACAGAGGGATTTTTTTCTCTCTCTAGTGTTTTTCATCTTGTGTCAAGGCCCAATTTGTTATTCAGACTCAGAGCTTCTCTGAAATGATGAGCTCAGTCCATACACATCTCAGTGAAGCTCAATAGGGGTCAGAATATCCAGTTCTTTCCAGCCCACTCCAGAGAATCTGATTCAGTTAGTCTTTGGGGAGACCCAGGAAGCAGTATTTTTTCAAAAGTTCCCAGGTGGTTCTAATGTACAGCCAGAGTTGAGAAGCTACTTGAAGAGTGAGCTGGATGAGAGAATGCCCCGCATCTTTGTTAGCAAATAGGGCATTCCCCAGGGCAGTCCCTAAACAGAACACTTTCCAACACATTTCTTGTCTCAGTTTATCTTTGATAATTCTGCTTTGCCACCACCTTGAATGACAGAATAACAGAGTTTCTACTCCAAAGACCAAGGTCCTGAGGTATGTAACTTTTCCGATGTTAGGTTTCTTCACCAGGACAGCACAACATACTCATGGTACCTTCACATGGGAGTGAGGCTAAGGACATCGTCACCAAGCAGCTGTTTGACTCTAAACAAATAACAGTCTCTCTAGGCCTCAGTTTTTTGTTTTAACACAATGGACTTAGGCAAGATCAGTGGTTTTTACACTGTATTCTGAGAAGCTCTTGCATTCTGTGGAGTACCTAAGGATTTGCCTCTGCCAGAAAGGTTGGTTTGAAAAATCACTGGATTGAATAATCCAGAAAGGCTTTTCCATAGCCAACAGTTGACAATTCTAAATTCTACAGGAATAGATTTATGCTACCACCAAAGTCTAACATAACCCATATGCTTTGAGGCCTTTTGAAGATCATATCTACCAACCTGGTCTAAAGCAGATATTACAAACTGGCTACTTGCAGACCAAATTCAGCGCACAGACATGTTTTGGTTTTGCCTGAAGAATACTATTTTTTCTTTCTTTGGCGTCTTTTAAAAAAATTTTTCTAAATTTGAAATATAAGACAATTCTGAAACCTGTACAAATCAGAGGTGTATGGTTCAATGAACTATCACAATGTAAACATATCTTTACAATTATTCTGGGCAAGTTATAGATCAGTAATGAAATAGTGATTTCCTCATAACCCCTCTAAATCATTCCCTCCCTTTTCCTCCCCAAAGGTAACCACCATCTTGACTTCTTACATTATAGATTGGTCTTGCCTCTTTTAACATTTACATAAAGAAAATAATGTAGTACACATTTTTGGAGCTTGTCTCTTTTGCTCAATATTAGCAAGATTCATCTATAGTTTTGCATGTATCTGTAAGTTTGTTAACTCTTATTTATGAATAGAATTATATTGATAGAATATACCACAATTTATTTAATGTATTGTTGCTAAGGATTTTGTTTCTACTATTTGGCTATTATGAATAATGACGCTATAAACATTGTTGTAAATGTTTGGAGAACCATACACTAACCCATTTTTGCTTCTATAACTTAAGGTAAAATTATCTGGTCATTGGGTATGTGTGGTGATTTTAATATATGTACCCAAAGTCTCTGACCCTCCTCTCTTCAAAAGAGACCCTCAAGTATAGGCTGAACTTAGTGACTCACTTCTAATGAAAAGAACAGCAAAAGTGATAGTGTGTTACCACCAAGACCAGATCATAAAAGGCATTATAGCTTCTTCCTTGCCCAGTATGGGGAGGCCAGTTGCAATATCATGAGGATACTAAGGCAATCCTATCAAGAGGTCCACATGGCAAGGGACTAAGGCCTCCTGCCAATGATCATATGAGTGAACCATCTTGGAAGGAAATATTCTAGCTGCAATCAAGTCTTCAGAAGAGTTGACATTTGACTATTAACTCATGAGAGACCCTGAGACAAAACCCATACAGCTAAGCTACTGTCAGATTCCTGACCCACAGGAAGAGAGAGAATATGTTTGTTGTTTTAAGCAACAAACTACTGTTTAAACTATTGTTTAAAACAATAGTGCTATTATGCAGCATTAGATTATCAGTATAGTAAGCATATGTTCGACCTTAGATTTTTCCAAATTTACCTATATACTACTAGTGTATGAAAGTTTTAATGTTTCACATCCTTGGCTATATTTGGGGTTGACAGTCTTCAATTATAGCTCTACTGTGGGTATGCAATGGTATTGCATTGTGGTTTAATTTGCATTTCCCTGATGACTAATGAGTTGAGCACTTTTTCCTATGTTTATTGGCTTTTGGGACTTTTGGATATATATATTTTTTTTTTTTTTGGCTTTAGTAGAATCTTTTGCTTTTTTTTTCTATTCAATTTTCTATTCTTTTCTTGATTTATAGGAGTTTCTTACGGTATTCTGGATATGGTCCTTTTTGTGATTTACATGGGTTAAAAATACCTCCTCCCGGGGCGCCTGGGTGGCGCAGTCGGTTAAGCGTCCGACTTCAGCCAGGTCACGATCTCGCGGTCCGTGAGTTCGAGCCCCGCGTCAGGCTCTGGGCTGATGGCTCAGAGCCTGGAGCCTGTTTCCGATTCTGTGTCTCCCTCTCTCTCTACCCCTCCCCCGTTCATGCTCTGTCTCTCTCTGTCCCAAAAATAAATAAACGTTGAAAAAAAAATTTAAAAAAAAAAAAAAAAAAAAAAATACCTCCTCCCAATTTGTGACTTGGTTTTTTGCTCTCTTAATGATATTGTTTGCTGAACAAATATATTTATTACTTACTTTAAAGAAGTTTAATTTATCAATATTTTATTTTAATGTCTTTAAGATTTTAGTGTCTTATTTAATATATACTTGCCTTTCCTAAGGTCATGAAAATATTCTCGTCTGTAATCTCCTAGTAGCATTATATTTTGCTTTTTACATTTAGATCTACAATCCACATAGAACTGATGTATGAAGTAGGAGTTAAGTTCCATTTTTTTCCTCAGATATCCAATTAACCAAACCTAATTATTGAAAATTAATTTCTATGCTTGCTTCAGCAGCACGTATGCCACCCCCCCCCAAAAAAAAGAAATAAGGAAGGAAGGAAGGAAGGAAGGAAGGAAGGAAGGAAGGAAGGAAGAAGGAAAGAGAAAAAAATAATTTCTTTCCCTTCTCAACAATGTCAGCTTTTCCAAAAGTGAACTGTCCATACATGTGTATATTTGATTGTGGATTCTCTACTTTCTTTCCTTAGTCTTTCTATTTGTTTGCCTATCTTTGTGCCAATACCACATTTTTTAAATTATGATAGCCTTATAACAGGTCTTCATATCTACTAGAACAAGTCGTTCCATTTCATTTTCTTCTTCAAGAATGACTTGTCTATTCTCAGCCAGTTGCATTTCCACACACATTTTAGAATCAACTTGCTAATTTACACAAAAATCTGCTAGGATCTTAATTGCGATTGTCTTACCCATCTACCCGATAGATGAATTTGGGAGGAATTGCCATTTTTATATTTTTGAGCCTTCCAATTTATGAACTTAGTATATACCTCCAATTGTTTTTATATTCTTCCATTTTTCTTAAATTTTTTTAAGTTTTCATTTTTTTGGTAGAAATACATCTCCATGAGGCTAATTTGTAGGTATTTATATAATTTGATGGTAAATTACATCAATTTAAAAATCATTTTAAAAATTGTATTTTCTGTTGTTTATGGCTAGTGTATAGACTTTCAGTTGATTTCATATATTGACCTTGTATTCAGCAAAATTGTGTGTCTGGTTATTTTGGTTGAGTCCCAGAAATTGTATGAAATACATGAAAATGTATAGAAATTACTTCTGGTTTCACCTCAGAGGTATAGAGAGCTATAAAGAGCTGTTCCCACCCTTACATTAAGAAAATGCTGGACAAACTGAAAAACTAATAAAGATTCTTTAACCCTTAAGAAGGTTGCTGTCACTGGACAAAAATGTAACCCAAATTTGGGAGACAAGCTCCTATATAGAAAAACAGAATCAGAGCATTTGCTTATCTGGGGGAGATGCCTCCTGATGCCATATAAGCCAGTCACAAGAATAGCTGGAAAACTAATAAATTGCTAAAGCCTGAGTGTGGACCAGTGTTATACATTGAAGCCCCTGTGGGTCTGTCTGTACCTTCTTTCAGGGTTTTTCTGTGAGAACCTCACCAGGAGCTCACCAGGAAAATTGGAGAAAACTCTAACGACATTTTCCTTACAGGAATGGCTGCATGAGGGGGACTAGAAATCATTGCCAGAACTCTGCTCTAACCCATCTATTCTAGCTCCTCTGTGAAACAAAAGGCTCAATCTGCAGAGTTAATGGAAACAAAAACTATATTTTTAAGGTACTGATGGAAGCCCGTTGCTACTGGGGAAGGAAAACAGGAAAATAAATGTTTACCCCTGGGAGAAAGTCAAGAATAGGTTCTGGCCCAGCACTAAGTCCGGTGGAAGGCAGGAACACAAGTGAAGGTTCACACTGTCTGCCGAAAACTGAAGCAATTAAAACACAGAGAACTAGGCCTTGCCTACCCTCCTCCCCACAACCATTCTGATAAACATTAAGTAAAAATAAGAATGGAATACAGCTAGGAGAACAGCAAAAGACAGATTATTTTGGGGAACCAGTTCAAAGGGAAGACTCAAAAGAAAGCAGAAAGGCATGAAACCAAGAGTAGAGAAGACACCGAGAAAAACATTCTGGCAAATAGCTCACACAAGGTATCGCTAGAGAAATTTGAAGCCTGTGTACACTGAGGTAACCATAGTAACAACAAACTTCCAGCCCAACTCGACTCCAGACAAACTTAACACCAGTCCTCATGTCACTAAGTGCCTAGCAAAAGGAAAAGCATACTTACCTCTAAGCATGAAAGATGTATGCTCAGTGTCTATTATCTTGTAGAACACATCTTACTTTGAACCAAAAATCATGAGGCTGTCAGTCTGCTCAGGCTGTCATAACAAAATACCATGGACTTGGAGGTATAAACAGCAGAAATTTATTTCCTTACAGTTCTGGAGGCTGAGAAGTCCAAGATCAGGGTGCCAGCATGGCTGGTTTCTGGTGAGAATTCTTTCTGGCTTTCAGATGACTGCCTGTTCGCCGTGTGCTTATATGGTGGAGACAGAAGGAGAGCAAACTTCCTGGTGTCTCATCTTATATGAGCATTAATCCTCATGAAATCTCCACCCTCATGACCTCATTTAAACCCAAATGCATGTCAAAGGCCTCATCTCCAAGTACCATCACATTGGGGGGTTAGAGCCTCAGCATATGAATTTGTGAGAAGATACAATTCAATCTATAGCAGAGGAATACAAAATGACAAGAAAAATCAAAATCTGAAAAGACAAAACAATCATCAGAACAGAACCAGGCACAAATATGAACTATCTTACAGGGAATTTAAAAAATTAAAATTAATCTGTTAAAGGGTCTAATTGACAAGGAAGATAATATACAGGATCAGAAAGATAATTTCAGCAGAGAAATATAAACTATAAACAAAAGAATCAAATTGAAATGCAAGAAATTAAAAAATGTAGTAAAGAGATGAAAAATGCCTTAAACAGGCCCATCAGTAGACCTGATGCAGCAAAAGAAAAAAACATGGAACTTGAAAATAAGTCAATAAAAATTATATAAACTGACAAACGAGGAAAAAAACTAAAATGGGGGAAAATAAACAGAACAGAGCAACCAAGAGCTGAAGGAAAATATCAAATGTTATAATATACATATAACTGGAATCTCAGAAGGGACAGAGAAAAAGAATACAAGATAGAAGAAATATTCAAAAAAATAATGGCCAAGAATTTCCTAAAATTAGTGCCATACCTCAAACCACAAATCTAAGAAGCTTAGAAAACACCATGAAGGATAAATACCAAAACCAAAACCAAACAAAATAAACTCCACTCCTAGGCATATCATATTTGTATTAGTTTCCTAGGGCTACCATAACAAAATATTATAGACTGGGTGGCTTAAATAAAAAATTTATTTCTCACAGTTCTGAATGCTGCCTGTTCAAGATCAAGGTGCTGGCAGTGTTGGTTTCTTCGGAGGCATCTCCTCTTGGCTTTTACATGGCCACCTGTTTGCTGTATTTATATCTGTCCATGGATGTCATCCATGATGTCTTTTTTTGTGTCCAAACTTTCTCTTCTTATAAAGACACCAATCAGATTGGATTAGGGGTCACCATATCAGCCTCATTTTAACTTCATCATTGCTTTAAAGGCCATATCTCCAAATACAGTCACATTCTGATGTACTTGGGATTATGACTTCAGTGTATGAATTTTGGAGGGACACAACTCAGTCTATATCAAAATCAAACTTCTGGAAACTAAAACCAAAAAGTACACAGAGGAGGGACGCCTGAGTGGCTCAGTTGGTTGAGTGCAGACTCTTACATTTTTTTTTACATTTATTTATTTTTGAGAGAGAGAGTGAGACAAAGTGAGAGTGGGGGAGGGACAGAGAGAAAGGGAGACACAGAACCTGAAACAGGATCCAGGCTCTGAGCTGTCAGCACAGAGCCCGACATGGGGCTCAAACCCACAAACCATGAGATCATAACCTGAGCCAGAGTCAGACGCTCAACCGACTGAGCCACCCAGGAGCTCCGGCAGACTCTTTGATTTTCAACTCAGATCATGCTCTCATGGTTCATGAGATAGAGCCTCACATCAGGCTCTACACTGACAGGGCATGGAGCCTGCTTCTGATTCTCTCTCTCCCTTTCTCTCTGCCCCTCTCCAGCTTGTGCTCACTCTCTCTCAAATTTAAAAAACTTTTTTAAAGAAGAAAATACACAGAAGAGAAATAAAATTACCTCCAGGAGAAAAAGGATAACAATTGCATGGACTTTTTGTCCCAGAAACAATGCCAGTAAGAAGACAGTGGAGTGACATATTTAAAGTGCTGAAAGAAAAACTGTAATATAGTTTGAAATTAGGAAGTGTGATGCTTCCATCTTTGTTTTTCTTTCTCAAGATTGGCTATTCAGAGTCTTTGTGGTTCCATAAAAATTTTAGGATTTCAGTGAGAATAGGCATCTTTATCTATTCCTGATCTTAGAGAAAAAGCTTCCATCTTTGTATTGTTGAGCATAACGTTAGCTATGGACCTTTATTATGTTGAGGCACATTTCTTCTATACCAATTTGTCAAGTTTTCTTTTTTGAAATCAAGATTATGTGATATTTACCCTTCATTCTGTTAATGCAGTATATCATGTTTATTGATTTGCTGTGGTGAATCATCCTCAAAACCCACTGATCGTGGTGTATGATCTTTTTAATGTGCTGCTGAAGTCACTTTCCTAGTATTTTACTAAGAATTTTTGCATCTATATTCATCAGGAATATCAGCGTGTAATTTTTTTTTATGACAGTGCCCTTATCTGGCTTTATAATGAGAGTAAAGGGGGCCTTGTAAAATGACTTTGGAATTGTTCCCTCCTCTCCAATTTTTTGGAAGACATTGAGGAGGATTGGCATTATTCCTCTTTAAGTGTTTGGTAGAACTCACCTGTGAAGCCATCAGGTCCTGGGCATTTTTTTGGATGCAGTTTTTGATTACTGCTTCAATATTCTTAATCATTATTGGTCTGTTCAGATTTTCTATTCTTCCCGATTCAACCTTGGTAGGTTATATGTTTCCAGAATTGTATCACTTTCTTCTAAGTTACCCAGTTTGTTGGTGTATAATTTTTTTGCCAATTCTATCTATTCATTTTAATTGAAGTATATTTGATATATAATGTTACATTAGTTTCAACTATGTACAACATAGTGATTTAACTAGCTTATATATTATACCATGCTCACCAGAAGTAGAGCTACCATCTGTCCTTACATATTGCTATTACAATATCTATTGACTATATTCTTATGCTGTGATTTTTATTCCTGTGACTTATTCATTACATAACTGGAAGCCTGTATCTCCCACTCTCTTCCAGCCATTTTTCCCAGCCCTCCACTCCCCTTCCCTCTGGCAACCATCAGTGTGTTCTCTGTGTTTATGGGTAAGCTTTCTGCTTTTTGTTTATTTTTTTTTTAATTTTTTTTCAATGTTTATTTATTTTTGGGACAGAGAGAGACAGAGCATGAACGGGGGAGGGGCAGAGAGAGAGGGAGACACAGAATTGGAAACAGGCTCCAGGCTCTGAGCCATCAGCCCAGAGCCCGACGCGGGGCTCGAACTCACAGACCCCGAGATCATGACCTGGCTGAAGTCAGACGCTTAACCGACTGCGCCACCCAGGCACCCCTGCTTTTTGTTTATTTATTCATGTGTTTTGTTTTTTAGGTTCCACATATAAGTGAAATAATATGGTATTATCTTTCTCTGTCTGACTTATTTCACTTAGCAAAATATCCTCTAGGTCCATTCATGTTGTCGCAAATGGGAAGATCTCATCCTTCTTATGGCTGAGTAATATTCTATTGTGTATGTATATAGTATCTTCTTTATCCATTCATCTATGGATGGACACTTGTGTTGGTTCCATATCTTGGCTATAATAAATAATACTGCAATAAACACAGGGATGCATATATCTTTTCAAATCAATATTTTCCTTTTCTTTATATAAATACCCAGTAGTGGAATTAATGGATTATATAGTATTTCTATTTTTAATTTCATGAGAAGTCTGTATACTATTTTCCACAGTGGCTGTACCAATTTACCTTCCCACCAACGGTGCCACAATGATTCCTTTTTCTCCATGTCCTCACCAACACTTACTATTTCTTGTCTTTTGATTTTAGCCGTTGGAACAGGTGTAAGGTGGTATCTCATTGTGATTTTGGTTTCCAGAAATTTGATTTTGGTATAGACTGAATTGTGTCCCTCCAAAATTTATATGTTGAAGCCCTAACCCCAAGTACCTCAGAATATGACTGTATTTGGAGATATGGCCTTTATTTTTATTTTTATTTTTATTTTTTTAGGAAGTATTTTATTTTATTTTTTTCCAATATATGAAGTTTATTGTCAAATTGGTTTCCATACAACACTCAGTGCTCATCCCAAAAGGTGCCCTCCTCAATACCCATCACCCACCCTCCCCTCCCTCCCACCCCCCATCAACCCTCAGTTTGTTCTCAGTTTTTAAGAGTCTCTTATGCTTTGGATCTCTTCCACTCTAACCTCTGAGATATGGCCTTTAAAGCAGTGATGATTAGTGATGTTGAGCTCCTTTTCATGTGCCTGTCTTATTGGCATATAATTGTTCATTGTATTATTTTACTATCTTTTGTACTTCTGTGGTATCAGTTGTAATGTCTCCTCTTTCATTTATAATGTTATTGATTTGAGTGTTCTCTCTGTTGGTCTTAATCTAGTTAAAGGTTTGTCAATTTTGTTTATCTTTTTGAAACCAACTGTTAGTTTTGATTATCTTTTTAATTGTCTTTCTGGTCTCCATTTCATTTACTTATGCTTTAATCTTTGTTATTTCCTTCCTTCTTTTAACTTTTGGCTTAGTTTGTTCTTTTTCTAGGTCCTTGTCATGCAAAGTTAGATTGTCTATTTGAGATTTTACTTTTTTTCTCAATGTAGGCATTTATTTGTATGAACTTCCCTCTTAGAAGTACTTTACTACATCCCATAAGTTTTGGTAATTTCTGTCTTCATTTTTGTCTGCCTCAAGATTCTTTTAGAAGGAAATCAAAAGGGAAACTTTTGATGTCTTCTTTGATCCATTGGTCACTTCTGATTTTACTAATTTGAGCCTTCTCTCTTATTTTCCTCGTCCATCTGGCAGCTAAAGGTTTTGATTTTTTCGAAGAGCCAACTTTGGGGTTCATTGATTTTCTCTATTGTTTTTCTATTCTCTATTTCATTTATCTGCTCTAATTTTTATAATTTCCTTCCTTCTGCTATCTTTGGGTTTAGTGTGTTCTTCTTTTTCTAGTTCCTTAAGTTGTAAAGTTAAGTTGTTGGTTTGAGATCTTTCTTTTTGTTTCTTTGTTTTTTGAGATCTTTCTTAATTCTTAAAGTAAGTGTTTACATCTATAAATTTCCACCTTAGTTCTTGCTTTCCTTGTGCCCTTCCTACCACTCCATTTTTCTCTTTTTCCCCTTTTTGGAGCCAGACAATGAGACAATAACTTCTCCATCTTTATGTTTTCAACTTTAATTCATTTTCTTTACTATTCTGGAACACTCTAGGTAATTTATTTAGGAAGTTTATCTTTGTAGTGGCATTTTTGTTGTTATTGTTCTGTCTGGTAATATATTCTATTGACCTTCCTACTTAATTGTCATCTTCTCTAGGTAGAGAACGCTACCTCAAAACTCTCTAGATATTATGCCGTGTTTTTTTGACATGTAGGGTTTAGTAAGAGGTCAAACTGGTTTATTTTTCTCTGTAGCCATCCTACTTTTTCATTTTGCTTTTAGCTTTCAATGTCTTTATAATTTAAAATGCTTACAATTATTTATCTGTAGGAATATCCATTTTCTTACTTTTTTTTTTTTTTGGACAATTTGAATCCTTTGAGTTCCTTAATAGTGTCCTTTTCAGTTCATGTATGGAAATTTCGTTTCTTCTGAAAATAGTTTCTACTTAACGAATTTTATGTTTTTCTCTCAAGTACATCTCTTAATTTTAGGATGCTGCTTTTTTTTCAGGCCTCTATTTCAGGAACCTTCTCTTTGACCAATTTAATCTTTGGCTACAGTAAGAATGAAATAATAAAATCTGTAGTTTTTGTTTGTCCTCCTTGATTATGCAGCTCTCACAGGAGGACTTTCCCTTGCCCCCAAAGTTCAGTGAAATCCTCTGTTGTCTCTGTGATGGAAATCAGTAGGAGGAGGTTACTGACTCCAAATCCAAATCCATAATAAATCATACTTTTTCTCATCTTAACAAAACTTTAAAATACTTTTTATTCTATTTATATATACAGATATTTTTTTCTTTTAAATTATTTTATTTTCTAGATTTTTTTGAGGGAATTTCAAGAGGGGGAGTTTTAGTCAGCCTCATCTTAATGTCATGTCTGGAACTCAAGCCACTGAATTATTTTTAAAAACATGTTTAGATCTAGGTCAGTGAATTCAAATGCAAGGAAAGAGTTAAATTTCTTCCACAAGTGTTGGCAAGATCTGTAGAAAAAAGAGGAACGGCCTTTATTAAAGAAAGTTACAGGATATACAGTCATTGAGGAAGAAGGCTTTTCACAGGGGTAGAAGAGATTGCTCCTCCTTCCACTGTAACACAGACTCTACAGACAGACAAGAGTCATTCCCAGACGTTAGCACAATAGCAGACAGTCAAGATGGATCTCGGGTGGTGAGTGATCATTCTTATTATTCTTTGAAAGGCAATTAAGGATTATGTAACCTCAGTAGCAGGCTGAGGTTGAGGATGGTGCTCATTCTCTGTTTTCTGTCCTTCCTGCTCAAGAATACTAATATGTATTAAGGGCATAATTATGCACAAGCCAAAAGCATGAATGCTTGGGATAATGAATGATCTATGTTGTGAAAAATTGGATAAAGTCCCAAAGCCATTCTCGCCTTCTGAGAGCATCTCCTTAGGTTGATCTTATAGCTCCAAGGCAGGGGATCTTTTAAAGAAATTTCTAGCAAGGACATTTGACTGCCACTCAAAAGTAAAAATTATTTAAGGTGCCCAAAAGTTTACTGGTTGTTGTTTTTTTTTTCAAGTGATTAACTTTAATTTTATAAATTTGTGTTTTGAATATTTCAATGTTGCAGTTGTTGGTTTTAAGAATCAGAAAAATTTTAGATGTCTGCATAAGTAGTACCATAGACTAGAGAGTAAATTTTCCTTTGTAGGGAAAAGTAAGAGGAAGAAGAGGTGTAAGAAGAAAATGCAGAACCCAGAAAATGAGTCACAAATAGGCCATGAAAGATTCTGAACAGAGTGAGGTAGTAGAAAGAAGGAGAGTAGTAATTCAATTAGCTCTCTGGTATTGAACATACATGATGTATTGTGTGCTTTATTCATGTTATTTCACGCATGTTAATCTTCACAGTGACTCTTGGACAGATAATATCTGTTTTATAGATGAGATAACTGTGGCTTGAAGAGCCTAAATAACTTGTTAAGGTCACACTGCTCATAAGGAATAGAACTAAAATCTTTCTTGCTGCTTTGCTCTGTACCACAAGGTTTCTTCATGTGTGGCACGCCCCCATGGCAGTGACTTACTGGAAGCAGTCACATACACCCTCCTCTCTGTTGGTGGCAGCTGGAATCAGTCATCATTTGTTATTGTTCTTTGAAAATCTAAGTAATCCTCATCTACACAGCGCTTACTGGTTAGGGAAACAGCTTTGCTGATTTCATTTCAGAAGATTAGAATTTAATTTCCAAGTAAAGAGTCTTGCTTCCTTGCTGTAGAATTTTGAAATATTACACGTGTATGAAAAAAATTTAGAATTTATAATTTTTGTGGAACTAGAGGTGATACTGTTTAATTATGCTAATGCTGCCTGCAGACATCTATAGAACCACAGGCCACTGTCTATATTGTTTTTAAGATTCTCTGTTTCACAGTGCCTGAAAATTGATAATAAAATTTTTAAATATAAATGACCAATAAATAATGTTTAATCGCCTCAGAAATAAAAGAAATGCAAGTTAAAACCACAAAATATCATTTTTATTTATCAAAATGGCAGATTTCTCTTTTTTTTAGTTTATTTATTTTGAGAGCACAAGTGGAGGAAGGTGCAGAAAGGGAGGGAAAGAGAGAATCCCAAGCAGGCTCCATGCTTTCAGCCCGAAGCCCAACACAGGGCTCAATCCCAAAAACCGCGAGATCATGACCTGTGCCGAAATCAAGAGTAAGACATTTAACTGACTGAGCCACCCAGGCACCCCTAAATGGCAGATTTCTTTTTACGAAGTAACTACCATTCATACAATAAGCCTACATGTTTCTAAGAAAAGAGGAACATTTATGCTCTTATTACCTAATATAATCTTTCTGGACAAAAATTTGGTGATACAAATCAAACCCTTAAAATTTATATGCCCTTTAACCAAGATATTCAATTTTTAGAAATTTTTTGTAGGGGCACCTGGGTGACTCAGTCGGTTAAGCATTCAGCTTCAGCTCAGGTCACGATCTCACATTTTGTGAGCTTGAGCCCTGTGTCGGGCTCTGTTCTGACAGCTCAGATCCTGGAACATGTTTTGGATTCTGTCTCCCTCTTTCTCTGCCCCTCCCCTGCTTACACTCTGTCTCTCTCACTCTCAAAAATGAATAAACAAAATTTTTTATTAATTAAAAAAATTTTAAAAGAAATTTATTGTAAAGACATAATCATATGTTTGTAAAGTTTTAGTGACATGAACATTTTTCTTGTCATTGTGTCTAATAGTGAAAACCTTAGAAAAAACTTCAGTGTCTTAAAATAGGTAATTGGCTAATTATGGAACATCCATAATGAAATACTATGAAATCATTAAAAATTCTATTGTAGAATAATTTTTAATGTGTTTTGCTAAAGAAAAAAGCAGAATGGACAGTGCTATGACTTTTATACATGATATCTTTATACAAACAATGTTAATCAGAAATACAGATGATTTTTATTTTCTACTTTGTGCTTTTGAACTTGGATCGTATCTGTAGGCAGAAAAATAAAACTAGATTATTAAAAAAATAAATCAATACTTGGCTTCTCTCAGAAAACCAGACAGCTGTCTAGTACTATGAGATCACTCATAATTTGTGGAATTCTATTTAGGCTTTGGCCCTTTGTGTCTAACTTTTTCTCTTTTGACTCTTCTTCAGAATATACTCACTAATGGGGCATCTGGGTGGCTCAGTCGGTTGAGCGTCCGACTTCAGTTCACGTCATGATCTCACAGTTCATGGGTTCGAGCCCCGCATCAGGCTCAGTGCTGACAGCTCAGAGCCTGGAGCCTGCTTCAGATTCTGTGTCTCCTCCCTGTCTATGCCTCCCCCACTCATGCTCTGTCTCTCTCTCTCTCTCTCAAAAATAAATGAACATTAAAAAAAATTTTTTTTAAATGTTTAAAATATACTCACTAGATCCTAATAAGCTTGTTTTCATAGAAGTTCTGCGCGGAAAGACCAGAGTGCTCATGTCATTTTACAGATGTGATGGGATGGCTCTTGAGTGAGCTACATATTGGGAGGAAGAACAGGGCAGTGGTTAAGTGGCCATGCTTTGAAACCAGAGTGTTGGGGCTTGAATCCTAGCTTCTCCTTCTTCCTAGCTATGTGACCTTGGACAAATTGCCTAAAAATTGTGATCCTTAGTTTCTTATCTGTACAATAGAGATAATTGTGATATGTCATAAGGTGGTTGTGAGAGATAACCCATGAAAATGCTTAGAATCTTGCTCTGATAAGTACTCAGTAATTATTATTAGTTATTATTATTAGTTGTTATTACTATTACTGTTAGTATTAAGAAATAGAGGGGAAGTGATTTGTCCAAGGTTACGCAATTATTTGATGACAATGCTAGGACTAAAATTCAGGAAGGTTTTTTCCAATAGAAGTGTGTTGTACCCTCTGAGCCTGTTAAGACAACCCCAAGCTGGGCTCCCAGTGAAGCTGACACGAAAAAGACAGAGCCCCAGGGCAAAGCCAGCCACTTTAGGGAGTGACTCTAATTACAATGGGAAGCCAAATGCTGGAAAAGGAGGGTGAAGCTAAGAAAGCAGAGAGTCAATTTGGATGCAGGGAGCAGCCAGGAGCAGAGATAGGGCAGAAGAGAAGAGATGGCTCAGAGATCTGCTGAGGCTTTTATAGACCACCAGCTGTGGGCTTCATGGGGGCTCAACATGGTTTAAAGACCCAAGGTATGGGTGATTAAATAGACATATGGGGTGTGTGGGGTGGGGAGGGACTGCAAATATAGCTGTGAGAAGATACTCGACAGATAGTAATAATAAAGGAAGAGGTGGAAACTAGGAGGGGCCAGGCATCCAGCTGTGATTATCCTAAAGTTACAGCCTAAGTTTGAAAATTAATAAACAAAAGATATGATAATATCTGCTTTAAAGAAATACCTCTGTCAGCAGAGTGCAGAACTGATCTGGGCTAACAAGGAGATTATTTAGGAAACTATTGGAATAATCCCAGGAGAGGTGTTGAGGACATGAAACCAGTACAGTTATGGCAGGATCAGAGAGGAGCGGATGCTTTTAGAAGATGTTTAAGCACAAGAACTGACAGGATTTGGTTTCTGAAAGATGTGGAGCTTGGAAGGAGAGATCTAAGTATACAGTGGCATCTTTCATAAAATGGGGCATATAGGAAGTGGATTGGGTTTGAGCTGGGGAAAAGAGAGGACTAAAGGTGAGTTCGTTTTTGAGCATGCTGAATTTGAGATCCTATGGAGTAGGTGGATGGTGATGCGTAAGTAGAGAAGTGAATATACAGGTACAAAGCTCAAAAAGGAGGTATGGGCTTGGAATAGATTCAACATAGCTGCAATTCTCATTGTGGGTAAGATCACTAGGGAGAGAGGATGATGGAGTGAGAAAAAGCCAGGGAGAGACCGTGGAAAACCATGACATTTAAGGAGGGAGACGAAGATGAAGAGTCCAAAATAGACACACCAAGGAGGGACTAGAGAGATTGAATTAAAGCAGGAGAAAAGTGATGTCCTGGAAACCAAGGGAGGAGATAGATGAAACAACAGAACATGCCTAGGGAAAGACAAAGCATATTTACCAAACTTCTACGTTGAACACATGAGATACAACAGAAAAAGTGAGTCTGAGGGCTGAATTGTGTCCCCTCAAAATTAATATGTTGAAGTCTTAACCCCAGTAGCTCAGAATGTGACCGTATTTGGAGAGAGGGTCTTCACGATGATAATCAAGTTAAAATGAAGTCATTAGGGTGGACCCTAATCCAAGATGATTGGTGTGCTGATAAAGAAGAGAAAATTTAGAGAAATGTGCATAAAGAGAAGACAATGAGAAAAGACATGGAGAAGAAGGCAATTTACAAGCCAAGGAGAGACACCTGGAGCAGACCTGTCTGTCACAGCCTTCAGAAGGAAGCAATGCTGCTGACACCTTCATTTAAGACTTCTGGCTTCCAGAACTGTGAGACAATAAACCTCTGTTGTTTAAGCCACAATTTGTGGTACTTTTGTTACTATCTCTAACAAACTAATACACTTGGTGAGTGTGCATAATACCTTGGTGAGAAGAGTGCACACAGCCAGAGAAAGAAACTGGGCATAAGCGAATGGGGGAGGGAGGGAGGAAAAAGGATTGGTCACCTGAGCTAAGAGAAGGAAAATATTTCACAATGCAGAGGGTAGTCATAGTGTCAAATTCTGCAGAAAGGTGAAGTAGGAGAATGACTGAAAATGTCCGTCCAGAGGCCCTTGGTGACCTTTGCAGAGATCTCCTAGTTGAGTAGAGGGAGTAAATTGTAGAGAGCTGAAAATACAGAGACAGAACAGGGACCACTCCTGCAAAATGTCTGGCAATGAAAAGGGACCTCCTCTCTGGATCAAAACTCACCTCTGCTGTCCATAACAGCCACATGGAAACAACCTAGAGTCCAGACAGCCAGACCTGGAGTTTTCCTTCCTCTACTCTAATAGCTAAACAGAGGAGAGAAAAGCAGATACAGGTATTCCTTTTCCACCCAAACTGGTTTGGGAAGGATTTCAGGAAGAAAAGGATTTTTGTAGCTAACATTTTGGCAAATCAGATTTTTATTTTTTTAATGTTTGTTTATTTTTCTGAGAGACAGAAATAGAGCACGAGCAGGGGAGAGGCAGAGAGAGAGAGAGAGAGAGAGAGAGAGAGAGAGAGAGAATCCAAAGCAGGCCCCAGGCTCTGAGCCACCAGCACAGAACCCGATGTGGGGCTCGAACTCACGAACCACAAGATCGTGACCCGAGCTGAAGTCAGAGGCTTAACTGACTGAGCAACCCAGGTGCCCCACAAGGTAGATTTTTAGTACTAACACAGATTCTATTCTGTTTTGTAAAGCCATAAGAAAGTTGTTTTTTGAAACTTCTCAGAGATGAACACTTGTGGTGAATCTGATGATGTGGAATTTGGGGGATCACTTATAATTTAAGCAGAAAAATATAGTAGAATTGGAATGAAGAAGTATTAAAGCATCTTCTTAGAAAGCTCTGAAGCCAATGGGATGCCTGAGTGGCTCAGTTGGTTAAGCGACCGACTTTTGATTTTAGCTCAGGTTTGTGGATTCGAGCTCTGCATTAGGCTCTACACATGTACAGACAGTGTGGAACCTGCTGGGGATTCTCTCTGTCTCTCTGCCCCTCCTGCATGTGCGCTCAATCTCTCTCTTTATCTCTCTCTCAAAATAAATAAATAAACTTTTAAAAAAGATTTAAAAAAAAGAGAAAGCTCTGAAGTCAAAATGAGTCTAAAATTTGCTTTCTGTAGTCTCAGAGATATTATCAGCCAAACAACTCAAAAGTCACAGTTCTGTATTTTAGGGGATCAAATTAATCCAATTTGGCTGTACTGAAAGATCTAATAAAAATAAAAAAGAATGAATAGTTAGTTAAGTAAACCAATTAGTCAATACCAGCCAGAAACTAACCATGGGGTAAAACCTGAGAAAGTAACTACCCATAAGATAAACCTAGATCATCACCTTCATCTTTATGACTATTTTCAACCAACTAAACAATAAATCTTCATCAAGAAACTGATTGTCTTCAGGAACTGTGTAGAATACAGAAAAAAATAGCCAACATGTAATCTTTACAGTGTAATTAGGAAGAGAAACCAACAATTATAAAATGACAAAAGCAATCCAATGCAGTTAATAATTAAGCAATTTTTTAAATAAATGTAAATGACAAAAATTGTTCATTTCACTACATATTAAAGAAATGCCAATTCAAGCTCCAATGAGGTATCTTCATTTACCGGATTAAACAGTAAACAAACAATCCAATTAGAAAATGGGAAAAAGATATAAAAAGACATTTTCTCAAAGAGGATACACAGATGACAGGCACATGAAAAGATGTTCAACATCATTAGCCATGATGAGAATGAAAATTAAGCCCACAGTGAGATGAGATATCACTACACACCTATCAGAATAGCTTTAAAAAATAATAATAATGGTAACATCACGCTGGCAGGATGCAGAGAAACTGGATCACCTATATTTTGCTGTTGGGATTGTAAAATGGTGCAGCCACTCTGGAAAACAGTTTGACAGTTTCTTGAGAAACTAAACATACACTTACTATATGACTCAGAAGTTGCATTCTTGGGCATTTATCCCAGAGAAATGAAAAAACTATGTTCACGCAAAACCAATACATGAATATTCATACCAGATTTATTCCTAGTAGTCAAAACAGGGGAAAATATCCTTCACTGAGTGAATGGTTAAACAAACTATGGTACATATATACTATGGAATACCACTCAGCAATAAAAGGGAAGAACTATTGATACCCACACAAACTTGGATAAATCTCCAGAGATTTATGCTATGTGAAAATGCCAGTCTCAAAATGTTACATACCATATGATTCCATTTATATGTCATTCTTGAAATAATAAAATCATAAAGACAAGAAAGCAGATTGATGGTTGCCATGGTTATGAGTGGTGGAGAAAGGAGGAGGTATGCCTCCATAAAGGGATAGTACAAGGGAGCCTTGTGGTAATGGAATATTTCCTTATTACACTAGAGTGACAGTTTTTACATAAATTTATACACAGGATAAAGTTGCATGGAACTATACACATGCACATAAAACATAAAACTGGTGAAATATAAATAAGCTCTATGGGTTATACCAATCTCAATTTCCTAGTTTTAACTGTTATACTGCAGCTGTAAAAGATGTTACCACTGAGGGAAAGTGGGTGAAAGTCACACAAGACTTCCTTTACAGTTTTACCAACTTCCTTTGAATCTTAAATTATTTCAAAATAAAACATTTAAAAAGTAAAGATACAACTCATTACCCCCAAAACAAATAATCCAGTTAAAAAATGAGCAGAGGACATGAACAGACATTTCTCCAAAGACATGCAAATGGCCAACAGACACATGAAAAGATGTTCAACATCACTCATCATCAGGGAAAAATGCACATCAAAACTACGATGAGATATCACCTCACACCTGTCATAATGGCTACAATCAAAAACCAAAGAGGTTCCTCACAAAGTTAAAAATAGAAATACCCTATGATTTAGTAATTGCCCCAGTAATTTGTAATTACCCAGTAATTTAGTACTGGGTATTTATGCCCAAAACACAAAAACACTAATTCAAAGGAATACATGTGCCTCTGTGTTTATTGCAGCATTATTTATAGTTAAAGCCAAATTATGGAAGCAGTCCAGGTGTCCATTGGTAGATGAACGGATAAAGAAGGTGTGGTATATAGGTATTCAGTGGAATATTATTCAGTCATGAAAAAGAATTAAATCTTGCCATTTGCAACATGGATGGAAGAAGTGAATATAATGCTAAGTGAAATAAATCAGATAAAGATAAATACCATATGATTTCACTCACAATGCAGAATTTAAGAAACAAAACAACCAAGCAAGGGAAAAAAAAGAGAGAAACTAAGAAATAGATTTTTAACTACAGGTTATCAGAGGGGAGGTGGATGGGGGGATGGATGAAATAGGTGAAGGGGATTAAGAGTACACTTAACTTAGCACAATGAGCACTGAGTAATGTATAGAATTGTTGAGTTGTACACGTTGTATACGTGAAACTAACGTAACACTGTACATTAATAATACTGGAATTAAAATCAAAAACTTAATTTTAAAAAGTAATGGGAAAAAACCCAAAATGTTAATCTTCACTGAATATTAAACAAATACTAATTCAAACACCAATGAGGTATTTTTATTAACCAAATTAACAATTTATGTTTTGTTGGAGTGGGGATAATAATGCTAATGAGTATACAAGAAGAACAGTATGTTCATATGGTATTGATTGGAGGATTATGAATGGCTATAACCTTTCTGGAAAGCAATTTTCCAACTGTAAAAAGCTTAAGAATGCTTAAAAACACCCATTCCAGCCAACTGCTTATTTCTCTATGTTCTTAGTAATTTCTCAGTTCATTCAGCACCTTTGTTTCCAGGCTCTGGGCTACATGTTAGAAATTGCCAAAATGAGTGACATGATTTCTCAAGGAGCTCAGTTTAGTGGTAAATATATCAAATATGATGATTTTTTAAAAATAGCAGTGAAGTGTGTGAGGTTCTAATTTGTTTTCTATTTGTCTGTAGGCAGTATGTCTTGAATAAGTGCCAGAGTTTTGAGTCAGTCTGGCTGGTGTCAAATACTAAGTAGTTAATAAGTAGTTTTCTGTTTACCAGCCATGTCACCTTGGGGAAACTATCTACTTGTCTGAACTTCAGTGCCCTCATCTAAAAAATGTGGTTATGAGTACTTTTTAATGCCGTGAGACTTATAGAAATTTATAGTGGATATGAAGTCTCATGGAAACAACATGTTTTAGTCTTCATATTTTTTTCTTTAAAATCTATTATTTTCTATATTTTAAATTGTCTTCAATTTCTTTAGCTCTGCCTTTTCTTATTTAGTTCTAGCAAATGGGTTTTTTTAAGTTTGTTTATTTATTTTAAGAGAGAGAGAATTCCAAGCAGGCTCCTCACTGCCAGCACAGAGCCTGACATGGGGCTCAAACTCACAAACTGTGAGATCATGACCTGGGCTGAAACCAAGAAGTTGGACGCATAACTCTGAGCCACCCAGGCGCCCCACAGCAAGTGGATTCTTACCTAAAACCCAGAAGTCACTATAGTAAACCTCTAATTATAGATACGAGAAGGGCAGGCTCAATGCAAGTGAATAAGGTGAAAGCCAAACAACAAAGCCACTTAAAATATATTTTATGTAAGGTAGGATGCCAAAAACATTAAAATAAAATCCTGTCCTATAATTGGTAATTATATGTACCTTCATGAAGCTATGAAGCCCCCTTTTTAGCCTTCTGGATTTCCAATATGGTACATTTGGTAATGTCTGCTCTTAATTTATAAAGACTTGTTTGCCTATTAGTCATCATGGGTAACATATTCAAATTTGCACTTCTAATTCTAGAAGATATATAAACTACCACTTTTGCTTATTGTGAAAATGCTTATTCCTCTTCTGCAATAATTTCACTTTTAAGGATATAGATAAATAGTATGAGACATGAAAAAGATTTGTGCACACAAATGTTTATTATTGCATTATTTAATATAATGAAAAATAAGAATCAACCTTAATTTTTCATAGTAGGTGAATGGTTAAGTAAATTAAAGATGAAGTTGTTGATAACGTGTGTGTGTGTGTGTGTGTGTGTGTGTGTGTGTGTGTTGATGACTTTTTAATGACAGAGAAAACATAAGGCTATGGAATTATAAAGAAAATAATGCATGAAAACAACATAGCAAGTATGTCAAAACAGTCATAGTGGTTACCTCTAGATGGGCAGGATCATAGGAATAGGGGTTTTTTTTCTTTGAAATTGCTAAATCTACAGTGAATTTATATTGCTCTGCTAAGCAGGATAAAATCAAGATAAAAAGCAACCTAGTAGTGAGGTACAGTCTCTGAGTCGGGAAGAGTAAACACAGAATGCCTACAGAGATCCTCAGATAATAGGATGTGATGCAGGCATATAGTTTATTATACCCTCATGACACCTGAATGGTGGAAGCTTCATTACACAGCAGATGAACCCCATCTTTTTTTTTGTTTGTTTTAAAATTTTTTAATGTTTATTTTTGAGAGAGAAAGAGAGAGAGGTGGGGCAGAGAGAGACAGAGACACAGAATCCGAAGCAGCCTCCAGGCTCTGAGCTGTCAGCACAGAGCCCAATGCAGGGTTGGAACTCCCAAACCATGAGATCATGACCTGAACTGAAGTCTGACACTTAACTGACTGAGCCACCCAGGTGCCCCACAGATGAGCCCCATCTTAAGCAATGCTGCTGGTCCCCACTCTGTTGTCTTGTGTGCTGGAATGTGGTCCAGTACAACCTAATCTCATTTTTTGGAGAGAAGTTAGGGAGGTAGACTTATATGTGATATCTCCTGATTTTTATGTAATGCCTCAATGTCTGGAGGGGCTTGCTTGGTTCACGCCTCCAGTTTTGACCTCTGTTCTCTAGTGCAACAGAGGTTCAGAGGAGTGTGAGAATACTACGGATGGAAAGGTTTAAGAATATATTAAATTCCAGGCTATAGTGAATCAGGGCTAGAAAAGAGGGGGCTGAGAAAATTTGTTTATTAACTCATTCAGTAAAGTTTTATTTAATATTGAGAGAATGAAGATGAATCACATAGAGATCCTATTTAGCAGCTATGAAGGGAGAAGGTTACATTATAGCTAGCATTTCTTATCACATGGCAGGCATTAGGGCACATTCTATCATATATTATTTTACTTAATCCTTACAATTCCTGGAGGTAGGTACTATTATTATCCCCTATTTTCCACAACTGAAAACTAAATCTTAGAGATGTTAAATAACTTGTCCAAGTCGCATAGCTGATACAGAGCCAGGAGTCCAGCCACCAATCTAATTCTAGACCAAAGCTCTGAACATCATTATGGGAGCATATATTATGGCAGACCAAGACAGATTTGTGGGTAGAAATATTTGTGCTTGGAGAGAGCTGTGTTGTATCACGGCCCCAAACAAGCTCTGGCAGCCAAGTAATAAAGGTAAGAACTAGGGAGCAAGTGGTCTGGGACAGAGATTGAAAACTAAAGATTGGTAGACCAAAAATAGCATATAGATAGTAATTTTTAAAAATTAAAAAAAATTAACTATAACTAGTTGCCAGTACTTTAAAAATCTGAAGAATTCACATAAATTTGGATTTCCACCTCCTCTGGGAAATCAGAATAACCAGTAACAATGGGCCCTCATTCCCATATGGTAACAACAGGTGAATCTGGAAGAGGCTGCTCAACTTCCAAGGGGGTAAAAGCTCTCCTTTTCCTACATGGCCTGCTTTGCTCATTTATTTACATTAACTGCCAGGACCATGTAGGCACTTGAGTCTAAAAGCCTTGGCGTAGATAGTGAGGCATCAACAGGCGGGAAGGAATAACCAAATGGAATGAAGGCAAGTGAGAGCTGGGAGTTACAAAAGCTAGGGATGTTTGAAAATATAGACCCAGCAAGATACTTCCCCCAGGGCACCAAATTTTAAGGCAGAAGCCATTTACATCTTCCCTTCTGACTGCGCTGGAAAGTGGTCCCAAGATCTTTGCTTGCAGGTTAGAAGGAAGTAGATTGGTAGAGAAGGGGGAACTTGATTGAAGGCTCAGTGAAAAAGGTGGGAATTTGAGGGACATGGACAGCAGGGAGTAGAAAAGTTAATACGCCTATGCAGTGGCTCACCCAAGATTCAATTTTCAAGAGGATTCTCTGACTTGTTAAGTGTTCATGGTCACCAGGAAAAAAAAGTTAAAAAAAAAAAAAAAGGGAAAGCAAACCCAAACTCAGTTTCTTTAATGTCTCTAGTTGTGTTTTCACACATACAGGCAGAGTGATCCCTTTACACACACTTAGGTATTGATCTGAGGGTCCCATTCAGTTCTGGGGGACTTTAGGAAAAACATTTACTTGGATTAAAAGAATTTGGGGCAGGTTGCTTATTTCTCTAAGCCTGTTTATTCATCTGTTAGAAGGTTTCATAGTTTCCAATTTTCAGAGAGGAAGGATTAAGTGAGTGAATGGAGGAATATGAAGTGCATGGCTGACAGCAGGAAGGAAGAAGTGATTGCTGTGATGAGCAGGAATGGGGCTAGGAACCTCACATAGGTGTAGTCCCTGAATCTTTATAATGACCATGTAAATTAGGTATTATTTTCCCCCACCGAAAAAAAAAATGAGGAAATTGAGGTTTGGAGAGGTTTAGTAATTTACTCAAGGTTGCATAATTAGTAAAAGGTAGAGTGCAGAGACTTAAAAAGAGCCAAACCACACCAAAAAAGTACGCTGACATCTATCTGACATTCTAATGATAGTCATACAGCAAAATCAGCTAGAAATTGAAACAGATTCAATTCTATATCCTGCTAAAACTTGAGGTCACCAGCTGTGTGTCCCTAGGCAAGGGGCCTAACTTCTTTGAAACTCAGTTTCCTCATCTGTAAAACTTCCTACATTTATTGTGGAGATTAAATGAAGCAATACACTTAAAGCACCTGGCAGAATACCTAGCTTATAAGTCATCAGTTAACAGATATTAACTTTAATGATGTTTGTTGGACCTGTTACTGCACTAAGTATCAGGAATGCAAAGGGAAGTAAACATGTTCCCTGCTCTTGTGGAAGTCAGGATAGGACATCTATATAAGCAGGGAAATTTTAACACAAGGAGGAAACTGTTATAATGAAAGAATAAATGATGTGATTTGGGAGCAAGAAAGATACAGATATAGTGGGAAAGGAGGGAAGGATGGCAGGGAAGTTTCCAGCTGTGAAGTACAGAGTGACCTGGATCTCAAAGGAACAGTGGATGGAGTTCTGCATACAGAAAAGGCAGGAAAGGCATTCCAGGCAGAAGGAATAGCTTGTGCAAAGACAAAGACGGCAAGAAGTCCTGAAAGGTCTAGGAGGGTCAAGGGTCAGTGAACAGTTCTGGTGTGACTAGAAGGTAAGTTATGTGGCTTGACTGATAGAAGCAGAAGAGAAAAGTTGGGTTCAGGCTGTGAAGGCCTTTGTGTGTCTTGCTAAGAAGTATGACCACTAGTCCATGAGGAAAAGGGAGCAAGTCTTCAAAGCGAGGAAGTTTCATAGTCAGAATGCTTTTGGTGAAAAATAATGATAGGGTAAAGGATAGCGTAAGGGATCCAGCCAGGAGATTGTTGCAGTAGTCTGGACAGGAGGTGACAGAGACCCCAAAACTGGCCACCAATGAAATGGAAGTGGGTGGTAAGGAAGAGGAAGTGAAGGATGACATAAACATAATGTGTGAAGTCCATGGTATGAAAATGGTTTGGTCCCTTACTTACCAAAGGACCAAAACAAAAACACAGAAAACCTCTTTTAAAAATAATCTCTTTTGTTTGTATGCAAATAGGCCATGCATAGTGAAAACGCAACTCAAGTATGATGACAAATACAATATTTTGTCTCCAATCCTTGAATTGCAAAGATCAAATTGGTTTACAAATGCTGTCCTTCTTAAGAATTCCAACTCCTCACATTAAAACCGTAGCCAACAAGTACAAGGCTTATTTGACATCATTTCTGATATTAAGCCAGATTTGAGGAAAGCTATTTAAGGCACTTTCCAAAAGAGACCATCCTTTACTCACATGGCGGAAGAGTAGGAGGAGCGACATCTTATTTTACTGGAAATTTTGTTGTTGTTCTTAAAATGCAGGGTGCTAGTTTATTTTATAGATTTAGAAATTAATTAGCACTTAGTATTTATCTTCAGTATTTAGAATTATTCAAGAAATATCAAAGGAATCTGAATTTATTAGTAAAAGGTTTAATGTCATTTACCAAATGGTATGTTTACTTTTTATTTAATTTTTACTTTTTATTTATTTATTTTTTAAATATAATTTATTGTTAAGTTAGCTAACATACAGTGTATACAGCGTGCTCTTGGCTTCAGGAGTAGATTCCCATAATTCATCACTTACATACAACACCCAGTGCTCATCCCAACAAGTGCCCTTCTCAATGCCCATCACCCATTGTCCTCTCTCCTCTGCCCACCCCCATCAACCCTCAGTTTGTTCTCTGCATTTAAGAGTCCCTTATGGTTTGCCTCCCTCACTGTTTGAAACTATTTTTCCCCTTCCCTTCCCCCCTGATGTTCTGTTAAGATTCTCAAACTGCACATATGAGTGAAAACATATGACCTCTATCTTTCTCTGCCTGACTTACTTCATTTAGCATAATACCCTCCAGTTCCATCCACGTTGTTGCAAATGGCAAATTTCATTCTTTCTCATTGCCAAGTAGTATTCCATTGTATCAAAAACAAATAACCCAGTGAAGAAAAGGGCAGAAGACATGAATAGACACTTTTCCAAAGCAGACATCCAGATGACCAACAGACACATGAAAAGATGCTCAATATCGCTCATCATCAGGGAAATACAAATCAAAACCATTGAGATACCACCTCACACCAGTCAGAGTGGCTAAAATTAACAACTCACGCAACAACAGATACTGGCGAGGATGTGGAAAACAGGAACCCTCTTGCACTGTTGGTGGGAATGCAAACTGGTGCAGCCACTCTGGATAACAGTGTGGAGTTTCCTCAAAAAATTAAAAATAGAATTACCCTATGACCCAGCAATAGCACTAGTAGGAATTCATCCAAAGGATTTAGGAGTGCTGATTCATAGGAGCATATGTACCCCAATGTTTAGAGCAGTGCTATTAACAATAGCCAAATTATGGACAGAGCCTAAATGTCCACCACTGATGAATAGATATGGAAAATTTCTTGTAAGTGGCAACATGTCTAAGTGGTGGTGGACCTTTAGAATCTTCCAGATAAAGGCATGTGAAGGGAGCTACAAAATTACACCTGGTGGTTCTGTACCACCAACTTGAAAATTGCAAATCCAGGTTGATAAATATGTATTTTAAGGGTTCCCAGAAGTCTTATGTTCGTTGCTTTTGGTTACAAAGATGCCACAGGGAAGTGAGCCTTTGTGTGTGCAATGCCCCCTCCTTCGACCCTATTGTGAAATGGAAGCTTTAAAAAATCCAGTGGTTTTGGTTTTTTGTTTTTTGTTTAACAAGCTTAGTCATATTGGCTGTGTTCTATATGCCCCAATCTATTTTATTTTACTTTGTAGAGCACATTTTATTTATGTTCTTATATAAATATTTTGCATAAAAAGGTGCTTTCTCAGATTATGCTTCCGTAAAATTGAAATATGCTGCCATTTATTAAAATGTGTTAGTTTTGTTATGTATTATATTCCCTCCTCTGCACAAATAGGAAAAAGCATATGGACTTTACTCTTTAAGCAACTTTTATACTTAGAATATTACCTCATTTTATTTCTTCTAACTGAGGTTTAAAGGAAATGGCAAATGTCAGATGCTTTGTGAAAGAGATGACAGTTTCTCAGAATGTGTAAGGGCATATCTTTAAGCAAATGGGCCACTTTAAATTCAGAGATCACAATCTTGTGAATTTGGGTTTAATGTTCCCAGGTAACACTAAAGATCGAAATAATATGTTTGGAATCATATATTTACTTTGTTGAATTCTGAAAAGTGCCATCACTGATGTTGGTAGTTTATTGGCATCAATTTTTAAACTTGCTGCTGTATGTATTTCATTCATCTTGGAAAGATTTTACGTGGTTTTGTTATTTGTTAACTAACAGGCCATCTTTTATATAAACTCTCAGAAGTCCTGAGATTCTCTAAGTCCTGAGATTCTTGTATTGTAAACATTACTAGCTAGAATATAGAATTATTAAATTAGAAGCTAAGTATCACTTTCATCTACCCTTCTCTCAGAGTGAGTTCTCTGCTGTGCCATCTGTGACTGACAGTCATGCAGACACAGTGACCATTTAAAATATGAACCGAAGGAGAACCAGTATTTCTTAGAGAAGTCTATTCCTGAGTCAGAGGGCCTGGGGAAATTTTTCTTAATTGTGACCTATACAACCTAGTTAATATCTACCCACATGCTCTTCAGTTATTTAATCATTAGTAACTGAAGCTGTTTTTGTTGAAAATCACTTGTTGGCAGGCCCCTTGATATTACCAGTTTGGTATAGGTCTCCTGCATTCACCTTCAGGCTCTTGCAGAGCAGGGACCCTCTGCTTTTCCTTGTATCCCAGGACCAGCCCAAGTCCCATCCTTAGTTAGGGCTGGATAAGCATTTGTTGAATGAATGAAGGCAAATTAAAAAGTAGAAATTGCAAATGGTGCAATTACATCAGTGGATTTTAAAGTATTATTAGAAAGTGGGAAATAATGTTAAGATACAAAGATGGGTGGAAACAAAGGTAAAGAATAAAAATATGTGCTTTTGTGTGTCACTAGAGTCTATGGTATTACTAGTTTCCGTGGGCATCCTGGAACCACTCCTGAAGCTCTGCCCAGTCCCTTTTATGAAGTGTCTGTACACATAGCTGGTGGGAGGGGGGCTCCAGATGTGGTCTTGCTGCTATAATCCTGATCTCTAGTGTCCAAGGGGGCAAATGGTGAGTTCCTCAGTTCCCCAGGCTGTAGTCCTTCTCTGGCTTGGTCTTATTTCCTGATCTGTGGCCCCAGTTCCCCATTGCTCCTTAGGGCCTGTCCCCCAGTGTCCCCCAGGGCCTTATTTCACAGGGGCAAACAATGAAGTATCTCCACTCACCACACTGTAGATCTCACACTTCCCAGAAACTCCCAATTCTGACTGTGCCACAGCACACCTCCACCCCACTCCGCCATGTCTCCACCAGACCACTGACCACTCTCAGACCCTGGGTTTGGGATGGCTGGCTCCGTACTAGCTGGGGTTGCTGTCCTTAGCCTGAGCTACACAGAGCCACATTCTTAATCTTCTCCACTTGCCCATACAGCTAAAGTAACAGATCATGTAAATGCCACAGTCATCCCAGGTACAACATTACTTGTTTTTCTAAAATGTGCACATCCTGATACTTAGCCTTTTGACAATTTTTCCTTACCCTACCTTTTACAACATACAAATGTAATTTTCAACCCACATAAATTTTGTTGCTGAAGTTTAGGTATGTTTTATTAAGCCACCATTTGGTTTTGAGAGAAAATGCAGACAAGGATCTTAAGTAGGATCTTGTAAATAACTGTTAGTGTCCTTTGCCTTTCTGACTTCTCCTTAGAGGACATCTAGGCAAAAGTGTGTCACTGAGTCCTAGTTTCTGTGTTCAGAAGTTGATCGAATATAAATTAAGAAACAATACACGTTCCCTCTTTCTTAACATGCATGAATGATGGGTGTGAATTTGCATCACGAGAAAGTGAATAAAATAAGATACCCCAGGGCAGCCAAGGAGACCAAACAAACCAACTCAGGACTAGAGAGGAGACTGCGCTAGAGGTTGTAAGAGTGAGGATCTCCCCCAACCTTGGTGACCCTCTTATAGGATGTAAATCTGGAGGCTGTAAAAGTTTGGCTGAAAGAAAAAGACTCAACCTCCAATGCTTAACTATATAAAATTGCTTTTAAGCGTAGGTCAACATTGTATCTCCACCTCAAAGAAAAAAAGAAGCTTACTACATTTCTAAGAATGTTCCTCCAGAAACATGGAACTGAAAGCTATTTTTTTATTGATCTGGCCCTTAGAAACCAATGGGACTTTTTAATGTACGCAAGGAACTGACATGAAAATTTATGATTCTGCACCAGAAAGATGCAAAAAATGTCAAAATAGAGGGCAGAAATACAAAACTAGAGATGTTTCGCAGCAATGTCTTATGTATGGCATTTGATTACAAGTGTGCAACATGGAGAAGCGAACCTCTGGACTGTGAAATTGATGCTAATTTTTTTACCCACGGGGTAGAAGCCCTCTAAAATGTCATGTTATTAACTTAGTTGCTTTACCAGGAATCAGTGCTTACGTAGTGTGTATGTTTTTAATTAATAGACTTTTTTTTTAATTTATTTTTTATTTTATTTTTTTTAATGTTTATTTATTTTTGAGACAGAGAGAGACTGAGCATGAATGGGGGAGGGTCAGAGAGAGGGAGACACAGAATCTGAAACAGGCTCCAGGCTCTGAGCTGTCAGCACAGAGCCCGACGCGGGGCTTGAACTCACGGACCAAGAGATTATGACCTGAGCCGAAGTCGGCCGCTTAACCGACTGAGCCACCCAGGCGCCCCTAGACTTTATTTTTGTGACAGTTTTAAATTTATAGAAAAATTGAGCAGACCATACAGAGAATTCCCATATACCCTCTCCCCTGCACATAGTTTCCTCTGTTATTATGATCTTGCATTGGTGTGGTATATTTGTTAATGAACCAATATTGTTAATTAAAACTCACACTTTACATTAAAGTCCCCTCTTTAGGTTCTACAGTTCTGTGGGTTTTGACAAATTTATAACATATATACACCATTAATTTCAGTATCATGCAGAAAGTTTCACTGCCCTAAAAATCCCTTGTGCTCCTCTATTCATCCCTCTTCACATCCTCTGGCAACCACTGATCTTTTTACTGTCTCAATGATTTTGCGTTTTGCAGAATGTTATCTAGTTGGAAACATACAGTATGTAGCCTTTTGAGGTTGGCTTCTTGCAACATGCATTTAAAGTTTGTCCATGTCTTTTCATGGGTTGATAGCTCATTTTTATTTATTACTGAATAATATTCCATTGTATGGACATACCACAGTTTGTCTATCTATTCACTTATTGAAGGCCATCTCAGTTGCTTCTACTTTGGGGCAATTATGAATAAACCTGCATGCACAGGTTTTTGTGTGGACATAAGTTTTAAACTCATTTGGGTAAATACCTAGGAGCATTATTGATGGTTCATCTGGTAGGCTTATGTTAAGTGCTATAAGAACCTGCCACAATGAGTTCCAGAGTCCCTACATCATTTTCCATTCCCACCAGCAATGAATGAGAGTTGCCATTGTTCCACATCCCTGTCAGCATTTGGTATTGTCAGGAGTTTTGTTTTTTTGTTTTTTGGGTTTTTTTTTTTTAGCCATTCTAATAGGTATTTAGTAGTAGCTGATTATGGTTTTGATTAGCAATTCCCTAATGACATATGATACTGAGCATCTTTTAATATGTATATCTGTACCATCTGTGTATCTTCTTTGGTATGGTGTATGATCAGATCTTTTGCCCATTTTTAGACTGAATTGTTTGTTTTCTTGAGTTTTAAGGGTTCTTTGTACATTTTGTATATCAGTCCTTTATCAGTCAAGTGTTTTGCAAATATTTTCTGACAGTCTGTGGCTTCTCTTTTCATCCTCTCAGCAGTTAGTGTGTTTATGTTTTAAGGATGAAGGGTTTTTGAAATACAATTTTATAACAGCAGTAAAATAAAAAATTCATAGCAAATGTTTTACGTTCTCTGTCAAGCAGTGTCAGAGAACCCTGTTTGTGGACCCAGAGGAGTTTCATTAAAAGGGAAAAGTCAGGTTCTGGGGACAGTGGTTGTGGCTTCCTGCACTCTGAGAGGTTGTGCAGCAGGGCTGGGAATAAGAACAGGACCACCCTGTGCTGCGTCACTTCTAAATTAAAAATAACTTAGGAACTATGAATAGGGTATGAATTTCTGTCCATGAATCCAAGTATGTAAGAGATGGTCACTTCCCATGTTTCCTTTAATTCAACCTAATCTCACCTGTGAAACCTATTCTACCAGTTGGATAGGGGATTCCATCTTGATCATACAGGGATGCCTTTCCTTCTTACAGCCCAGTCATAATTCAGGAAGCTTACCTAGTGCCTAGAAGGAGGAAGGGCCTCAAATCCCAAGACCGTTTTGGTTGCTATTGGCAACCTCACTATCTAAACCACGGTGGTCTGTGAAGTCTGGCAGCTCTCCACCCCTATGCCACAGTGGGAAATGAGGTTATCTCCTGAGGCCCATGAACCAAGTGCACTGCCTCTGTAGGCATGAGCCATCACTCCCAAAGCTGTTATCCCCTTGGGAGCACTGAGAGTGAGTGCTTTGTTTGATCCCTCTGCTCACAGGACCCAAACAACTCTGCCCTTCCTTCCTCTTGCATCTCAAAAGCACTCTCTTTTCTCTTCCCTTTTAGGACATCTATATTATCTCTTCCATGAGCTTTCACAAAAGTCCAAAAGTGTCTTTGACTTTAAGTCACTTCTGCTTTCTCCCCTGCAAAAATCTATGTGTCAAGAAATCTCAGAAAACAAATGCTAATTAACATTTCGATAAGTAATGCCTCTATAATTATTTGTGGAAATTATTTGGTCCTATATTAGAACCACCACCACCTAGAATATTTTTAGAGTGCTTCTTGACTGGTGGCCATGAGAAGCCATTTATGTATAGCAAACAAATCTATAGCTGGAATTGGAAAATTCAGCTAAGTGTTTGGATCTTTCCAAATGCCCACAAGTTTCTAGCTTTGCCCCTCCACCCTCAGAGTAAATCCTAACCATGTGGTCCCAGGGGAATATCTCTTCCCCCCCCCCCCCCAACCCAGCTACCATCTATAGCCACTGCCCTCCTGCTGCTTTTTCTTGTAGCCTTGGCCTCCTCAGACATGAGAACATCTGGGAGTGAGGCATGGAGGAAGCAGCCCCACACAGAAAGCAACTTTCTGAGGTTACTGGTAACTTCCTCTTCACTAAACACAAGGAACTGATTTTCTTCATTTTGTTTAACCTCATCTCAGCATTTGATACTGTTGACCACCATCACTGCTGAACCCCGTGCATGCTTGGCTCTGATGACTCTTGGCTAGGCCTCCTTATCAGATTTCTGAGTGGCACAGGATTGGAGGGATGACTACTAGTACAATGAAAGACATAAAGAGGATTCAGAGTAATTTTGATTGGCTGAACACTGACGTACAAATAAGATGGGGCCAAGAGGTGGTGATATGACATGACATTTGAAAAAAAAATCATGGTCAGCCACTCCAGTACAACTGTGTACAGGCTAATTTGATCTCTGACTCATTAGTGAAAGTGATCTTGTCACTATCCATTTCATTCTGTAAGCCCTTTCTGCAAAGAGGTATGTTGACACATTCAGGGAGACAGGTGCCAGTGGGAGAACCACCAAGCTGGTTAGGGTTCTAGAGACCACATTATATGAGGAACAGTTGAGGACACTGATAATATGTAGCTGAGAGAAAAGAGTACTGAGGAAACTTATGATATATCTGTTTTCAATTATTTGGAGGGTTCCATGTGAAGGGGTAAAAATACATATCCTGGAAGTTTTAGAAAACAGGACAGGGACACTTATGGGACTGGGGAGTGAGTGGTGGGAGATTTGGGATTATTATAAAGAAGACCTTTCTCTCATAACTGTCATATCAGGTAGTGAGTTTTCCAACATAAGTAAGAAAGCAAAGACTGGACATCCATCTATTACAGATAACACCGAGGGGAGTCCTTGCTTCATTGAGAGACTAAAATGACTTTTGATGTCCCTGAAACAACCTTGCAATGCTAATTAGTTCATAGAATTAGAGAATTCCGTGACACCAAATTGTCCTTTATTTCTGCTGCCTGCCTCACTACTTATCTTCCATTACTTCTGTTACAGTGCATTGGATACTACTCTAATCAGGACCTGAAATAAGGAGATGAGAGAAGGGATATGGAAAAGAGAAAACAATAAAACTTTTTTTTAAATAACCTACCATATGCCAGGATCTGTGTGAGGCACCATATGCATGTCTTCCTATTTAATCCTCACAACAAGCTTATGAGACATTTAATATTACCTCTGTGAGGAAACTAAGGCTCAGAAATTAAGTGACTTCCTCAAGAACACACAGGTATTAACTAGTGGGCCAGAGTTTGAACAACAGGTTTGAACAAACACAGAGTTTGAACTCACCCTTTATTTTTGGTAAATAATACTGCTCTTTAAAATTTTTAGTATTTATATAAAGATTCCTTTTAAAATAAGTCAAGATTAAAATGAATGCATAAAAAATAATACAGATTTTTACATGGATATGAAGTGGTACTAGTAGCTAGAATGACTGAAGTTTGGGAAATACTATTCTAAATATTTTGATAGCAAGACTTCCCAATTTAGCCTATCTGATATTTTGACTGCTGAGTATAAGGAAGAGAAGGAAACTTGAAAACGGAGTGGTATGTAAATTAATTCTCCTGTGCTCTGATACATGGGTAATTTCATGTGTTACAATAAGGAAACTAAATGGACCCTTTCAAATAAAAAAAAAATATATGATTGTAAAATCCAGAGGAAAACCCCAGGTGGTGCCTATCCGAGTAAAGGATGAAGTTTCCAAGGTATGCACAGAGAATCGCTGAGAGGAAGTGAAGACCCTATGAGTCAGGGCCCAGGACCCACATAAGAGCCCTCTGGGTTTGAGAGACCCTGGATGGAAGGTGAGGAGTTTACAGACCTGTTTTGGGAAGAATGATCATCACCTTTCCAGTGATTAAGGATCAACTTTGCGCAAAGGTCAAAGTCAGAACTGTAAAGTCTGTCAGGAAGACAGAAAAGTAATAACGAAGACTAAATAGCTGCATACCATGCTCTGTGCCAGGTGATGTACATGCAAGATCCCATTTGTTTTTCAGAACAGTGCATCAAGGATGCTGGTCACATTTCCTGGATGAGAAGACTAAAATGGGGAGATGTTCAATAACTTGTCCAGGGCTCGGTGGTCAAGCCAGGGTTTGACCTTGGACTACCAGTTCCAAACCTGTGCTATGCTACTTCCCCTGCACCACATGTCCTTGCTTGGGTGCTCTTCTCAACCCAGACAACAAACAGCTCTCCCTTTGCTACTTTTAATTTCTCTAGTCCTGCAGGGCCCAGCTAGCCACCAAGAGATCAGAGGAGGCAGGTTCACAGGGAGCTGTTTCTCTCCCGAATGCAAATGCTGCAGGCTCAGAGGCACATAAACGCCTGCCCGCCCCCCTCCCCACTGAGCAGAGGGCTTTTCAGGGCCTGATTGGATCAGGAAAAGAAGCCATACATTTGGATCAGGATTATATGTGTGAAGCCTGTCCCTCTCGAAGCACTAGGTTTGGAAAAATCCACTTGGCATTCACACACCTATCACTCTTCTGCTGGTGACCTGTCCCCAGACTCGAGTACCACCCACTTCCAGGAATAGGGGCCAAATTTTCTACATTAGGATAATTAGGATTAGATGAGGATAATTTAAAAACAAGCTGTGTATGTTAATTGGCTTCTAGCAGGATCCATGGAGATATACTCAAATGAATGGTTTGTAGGGGGGTGGGGTGAGAAGAAAAATACCCAGTCTCTGGGCTCTGTGGTTGCAGAATGCCTCCTGCAGCCCTGCCAAGCTGGAAACAGTACCTGGTACATGGCTGCTGCATAAAACACTTGTTAAAGTGAGCTGAACCTTCACCTATGGGACTCAAAGGCTACACTCCTGGATCTCTGTTAGTCTTTGTCATGTTTGTGGCTGGGCTGTCTTTGGGGAGTTTCCTCAGGGCTTTACATTCACTCACTCTCCGCCAGTGCATTTGTAGTCATTTTCATCGGTGGAAATGCCCACCTGCCATCAGAAGTTATCTGGAACCAGCCCCTGTCTGTGGTGCTATTTCTTTCTTGTCAGTTCCCCTTTCTGCATTTGAGTTCTAGTCTCAGCCCTGACATTATTTCTTTCTCTACAAAGAGTGTTAGGAAGTTATGGGGAGCTCACAAAGGCTCCTCATCGTTTATTCTTAACACCTTGTTTCTGTGTTCCTCGGGAATGTCACTGAGCTTATACATCTGGTCTCTGGGAGCTGCAGTGGATGGGCATTTGTGACAGGTATGTTCTTATGAAGCTTGTATGCTTTGGGAGCTTGATGTCTGATAAAGCTACATCTGGGGCAGATGTTCAGAGGTTGGGCTGATGGCTGGCAAGGGAGTGGGTAAGAAGGGTTGTGGAATACGTGCATAAAACTTTTGACCATCAGGCTTGATTCTGAGACTGGCTACATTGGAGGTAGGACATTATAGAAATGTGTCTCTTCCATCCAGATCCTTTGTCTGCTTTCGTGAGCTAAGAGACAGGACAGGCAGGAAACAGAAGGCACCACTTACCAAACAACCAACAGCTGCCCTTGGCCTCAGGGTGCTGGGGGCTCCAAGGATCTCCACTGCAGGAGAAGGTATCCAAGGATGCTGGCCCTGCCTGAGCCCCTTGTGCCAGTGAGAAGTTCAGAGAACTGGGGCAAAACCCACAGCTTCTGCAGTGGTCTCTGCTTTCTTATTTGGCTTTTCTCTTCCTGTCTCTTTGTCTCCATTTCTTCTTCCCGTCTAAATGCCCCCCACAATATTGGCTCCTCTTGGCACCAGAGACCAATAGCTCATTTGAAAAGAAAGTCTTAGGTCCAAAAAGAGCCCATGCAGTGGTTTCTCGTGTTCTGTATACCATGAACATATTTGCATTTGCAAATAGGCTTAAAATAGTGCCTCCACTAATAGTTATTTAAGGAGAGACAGGTGAAAATAATTTTTGGCCAAGGGAACTTCCCACTCCTCTCAAATTGTAATAACTAGGGAGATGATCTATTCCTCTGACATGCAACCTCAATCTTGGGACTAAGGCTGTGGACTTAAATGAGTCTAATTATGTGCACAAGCTCACAGTTCTATATTATTTCATCTGTTTGCTGTTGCAGGTACCATTGATACTATTTACATGAGCTATCCTGTGTATAATGGAAGCTTTTTATAAATCTCTGTTCATTAGCATGTTCTAAATGTATCTGAGTGATTAACTGTGTCCTGGGTTTTAACAGAGAGCATAAAAGTCATGGTCCTTGTACTCTTGAAGCTTTTAGCTTAGTGGGAAAATAGTATTAATAGTCACACTAAAATGACTGTATAGCAACACTGCTTTGAAGAGAAGGAAATGGCTTTTTGTGATTGTACCCACTGTTTAATGACTGTCTTTGAGCTTGATACTTTGGTTGCTCTAATGGCCCTGGATATCAGATATCTCTTCCTGGTGGTAATGAGAATTGGATTTTATGGAGTTGAAGCTAAGGTGGGAGAAGAAAGAGCATAAAAGGTAAAAAAGTGAGCTAAGCCAGATTCTTCAGGAGAAAATCAAGGTTCAAATACCATGTTTCAAAAAGGTGAGAAATAAGTTTGGGGGGTCCCTCTCCCAGGAGACTGAAGCTGTGGAGAAATAGAGTAAGAACCTAACATGTCTGAAACAAGCAAGGAGTAGGAAGGTTCCTGAGTGGTTATCCAGTGTCCAGGCAAGGGTTGACAATTCACCTTTCATGGTCAGGCAAATAAGAGTGGTTTAGGGGGCAGTACAGAAGGATAGGGCCATAGGCTAGGTGCACAATCCTTTATTGAAACTTTATCCTCATCTCTAACCTAATATAGAGACTAGTTTCTAAACCATACATCAGAGTATACTCAGGCTGAGGTTGGGAAATACACACCATTTTGAATATATGTAGAAGAAAAATATGTCTTCGGCACTTTCCATCTCCCCATCAGGGTAGGAAAGTTCCCATGCACTATTCTCCCTCTTTTTAGGAGTATGATTTCTTTCTGAGTTCCATTTCCTATTTAGCTGCATTAACTTGAACTTAACTCTTAATGGCTAAAAACAAAACATTTCTCCCTTCTAGCTAGCATTTGCATTTTAATAGGGGCTTTCAAAAATGCCTAAACCCAAGGAATGAGTAATTTGGGAATTCCAAGCACCAGGGTAGGGCTGGTACACAGAATGGGGAGAGGGGACGTCCCTCAAATTGTGCCCTTGATACATTGGCTTTCTCTCTTTGACCATGGTTCTGGTTCTGAGACAACAGGAAGGGGCCCTCTTAAGAGGCCATGATTGGCATAAATGCCTTTTAGTGAGTTCTGGGTTCTTATTTGTGGTAGGCAGAGCCCTTGACCAGATGTGCACAGACTCACCTGTAAAACTTTGCATGATGCTTACCCACAGGCACCTTTTGGCAAAAAAGGAAAAAATGGTTTCCAAAACCATTAATAATTTGGAAAAGAGATGCTCCTTGACTCAAAAATATCTGATTTTGGGGCATCTGTCTTGTATACAAACTTGCTATAAGGAGACTGGAAAGCTAACCATGCTATGTACGTTCCTTCTTCTGGGAGTGAGGGGAATGGACTCTTAATTTTAATACTTTAGTTACCTACAATATCAGGGAATGAATAAAAGCAGCCTTCTCCCCCATATGAATCTACATAGATATTTTTTCTTTGTACCTATTCATCTTTGATGCGTTCCCCTCATATCTGTGTGGAAACATTGTGCTCCCAAATGAGTATGGGAAAGGACACCTAATCAAATTAAGGCAGTGTTAGGTATGAAAAATCTCCACAAATGGGAGTCCAGGAGGATTTGCTCCATGAAGAGATTGGAGACCAAGTCAGACATATGATCCAGCGTGAGCTAGAAAGAGACATGTTTGGCATGGGAACTTAGCAAAGCTCAAGATGGGTGACACACATCTATAGCCAATCATCTATTCCCACCAGACACCAGGAAGTGTTCACGTTTTCATCAAGGTGTCGCTCATGCTCTTCTCTTTCTTGTCCGCATGCTGGTTCAGCCTCTTCATCTGAGGTCTTTGAGAGTTTAATATTGGCTTTCTTGATACCAGCCCTCACCCCTTCCTCAGACCACTGACAGGCTCATTTTCTTTAAACTTTCATTACATAATTTTTCTGCTTCCAGACCATCAATCCCAAACTCTCAATTTTCTATCACATCAAATATAAACTCATCTGACATACCAGACTGCATTAAGCTATCCTACTCTACTTAAAGAAATGAACTTCCCATTATTTGTGCAAGTGAAAAAGTAAAAAAACTCTGTGGCATCCACTGTATTAGTCTACTTAAGAGTGATTCCTGACACTCAGTTGAATGAATGAATAAATAAACCAATCAATTAATACCTTATTCTCATCTCCCATACTTAATCCATCACCACATCCTGTCAATTATAATCCTAAATATCACTTGAACCTATCCACTGCTACTTCTGCTACTACCACCCTAGACCAAACAACCATCTTCTTCATTTAAATGACTGCAATAGTCAACGGATTGGTCTTCTGGCATCTGTTCTGACTTCCCTACTATCCACTTGCTACACAGTAGCCAAAGTCATCTTTTCAAACTACAAACCTGATTATGTCACTCTTCCACTTTAATTTCTTCAGTGATTCACATTGCACTCAGAATAAACACCAAAATCCTTTGCTGACCCTTAAGATAAGCATGGTCTGGCCTCCACTGACCTCTCCAGGCTTGTCTTCCACCCCTCTAGTCATTTAAGCCACATCAACCTTCCCTCATGTCCTTCTTGCGTGGTGCCTTTGCACCTGCTGTTCCTTTTGCCTAGAATCCTTCCAAGCTACCCCCTTCACCTATCTGGCACTTTTCAATCTGTTATGTTTACCTAAAAAACTGCCCCTAAACTCGGCAGCTTAAAACAATGAATATTTTACTCTGTCTTACAATGTTGTGGGCCAGAAATTTGGGCAGGGTTTTGAGTGATTTTTCTGTTCCTCATGGCATCAACTGAAGTCACTTGGTGGTTGGTACTAAGTTAGTGAATGGGCTAGTATAGAACTTCCCTGTCCAATTCAGTAGGCACTAGCCACATGTGGCTACTGATCACTTGAAATGTAGTTCATCTAAGTTCTGTAAGTGTAAAACACCTACAAGATTTTGTACAGAAAAAAGAATGTAAAATATCCATTAATAATTTTATATTGATTATATGTTGAGATTATAATATTTTAGATATACTGAATTAAAGAAAACATATCATTAAAATTAATTTTTACCTATTTCTCTTTAATTTTTTATTTTTTTTAATTTTTTTTCTCTTTAATTTTTTAATATGGCTATTGGAAATTTTCAAATTACGTATGTGGTTGCATTAAATTTCTAGTGGATGGTGCTAATCTAGAGCAAGGGTCACCATTTTTTTCTACAAAAGGCCAGATAGAAAATATTTTCAGCTTTGCAGGCCTGACAGTCCACTACTCATCTCTACCACTGTAATGAAAAAACAACCATAGACAATAATTAAACAAATGGGTATAGCTGCATTCCAATAAAACTTTATTTCTAAAAATAGATGGTGGCCAGATTAGGTCTGCAGGCTATGTTTGCTAACCTCTGATCTAGAGCTTCCAAGAGTTTTTTAAGTTTATTTATTTATCTTGAGAGGGAGAGAGAAAGCATGAGCAGGGGAAGGGCAGAGAGAGTGAGAGAGAGAATCCCAAGCAGGTTCCACACTGTCAGCAAAGAGCCCAATGTGGGACTCAATCTCATGAACTGTGAGATCATGACCTGAGTCAAAATCAAGAGTTGGACGCTTAACTGACTGAGCCACCCAGGCCCCCCCAGAGAATCCAAGATTTTATTCATATGTCTTGTGGCTTGGCAGAGATGGCTGGAAGGCAGGATTCGGCTGGGACCATTGACCCAAACATCAATGCATGGACTCTTTGGCATGGTGGTCTTAGGGTAGTGGGACATCTTCCATGATGGAGTCTTCCAAGAAAAACAGAAGCTGCAAGGCTTTTTATGAAACATCCTTTCTGCTGTATTCTATTAGAGAAGTCTCTAAGGCCAGCCCAGATTTAAGGAGAGATTAGACTTCACCACTTCATGGGAGGAGTAACAAAGAATATGTGTCCATCTTTAATCTATCACATCATTCTTCAAATCTCAGTTAAGACTAGTCCTATTATAGGCATTCAAATTACCGTGAAGCTCTCCTATGTGGCACTTGTCATTGTTAACAAATTTACATCTATCTGTGTGATTCTTTTGCTCCTTCACTAAACTATAACCAACCATGTGAAGAGGTTCCTGGTTTTGTTCATTATATTCTAAGCAGCTAGCACAACGCCTGGTTTAATAAATATTTGTTGAATGAATGAATGATATTAGGGCACAACTTTGCAGCCATTAACTGTACTAATAATATTGATCCCACATTTCTCCCTATTGCTCTCAAGCATATCACAAGACACCCTGTCAGAGGCCCTGTTAAAATTCAGACACATTCCATTCCCAGCAATCTTATGAATTTGTAGTTCAGAAACTTTATAAAAAAGGAAATGAGGCTACCCTATTCCTCCCAGTACCTCAAAGGTGATAATAGCTGCTCTAAAATTATACCTTCAGATTCTGGTGCTCTGAGACGTAATTCATGCAGCATGTCAAACCAGAGGCAAACCAAGGCCCCAGGCAGCTTGTGATCCTCCTGGACTTCACTCACAATGCCAGTACAGCAAGCTTGGCTTGTCCAGTCACAGGATGAACTGACAGAAGGCAAAGGACCAGGCCCAGAGTACTGGACTGAGTCCGACCTAATCTTCCCTCCATGGAGGCTGCAGCATCATCTCCTGCTTTGCTTAGAGGAAGGGCTCTTGTATGTGCCAGGAGGAGATAAGCATTGCCACCTTCCACACTGATCCTAGAACTTAAATTGTAGTTATATGTGTACACCCTATCATTCTTTTTAGTACTGAGTGAGGGACCAAGACCCACACATCTTTACATCCCCCACAACCTGTAGAACAAGCCTGTCACTGAGTAAATTCAATAAATGTTCACATGAGAGAAGGTCTCAATGATCAAACAATTTTCCTTAGACACCAGCAAACTTAGCATTTTTCCTGATACCCTGATCATGGCTAATACTCTAGATAAAGTTGTGAAACAGGAAACAGTTTTCTTTGTTGACACCAGCTTGTACCTTGAATTCTTCTCTCACTTCCTGTGACATCATATCTGCACTCCCCAGTCTCACCCTCTAGCTAACCACCATCACCCCACCTCCCTTCATGCAGCCTCTTGCCTGAAATAGATCCCACATGCTCCTTCAGATCTGAGACACCAAAGATACCTTCTTTATCCCCTCCTCTTTCTGCCCAAATACCTGAATTTCCCCCAGAGTTCTTCTAGGTGAGACTTGCTGAAACACAGTAACCTGTGCCTGCAGCTAAATCCACACTAGAACGCTGATAACCTGTTCAGGGCTGGAGTGGAGAGGAACGTTCTCTGCCTGGCACGGAAAGGGTGTTCAAGTAATATTTGTGGAATGAATAGAAGCTCGGACAGAAACTCTTCTGATAGGAAGGGCCTTTTGGCTCCTCCCACCCCCATCACAACACCTGCCTCTCCCGTAATGTACACTCCGATCCCAGGAGTCACCTTCACACTTGGCCTTTGGGATGTACTGCTCCCCTGCTACCTTAAGAGTGGGTAGAATAATAATCCTTTCTCCTTGCTCCCACAGCACAGCTGAAACTGGTTGGAACTTTTAAAGGAACTCTATCAGTGTTAAAAAGAACACAATGATACTGTGTGGGTTTAAACCTCAACTCTGTCATTTACTACTGGGTGGCTAGGGCAAGTTCCTTAACCTCTCAGCAGCTCCGTTTCTTCATCTGTAACCTGGGGGCAGATAATCACACTTGGCTGTGAGGAATAAAAGTGTAAATAGTCATTCAGCTGACTCTCACTCATGGTCTATGATGAGCCAGGCATATACAGTAAGGGAAAGTGGGGTGCTAGGGTAGGTGCTCTGCTTTGGTTTCTACAATGGGCCTCCAGCTACATGGAGGCAAAAACCTACTATTAGATTTTTGGTCAGTTCACCTACCTACAGACCTTATTCTGCTCACCACTGACAGAAATCTCTTCTCAGAGAATCCCCCCGTAAATTCTTAGGTTCTTTCCTCTCCCATTCCCCTTTTTGCTCGCTCCCTTCAAAAGCAAGAGTATCTACTTCTCAGGCCCTCTGGAGAAAGCAATGACTTGTGGTTGTGGTTGAGAGTTTATTCCTGAGGGAACAGTGACGTTTCTGCTCTTCTTCAGAGCTGAAAACATTGAAGAAACTGGCTTCCCAACCCAAGCCTGCATCCTCACACATACGCCATGTCTAGAGTTGAGAGAAATTCTTCACATGGGGTATAGAGGATCATGTCAATCTCAAGTATTTTAGCACCATATTTTACGAGGGTCTCTGACAAACAAAATGTCCAAAGTATTGTCCAGGACAGTGTGCAATCTTCAAATTAACGTTAGTAAAGTTTACTAAAAAGACTCACTGCTGGGCCAGGATTTTGAGGAGGGATGTAATCTCTGCCCCCAAATTCTTAAAGGGCTTTCGCAGAAGTGTATTAAGGTTTCTCTGCATAGCTCCAGAGAGTGACACCAGTATCAATGAGAGGAAGTTAAGGAGAGGCAGTTTTTGCTCAGGGGGAAGAGAGAATTTCCAAATAGAGAAGTTAAAATGGTATTGATTTCCTTGTCATATGCAGTGTTTCTTCCCAATATATGAATTACAGGGACCATCTGTCCAAGATTTCTTGGGCCATACTGATTCATGTAATAATTTGAATTAAAGGCAATTTGTTAAATTTATAGTGAAATATAATTTGATTTTGTGTCCCTGTTCAACACATCACCTCAAGGAAAAACAAATCTTTGGCTAGGTCAAACATGCTGATTTTTGGATTGCAAACAATGGGAGATTCCTATAGTAGATTGTAGTTCAGACTCAAAGGATTCCCAGTCCTCAGTTTCTATGACAAATAGGATGCTGGTGGTGATTTAGTATGAGGAAGTGCACAGGAATCAAACAGAGAACTCTCTAGGCTCTACCACTGAGTGGTGTCAGCTCTAGCCCAACAGATAATGCCCAAGCTCTGTAACCTATTGAAATCATTGGAAGGAAGAGACAGATTAATTGGGAGCAAGTGTGAGATTCACATACTGAACACATACTGTGTGCTTCAGCAACTGAACATATTTGCAACTCAGTGTCATAAAGCTCTACTTTTCTAAGTAGTTACCAATTCACACTAATTTTTTAAATATTAAAGAGCTCCTACAAATTAAGAAAAACTTGTAAAAAGCCCAAAGATTCAAAAGTATGTAAAAGAAATGTATGGACAGTACATGGAACAAGAAATGTTATCTCTTATACATTTGAAAAGATATTCAAACTCATAATAAAAGAAATTCATTCTAAAATTACAGTGAGGGGCGCCTGGGTGGCTCAGTTGGTTGAGTGTCCGACTTCGGCTCAGGTCATGGTCTCACGGTTTGTGGGTTCAAGTCCCACATCAGGCTCTGTGCTGATAGCTCAGAGCCTGGAGTCTGCTTCGGATTCTGTGTCTCCTCTCTCTGCCCCTGCCCCACTTGTGCTCTGTATCTCTCTGTCTCTCAAAAACAAATAAATGTAAAAAAATTTTGTTTTAATTACAGTGAGGGGGTGCTTGGGTGGCTCAGTCAGTTAAGTGTCCAACTCTTGGTTGTGGCTCAGGTCATGATCCCATGGTCTCATGAGTTTAAGCCCTGCATTGGACTCCATGCCAACAGTGTGGAGTCTGCTTGGGATTCTCTCTCTCCCTCTCTCTCTGCTTCTCCCCCACGTGCACTACTGTCTCTGTCTCTCTCAAAATAAGTAAATAAACTTTAAAAAATTTTAATAAAAATTAAAAAAATAAAACTACAATAAGAACCACCTCACATCCATTAGGATGAATACCATAGGGAAAGAAAATAACAGATGTTGACAAACATGTGGAGAAATTGCAACTCTTGTGCACTATTGATGGGAATGTAAAAGTATGCAGCTGCTGTGGAAAACAGTATGCCAGTTCCTCAAAAATTAAAAATAGAATTACCATATGACCAGTAATTCTACTTCTGACTATACACCCAAAAGATATGAAAGCAGGGCTGCAAAGAGATATTTGTACATCCATGTTCATAGCATTTTCACAACAGCCAAAAGGTGGAAACAACTTAAATATCCATCAACAGATGAGTGGATAAACAAAATGTGGCATATACACACAGTGGGATATTATTAAGCCTTAAAAATGAAGGAATTTCTGATACAATCAACATGGATGAACCTTGATTAAATTATGCTAAGTGACATAAGCCAGTCACAAAAAGACAAATACTGTATGATTCCACTTATATGAGGTACCTGGAGTAGTTAAATTCATGAAAACAGAAGGTGGAATGGTGGTTTCCAGGGCCTGGGTGGAGGAGAGAATAGAGAGCTAGTGTTTAGTAAGTAATGAGTTTCTGTTTTGCAAGATGAAAAGAGTTCTGGAGATGGATGGTGATGATGGTTGCACAATAATGTAATTGTACTTAAAACCACTGTACACTTAAAAATGAGTAAGATGCACTCTCTCTTTTTCTCAAAAAAAGAGCGGGGAGGGGGGGGGTGTGGCGCATGGGTGGCTCAGTCACTTAAGCCTCCAACTCTTGATTTCAGCTCAGGTCATGATCTCACAGTCATGAGATTGAGCCCCACAACATGCTGGGCATGGAGGCTGCTGAAGATTCTCTCTCCTCTCCCTCTGCCCCTCCCCCATTTGCATGTGTGTGCTCTCTGTCAAAAAAAAAAAAAATGGGTAAAATGGTAAATTTTATGTTATGTGTATTTTACCAGAGTGAAAAATAATTTAAAAAATTTTTAATTATTATGTTTATTTATTTTGAGAGAGAGAGAGAGAGAGTGACAGTGCGAGTGGGGGAAGGGTAGAGAGAGGGGAGACAGAGTCCGAAGCAGGCTACAGGCTCTGAGCTATCAACACAGAGCTTGTTGCAGGGCTCGAACTCACAGTGAGATCATGACCTGAACTGAAGTTGGACACCTAACTGACTGAGCCACCCAGGCACGCCAAAAAATAATTTTTAAAAATTACAATGAGGGGCCACCTGGGTGGCTCAGTTGGTTAAGTGTCCCACTTTGACTCAGGTCATGATCTCTCGGTTTGTGGGTTTGAGCCCCACATAAGGCTCTATTCTCACAGCTTGGAGCCTGGAGCCTGCTTCAGATTCTGTGTCTCCCTCTCTCCGTGCCCCTCCCCTGCTCAAACTCTATCTCTCCCTCAAAAATAAATAAACTTTAAAAATTTTTTTTAAATAATAGAAATGAAAATTACAATGAGGTGTCATCTTAACTTTCCTTATTAGTAAAGATGACAAATTAGAAAACATGTTATGTTGGCAAAAGCTATGTGAAAAGAAGCATGCTCATAGGGGACATAAACATATAATCTTAGGGGAAAACAATTTTTCAATGTTTCAAAGATTAAAATTGCAATTAATTCTGACCCTTTGGTCAAGCCATTCTACCTCTAGGAAGATAGCTTACTCCCACAGTGATTTTGCATATGATCAAGGTTTTTCATTGCAGCAAAATACATCTATTGATAGAGGCTGGTAAAATAAATTATTATCACTCAATAGAATACAACAGAATATGCAACTGTTAGAATGAAGATACCCAGTACATGCTGATACAGAACAACCTCTAAGGTAGTGGCAAGTGTGCAAAATTGTGTATAAAATACTACCACTAGTGTTTAAAAATGAAATGAAAAAAGAATATGGGTCTATGTTTTCATTCTGCTTTACTTAAAATAACTGCAAGTCTAGGCAAGAAACTTAACAGATAGCAGTGGTCACTCCAGTTATGTCTGTGGAGGAAAACTAGATAGCTAGTGGACAGATTGGGAGAGAGACTTGCTTTCCACTATTTATCACCTTTAACTTTTAAATTTAGTTCCATGTGCAGGTATAATCTATTCAAAGATTTTTAACTAAAAAAAAGAGGTTATAGTCTAGAAGGGAAGAAACATAACAGACACTTATAGCCCAAAGTTCTATGCTGAGTGCTATGGGAGCAGAGAGAAAGGGTATCTAGCATAGCCCAAATGGATCAGAGATGGCTCCTCGACAGACACCCCTAAGGAAGACATTTCTTCTATTGGATAAGAAATAGTTGTGCATCTTCTCCTGGGCATTGGTTTGTTGTATCTTAATTAGATCTGTAGATTAATTCACCAATTAGGTTTTCATTTTCACTTTGGTAAAAAGCTATAGGCCAAACTTATGACCTGAACCATGCAGGATGAGCAGATTTCTATGGTAAACATTTAGCATTGGGCTTGTACAAGGCTCCATTTTTTATTCTTGCATTTGTTTTGCTTTTCAACTGTTTCTAATTTTGGTCATTCTCCCCTATTCTATGCTTCCCTGTAAGCCATTCTACAGCCTTTTTTGTCTAAGTTGGGGTAAATGGGTGAGTAAAGAAAGAGGGAGGGTGGAGAGGAAGAAAGAGATGAGAGTATAAAGCAATGCCTATTGTTTTCTTTGGCTCCATCATGTTCTCAAAGAGGGGTCCTTAGACCAGCAGCAGCAGCATCACCTCTGAGTTCATTAGACATGGGTTTCACCCTGCCTACTAATTCAGAATCTCTATGGACAAGGCCCAAATAACTACTTTAACATGATCTGCTAGATGATTTTTATGCACATTAAAGTTCGAGAATCACAGGGAAACCAAAGGCAAGTTGATTGCTAAACATACTCTTTATTTGTCCCATCAAACCCATTGTATTGGTCAAGATAAGTAATGCTAATTACTCCAATAAATAATCCCCAAAATTTCATTAGCTTAACACAGTAAAAGTTTATGTTTTGCTCATGCTACAGTCCAATATTGATCACTTTAGGGTGGAAAGAGCTGTTTCATTAATTTGTTCACTAAACCAGTTCCTTTCATAGTGAGGCTTTGCCATCCTCTGGGGCCTTGGATTCTTCCTCTGGATTCTTTGCATCTAAGAAGGCAGGAGAGGGAACAAAGAGAGAGGAAGCTTTGTTGGCAGGTCTGGAAGCAACACCAGTCTTTTCTGCCTACTATTCCCCTGGCTAGAACCCCAATCACGTGGCCCACCTAATTGCAGGGGAGGCTGGGGTGTAGGGCATATCTGTGGAGCCAGGAGGAAAAGGAAATAGCTTTGGTGAATACATAGCATGGTCTCTGCCACATCCATGGGCCTAAGTGAATCTCAAACTCCACATGTCATGTTTTGATTTTCAGTGTCATTTTCTGATCAAATTTTATCTTTTCTTTTTTAACTCTAGCACTATGGGACTGAGTCACACTCTCCTTGTGATGGCCCTCCTGCTCTCTGGTAAGAACCTTTGACTTTGTAAAGTCCTAGAATCCTTCTACTGTCTCCCAATGAGTTGACCATTTTGAGCCCAGGCCTGAGACTTGATGGATTTTACTTAATTTCTATACAGTGCTGCACAATACCACATTAAACAACAACAACAACAACAACAAAAAAAAAAAAAACACTTTTCTGCAGAAGAAGGAAGCATCATGATTAAGAACAGGTATCTCAACCAATGGCAGGTGTAGCCTGGGATGGAGCTCCACCCCTCTGCACATCCTCCTCCTTTGCCATCTTATACCCATGGTACTGGATACACAAAGTAAGGTACACTGGCCTGTCCAGCAGCACCCAGGGAGTTATGGGAAGGCCCCTGCTCTGACACCACTGAGGCTTAACTCTTTTGCTCCACACATACTTCCTTCTGGTCTTCTCTGTCCCCATTCCTGGCATTCTCTGGCTTTTAGAAAATAGCTGATGGGCTTCTGAAAGCCTTCCATTAGGGACCACTGGTTTCCATGTTCCCTACCTTCCCTTTCCTCCTCCACTGCCTTCCATACCAGCCCATGCCCATAGATCATAGTTGCCACTGTTTACTGGAAAGATCAAGAAGCCCAGCCCTGCTACCTACCTTCAGCTTGTTGCATCTGTGGATTCACCATGAAGTGAATGAAGCTGAGCTTCAGGGATTCTCACACTTTCCAAAGTCCCCTCTGAGCCTCCATAAGGGGCCCTAGTAGTGTGATCATGAGTCTCCTGCTTTGGTAAAATTTTCATCAATATGATATTTTAACCACAATAGTTAAGACCACTGTCTTTTTCCACTGCAGCTTTCCTCTCCATCACATTCTCCTTCTGTTGGGTGCCACTGTAGTGGCCATGGGCATTTTGTATTTGAATTCTATATTCTTTCTCTTAAAGAGAACTCCCCGTCCCTCCCCACCCCCAACAAAGATGTTTTAGAAGACTCAGGCCTCACAAAACTCAGATCTTCCCTGTTTGCTGCTCCTCTCTGAGTTTCAGTTTCTTCATCTATAAACTGGGATTGATCGAGGTTCCTGCCGCACACCCTGTGACTGGGTGCCTTTAGTTTCTCCTCTCCCGCCCCTTCCTGCTGCTCATTTTCCACACCCTCAGCACCAAGAGAGAAACCATCCCAGTTCTGATGTGGGGCAGGAAGGGAGGGTGAGCTGAGCCCAAGCGTGGCCATAGCAGGAGGCAGGCTGCCCCTCAGTAACCAGCATGCTGGTGAGTTCACCTCCTCCAGAGGGCTGCACACCAGGCCCATGGCCATTGGCCTCACGCCTGCTGATGCTAGCTGGGACAGGCCTTTTGTGATTTCTGTTTTCTACTTAGCACCTTGGAGCTTGTTGAGTCCATGAGTATGAGGTCTATAGATGTGCTAACCGACCACTTCACTGGTTTAGGCCAGAACAGAAGCTTCTACGATCCAGGGCCAATAACCTGCTAACTTTAGCTCTTGGGGAGGCATAAGGTATATGTGAGCAAGAGTAAGAGAGAAAGGGGCTAAGACAAGTCTCTGGAGAACATTATCCAGCAGGAAGCCCTTCCCATTCTGCTTCCTATTTTATTTACTTGACAAATACTTAGATGTAGCACTTACTTTGTGCCAGGTACTGTTATAAGCATTTTATAAATAATAACTCATTTGAACATCACAATAATTTGCTGCTTTAGGTCTTATTTTGATTCACCATTTTATAGATGTAGAAAAGAGCCCAGAGAGGTTAAGTAATTTGTCTAAGACCAACATAGGTATAAGTGGCAGAGCTTAGATTCATACCCCACAGTGTAGATTCAGCATCTATTCACTTAACCTTGACATTATGCTTCCTCTCCTAACTGTTGCTCATGAACTGTTCATAAGTGGTAGGATTTGTTCCTTGAAGATACAAACAACTTTGTTGGGTAAGGTCACTTATGTCTCAGCCAAGGTCACAAGATCCCCACCAGCACGTCCTCCACCTTCCCTATAGCCAACACCTCAGCTGTCTCTAATGCTTGGGCCCCCCACCCTTCTCATTACAGTGGCCAGCCCAGCTCTTATGACGTGGGGGAAAAATGAAGAAAAATGGCTTAGAAACAAATTTTTAGAAAAATCTGAACTGAGATACCATTTTCCCCTAAACTTTCTGATTCTGCACACTGAAAGTGAGAATAAAGCTGAGAAACCCTATCAAAACTGAGTCCAGATGTCACTTTTGCCCTTGTTTTAACTTTGAAACTGCCTGGACACTTCTTAACCTCAGAAAAGAGAATTAACAGTATTGAAACCTTAAAAATAACCCCCCAAATGGTAACTGCTTAAGTTTTATGGCATTAAAAGTATAAAAAAAAATAAAAAATAAAAGTATAAGCTATATATTTGGCAATAAAAATTGCAATATTGGGATAGGAAAATGGTGATACCGGATTAGAATTAGAATGTAGCATTGTCAATGCTTCACATGCTATTAAAAACAACAAAAAGAAGAACAACAACAAAACAGATATCATTCTTTTTTAAAGAAGGGGAAGAATCAATTGAATTTTATCTGTCTTTCTTCTCAGGACACATCTCTGCTTACTGAGTTGGTGAGCATTGACCCGGCCATAGGCAGGGATCCAAGGGAAGAAAGGAGATGCAGTTGGCCCAGTTAATCTGCAGCAAAAATGCAGGGTTGAATGATTTATTTGATGGCAGAGATAAAGCAGTACAGCAAAATAATTTTGTTTTTCCTCTCCCCCATATCTTTTGTGTCTTCCCCTAGTTGTGGAAATTAGACATTATAGTGGCCACCTCTGCCCTTCAGATGAAAACTGGATCAGAGTTTAAGACTGAAAAGGGAAGGAGGGCCTTGCAGAATTAGGTTACAATTTGTGCTTTGTATTTATAAAGCTAAGGGAATTTCTAGGTGCCACTTGGAGAGACACATTTAACTGTCAAGTTCTGTTTGCTGCTGTCCCAGCGCCTCTGTAACTCTTTAAAGCTGGAGCCAGAGTGGTATTTGGAAAATCAGTAGCTCACACATCAGAAGGAAATTTCTTTCTTGTTTGACTTTTGTTGATGGCTCTCTTATTGTCTGGTAGTGCTTCCCATTTCTTTTGATCAATACCTCTGGCTCAATGAATGTACCCGGAGTATAACTGAAAGTCTTTTTTCACTTTAAAATTTACATAAAATTGGGTCAAACCCTTATTCCACATCTTATGGAAAGGTCCACTGTTTTCCCCCAGATTTTTGCAGGTTCCCAGCGGATGGTTGCATGGAGATTATGTTTATATATGTGGTTACTTTCACTCCTATTTCCTGCTACTGTTGATAGTGGTCACTAAAATCACTACCTAGAGGTGAGCAGATACTTCAGACTTAATTGCAAAATTCCCAAAGAATTGTCATGAAGCCTAATAGTTGTCCTATTGGGGTCATTCCATGTTAAGCTACTGTTTCAGGGTCTTTTGAAATACATTCATGCAACCCAGTAGGTAGTATCTTATCCCAAAAGTAATTCATCATTTTAGTAGAGTGTTTAGTAAGTTCCAAACAGTATGGGCTGGGGGGCGCCTGGGTGGCTCAGTTCATTGGTCTTCCAACTCTTGATTTCAGCTCAGGTCATGATCCCAGGGTCATGGAATCAAGCCTCATATTGGGCTCTGAGCTGAGTGTGGGTCCTGCTTAGGATTCTCTCTCTCTCCCTCTCTCTTTCTCTCTCTCTTTCTCGCGCTCTCTCTCTCCTCTCCTTCTGCCTCTCTCCCCCACTCACTCTCTCTCTCTTTAAAGTGAAAAAAGGGGCACCTGGATGGCTCAGTTGGTTAAGTGTCCAACTTCAGCTCAGGTCATGATCTCACAGCTTGTGGGTTTGAGCCCCGTGTTGGGCTCTGTGCTAACACCTCAGAGCCTGGAGCCTGCTTCAGATTCTGTGTCTCCCTCTCTCTCTGCCCCTCCCCTGCTCACACTCTGTGAAAAATAAAGAGTATGGGCTGTCAGCCATGATAATTTAGTGGGATATGGTCACTGAATAGGATAAGTGTAGGGTTGTTTAGAAGCAAGAATAAAACTGGGAAAAGAGAATTTCTCTAGGTGTGGATTTATTTTCATTTATCTTGCTTGGTACTTACAATGCACTTTTGATCTGAGGACCCATGTGCTCAATTTGAATAGGGAACACAGAGGCTTCAATGGTAGACAGACTCCTTCAGAAAGGAGTTAAAAGTTTGAGATATTATGGCTTATTTTTACTTTGTGAGGGATCTTAATACCATTTTCAGAATATGTAACTCCGAATTTTGGCCCCCATGGGACTGTTGTAATTTATGGAAACAAAAACAAACACTTAGTAGCCCTTACTATATAAGCAACATTTTACTTCTAGAGCCAATCTATTCAACAGAAGTGACCCCCTCTTATATTGTCAGGCCATAGGGCCAAGTTCCAGGGCCATAGTTTCAAAGGTATAAAAACACTTTTAACACCCTCTAAGAATATTTACCCATTCTTGGTTTCATTTTCACTTTCTTTAATTCCTTCTTCTTATATATGTGTCTATTAAAAAGCATTCAACTCCTTTCCCCATTTAAAAATCACTTTTCTGGTATTTACTATAAAGCAACAGATAAGACAGTAAAAACAGTTACATACAGTTATGATCACAATATATATAAGAATCTCTCACATTTACTCAATATTGTTTCATACATACTTTCTAAAGTTTCTAAATTATTTTCATTTTCATAATTTTTGAAATTGCATTAATCCATTGAATTGGAGTTAAAATTTAGTGTGTGTGTGTGTGTGTTACTCATTTAGAAGTTATGACCTCACTGTCTTCTTTGGTTGCTAAGGACATTTCAATCTAATTGTCATTTAGGTTTTCTTTCTTCAGTTTTTAAAGAATGAGTTTATAAGTTTGAAAAAATATTTTATGCTTTAAGTTTAGCAGTTTCACCACAACATTTCTAGGTGTGAACTTATTTTCATTTATCTTACTTGATACTTAGAATGTATTTTAAATCGGAGGACCCAAGTTCTTCTCAACTTGAATATTCACAATCTTTATCTCTTCAACTATTGTTTACGTACCATTCCTCCATTCTCTCTTCTTTGAGAAACTCTAGAGCTTCTCACACTAACTGTTCATGACTCAATCTGTTCTTCCACATTTTTACTTCTTTCTCTTTCTGTACAGCATGCTAACCAAGGGTCAGGTAGATCAGCACAGCCAGGAGGTCTTCTCATTGTTGAGGGAGCCCAGAACAAAAGGCTCCAACAGTGTTTTGGACCCTGAGGTTGGGGTGGGGAAGAAAGACGAAGGGAAGTGCTTGGGTTGTGCATACTGAGTCAGCATGAAGAAAAGTGTCTTCAAGGCTCTTCCTCTTCCCCAACATTAGGAGACCTCAGGAAAGGCTTCTGAAGGCCTCTGCTCAATAACTCAAAGGAATCTAGGAATGAAGGTGTCCAGGCTATTAATGTAAATTTTTGAATGAGCATGACTGGCCACAGATCTTGAGTTTTGACTACAGTTCCTATCAGAGATTGCTGTGCATGGGCTGTGCACTAAGTCTGGTTTGGGAAGGACAGTTCTTCCCCATGAAGCCTTCTAGGTAAAACCTTTGTAATTCTTTAGGATGAGGACTTTAAAAAATCACACATAGGTTTTTAAACTAGGAGATGGATTCCTCAGAAGAGACAGACAATAACCAACATACCACATCATGTCAGGGCATGATAACTACTCTGATAAAAAATAAGTCCGTATAAGGAATAGGGAGTGGCAAGGATGCTATCTTCAATAGAACGGTCAGAGAAATCTCCCTAGGTGGTAGCATTTTATGGGAGACTTAATGAAGTGAAGAAATAACTATGAGACTGTATGGAGGAAGAGCCTTCCAGGCAGAGGGATCAATACGAGAAAAGGCCTTGAGATAGAGTGTGCCTGCCTTTGGAGGAATAGCAAGGGAGCCAGTGTGGCTAGAGCTGAGTAAGTGAGGGAAAGAGGTTTGAAAGGTACCAAGGGCCAGATTATATGAGACCTTATAGACCATGGGATGGATTTTGGATTTAGTTCTCAGGGCGATGTGAAAGGATATGGATTTAATTTTCAGTGTTGTAGGAAGTCATCAGAGACTTCTGAACAGAAGAATTATATTATCTGAGATACACTTTTTTTTATTTTTTTAACGTTTATTTATTCTTGAGACAGAGAGAGACAGAGCATGAACAGGGGAGGGACAGAGAAAGAGGGAGACACAGAATCTGAAACAGGCTCCAGGCTCTGAGCTGTCAGCACAGAGCCTGACACGGGGCTCGAACTCATGGTCCGTGAGATCATGACCTGAGCCGAAGTCGGACACTTAACCGACCAAGCCACCCAGGCGCCCCTGAGATACACTTTTAAAGGATTATTTGGGCTTAAATAACTAGATGTGGGGGCAAGGATGAAAGTGGGGAGATCAATTAGGAGGCAATTGCAATTATCCCAGTGGAGATGGAATGGAGGCTTGGCCTAGGGGAGTATCTGCAAACTCAGTGAGTAATGTTCCAATTCAAAATCTATCTCAGTGAGGCAGAAGAATTGATGGAGTGGTGGTAGTAGAAGGAATGAAGTGAAAAGACAGGAAGTGGTGATAATAAGGTGAGGTGCTTGATATTGAGAGCTTTTAGGAGATATAGAGGTAGAATTTTGGTCTGGGGTCTGGTCCAGGGAGGAGATGGCTGGGGTTGCGTGAACAACAACACCATTGGACAGAAAGAGGACAAGAAAGTGGGAGGCCCAACACTGTGTTCATGAAGTTGAAATCACCTAGACAGGGGCAGTGAAGGAGAAGATAGGAGAAGATAACTATAGCAAGCCGGATGCTCAGATCTTCAGTGAAAAAGGGGCACTTAGGAAGAAGACAGGTAACAGCAGCCATGAGGGGTCATGGATGGTATATTCTGATGGCTTGTACTTCAAAGGAGCTGGGGTTTTTTAATGTATAATGATGTGTTTTCCATTGTACGTTATACGATGCTTCATATATTTTAATAGATAATATTTTATAAAACATATAACATATTTTTATAACTTTATAAAACATATAGATATTATGTTATTTATATATATATATATATATATATATATATATATATATATATATGTATATATATGGTCTATAGGAACCATTCAATGAGGTAGAGGACAAGAACAGGGGAGGAAGAGAGTATCTGTTGCTATATAAATAGCAGTATTCGGCAGGTAGTTGAATATGGATATCTGGAACTCTAGTAAAAGTGACTGGCTGAAGAAAAGCATCTATGAATTATTAGCTTATACTTGACAGGGGAATAGAGAAGAAAAGAATCCAGGGGGGGTAGAGAAGAAAAAACATAGAGAGTAGAGAGTAAGGAGAAGATCAAGAACAGGCACTTGAGATAATCAGCATTTAAAGAGTGATCATAGAAAACTGACCAGGAGGTCAGAGAATGGGAAAGATGAGAGTTTCCAGAAGGAGATATGGTCAACACAGTGACATTCAACAGTGTGGTCATATAACATGAGGTCTGAAAGAGCTCTGAATTTGGCATTGGTGGGAAATCACTGACAACCTCTGTGAGGGAAGTTTTGGCAGAGAGGTGGGGGACAGAGCCTGGGGGTGGAGGCAGCAATTGCTGCTTACTCTTTCAGAGAGTTTGACTATAAGAGAAAAAGAAACTAAAAGCAGTAGCGAAGGAAACTGCTGAAGTAACTGCTATGAGGGAGAGTAAGTAGGGTAATCAGCCCAGAGAACAAATTAAGTGAGACGGGAGACTACAGATTTGTAATGTCATCAGTCTGAATAATTGAGTAATTTCCCTGGTACTGCTTAATTATTTAGTTGTAAGAACAGGTATGTAGATCAAAAATTAAATGTTCTTAGGATGAATTCCGTACAGCGGGGCAAGTTTATTGGCAAAAGAATGATTGGAAAGATATACTATCATCTAATATGATAGCCGCTAGCCATATATGGCTATTTATATTTAAATTAATTAAAATTAGGGACACCTGGGTGGCTCAGTCAGCTAAGCATCCGACTCTTGATTTTGGGTCAGATCATGATCCCAGTGTCATGGGATCAAGCCCCACGTCAGGCTCTGCACTGCGTAGTAGGAGACTGCTTGAGATTCTCTCTCTCCCTCCACCCCTCTCCCCTGCTCCACATGAGCTCCTCTTTCTCTCTAAAATAATAATAAAAAATACTAAATTAATTAAAATTAAATAAGATTAAAAATTCATTTTCTCAGTCACACTAGCTACATATCACGTGCTCAATGGCTATAGTGGCTGGTGACTGTCACGTTGGTCAGCACAAATATAGAACATTTCTATCATTGTAGAGAGGTCTTTTGGTAAGCACCACACTACAGGGTCTAAACTGGATAGAGCTGAGGTCTTGATGAAGTCAGAGAACAAACTTAGGTGGAGTAGTCAGCAGCAAATGTTGGAGGAAGATATATTGTGGACAGAGATAATTACATTGAGGTTTAGGATTCTAGGAGCAGAGATGTTCTTGGTGAAAAGGTTCAGGGTTATGTCATGGGAGAGGTGCTGCTGAAATAGCCTGTGGATGAAGATCTTTGAAGTGGAAAAGACCAAAGAAACTTGAAGCAAGGTTGTTGGTGAACTTATCCATACTGAAATCATTCAAATTGATAGTAATAACTGGTTGGAAAGAAGGATCTTGCGTCTACTGCCAAAATCCTCAGTGAGCAAAGAAGTAATGACAAGTGATTAGTAGTAACAGCAGTGAGAGAGGTGAACACCTCAAAAGGGGAAGGGTGTTCCTCAAGGTCCTCTCGAAGTATGCTAAAACAAGCAGTAGCTGGGGACAAAGGGTGGCCTTCAGGTAGGCCAGATTCCAATGAAAGCACAACCTTGGGGGAAATATTTGATGAAGAGATTGAAGATGTAGAGGAGTTTATTACAATGGAATGAGATTTCCAGGGGGCTTGGTAAAGCTTTGGAAGAAGTTTAGTAAAAGAAGAAAAATTTATGAGTATAAATAAGTATAGTAACATGAGAAGAAGATGGACCTTGAATGTATAAGACATGCATTTGGGGTAGTGGCCTGGAAAGACTAAAGTCCCAGGTGTGGTCGGAGACCTCACAAGGTCATAACACTACAGTTTTGTGTAACTTTTAAACATTATATTGTTAAGAAAGTCCTCAAGTATCCTTTGAAACAAACTTCTCTACTTGATCAGGGAGGTGTCTAGATGGATTCTTGTGTGCCTAGCTCCTGACATCATCATAGCAATTAGTGATAACTAGACCCAGACCTTTTCTGTTACCTAGATGCTGGTCAAGGGAGAGAATCTCAATGCTTAACCACCAGTGGAGTCTCAATGAGTCCAGTAACTGGGTGACCTAAGGTGTGGAGTCATAACAGAGGAGGCCTAAAGCCACTTAGGAAAAATAGACCTTGAGCTAAATGTTCCCCACATTGTCAGAGAGGGAATTAGCTGTGTAGCTCTGAGTGATGTCATGTAAACCAGTGGTTGGTGAGGAACTTGGAATGTAAATTGTGAAATACTTTCAGTTCCACTCAAGATGGGCCTCAGAGTGATTTCTACCCTAGAGTGAGGGGAAAGGGAGGAGGGACAAATAGGAATAAATTGTTCCTATCACTATCTTCTTTGTTCTACTCCGAAGACAGAGGTAGAGATCCTCTCTTGCAGCTTCTCAAACTGAGCTGTTGTTAAAATGAAGATTCTGACTCAGTAGGTCTGGTGGTGGGGGTGGGGCAGAGATTTCGCATTTCTGTCCAGTCCCCTAGTGATGCCCATGCCTTTCACTTTTGATTGGTAGTTGAGGATTGGGGCAGTCAGATGGGTGGAAGGAAAAGCCCTTATAATCTTTGGGAGGAGGGGCATGGGACCTGAGTCAGAGAATTTAGACTGATCTGTGAGTGGAAAGAGTGAGTAGGAAGGAGAGAGAGGTTCTGCAGAGAAACAGTCACAGACAAAGAAGACAAAAAGAAGAAGCCAAAGTTGAAGTCATTTCCAAGCCCAGAAGACACAGTTGACCACTAAGCAATAATTTAATGTTGACCATTAACTGGTAGAATTTTCAACTATGAGTTTGGTTTCGCCTTTTACGTTATCTGCCCTATATATATGTGTATATATATATATATATATATATATATATATGGTAAATTAGCGATAAAACCAGAATGAGTTTCCCCAGAGATATAGCTACTAGAAGCTTTTACAGCAGGTGGCACTCTTACATTATCATTCAGAGTTTAGCAAAGAAGTAGCAGGAGCCCTCGGATTGCCTTGTAAGGCAATTGCTGTAAATTGTAAGTAAATCTTCCTTAGGTTCCCCTTTCACAGTTCCAGGTACTCAGGTAAATTTTCTCACCACCCCAATATGGGAACACATCCCATACAGATGTTGCATTTTATACTTGCCAAGTGTTTTACAGGGTTCTAGTGAGCACAATGCAACAGTCAGTGATTTGAACTTGTGCTAACTCTCAAGAGTGCCCAGAGTCCTCTTCCCTTAGAGTGCAAGACCACCCAACCCTCTTGATTATGTGTTCTCACTGGGCCACACTTTGAATAGTTCAATTTTGCCAAGTGCATGTCACTGTTATATGTCCTCCTCCCTCTTAGAAGAGGAACCCACTGATCAGATCAATTCAATTTCTCCCACCACCCTCAAAGAACACCTCAAACGAAACTCCTCTCATCTCTCTCACCAACCTGCTCTCCTTTCCAGCTTAATGTCAACATCTCTTCACTGAAGTCTTGAATGATGAAGCTTTATTCAAAACCCACCCTAACATTCTCCCCAGGGTGGTATTTAACTTCGTATTAACTAAGAAACAGCATTTCATTTCCCACTAACCCTGCACTTCTCACCCACTACTACTTAATTTCTTGGCCAACTCATACGTAATTCTGTGACTCAGAACAAGTCCTACAAAAACCCTATAATCAATCACATTTAAGGAGTTAGGTGGCCCACATCCCTTCCACACTTCACTATGTCCTTAGGGGTGAAAGCCTTTATCTGAACTTTCCCAGCATGTCCTCCAGGGGTTGTAAAAATTTCCAGTGGCAACACATATGGGGAAGAGCAAGTTTCTCGTACCTGGGGTTTCCCCAGTACTCCAAAGGCACATCCTCACCTTCTCATCTATGATTCATTTCCAGGATTTTATTCATGTATCTTAAATGGTTTTTGACCACCACAAACCCAAAACAACCATCATATTGGCACAGTTCTCCTTCTGATCCCTGAAAGAGCTTAGGGAGGTCACTGAAAATAGAGGCTTTGGTTGACCGTGTCATTTCCAAACTGCTTTATATCCTTGGGCGAGCTGGCCATGGAAAGCAGTATTCATGAGGGAAGCTCTACAAAGGGAACTGTTTGAATTTCAAAGATATTACTCAATGTAATACCCAACTATCAAGGCATAATGAAAGGGAGGGAGTATCAAATTTGTTGCCATTATCAGAAATCTTTCAATATAGCAGGCCAAGGGATAAGCGGAGAGGGAAGGGAAGGGAGAACTTTTGGTGATGGCATAGAAGTAATGGACCTTGTAACAGCTACAATGAAGAGAATCAATATTCAGGTTACAGGAAGGTTAATAGATGGGTGAATGTAAATGTATTATCTAACTCTGCTGGTTTTCCCTGTCTTGGGATTTAAATTCACAGAACCATAGTACTTGAAAGATTCTTGGAACACTTAGTCCACCCCTTCATTAAACTGATAAGGAAAGTGCATTTCATAGTGGTTGCAGTTTGCACAAAGCCCACTTTAGTTAGCAGTGGAGTGAGAGAGAACAAAGGTCCCATTCTCCAGATGCCAGTATATTGCACATTCCAGAGTTTAATATCTAGTTCTTTAGTATCTGTACTGGTGAGATAGCATCTGGGTATTGTATAAAGATAAATGGAGTTGTTTTTTCTTTTTCCTTCTTGCTTCACCTTCTCCAATCTCCACCTTTCCTTTTTTAGGTGTTTCTTCCATGAAGAGTCAAGCATATTTCAACAAGACTGGAGAACTGCCATGCCATTTTACAAACTCTCAAAACATAAGCCTGGATGAGCTGGTAGTATTTTGGCAGGACCAGGATAAGCTGGTTCTGTATGAGATATTCAGAGGCAAAGAGAACCCTCAAAATGTTCATCTCAAATATAAGGGCCGTACAAGCTTTGACAAGGACAACTGGACCCTGAGACTCCACAATGTTCAGATCAAGGACAAGGGCACATATCACTGTTTCATTCATTATAAAGGGCCCAAAGGACTAGTTCCCATGCACCAAATGAGTTCTGACCTATCAGTGCTTGGTATGTAATCAAGGGCATGTTCAGATCCCTGACCTTCTCAGATGAGACTGCAATGAACAGAGAAATGTTGTAGGGGGTAGGGTTGGGGAGGTGAGAGGGGTGGGGGTGGTACCTGGAGAGAGAAGGCAGAGGCCAGCCATTTCTGGGAAGTCCATTTGAAGGAAAGGCAAGGTTTGGTAATAGGGAACTGAAAGTCCTTGTACTTTTTATAGATTGCTTCTGAAGGATCACCAAGAATCTGCTTTGGGGGCAAAATAGAGCTAACTGAACAAAGTTAATGTGGCCAAGGGAAAACCATGGGTAATTTGGCCATTACTAAGTTTACAAAGCTATATAGGCCTCAGATTTCTTTTATGTTCATTTTTTCCTTTGGTCCAAGATTTTTCACCAACTAAATCTTTGCCTAGAGCAACTAGCAAAGGTAATAGCTGATTGATCTGGGTTTTTTCTTCAACCACCTGGAGGTCACTTATGAGTTGTTTGCTGACCAACCAAGAGCCTGGTTGACGAAGGGAAATAACCCAGAACACATAATCCCCAAAAGTGACAATTCAGCTCCTCTTTTTTTCCAGGCCTTGAAAAGTCTACATATCACTACAGGTTTTTTTAATTATAATACAGTAAAATTAATTATTTTATTTTGATGCATAGCTCTGTTGATTTTGACATATGTATAGATTTATGTAACCACCACTACAAATAGGATATAAAACATTTTTGTCACCCTAAAAATTTTTCCTCATGCTGTATCACTTTATTATCATATCCTCTCCATATGCATAACTCCTGTTTTGCATCCTACAGTCTTAATTTTTGAAAACGTCACTTAGATGGAGCCACATAGTACGTAACCTTTTAAAATTGGCTTCTTTTTTTCAACATAATGCCTTTGAGACTCATCTAAATTGTTGCATGTATCAAAAGCCTGTTGCTTGCTATTGCTGAGGAGTATTATATTTTATCCACTCAGTGTATGGCAAGACATTGGGTTGTTTTCAGTCTATTATAGTTGTTTTGGGTCTATTATAAATAGAGCTTCTGTAAACATGTACAAGTTTTTGTGTGAATGTTAAGTTTTCATTTCTCTCAGTTAGATACCCAGGTGTGAGATTACTAGATTCAGATTAATTTTTAATGAAACTGGAAAAGGCAGATCAACACTGATTTTGAAAACACAGAGTTAAAGCAAAGGCAAAGTAGAAATAGAATGATGAGTTGCTCCCTTTAAGCTTTATGTGATTTAAAGTAGGCTGCAGGACTTTTGGAACATTTTGTACACATGCTAAATCAATGTTTTTAAAGTATGGCCAGATACCATTGAGAAACATGGTGTGTTTTAGGTGGGACACAATCATTTTTCCAACCTGTGATTCCACAGATATTGTTAAGGAGGGCGAAGTAGGTAGCACCATGGCAACCCACTTTCTACAGACCCATAAAGTATAGGCAGGGTACTTACAAAACTTACAAAAACAGGGTACTTACAGCAAAACTTACAAAGATGACATGCAAATCACTGTTAAAGGCAATCTACTAAATTATAAATTAGTATGTAGAACCTGAAAGCTACCCAGTGACTACTGAAGAAGAACAGGGATCTGGCTGGCAGAAGGGGCTAGGTGCCAGTGATCCTCAATGGCCACAGGAATCTGAATGGCAAACCAAGGCAGGGGAATCTCTGTGTGTATCAAGATCATATATTTTCCCTAAAAATGGCTGGGTTCGACCTTCATCTTGTACATGATGTAGAAAACTTGACAGTTATGCCCAAAACCAATATTCTGAATTTCTAAATCCAAAATCCCCATCCACTCACTTACCACTATCTTGCTTGGGGTTCTGGAAGATATGGCCCAGAGTATGCCAGCACCATAAACTCGGCTGGTGTCAATCCCTTTCTGCTTCCTTAGTCTGGCAAGCTGGAACGTACCCCACGAGACGGCTGAGTTCTAAAGTCACACCAGTTCTCCTTCCCAAGACTCCACTCTCCAGCACAATGGCCTCATTGTGAATCTTTGGTGACTCAATTTCAGCCCTCCTTTCACTCAGAGAGTACCCCCCCTGATTTGGGTAAGCTGGAAGTAAGCATAGTCCAAAACTCTATTCTTGAAAAATAAATGTGGGGTCATTATGAAGCTCTCACCATGGACTGAGGCCCACAATTTACACACCTGGAGGCTCCCAGTGTGCCCCCAGTGAGTTCCCAGATCAGAGCGTTATTTGCAGTTGCCTTCTAGACACATCTAAATTTAGACTGATTTCTTTTTTTTTTTTTTTTGTCTCTTTATTCTGCTTTCAGCTAACTTCAGTCAACCTGAAATAACAGTAACTTCTAATAGAACAGAAAATTCTGGCATCATAAATTTGACCTGCTCATCTATACAAGGTTACCCAGAACCTAAGGAGATGTATTTTCAGCTAAACACTGAGAATTCAACTACTAAGTATGATACTGTCATGAAGAAATCTCAAAATAATGTGACAGAACTGTACAACGTTTCTATCAGCTTGCCTTTTTCAGTCCCTGAAGCACACAATGTGAGCGTCTTTTGTGCCCTGAAACTGGAGACACTGGAGATGCTGCTCTCCCTACCTTTCAATATAGGTAAAGCTGCTTCCCAAGACTATTTCTTTCAACAGGTATTATACACAAATGGTTGAGGCAGATCACTCAATGTGCCTTGCTTGCCAGGAAACCTCCAATGGGGTCATTTTTTGGTACTATTAGGGAGGACTCAGACAGAGGTCTCCTCTCCATCTGAGTGCTGCAGGGTCCCAGAAACTATGAACGCATGCTGCACTTGAGGAACTGTGTTCTTAGCCCAGTCTTTTGGGCTACCTTTGGATAGAATATTTTGAAATTCAGTCAGAAAATGCAAGATTCCTCCAGGCTAGAATTCTTCCATTCATTCATACACACAAACACACACACATCATACATACATTCATACATAACAGTACATGCTGAGTATAGAACCATTCTACACATTGTTGACTGCAGACATGAAAGCTGAAAGGTATAAGACATGCTCTCTGCCCTCAAGGACCTTCTAATAGAATCAGAACTCCATGATGTAAACACATGGAAAACTTGATTTTAAAAAGATTGGAATTAGAGTCTAAAGCATATCCCATGGAAATATGTGACCAAATTTAAAAACAAGAATGACTGATAATCAGTTTTATAGACATTCAGAGGTAGGTAACTTCCTTGGGAATTCTTCCTAAAGGAAATGGGATCTTAAAAGATAACTGGGCTTTAAAATGATGGTGAAGAGTTGACAGGCATCAGACTAGTGGTTTCCTAAACAGAAAGAAAAATTCTCAGCATCCAGGCTTAGAAGGTGAGAAGACCGGGGCGCTTGGGTGACTCAGTCAGTTAAGCATCCGACTCTGGCTTAGGTCATGATGTCATAGTTTGTGGGTTTGAGCTCCGTGTTGGCCTCTGTGCTGACAGCTCGGAGGCTGGAGCCAGCTTCAGATTCTGTGTCTCCCTCTCTCTCTCTCTCTCTCTCTCTGCCCCTTCCCTACTTGCACTCTGTCTCTCCCTCTCAAAAATAAACATACATTAAAAAAGAAAAGTGAGAGGACCACAATCAATTCACAGTATCTGATATGGGCACAGGTGGTGGTGTGGGCATATGCATCAAGGAAAGACTCAGAAGCAGAAGTTCTTGTGGCATGTTGACAGTATAGTACAGGGTCCAGTCTAGTTGGAGGAAAGGGCTGACGATAAAGCAGTGTCTGCTAATACGAGCCTGACATTTTAAAGTCTGGCTTTGCCCTGGAAGAAATGTATCCATATTTGAGACTTCACTTGTGAGGAGCAGTAACTCCAAGATTCTCTCCTGGAATAAAGGGACCCTGTACCCACACTGCCCTTATGGCTGCTTCTGATCCTGACCCCTTTTCCCACACGTCTGCCTTCTGCTTACCTTGGCCCCTTCTCCAATTCTCCCTTTTGGTTTTTTCCTCTTCTAAGGCATCCATTCAACTTCTTTCTTAATCCTCTAACCCTGCTGTTTCCTCTCTCCTGGTGTCTCATTGTTCAAACATAACTTGGTCCATGGACACATTCTTATGGACAGTCCTTGGGGCCAATAAGCTTTACCGGTGGCCCAATCCTTTCCTTCTACTGATTTCCTCCTGCTAAGACACTTCTGCCTCTGAGAGTCCAGTAAATAGGCCACATAGCCTGTCCTGGTTGCTTCACTGTAACCTCTGTTGGCCTAATAGTAGCCTCTCCTAAGCTATCCCTGAGGTTCAGCACCTGTTTGGAGCCAGCAATACCACCACACCTAACATGCCTTGGGGCCTTCTGCCATGGCTTCCTCTGCCATGCCTCCCACAGTCTACAAATGAACAGGGCATTACCACCACTGTAGCTTCATCATGTCTCACCTTTCTGCTGTTTCTCCACTACTGTCAAAACCTTCCCAGCTATCACCATATTCAGAAATGTTTTAGCTCTAGCTGCCTCAGGAAGCCAGGGCTTGCCTCTCTGTATCCCTGTTATGGCTTGATCAGAAATTGAGTAGACCCTGAATCAAGGAAACTTTTTGAGTGTCAAAAGGTAGCAGTCTCCATGTTATCAAGTATAACTTCTCTATACTGGGAATGCCAAACAGGCTCAAGTGGGATAAACTGGGACAGACTCAAAAAAGTGTTGAATATGGCCTGTAATGGCAGCAACTCCTTTTCTTAATGTCTTAGGAACAAGGTATGGATCCACAAATTGAAGCTAAACTAATAGTCAGTGGTTCCTATTTGCCTGTAATTTGAGATTAACTATTCAAATCATTCCCATAAATTGTCTATAAAATGGGCCACTCAGTTATAAGCTTTCTCTCCCAAGTCTGTTTTTCAACTTTGTAGACACTTAGAAGTCCCCATGCAGGAAAGAATGTCCTGACCTCCCAGGAGCTGATTCTAAACCGGTTTCCTCAGGGCATGAAAAGATATCAAAGGTTTTCTAGTAGGTGATACATTCTGAAAGCCCTGCTTTTTCCACTGTGACCTCAGTGGAAGAAACAAATAAACAAACAAGCAAAACTGGAGATAGGAAGCTGTTATATTTGTCCAAGTGAGGTATGTCTGACACCTGATCTACAGATGATAGTGGATGGAAAAATTATTATAAGGGAAACTTCAGGACCCCAGGGCTTGACTATGCCTGGGCTGAGGAAGCATGCTGCTGCACAGATGACTATACATTCAAAACCTTCAGCATGGGTACCATATCCATGCACAGAACCAAGGGCCAGTTTGACACTCTTCTTCTAGATCACAGTCCTTGTCATCCCAACCTCTGGGAAGAGAAGGTAGTTTAGTCCAAGCATTTGGCCAGGAGCAATGGCTTGGTTCTTAGCTGTGAGGCCCTGTGACTCGGGCTTTCTATGGCCTCAGATTGTGGATTTCAGGCTCCTCTGGCAGTAGAACCCTGGGGAGATGTTGACTTGTAAATGAAGACAACCGTAATTATAAACCTTTTATAATCAACCTTCCTGGCTGATTGAAAACTTGTGGTCATTTCTAGATGCACAACCTAAGGATAAAGACCCTGAACAAGGCCACTTCCTCTGGATTGCGGCTGTACTTGTAATGTTTGTTGTTTTTTGTGGGATGGTGTCCTTTAAAACACTAAGGAAAAGGAAGAAGAAGCAGCCTGGCCCCTCTCATGAATGTGGTGAGTCAGTGCTTGTCCTCTCTACAGATTGCTATTTTGCAGCTACCTCCTGATCAGCTGCCTTCTGGAGCTCATTGACTGAGCTCAGACTGGCAAAAAGTCAGCAAGTGGCTGGAGGAAAACGTTTTCCCTCAGAGTTTGTAGCCCATATAGATGGGACTCAACATTGCTCTGGATTTCTAGGAGAGGCAACATTTCTAAGGTTTACAAAGGTACTTCTGGTTTCCAGACAAAGCTGATTATTCCTTGCTTTACCCACCTCACTTCATGAGTTCACTGTGAACATTTAAATGAAGTAAAATGGTGAAAACACTTCTAAATGTTAGTGATTATGGACCTGGCAGAGTTCAAGCAGGGAAGCTTGGTGGGAGGAGGGGAGAATTAGATGACCATAAGATTCACCTTCTCACCTCTAAAAGTCTAGGTTTCTGAGGAAAAGAAAGTGGGATGAATTGTTCCCCCTTGACTTGTTAAAATAATATTATTATAAAAATAATAATAAATAAAATATAATATAAAATAATATTATAAAAATAATAACTTTTATTACCAAGTATTACATACCCATTACCAATTATACTGAAAGTAAAAATCATCTATAGTTCCACAAGAAAGAAATAGTTATGTAGACAACATTTTGGTGTACATATTCCAGATTTTTCTGGAATCTATGTTATTTTCTATAATTGGAATAATATTATAGGACTGTTTTTCACAGTTTGGATAATACCACATGTACTGTTTTCTAACTTATTTGTACTAAATGTAGCAAGAAAATTTTTAATGTCAGTAAGTATCATTCTACAGCATCATTTTAAATGGCTGTGAGATATTCCATTTTGTGGATATACCTTAATTTATTTAACTAACTCCATATTGGTAGACACCTAGGATGTTCCCATAGTTTTGCTATTATAAATAGCACTGCATTGAGCAGCCTCCTCATTGACTTTTATAAAAGTGGCCCTGTGCTTAATGGGGGACAAAGTTGCACCTGGCTTTATAATAATCTTATGCTTCTTTGTGGTTTGGGCTGGTTTGGGCAAAGTTGTAGAGTAAGGTTGGACTTTATATCAGTAATGCCTGTAGTAGAAGTTTGGTTGTTGCTAATAATTAGGTAACCTTCTTACTCACTTTGGTAAAAAGCATCAGATGAGTAAATGCTTCAGATCAGCATCTTATTTAAGATTTCAGTATACTGATTTTTTTTTAATGTTCACAAATGATTTTATTTATAATTTTTAATTTAAATTTTAGTTAGTTAACATACAGTGCAATATTGGTTTCAGGAGTAGAGTTCAGTTAGTCATCACTTAAATACAACACCCAGTGCTCATCATAAGTGCCCTCCTTGGTACCCATCACCCATCTAGCCCATCTCCCACCCACCTCCCCCTGTCAATTCACAGTTTGTTTTCTATCATTAAGAGCATCTTGTGGTTTGTTTTCCTCTCTCTCTTTACTCCCTTCCTTCCCATATGTTCATCTGTTTTGTTTCTTAAATTCTACAAATGAGTGAAATTACATGATATTTGGTATTTGTCTTCCTCTGAGTGACTTATTTTGCTTAGCATAATATATTCTATGTCCATCTACATCATTGCAAATGGCAAGATTTCATTCTTTAATGGCTGAGTAATATTTCATTGTATATACATATCACATCTTCTTTATCCATTCATTAGTCAATGGACATTTGGGCTCTCTCCATAGTTTGGCTATTGTAGATAATGCTATTGTAAACATTGGAGTGCATGTACCCCTTCAAATCTGTATTTTTGTATCCTTTGGGTAAATACCTAATAGTGCAATTGTTGGATCATAGTTTAGTTTTATTTTTAGTTTCTTGATGAAACTCCATACTGTTCTCCAGAGTGGCTGTACCAGTTTGCATTCCCACCAGCAGTGCAAGAGGATTCCCTATTCTCTGCACCCTTGCCAACACCTGTTCTTTCTTGTGTTGTTAATTTTAGCCATTCTGACATTCAGAAGAGCATGGGACTCTTAAGATTGTGAGTTTGAGGCCCACATTGGGTATAGAGATTACTTAAATAAATAAATAAATAAATAAACTTTAATAAATAAATAAATAAAATTTTGGGTCACCTGGCTGGCTCAGTCAGTGTACTGATTATAAGATCCACTAGAAAATAGATGGATAACATTAGCAGTCATTCATTGCATCCTATTATGTGTATTTTTTTAAGTTTATTTATTTATTTTGAGAGAGAACAAGAGGGAGAGCATGAGCTGGGGAATGGCAGAGAGAGAGAGGGAGAGAGAATCCCAAGCAGGCTCTGCACTGTCAGCAGGGAGCCTGATGCAGGGCTCAATCCCACAAACTGTGACATCATGACCTGAGTGGTAACCAAGAGTCTGACACTCAACTGACTGAGCCACCCTGACAACCCATCATCCTGCTATATTAAAACAAAACAACACAGGGGCGCCTGGGTGGCGCAGTCGGTTGGGCGTCCGACTTCAGCCAGGTCACGATCTCGCGGTCCGTGAGTTCGAGCCCCGCGTCGGGCTCTGGGCTAATGGCTCAGAGCCTGGAGCCTGTTTCCGATTCTGTGTCTCCCTCTCTCTCTGCCCCTCCCCCGTTCATGCTCTGTCTCTCTCTGTCCCAAAAATAAATAAACGTTGAAAAAAAAAAATTTAAAAAAAAAAAAAAAAAAACAAAAAAACAAAAACAAAACAACACAGGAAATTGGGGACTGATTATCCAATTTCAATAAATGAATACTAAGCCTATGGTAGAGTCATTCAAACCACCAAAGTATGTAGTGTGCTGATATAATAATAGATTTCTATGATATGAAAGTGTAAAATTCAGAACACAGGATCAGATGTAGAGATATATCGTGGTTATCAAAGCTTTGACTTCTCAAGGTGACAATTTTGAGCTTTTTCTTTCAATCTCATTGCCATTTAGAATTAGCTAAATGTGCAGAAGCAGGCTTCAACTTGAAAATAAGCTGTTTCCTAAATTTTCTTTTACTTTGGAATGATTAGCTCACAAATGAAACAAAGAAGAAATGGAGAAAGGAGAGTGAGAATGTTTCTTCCCCCAAGAGGAAATCAGAAAAATTCAGGAGAATAGACTATAGAGTTAAAGAGGATGTGTGTGTATACATGAAAGAAGTTGAAAGGGGGTTCAAGAAGCTTTGTATTTCAAATGACAAGATTTCCTTCTTTTTGATGGCTGAGTAATATTTCACCACATCTTCTTTATCCATTCATTGTATATACATATCACATCTTCTTTATCCATTCATTAGTCAATGGACATTTGGGCTCTCTCCATAGCTTGGCTATTGTTGACAATGAGGCTAATGGAGGGAGATGAGTGGGGGATGAGCTAAATGGGTGATGGGTATAAGGAGGGTACTTGTTATGATGAGCACTGGGTTTGTATGTAAGTGATGAATCAATGAATTCTACTCCTAAGACCAGTTTTACACTGTATGTTAACTAACTAGAATTTAAATAAAAATATGAAAAGAAAAAAAGAAGCTGTGTGTATGCATATGAAATAGTCAAACTGAGCTATGAATGATAAAAGGCAGAAAATAACAAGAGAACATAGCACATATATGACCTCTTCCTCCCAAGAATGTGATAAAGAATATTTCTAGGGAAAGTTTGATCAGACAATCACCTGTGCTAGTGAGTTTGGTCAAAGAGAAGAGTCTTGATATCACTGGAGGAGGACATGTTCCAAGTAACCATGCTATGTAGATGTGTTTGTAAATTTGGGTTCTGTAGTTCAGCAATGTCTGCACTTTGCCTTGTGGATACCTCTGGCACTGCCTATATGATAGACTAAACAATGTCCCCAAAAAGATGTCCACATACTATTCACAGAACCTATTATGTTATCTCACATGGCAAAAGGGACTTTGCATATGTAACTAAGGTAATGACTTTAAGATGGTGAGATAATCCTGAATTACCCAGGTGGGCCCAATTTAATCACATGAGTCAGAGCATCTTTCCCAGGCTGGGTTAGAGGGATGAGATGTAAGAAGGAGAAATCCAAAGGTTGAGACAGACTTAACCCATCGTTGCTAGCTTTGAAGATGGAGAAGGGGCCGTGACGCAAGGAATGTGGGTGGCCTCTAGAATCTGCAACTGGCCCTCAGCTGAAAGCCAGCAAGGAAATGGAGATCTCAGTCATAAAACCACAAGGAACTAAATTCTGCTGACAAATAGACATGGAAGCAGTCATGATCCATCCACAGAGACACAAACTTACTGATAACCAGTAGGAATTTCTCCAAAAATGGAGCTTCCTCCTAATCCAATATTAATCTGTTTCTCAGAGGAGACAGCCCTCTAGCTAAATAATTTGGCATCAGAAGTCTTTTCCAGTGTTTGTTCGGTAATTATACTTTTTCTATGCCCCAACCGTCCAGATTTACTCTGTTCAGGCTGTTAAATGAATAAAAGGGAAATGCCACAGTTCTTCTAGCTGGTTTCTAATCTCTCTTCTCTTTTTTGATTTGTCAAACAAAGCAGATTAGGCATGAGAAATTGTAACCTTGAATTACTGTCTTTTCCCAATCAGAAGTTACCCTATCAGCTTACCCATTGGGGAGAGAGACTAAAAATAGCTCCTCCTGAAGTTTTACTTCCTCATTTGGGTCTTATGTGACTGAAATCTGTATATAATAGAGCCCTAGCAACCAACAGTTTTTACAGTTTGCCTCCCTCCACCAAACCTGGAAGAGTCTCAGCTCTTTCAGGAATGATTTCTTAAAGGGCAAGTGTCTTTTCTGAAATAAATAATTTTAACCACTATTTAGACAGAAACCTTCACAGGACTTAAAAACTGAAAGTTGGTGATATCATCACATCTGGCCTTCAGAATGCTAAATTTGTAATCAAATACACAAGATTAGAATCTGCTTTTTTGTTGTCCGCTTTCATTTTAAAATAGAAGTTTTTTTTTTTTTAATGGTGATGGTTTTGTCATGGGTATGAAAGGACAATATAAATATTCTATGTTGGTCCACAGACATCTGAAAAACTGTATTCAGCTATAAGCATTATTTTTAAAAAAGGAACCTTGACAAAAACAAAACCTAGCCAGATATATAAAGTGTCTAGAAGTTCAGTCAAATAAGAAATAGTTCAAGTAACTGAGGATGCTTAGCCAGAAAGGAAGCTTTGGGAATGGGAAAGGTGTTCCCTTCAAATATCTGAAGAACTGCCATAGAGTACAAATATCATACTTAACTGTGGCTTCAAAGGGCATCTCAGTGCATGATTATAAGAAGAAGTAAGGAGGGGCGCCTGGGTGGCTCAGTCGGTTAAGCGGCCGACTTCGGCTCAGGTCATGATCTCACGGTCCGTGAGTTCGAGCCCGGCGTCGGGCTCTGTGCCGACAGCTCAGAGCCTGGAGCCTGTTTCAGATTCTGTGTCTCCCTATCTCTGACCCTCCCCCGTTCATGCTCTGTCTCTCTCTGTCTCAAAAATAAATAAACGTTAAAAAAAAAAGATTAAAAAAAAAGAAGTAAGGAAATTGACTGAGTTGTAAAAATTAAAAAATTTTTAAATTTATTAAATTTTTAAAATTATATAGAAGATATAAACTTCTTCCTCCCATGTAGGATGAACTGCTACAGGAATTTCCCTCATACTGTAAACAACTGGAAATCAGACAAAATATGAAACAACTGTTTTCAGACTTTGGACAACAAGCTGTAGAAAATTGTAATCCCTGAAAGAAGGGAAAAGATGAGATGAGCTGTATGATTGCCCCCAAACTACTACTTAAAGTCAGTTTCCAGACTGCTCTGATAAGGAAAGAAAACTACACATATGCCTTGGGAACATAAATGGCCAAATGCTTTACAAAATTACCAACTAAAGTCTAGCAATATATTAAAAGTATGATACATCATGATCAAGTGGGGTTTATTCCAGGAATATAAGATAGGCTCAATATAAAAAAATCAAGCAATAAAATTCACCATATTGGCAAACCAAAAAGAAAAGCCATGTAATCATGTCAGTGGATACAGATAAAGCATTTGGCAAAATTAATACTCATTCATAATTTTCAAAAAGAAAGAAAAACTCTCATAAAAGTAGGATTATAGAGGAACTTCCTCAGCCTGACAAAGGACATATACCAAAACCTTCAGTTAACATCATATTTAATGATAAAAGACTGACTGTTTTCTCCATAAGATCAGGAATGAGGAAAAGATACCACATTTAAATGTATTATATTTATTCAAAATTTTCTTGGAGGCCCTAGCCAGTGCAAAATCTAGAAAAAGAAAGAAAAGGCACACATGTTGGAAAGGAAGAAGAAAAACTGTCTTTTTTTCAAAAATAGCATGATCATGCTTATAGAAAAGCCCAAGGCATCCATAAAAAGCTATTAGAACTAATTGTGTGTAGCTAAGTCTCAAGATACGAAGTCAATACACAAAATCAAAATCAGTTGTATTTCTACATACTAACAACAAACAAGTTGGACACTGAAAAAAATTTTAAATACCATTTAAATACAAATGCTACTGTAGCATCAAATAATATTAAAAGGTTAGGAGTAAATTTTTAAAAATAAGTACAAGACCTGTACACCAAAAACTGAAAAATATTACTACTGACTAAATTAAAGTAGGCCTAAATAATTGGAGAAATATGCCATGTTCATGGATCAGAAGAGTAGATATTAGGATATCAGTTTGGCCCAAAGTGATCTGTGGATTCAATGAGATACCAATCAAAATACTGGCAGGCTGTTTAGTGGAAATTAAAAAGCTAATTTTAAAGTTATGTGGAAGTGTGAAAGACATACAATTGCCAAACAATTCTAAAAAACAAGATAAAAATGGACGATTTATACTACCTTATTTCAAGATTTACTATATAGCTATAGTAATCAAGACAGCGTGGTATTAGTGAAAGCACAGACATACCAACCAATGAAACAAGAGGGATAATCAAAAGGTAAACTCATATGGTCAACTGATTTGGACAAAGGAGCTAAGGTAATTCCATGCAGAAAAGGATAGTCTTTTCAACAATGGTTTTGGGACAATTAGATACCCACATGGAAAAATATGAACCTTGACACACACAACATAACTTGCAATGGATCATAGACCTAAAAATAAGAGCTAAAATTAAGAGATTTTTAAAAATCAGAGAAAATCTTTTTGATCTTAGGTTAGGCAAATCTTAGATAGGATACAGTAAGCACAATGTAAAAATTGGGGGCGCCTGGGTGGATCTGTCAGTTAAGCATCTGACTTCGGCTCAGGTCATGATCTCATGATTTGTGAGTTCGAGTCCCACGTCGGGCTCTGTCCTGACAGCTCAGAGCCTGGAGCCTGCTTCAGATTCTGTGTCTCCCTCTCTCTCTCTTCCCCTCCCCCACTTGTGCTCTGTCTCTGTCTCTCAAAAATAAATAAATAAATATAAAGAAAAAACAAAAAAAGTAGAAATTGATAAACTGGACTTCATCAAAATTAAAAAACTTTTGCCCTTTGACTTTGTTAAAAAAATTAAAAGTCAAGCCACAGACTGGGAGAAAATGTTTCCAAATACATATCTGAAAAAAACTTATATACTATATATCCAGACTATATAATTATAAATTACTACCTAGTAAAGAAGACAATCCATTTAACAAAAGGCTAGGAGCAAAAGACTTGAACACATACTTCATAGAAGAAAATATACAAATGGACAATGAGCACAGTCAGACAGTCACAACATCATTAGTCATTAAGGAAATACAAATTAAAGCTATAATGAGATACCACTACACACTCACTAACATGGCTGAAATTAAAGGTACTGGTAAATATCAAGGGCTGGAGAGGATGTGAAGCAATTTAAACTCTCATGCACTGCTACACAACCCAGAAATCTTAGATATTTACCCGTGAGAAATAAAAACATATGTCTACACAAAGATACATACACAAATGTCCATAGCAGCTGAAATACTGAAAGTCTGGTATCTTAAATTTCCATCAGTTGGTAAATGGATAAACAAATGGTGGTATATTCATACAGTGAAATACTACTGAGCTATAAAAAGGAACAGACTACTAGTAACATGCAACAACATGTATAAATTCAAAAGAAGTATGCTAGGAGAAAGAGACCAGGCACAAAAAGACCACACGACCACACACTTATGATCCTTTGGAATTATGAAATTTTAAAAAAGCAAAACTATTGTGACATTAGCCAGATCAGTGGTTATCAGAGGATGGGATAGGGGAAAATATTGACTGAAAAGGGGCAGGAGGGAACTACTGGGGCTTATATAAATGTTCTATATCTTGGTTATGGTGGTAGTTACTTGACTGCATACATTTGCTAAACTCATAAAAATCTATACAATCACTGGATTTTGTTGTATATTAATTATCCTCAATAAAGCTGATTATCTTTAAACACACACATACACACACACACACACACACACACACACACACACACACCAGAACTGCCAATGCTAGGAAGTGTTAAAACCCATCAAGGGTATTGTTTTACTCCCTAAAGTTCTCTATGGACATCCAGGTTAACAATCCCTGTTGCAAGATTCTGAGTGAGACAAAAGCACTATCACAACAGTCAGCCTAAAGGAATTCATACTCCAAGTTGCATCAGTGGTAAGCCCATATTAGTAGCAACTCAGGCTTTGGGAGATCTAGCCAGCTAGAGATTTCCCATTTAGGCCCATCCATGCCACATTGTATAATATTGGGTAGTGCCAGCTGACTCAACCATTTAGGCATCAACATATTCAGGATTTCCTTTTATTCCTTCTTCTAAACCTTTACTTTCAGAAAAGGATTGAAAACTTTTCCAATCACTAAATGATTGCTAAAACTAAATGTGTTACCCCTCCCAGTAGTATTTTTATTTTAGTAAAGGGTAGAGCTATATGTGAAAAGTCTATTTCCAATATTAGAACTTAAGACACAGTGAATAAAGGAAAGCATTTGCTTTTTGGATGCAAAAAAACGCCTTCTCAGTCCCCCTGAAATTGCATCAAGTAACCATCTTTTCCACGTGTATAGGCACATGATTTCTCTTTGAGTCCTAGGACTGGATTCTCTTCAAACTTTCCCTCGTTTAGTGTCTATAAGGCAATACATTTTCTAAAGTTGTTTTGGTCTCTTTCAGAAACCATCAAAAGGGAGAGAAAAGAGAGCAAACAGACCAACGAAAGGTGAGTCTTGACCTTACAACATTGCTGAAAGAGGTACTATCTCCAGAGAGTTTATAACTTGACCATCAGTTGAATCTGAGGCATGCTGAGCCCTTAGCAAACATGAACGAATGAAGAAAGAAAGGAAAATGAGACTAGTCAGGATCTGGAAGGAAATGTTCTAGCTATAAATGGATGGCAGGATGTCCAGTACACAATGCTCAAGGGACATGGCAAGCTCAGTCATGGTAAAGTAAAAAATTAACACCAAAGGTGGTCTGTGTGGTGTGTGTGTGCTGTATACGATTCACATGGTAACCTCGGTACCTATCACGATGCCTGGACTAGTGGGAATCCTACATGTATGGAATGAATAAATAAGTGAGGAGAGATAACATGTTCCCTGTAACTTCAGTGTCTTTGCATCTGCTGTGCCGTCTACTTGGAATGTTCTTCTGCCACTTCTTTACTCATTCTTCACATCTTGGTTCGAGCTGCACTTCTAAAAAACCCATTCTTAAGCTAGATTATGCTAACCTGTTATAGAATCATATGGATCCCTATGCTTTACCTTCATAACACCAGGCAATACTTACATTTTTGTGCAGTTACATTATTAACCTCTGTGAAGTACACACTTATGGAGGGTACAGACCATAACAGTTAAGCTTATCATTGTCCTGCTAGCACCCAGCTCAGTGCCTGGCATATAGTAGGTGCTCAATAATTTTTTTCTATTATGAAACTATAGTAGCAGATATTTTTTAATCCATAGAAAGTAGCCTTTTTATAATACTAACAATTTTCTATAGTTATAGTTTTCATGGCATCTACCGATTTACAGATAATGGGATGTATTCATAACATTTACATGGTAGTGATTTGGTAAATATATAACATGTTGAAAAAGAGTTTCATGGAAAAGTAAATGCTATTCATCAGGGCTTAGTTTCTCTTACATTTGCTATCAGCTGAGCAGTATTATAAGTTGTTTGATTTTTATTTTTTCATTTATTTGCTTTCTTTCTAGATTTTTTACGTAATCAAATCTAAATAAGCAATCCTATATATGACACAGGGGAAATGTGTATATCCTTTTCTTTATATTATCTTTTGTCCACATACTAGGGGCTAAAGTAGACAAAATATGATGAAGTGCTTTTTTATTAAGAGTTCAAGTTTTCAGTTGTTTTTAAATTCAGTTTATTCAAACTAAAAACAAAAACAGTCCATCCATGTTGTCACAAATGGCAAAATACTCATTCCTTTTTATGGCTGAATCATATCCCATTGTATGTACATTACCACAATTTCTTTATCCATTCATCTATCAGTGGACACTTAGGTTTCCATATCTTGGCTATTGTAGCAAATATTTGTTGACAGAATGAATGTATGCATGAAGAGTACATAAGGATTCCTGGTGATCAGTTCTTTCACAACATGATGAAATCAGATTATTTGTACTCCATCCTCCCTGAGAAACAGGGCTCTCAAGAATATCAAGGCTCTGGCCACACAGTCATAGGGTCAAAGCAATCCTAAGTCAAACACCTGGTCACAAAGATACAGTCATAACCCCAGGATGCACAGCCCCCAGAGTGCTCAGCATTGACCTAATGCATAAGCTGCTGTGAATCTAGGAATCCTGGATGATGAGCCCAGGTGCTAAGATGTTGCCTGTCCTCACAGACCCAGTTCAGAAATAGCCAGAAGAGCCTACAGAGAGAAGGCAGCAAGGAATCAACACATGGCAGGGGCAGGCCCAGGTTAAAATAAAGGATAGTTAATTGAAGGAAGCATGAACAGCACATCCCCTTCTCTCTCTTCAATAGTTTGTTTCTCCTTATTGCTATTGCAGTGGCCCCCTATGTTTCACCCTGTCACTGAAATCTAGAAAAATAAAGTGGCTGTATTGTGAAATCTCACCCAGTTTTTTTTCTTTCTGTTTTTCCAGAGTACCATACCACGTACCTGAGAGATCTGATGAAGCCCAGTGTGTTAACATTTTGAAGACAGCCTCAGGCGACAAAAGTACTACACATTTTTAATTAAAGAATAAAGTCCATATAACTGTCCATTGTTTATATGCCTTTCCCTTCAAGTTTTGGGCTTACCTTTTTTTGTCTATTAATATTATTATTACCATTAATAATAGTGGAGGTTCCAGGACTCCATCTGAGAAAGCCACCCTGTAATGCCAGCTCTGCTCCCTACCTCAGGAGCAGACCTTAACTGCTTCTTTTCATTTCAGAGCAAATTTGTGCGCCAAGCTCACCTGACTGGCTCCTGGCTCAGGAATAATGTTTAAGACTAACACCTCCTGTTTCACATTCAGCCTTCTTTTCTTAATTTTATAAATTGCGTTTTACGTAGAACTCCCAATTACTGGAATAATGGCTTTTATCTATGATAATTCTAAGGTAGTGCCTCATTCTATCTTGTATATTTGTGACTGAATAACTACCTCTTCAGTCTTGTGGGAGTTATATATTTTATGGCTTTTATAGTATTGCTATTAATATCTTGAAACATAAAGAGATGTGTACTATAATAATGTAATTACTATGCCCTGAGAAAATCACTGCTGAGGAGCTCTTGTCCCTCTGTGAAGATCAGTAGGAAAATGGTGGCTTGGCGTGCTGACAATGATGAGCAGACCAACTCAAAATTTGGAAAATTAAGAACAATGAAGATGGAATCAGCTCTGGATCCTGGATCCACTTCTATCTGGGCCCTTGCTAACCTGAGAAGGATCCGCCTGCGGAACAAGCTATAGATAAGCCTTAGCAGAGAACACTGGGTCAAGCACTGCACATTGTGAACCCACTTCTCTTCTTGAAAGAAATGACTGAGATGATGGTCCAGAGCAACTATGCAAGAGCCAACTGAGAGATCACAACACTCAAAAGAGAAAAAAAATGAAAGATCTTGACAACAGAGATGCACATGAATGTCCTGTCTGTCCAGTCCTCTGACAAACCTTGGGATTAGCAACAGGTAGACAGTCTGTCCAAAAGGACTTAAGACAGACAGCAGCTTCCATGGTGGTTGGTGAAAAGTTTGGATAATAATCAAGTTATTGTGATGTTTCATCTGGCTGCAGGCAGAGCAGGGAAGGAAGAGCTATCATCTTGATAATGGGATAAATGGAAGGAAGCTTAGGACTCTTTCAACTTACTTCTGAGACACAAAGAGCTAGAGTGGAATCAGGAGGACCAAGATGTAAATCATCTAAAGGCCAACTTAGCTGGCAGGTGCCCTAGGGAGAGATCAGCTGGCCAAGAGCAGAGGTGGCAAATTTATATCTGAGGACTGTCTATATGTCATTATAAATGATGGGGAAACTGGGTACAACGAGAGGACTATACTAGCCCAGTAGAGATGAGTCAGATGACCCTGGCTCTAAAGCAGCATCACTAAGGGACAAGGCAGCCTCAGTCCAAACCAAGAGAGAACTTTGGGAGGCCCAACCCACAGAAATATTTCTTCTTATTCTACATAAAGGAATCTAGAAGGTTGTAGACAGCTGTACTAGCCATGCTTGTCCTTGTAATATTACCATTTGTGTGTTCTTCCCTGCATTTGCTTCATTAGGCCATAAGCATCTTGTTGGTTTCTAACATGTTTCGTATAGTGAGTTCTTAATAAATTTTTCTTAAATTGATTTAAAAGTCTCCATTTTCTGCTTCTACTTCAATGGTACTACTCAACCCTTGTAGTCTGATATTACTTCCTCTGTCTTCCTAATGTACTTTCTCCCTCTTAATGTCTCTATGGAAGCCTCATTCTCCAGTCAGCTAATGGCCTCTGACTCATCCCACACCCTCCTCTTCCCCTTTCCCTAACCATTGTATAAGAAAAAGGGGCTTATATGATTCTATATGTTTATCTCAGTCATGAGACATAAAAAATCAAGTAAGGGAGGTTCTTTCTGAGGACAACTGGGAAGTTTGGAGTTAGGGAAGGGATACTTGGTTTTCAGTTTGTAACTTTTATATTCTGTAATTTTAAATTATGTGCTCATATATACATTAAACAAAATCTTAATGTAAAATATTCCTTAAAATACCCTGATTATAAAATAAATGCATATAACTGTATTGTATATTTGTAAAGTTGCTAAGAAAGTAAATCTTAAAAGTTCTCACTGCAAGAAAAAAAGTTTGTAACTATATGTAGTGATGGATGTTAACAAAACCTATTGTGGCAATCATTCCACAATCTATACATATATCAAACCATTATGTTGTACATCTAAAATTGGTACAATGTTATATGTCTATTATATCTCAACTAAAAATGAATAAATGCATACACACACACATATATGTATATTCACTTAGCATATAGCATGCACTTAGTATATATTGCTACATGTGAGATGACCCAAGGAAATTCTGGGGGAAAAAACCTCTAGGTTCTGTGAGGGCAGCAATGTGTCTAATTTCTTTACCAATGAATCCTAGGCACCTAAGAGTACCTCAAAACTATTTGTTCAAAGATTGAATGAAACATTAATGTGCCTCTGGTGAAAACATCCTTCCTCTGTATTAAATTCTCCATATTTTCTGTGTTCCAAGTCTGGGGGAAGAAAAGCCAAAAACAGTTAAAAGATGTCATTAAGTATAACACTACTAGTTAACATTACTGGTATTTACCTTGTACCAGGCACTCTTCTAAACTTTTAAACTCATTATCTCATTTATTCCTCACAATGACCCTGTGAGGTATCAGGATATAATGACCATTCTGTTGATGAAGAAACTTACACATAGAGTGGTCAAAGTGATTAACCCAAGGTCACTAAATTAGTAAGTGACAGAGCTGGGGGAAGTTTTGCAAAGCATCAGCCCCTCTGCCCCTTTGCTTCTCAGCCATAGAAGAAATACCATTTTGGTTGGTTGAGTGCCTACAGCACATTTTGCACTACACTCCCTCAACCCTCTGAGGTGGTGCCTCCTAAGGATGCATCACTGAGATTTCCAGAAGCCCCTCCTTCATCTCACAAGACCAGAAGCTGTGGATGATAAGACACATGATATGACCAGCAAAAATGAGTTTTGGGTCAGAAGGAAATCGAACTACAACTTCTGCCTCCAACTCCTCCACCTCTACCCCTGCCACTTATTCTTTTGTAATCCACCCTCCTCAGTGTTCTCACGGTGTTCTCAGATTTGTTAACCTGGGCTAGAAAGCAAAGAGTCATCTCTGACCACTGCCCTCCAGCCTCTCCCTCAGTACCTACTGCCACCCCACCTTCCTGCCACATTTGGTTATCACAAGACCAGGCAAGTATTCTTATGACTTCAGCACCCACCCCTTCTTTTCTCACTCAGGCCCTTATTTCCTCAATTCAAGAACATGACAATCTCTACTGATCCCAGTCTGTTGTCTCTCTTACCCTGCATTCTGTCCAAAACATTAAAAGAAACAAGGAGATAAATAGTGAAGAAAAGGTCTCCTCACATTTCTTTTCCCTAGCCACACAGAGACAACTATGATCTCCAGGTTCTTATGTATCTTTCCATAGACACACTATGCCTATTTATAAGTGTGTGTGCACATGTGTGTGTGTGTGTGTGTACATATACATATGTATATATAGTATATATATATATAAACATGCATACATACACACGTGTGTGTACATATTTTTCCCCTTATTCAGGCAGATTTGGTTTTATTCTTTTTTTAATTTTTTTATTTAAAAAAATTTGTTAGGGGCGCCTGGGTGGCGCAGTCGGTTAAGCGTCCGACTTCAGCCAGGTCACGATCTCGCGGTCCGTGAGTTCGAGCCCGCGGTCCGTGAGTTCGAGCCCGCGTCAGGCTCTGGGCTGATGGCTCAGAGCCTGGAGCCTGTTTCCGATTCTGTGTCTCCCTCTCTCTCTGCCCCTCCCCCGTTCATGCTCTGTCTCTCTCTGTCCCAAAAATAAATAAACGTTGAAAAAAAATTAAAAAAAAAATTTTGTTAGTGTTTATTCATTTTTGAGAGTGAGAGAGACAGAGTGTGAGAGGGGGAGGGGCAGAGAGAGAGGGAAACATAGAATCTGAAGCAGGCTCCAGGCTCCGAGCTGTCAGCACAGCGCCTGACGCAGGGCTTGAACTCGCGGACCGTGAGATCATGACCTGAGCTGAAGACGGACAACCAACCGACCGAGCCACCCAGGCACCCCAGATTTGGTTTTATTCTACACCTAAGCAAACAGCCTAAACGTAAGACCCTTGCTAAGAAGATTAAGAGAGACACCTGTCTTCAGTATAATCCTTCATATTAAAAACATATTACTATATTGGCTTTCACTCTCACCCATATGCCAGCATTACTGTGGATCTTATAATAAAAGTGAGATCCCATTGGCTTTTACCACATCTGCCTGTTAACTCCAGAAGAAAAAAATACTTAACAGATATGGAGTCCTGCACTATCTTTAGACACAAATTTTGAGCCTGTTCCAGTTTGAACAAGTTATACCCTAGGTCTGATGAACAACAGTCACCCTGAAATGTATCTCCCATTTATTGCATTTCATTTTTTGTTTCTCTTCTTTAATATTTATTTTCAGAGAGAGAGTGAGAGAGAAAGAATGGGGGAAGGGCAGAGAGAGAGGGAGAGAGAGGATCCCAAGCAGGCTCCACGCTGTCAGTGCAGAGCCTGATGCGGGTGTGAAATCATGACCTGAGCTGAAATCAAGAGTCAGGTGCTTAACCAACTGAGCCACCCAGGTGCCCCCATTTTTTATCTTTCTGGATTTACTCCCTCTCTTTGGTGGTACATATCCACCAGTAGCTTTCTGAGAAAGGATATATAGCAAATTAATGATATTTTGTGTATCTAAAATGTCTTTAACCTATCCTTCTCTCCTCTCCCACTTAATTAATCACTTGGCTTGATATGGAATTTTAGATTAGAAGTTATTTTCATTGTCTCTAGTTTTCAGTGTTGTTCTTGAGAAGGCTATAGAAATTCTGACTCCTTATCCTTTTATGTGGAAGCTTTTAAGATCTTCTCTTTGTATCCAGTGTTCTTAAATTTTGTAATAAAATTCCCATTCATCTACTGTGATTGACACTGAGGTGTCCTTTTCTATCTGGAAATGCATGTCCTTCACTCTAGAGACATTTTCCTGAATTATTTCATTGATTATTTTTTTCCCTTCTATTTCACTAATCTCTCATTCTAGGATATGGATTCTAATGTTGGATCTCCTAGACTGATCCTCCCATTTTATCTTTCTCTCTTTTTCTCCTTTTCCATCTTTTTGTCTTTTGTTTGATTTCTTAAAGATTTCCTCAAGTATAACTTTCAACCTTTTTGCTGTATTCTGCTATCATGTTTCAATTTCCAAAAGTTCTTTTCTATTCTCTGAATGTTTCTTTTTGCAAGGAATCTGTTCTTAATGGTTGCATTATCATCTCTTGACTCTCTGAAAATCTCAGTAATAGGTTATTGTTCAAGTCTTATTTTTCCTCTCTTATCTCTGTGTCCTCCAAGTTGTTTCTTTTTATTTGTTGGTTTTGGTCTATATCATCCATGTTGGAGGATTGCTCAGATGTCTGATGGTGATGTCTGTTCATGATTAAGAGTAAGGAATGAAAAATTTGTTTGGAGGATCTAAGTCTATGGGTGGGCTTGTTAACTTTACCATTAGAGTCAAGGGATCTGGATGGGCATTTATGGGGGAACCATATTTAAATCTTTCCTCTTCAGTTGGTAGTTTTCCTGTATCTTGCTTGGAAGGTGGAAGTCTGGCTGTCAGCACTTTGGGAGTCACGTGAGAGAAAAGAGAAAAGAAATATGTGCACATGTGATAGTGGTGGGGTCTCTGCAGGCTTTATTAAGTATGAATAAATTTACGTAATCTATGTTTTCAGTATGGTAACTCCATCCTCAAGTGTGTGAGATATTTCCCAATTCAAACACTTTCTGCTTTACCCTCTCCATAGAACAAGACTCCTGACTTCTGCCAAGATGGGAGAGGGGAGTTGCCCAGTGGTGTGGAGTGGGAAAGGAAAGTGCAGCTCTAACTATCACACAACTTCTACCCAGTCTTCCTTATTTTGGCCCTTATCTTTTCCCTCAAACTTCGCCTCAATTGGTTCTTGGTCCTACCAGTTCCTAAGGCTTTTGATGGTTCTGGAGTATAAACTGGATTGTTTCTTAGGTTTCTGCACTGACAGGTTAGACTTGGCTGTCCTGCCTTATTAAGTTAGTTAGCACTCAACCATCTACTTTTCAGATTCCAAACTTGTCTCCTTTCCTATTCTTATACTTTTAAATTTGTCCACTTAAGTTAAAAAAAATTTTTTCTTTAGTTTTAGTGGAATTTTAGAAGGTAATAAAATTAGATGTATGTATTTAATCTATCATTGTACCTGGAACTCCACTATTCTAGGACTCTACCATTGAGTGCCTCCAGTCTAACATCCAAAGTCATCAACAATGTGACTTGAAACTAACCCAACTATACCAACCTTATTTTCCCCTCTTCTTTTATTGGAAACAATGGTACTGCCAGATTTAGCTACTAATAATTTCTGAAATATAGCCTGTATTATCCAGATTGTTTCCATTTACACTATTCTGTATCTCTGGAATATTTCTTCCCATCTCTGTCTTTGTTTACTGGACCCTTTTTTTTTTTAACTTTTTAAAGTTTATTTGTTTATTTTGAGAGAAACAGAGAGAGAATGAGAGGGGGAGGGGCCGAGAGGAAGCGAAAGAGAGAATCCCAAGAAGGCTCTGCACTGTCAGAGGCTCCGATGCAGGGCTCGAACCCCACTAACTGTAAATTCATGACCTTAGCCAAAATCAAGAGTCAGACACTTAACTGAGCCACCCAGGAGCCCCTAATGGACTCTTGTTCATCATTAAAACCTGGCTCAAATACCACTATGTCTGTTGGACCACACACAGCTAACAACTACCCAGGCTGCACAGTAACACCATATCCTTCGATCACAGAATGCCCCTCCCAGCAGTAATTCATTCCTATCTTAAAACTTTCCTTCCTTCCAAGCACCATGATTCTGGCCATTGGCCAATATATAGAGGACTTCCAGGTTTCCTAGGGGAAATCCAAGCCACCAAATAGCAAGTGTTATTTTGTTATACACAGCTATAGTCCTAAACATCCTAGTCTGGGTAGTTTCATGTTCTACATGCCAACTTCTACCAACCATCCTAGCTTTGGCTTTTGATCACCCAATTGCCTCTGACCTTGCCATACCACTGAGACCTGACAATCAACTTCTCCTCCCAGGTTAAAATCTTAATTTCCCGCTCTAAGTATGACTTGGATTCACTCCCTAAAAAAGCTGCCTCTGGCCACCCAGGATAATCATCCCTTGAACCATCTCAGCCTTCTGAACCCATTATTTCAAAGCAGTCACACCAGACCAGATCTTCCCAGCCAACAGGAAGCAGGATTACAGAGTCACATGGCCCTACACAGGAGGTAAAAGTGTGTCCCGTACCTACCCCTCAATTTTAGTAAACATCCTCATTAACTTAAGTAAAACCTCTCATTTCATGGAATCATATACTTTTAGAGCTTAAAAGAACTCAAACATTCCTTGGCCCTCATGGGAGGTGGAGATAGATACCACAGGAATTAAGAAGCAGGGTCTGGAGAGATGTGGAAACGGAAAATGAACTCACTCAGAGATGGGTAAGGTGGTGGGAAGGTTAAAGTAGAATAGAAAAGGAAAATTGTCTGTTTACAGCAACATCTCTGAACCGTGCTACCCTTCAAGTTTGCCAACATGTAATAAAACATTTCTAATTTTGTGAGCAGTTATTTTTGTCTGTTCCTTATACATTTCCTAAGAAAATATTTATCTGCAAAGAGTAACTTAACAAGCATTAAGGATAAAAGTCACAGATAATGAATGAAACAGAGAAGAGGAAAGAACCAGTAGTTTTCATTCTTAGGAAAAAACACGTAAGATTTCCCACTTCTCAAATTATTTCCTATTAAGCTACACATTCTATTACAGTGATCAATAAATTTTCTTTAGTGAATGAGGAAAGGGGAATACATTTTGGTATTCATAGGGCCCTACACCTGTAAAGTCTAAATCGGAATCCCAATGCTGGGGGAACCACAGATGCTGTGTCTTGGGACTAGGCTGTCTACTAATACTGTTTTCAGAGGAAACTAAGCACCCCAGCCTTTCTCATCCTGGCACCATTTACATTGTTTCCTATTTACATACACACAAGAGCAAGGTAGTGGTTTTTTTTTTACAAACAAGTGTAACATAACAAATATTAGAGTGCTCATTACTTTTTAAATCTCTTATTGTGAAAAGAAGCCCTTTAAAAATATACATGAACTTATTGCAGAAAGTAGCTCTCCACTCTGGCAGTAGTATCAGTTTCCTGCTACTCACTGCATGTGGCAAAGTGGCTTCCTTTCCCGTGATCAGATTGTATAGCATTGTTTCCGAGATTACACACTCTGAACTCCTAGGTTTCCAAAATATGGAGAACACAGAGTAAAAAATCACTAAATTTTCCTAACAGCTGATTAGAAATGGGAGAAATGTGGAAACCATCCAGTAGAGCCCTTCCCTTTGAGGTGGCAAACAAGGGCAGAGAGGAGGGGATTCACCCAACATCAAAGAAAGTCAGCACTAGAACTCAGGTTCCTGACCTTCAGGTCATTGCTTTCCACCTCATGGTGCCCTCTGTGCTTCCTGTTAGCTGGAAGGGCTGGGAAATGGGCATCAACAGATTATAATGTAGCAAGAGCGTTGACTTTGGGTCAGATAGACCTGGCACTGCTACAGTTGGCATGCGACCTTGGGGCAAGTTACTTGAGCTCTCTGATCCTAGGTTTCCTTATGTGTAAAATAGGGTTAATAACACCTACCTACTTCATGAAATCAAGCACAATCCAAAAGATATGAGGATTATACAGTTGAAAAGAGAGGGAGAAGGGGAGGAGGGGAGGGATCCAGCAAATAAGCAATTATATAGCTTGTTTCAGTAGGGTGGGGTTGGGGGGTGGTGAGTGAGCATTAGTAGTGAGAGGATGGGAACAGGAAGCCATGATGGAGTAATAGTAGTGGGTGTGGATTCTTTCACGTAACACTTAGCCCAGAAGTCCCTCCACACCTTGCTGAAAGCCAGAAATGCTCCTGCAACTCCTCCTACATCAGCTTCACTTGAAGAAGTTCCTCTCTCAGCATCTCAACCCAGGGACCGAGATGATCCATGCAATCACTTTATATGCATGGGACTTTTCCATCCTTACTGCTGAAGCCAAAGTCATCTTTTTAAGATATTTATCTTTGTCAAGATTATTTCCAGACTTAATAATATCTCCTTTCCATCAAGATGGCAGAGAGCTCCGCCCTTACTAAATATAACATAAAATTCTATGCAGTCAGGCTGAGAGAAAAAGGGGTTCTCTCAAGGGCCAGTGTCTCCCAGTCCAGATTTTGGAAGACCTCTGTCTTAGAGGGCAATTATGCAGAGAATGGTTTTGTATTTGAATGGTTTTGGATTAGAGGCAAGAAAACCAATTAGAAAACTGGCACAACTAGCCCCTGCAAGTTTAACATTTCTGAGTTGCTAAGCTAGAAGAGCCTCCTTACATTTCCAGGCTGGATCCTGGTGCCTGGGCTCATCAGATCAGGGGCAGGTCTAAGTAGACTCCACTACAGAAGCAAATCCAAATGACAGGAAAAGGGAAACTTAGGGGAGTTGCTTTAGGAGAGACAGACCACAAGAGTTCTCTGCACTCAATCAGAATGGGATAAAATAAATCCTAAATGATGTTGGAAAGGTGACATAATTCAGGCAAGGCTAGTAGACTACAAACAATAGTATAAATCATAGTCTTTGAATAAACCCACAATTATATGGTCAATTAATCTTCAACAAAGGAGGCAAGAATATATAATGAGACAAAGTCTCTTCAAGAATGGTGGTGAAAAACTGAAAAAGTACATGCAAAAGACTGAAACAGGACCACTTTCTTACACCACACAAAAATAAACTAAAAATGGATTAAGTATGAAACCCTAAATATGAAACCCGAAACCATAAAAATTCTAGAAGCGAGCATAAGCAGTAATTTTTCTGACATCAACTGTAGCAACATTTTTCTAGATATGTCTCCTGAAGGAAGGGAAACAAAAGCAAAAATAAACTATTGGGACAGGATCAAAACAAAAAGCTCTGCACAGTGAAGGAAACAATCAACAAGACTAAAGAACCTAATGAATGGGAGAAGATATTTGCAAATGACATATTCGATAAAGGGTTAGTATCCAAAATATGAAACGTATTAAACTCAACACCAAAAAAACAAACAATCCAATTTAAAAATGGGCAGATGATATGAACAGACATTTTTCCAAAGAAGGCATACAGATGGCCAACAGACACATGAAAAGATGCTCATCATCACTTATCATCAGAAAAATGTAAATCAAACTACAAAATGCCAGTCCCAAGATATTACATAGCATATGATTCCATTTATATGTCATTCTTTAAATAACAAAATCATAAAGACAAAAAAGCAGATTGGTGGTTGCCATGGTTATGGGTGGTGGAGAAAGGAGGAGGTACACAGCTGCAAAGGGAGAGCACAAAGGAGCCTTGTGGCAATGGAATATTTCCTTATTACATGAATGACAGTTTTTACATAAATTTACACACATGATAAAGTTGCATAGAACTATACACATGCACACAGATGAATGCACGTGAAACAATACTGGTGAATCTAAATAACCTCTGTGGAGGGGCGCCTGGGTGGCGCAGTCGGTTAAGCGTCCGACTTCAGCCAGGTCACGATCTCGTGGTCTGGGAGTTCGAGCCCCGCGTCAGGCTCTGGGCTGATGGCTCAGAGCCTGGAGCCTGTTTCCGATTCTGTGTCTCCCTCTCTCTCTGCCCCTCCCCCGTTCATGCTCTGTCTCTCTCTGTCCCAAAAATAAATAAACGTTGGAAAAAAAAATTTAAAAAAATAATAATAAATAACCTCTGTGGATCATACCAATGTCAATTTTCTAGTTTTAACTGTTGTACTGCAGCTATACAAGATGTTACCACTGGGGGAAAGTGGGTAAAGGGTACACAAGACCTCCTTATACAGTTTATTTAAATATATAACTCAACACCCAAAAAACAATCCAGTTAAAAAATGAGCAGAAGATATGAACAGACATTTCTCCAAAGACCTACATATGGCCAATGGACACATGAAAAGATGCTCAACATGGCTAATCATCAGGGAAATGCAAATCAAAACCACAATGAGATACCACCTCACACCTGTCAATGGTTAAAATAAAAAACACAAAAAACAAGTGTTGGTGAGGATAAAGTGAGGCCAATTGAGGATGCAGAGAAAGAGGAACCCTCACACACTGTTAGTGGGAATGCAAACTGGTACAGCCACTATGGAAAATGCTATGCAAATTCCACAAAAAAGTAAAAATAGAACTAACATATGATCCAGTAATTCCAATACTGGGTATTTACCCAAAGAAAATGAAAACTCTAATTTGAAAAGATGTATTCACACCTGTATTTATTGCAGCATTATTTACAATTTACAATAGCCAAATTATAGAAGCAGCCCAGGTATCCATCAAAAGATGAATGGATATATATAACGTTATATTTATACACACACACACACACACACATATATAACATATATATAATGTATATATATAACATATTATGTTATATATAATGAAATATTATTCAGCCATAAAAAAGAATGAAATCTTGTCATTTGCAACAACATAGGTGGTGCTAGAGAATATAATGCTAAGTGAAATAGCCCAGAGAAAGACAAATACCACACGATTTCACTCACATGTGGAATTTAAGAAACAAATGAACAAAGGAAAAAAGACAAACCAAAAAACAGACTCTTAACTATAGAGAACAGATGGTTACCAGAAGGGAGATTAGGGACGGGTGAAATAGGTCAAGGAGATTAAGAGTACACTTACCATGGGGCACCTGGGTGGCTTAGTCGGTTACGCGTCCAACTTTGGCTCTGGTCATGATCTCACAGTTTGTGAGTTTGAGCCCCGCGTGGGGCTCTGTGCTGACAGCTCAGAGCCTGGAGCCTGCTTCGGATTCTGTGTCTCCCTCTCTCTCTGCCCCTCCCCCCGCTCGTGCTCTTTCTCTCTCTCTCTCAAAATAAATAAACATTAAAAAAATTTTTTTAGGGGCACCTGGGTGGCTCAGTCGGTTAAGCGTCCGACTTTGGCTCAGGTCATGATCTCACGGTCAGTGAGTTTGAGCCCCGCGTCGGGCCCTATGCTGACAGCTCAGAGCCTGGAGCCTGCTTCAGATTCTGTGTCTCCCTCTCTCTCTGACCCTCCCCCCGTTCATGCTCTGTCTCTCTCTGTCTCAAAAATAAATAAACATTAAAAAAAATTTTTTTTAAGTTTTTTTTTTTAAAAAAGAGTACACTTATGGTGATGAGCACTGAGTAATATATGGAAGTGTTGAATTACTATATATACACCTGACATTAATACAACACTGTTAACTACAGTAGAATTAAAATTTTTTAAAGAAAAAAAACCTAAATTCTTTAAACAAATGGAAGCATTAAATATTCAGTAATAAAATTTTTTGCTTTAAAAGAATAATTAAAAATAAATAAATAAATAAATAAATAAATCACAGTCTTTGACACAGTCACCAAGATGAAAAGATCCTTTTCAATACAACAGATCCAGTATGGGAGTAGGAGAAAGGTAATTTGACAAATGAAAGACAAGAGATACAAAGTAGGAAGCAAAGGCTTTTTGCTTCCCAGATTGCTGACTACCAAATACATAAAACTCTTTAAGTTCATATTTGCAACCCAGAGGATATACCTGAAGCTTCTTACTAGGGCCCGCAGGGTATGGTTGCCATGCTGACTGGTAACACAAACTAGTTACATGCTGTTTCCACCAGCCCACCTGCAACTTTTTAACTGCACACATCAAGTATTTGCCCTCAGGCTTCACACCTCACAACCTTTGTAGAACAGTTGAGCTGTATCCATTTGATGGGAAAACATCAAGTCTATTTCATTTAAAAAAAAAAAAAAAGCCAACCCAAACAATCAAAACATAGTGGGTTTTTTACTGACTTTTTTCCCCTCTAGTTTTCAGTTTATTTGTTGAACTCTCTTAGAGTCATATCTCAGAGTTTGAGACTCTCATTATCAATTTAGAAAGAAAAAAAGGAATGCCTTTTCTTAATGTGAAAAATATATTCCTATGTCCAAACCAGGTATGCATGTTTTTTTTATCTTTACTTTTGGTTTCTTATTGTTATTGTTGTTTGCTTGCTTGAACAGTCAAAGACTGAGTCATAAGTTCCACTATTACAATAAAATTATATTTGTTAATTTCTCCTTGAATCTCTAATTATCCAGGTATGCATATTAACATATGTGAATGTCCTCAGGGTTTAAACAGTCTTGACTGGAAAAAAATATATATTGTAGCAAGACTTAAAGAAACAAGGTGACAGGTCAATGAAAATTTTAAGAGTTTTGATTCTAATTGCTTATATTCAGAACTTGTTAGAAATAGTTTATTTGAAGCAGGAAATATAGGTAAGTTATAAAGAAAACCTTACCTCAGGGTCTTAAGTATTGGTTTGGTCAAATCTTCCCAAACCTGTGAGGAAGTGATGCTGTATCATTGCCATCATCTTCATTGTCATCATCACCATCATCATCATCATCATCATCATCATCGCTATTTATTGAGCACACGATACGTCAGGCACTATGTTAAACAGCTTATGTGTATTACCTTGGGAAGAAGGAATAAAGGCTGCATCACACTGCAGAAGTTTAAGAACTCATTTGAGAAGGGAGAATCAAAAGAAAAGCATAATAAAATAAGATAGTATCAGAATTTAGAGAAGCGGGGGGCAAAGTATGAAAGCAGTAGTGAACAAGTATTTTATGGTATTGGGGCAGGATGGGGAGGTGCAGTCCTATCCTAAGAGTTGTGTATAAGTGATCATGAGGTCAGAACTGGCAAAGAAAACTGGTAATACTGGGAAATAATTCATCCTAAAGAAAGAACTCAGTAATGAGTATTCAGGAATTATGGAACTATTGCCAAAGGGTAAGTAGATTTTAGTAAGCCAGAGCATCTCTCCCCCAGCTTATTGTTTGATTCATGTTTAACCTGAACATGGAGACAGTCCTAAGAAAGCAGATCCAAGAGATAGATCATGGTGATGTCATGCAGGCCCTGTTTTTAGCCACACATTCAGTTATGTGAGCCTATAGTTTTTTTTCTCTCTCTCTCTCCCTCTCCATTTCTCCTCTCACCCTTTTTTATTCCTCAAGTTCGTTTTATTCCTTAAGTCATACTTTCTATTCCATACAACAAAAATATTCCTAATTGATGCATCACAGAATGGAAAATCTTGGTCCAGCTCAGTCCAAAGGTGCAATCAATATTTTCAAGCTTCTATTCCCCTGCTTCATTTTGACTTGGACTTTCTTTGCTTATTGACCCCCTCTCCTATTACAGGCAGGTTCTCTCAATGAAGCTGAGAAAGATGGTCACAAGAAGTTCTGGCTTATGTTGTCTGGAGAATCTTTTTTGTTAGGTCCAGCAGATATATCCTTGAGAGGATGCTGATTAGGTTTTTTTGGGTCACAAGTTCATCCCTGAAGCAATCACCATGGCCAGGAATTTCTGACCTTATTAAATAGGTCCAAGTATTGCACTCCATTTCTCCCTCTCCCAAATCCCAGGGGAATAGAGTCAACTCAAACTCAAATACAACAAAATGTTGTATAGGGAAAGTGGTGTAATGGATGTAGGTGACCCATCCAGGACCAATGCATCCATCCCCTTGGATGCTGTGAATGTTTGTTCTAAACAACCCATAGCTGCATTCTCTCTCTAAGACTTGTCCTTGGCCAAACGGGAAACTCTTCCCCTAATTCTATCTTTAAAATTTGATTTTGTTCATTATGATTTTCATTTATTATGATTTAATTAACTTAATTTAATCAATGTTTATTAATTATTTATCAATAATTATTGATTTATTTAAAATATTGCATTAAAATAGTGTTCATCTTGATTACTGAGGTTTTTTCCCACCCTCCAATTTTACCCTGCTCCCCTCACCCTAGTCCTAGCCCTGGCTAAGGAGCTATACACCAGCCCTCTGCCATCCCCTCTGGGGACAGACCTCAGTCAATGATTAATGGATGTAGGGGTACAAAAGTTCAGCCCCATTTCCTCAAGACAGGGCTAACTCTGCAGTAGGAGCTTCTCATGGGATCAGATCCTACAGCTAGCCTCCAGGTAGGATCACATTCTTGCTGGTTTTTATTCCTGCCCCTTTTTGCCTTCCTCAGTCTCTTTTTCTGAGAGCATTCCCAGCAAGTTACTTGGATAGGATTCCCTAGCTTCAAAGAACCCTACCTAAAACAGTTGATACCAGGAAGGGTTCTAGAAAGTAGACACTAAAGGTGAGTTACTGTAGTTCCATTACTCACCAGCTGGATAACAAGGAGATCCAGGTTTCAATACTGTCTGGATGCTGTGGTAGTGAATTATTAAAACTTACCTGTAGTAAGCTATAATGGGATCCAGACACAAGAAGAGGCACTAACTGGTACAATGTCCTAGCATTAAAGTCACCTAGAATTTTTTTTTAAAGTTCCTAAGCCCAGAGTACGGATAAGATAATTACATCACAATTTCCGGGGGGGAAGAATAAAGGCACCAGTATTTTTAGAAGCTCCCAGGTGATTTCAGTGTGCTGACAAGTTTAGGACCCACTACCACAGGCAGTTGAGGGAGAGGGGAGCAACAGTGACTGTAAGAAAGTTACAAGAAAAGATACAGGAAAGTTACAAGAAAGCTCTTGGTAATGCTACTGATCCCTTGCAGAGAGAAAAATCAAAGGCTCAGGTTTATCAATGAAAAATTTTGAACAGTGAAAGTCAGAGGATCTCCTTGACAACATTTAAAGAAACACTCAAAAAAAGTGGGGGCACCTGTGTGGCTCAGTTGGTTAAGTGTCTGACTTCCACTCAGGTCATGATCTCCTGGTTCATGAGTTGGAGCCTGCGTGGGGCTCCGTGCTGACAGTTCAGAACCTGGAGCCTGCTTTAGATTCTGTGTGTCCCCCTCTCTCTGCCCCTCCCCCACTTGTGCTCTGTCTCTCTGTCTCAAAAATAAACATTAAATAAAATTTTTTAAATGAACACTCATTTCCTGCAGCTGGAGGGGAGGCATGGCTGAGGATTGATCAAGAACTTTGAATTGCCTGGACCCTCTAGGCTTACAGAAGTGAACAACTCCCCCTTGTTGAAGTATACAGCCCACCTGCTGCTTAAAGGCTACAAAGATATCTCAGTGAGGCAGTGCTGGCAACCCTATTTTTAAAGCCATCCTTGCCCTCTTCATTTTATGCCCTCATCTCCATCTGGCCACTGGACACATCATTAATATCAAGTCTAAGCAAACCTGACTGGGAAGTCTGAGGCTTACTAAAGGAACAGAAAGAAAAAATACCAAAAAAGCTGAAGGACCTGGCTGGCAGGTACTGGGGGAAAGTATAACGGGGGAAGAATGAAATATAATGGGGGAAGAATAAAGTATAATGGGGGAAGAATGAAACCCTAGATAAAGGATTTAGCATCTGGCTGTAAAAGGGCCCTGGGTGACAGTCCTAATATATTACGGAAATGAGACTTAAAGATTGGAAAAAAAACATGGTGCATAGTAAATGAAGTAGAGGTGTCAGAACTGTGATGGCGAACTGTGGAGGAAAGGCTCAGAAGGCTTAGAATGCTAGAATGAGCCTACAATATAAACTTGGAAACCCTGTCACTGTATTTCTCAGGATGACCTGGAAGATGCTTGATTAACCAAGGCAGTAACAAATATGCTTATGGGACATAAGCATGGTTGAAAATCTAGTAATATTTGTTCTCTGTAGATGAGGCCTGATAGTAGCAGATGCTGTTGCAGAGTGGGCTTTACAGTATTGAGAAGACATGACCCTGGGATGATAGAGAGCAGGGGCAGCACTTAAACATCCGAGGTAATGGGCATAATGAATGTGATGGGCAACAAGTTGGGAACAGTAGCCAGGGAGCCTCAGCGATCCTTAGAGAAGGCCCGTAGAAATGGTACCCCAAGGGGCAAGAAAACAGGCCGTCCTCAGAGATGCTGTTTAATGCATATAACCAAAAAGGATCAAGAACAGATGAGAAGAAAACTGAGGTCATGAGCCCACCATCTCCCCACGCCTGGAGGTAATTATTATCTTGTCTTTGTGATAAACATTTTCTCATTTGATTTATTATTTTGTAGCCTATGTATGATCACTAAACAATATAATTTAGTTTACCCCAGTTTCCAACTTTTATATAAATAAAATTGTACCATATGGTTTTTTGCCCATGACTAATTTCTTTCACTCTACATTATGTTTGTGAGATGTATATGTATTATTTGTGTGCTCCATGTTATTCCATTGTATGAACAACCTCTACAAGTTCTGCTTCATGGAACATGCAACCACAGCAGTCATATAGGGTCCCACACTCAAAAGGACCTGTTCTTGGTTTAATCATTTTATCTTTGAATTTTAGTTTTGAAAGGGAAGTCTGATGGAACAATGCAGCATGTGCTGCAGACTTGGAACCTTGGCTCAAGAATGATCCTACCTCCTGCCATCTCCCTGGATTAGGTTTTCAGCCAACTACTCCCAACCGCAGTCATCCCAGGCCTACTGGTCCCAATCCCATATAGCAATGGCTAACGCCCTGTTGGCGGTCTGGGTGAGGGCACACAGAGGGTCAAGATTGGTCCCTACAGTATCTAGGGTGGAGTATGGTGGCAACTGTCTCTGTCCTAGGCCAGGTATGCCATGGTGAATTCAGAGGTGACTTGGCAGGGACAAACCTCTCATCCACCCATGTCCAGGAACTTAGCACTTCTAGGCATGAGGTTGCAATACTATGTGGACTGGAAAGGGTAGATGACTGCCTCAACTTTGGGGACCAGGTCTGGAAGCTGCTGAGAATCCAGCAGTTGGTGGGTTTTATGCCTGCACTAGTATGGAGTCATGAGGCGGGGCCCCCAAGTGTCTGGGAGTATCTGCACTTGCCCTATGAGTGTCCCTGAATCCAAGAGAGCATGACATTAAACAGCACATCACAAACACTACGACACGTCAAAAGAAACCATAGAATAAAGGAAAATGCTTTCTTTTTGCTGTTTTGAAGGTGCCCACATTTTCATTTTGCACTGGGCCTGGCATATTATAAGGCCAGCCCTGATGCTATAGTTCGTTTGTCCATTACTGTTTAGATCAATTTGTAAAACCTAAAAATTGTACCCATATAAATGTATAATTAGATGAGTTTTGACATATTTATACACCCATTAAGCTGCTGCTAAAAACAAGATTCAGAACATTTACGAAAAGATTCTCATGTCCTTTGCAGTCCATTCCTCCCTCCATCCTGGTCCCCAGACAACCACTGATCTTTTTGTCAGTATAGATTGTTTTTATAGATGATAGACTGACTTTTGAAAATTTTATACAAGCGTAATTCTTTTGTTTAGTTTAAAAAAATTTAGGGGTGCCTGTGTGGCTCGTCAGTTCAGTGCCTGACTCTTATTTTTGATTCAGGTCACGATCTCGCAGTTCATGAGTTTGAGCCCCACATTGGCTCTGCACTGACAGTGCAGAGTGTGTGGAGCCTGCTTGGGATTCTCTCTCTCTCTCTCTCTCTCTCTCTCTCTCTCTCTCTCTCTTTTAAATATGAAATTTATTGTCAAATTGGTTTCCATACAACACCCAGTGCTCATCCCAACAGGTGGCCTCCTCAATGCCCATCACCCACTTTTCCCTCCCTCCCACCCCCCATCAACCCTCAGTTTATTCTCAGTTTTTTTAAGAGTCTCTTATGATTTGGCTCCCTTAAAATAAATAAATGAACTTAAAAATTTTTTATTGAAATATAGTTGACACACAATGTTATATTAGTTTCAGGTGTACATCATAGTGATTTGACAACTAGTATGTATTATTCTTTCATGACTGGCTTCTTTCCCTAAGCATGATTTTGAGAATCCATTGAATCTTGATAGACAGTTGAATTTTTCCTAAGTACAGCCTTATGGAAAATACCACTGTTGACATTCTCACACACATGTGCTGGTACACATGTGAACAAGTGTCTCCAGGGTTCATACATAAGGTCATGAGACATGCTTAGCTTCTGCTTTATTAGAAAAAAAGCCAAAATCTTTTCCAAAGTTGCTCCAATTTAAATTTCCATCAACATGTATGACAGTTTTCCTTACTTTATATCCTTGTCAAATCTTGGTATTGTCAGTCTTTTTAATTTTTGCCAATCTAATGGGTGTGTGGTGACATTTCACTTGTGGTTGATTGGTTTTAATTTGCATTTTCCTGATTACATGTTTTCATATACTTGTTGGCTAATTAAATTTCCCCTATTATGAAGTACCCATTTATTCAGTTTTTATATTGGATTGTCGACCTTTATCTTTTTGATTCATAGGAGTTCTTTGATTATTAGTGAGGTTTTTCTGTCAGTTTTACATGTTATAAATATCCTCTCCTACTCCATGAGCTTGTCTTTTCATTCTTTTTATTGTATCTTCTGTTTAACAGAAGTTCATTTTAATGTAGTCAAAAGCATCAATCTTTTCCCTTTTGATCAGTGTTTTTGTACCTTGTTTGAGAAATCAGTCCCTACATGCAAAGTCATGAAGATATTCTTCTCCTGTGTTATCCCCTAAAATGTTTTTGGTTTTTTCCTTTCACATTTAAGTACAATCTACAATTTATTTTTGTGTATGGTATGAAGTGTCCCAAATAGTGCTTTTTTTTTCAATTTGGATACCCAATATTTCCAGCACCATTTCCTAAAAAAAAAAAAAAAAAAAAAAAAAAACCACCCTTTCTTCACTGCTTTGATATACTACCTCTGTCATAAGTCATTGTCCAGACATGCATGGATCTGTTTGGGGGCTCTGTGTTTTACCCATTTACCTGTTTTTCACCCTTACACCAATACTACCATGCTGTCTGGTTAGGGCTTACCAAGAAGTCTTAAAGTCTGGTAAGCAAGTCCTTCCACTTCCTGTCTTGACTGTCCTTAGCCCTTAGCACTTTCATATATATTTTAGAATTTGCTTACCAAATTCCACAAATGGATCTTTTTGAATTTTGACTGTTACTACATTAAATCTATGAATCAATTTGTTAAGAACGGGCATCTTCTTGGTGCAGCCACTCTGGAAAACGATATGGAAGTTCCTCAAAAAATTAAAAATAGAACTACCCTATGACCCAGCAGTTGCACTAGTAGGTATTTATCCAAGGGATACAGGTGTGCTGTTTCGAAGGGGCACGTGCACCCCAAAGTTTACAGCAGCTCTATCAACAATAGCCAAAGTATGGAAAGAGCCCAAATGTCCATCTGTGGATGAATGGATAAAGAAGATGTGGTATATATACATATATAGATGTGGTGTATATATATATATATATATATATATATATATATATATATACATATATATATACATGTATATATATATATACATGTATATATATATGTATATATATATATACATACACATACACAATGGAGTATTACTCAGCAATCAAAAAGAATGAAATCTTGCCATTTGTAACTATGTGGATGGAACTAGAGGGTATTATGCTAAGTGAAATTAGAGAAAGACAAATTATGTGACTTCACTCATATGAGGACTTTAAGATACAAAACATGAGCATAAGAGAAGGGAAGCAAAAATAATATAAAAACAGGGAGGGGGACAAAACAGACAAATATGGAGAACAAACAGAGGGTTACTGGAGGGGTTGTGGGAGGGGGGAAGGGCTAAATAGGTAAGGGGCATTAAGGAATCTACTCCTGAAATCATTGTTGCTAACATATATGCTAACTTGAAGGTAAATTTTAAAAAATTAATTAAAAAAAAAAAAGAATGGGTATCTTCACCAAATCATGTTTTCCATCCTATGAATATTGTAACACTCTCCAATCATTTATGTCTTCTTTGCTGTCTTTCAATAAAATGCTAACATTTTCTCCATGGTGGCCATCCTTACTTGACCATCTTTTGATAGGCATGATCCTTGGCACTTGATATGATATTTGCAGTCTTATTTCATCTAATTAACTGTTGCTATTATCTAGAACTACAGTTTGTTTTTGTACATTAATTTTGTATGCAGTAAACTTCCTAAATGCTATTGTTAATTCTACTAATTTATCAGTAGATTCTTTCAGGTTTTCTACTTACACAGTTGTGTCATCTGAGACTAGTGATAGTTTTATTTCTTCCTTCCTGATATTTATATCATCTATTACTTTCCTTGCCTTACTGTACTTCCTAGGATTTTCAGTACAAAACTGATTAGAAGTGATAGCAGGTAGGGACACCTGGGTGGCTCAGTCTGTTAAGCATCCAACTTCGGCTCAGGTCCGTGGGTTTGAGCCCCGTGGGTTTGAGCCCCGTGTTGGGCTCTATGCTGACAGCTCAGAGCCTGGAGCCTGCTTCTGATTCTGTATCTCCCTCTCTCTCTACCCCTCCATTGTTCACGCTCTTTTCTCTCCATCTCTCAAAAATAAATAAATGTTAAAAAAATTTTTTAATTAAAAAAAAGTGATAGCAGGTATTGTTTTATTCTTGATCTCAAAAGAGATCCTTTCCAATGTTTCACAATTAAGAAGGTTTGCAGTGGTTTTTGTACATATTCATTATCAGATTAAATATTGTTTTATTCCTACTTTAAGAGATTTTTTATACTATTATAAATGGATTTTTAATGTTATCAAATGGTTTTCTGTATCTTTTGGGACAATAATATAATTTTTCTACGTTATCCCATTAATGTGGCAAATTCTATTAATTGTATTTCTAACATAATTCAACTTTGTATTTCTGTGATAAATACAATTTGGTCTCGATCCTTTTTATATGTGACCAGATTTGGCTTGCCACATTTGGCTTCAGATTTTTGTACCCATTTTCATGTGTGAAATGTCTGGTAATTTCTTGTCCAATTTTCTTGTCCTAGTCCAGTGTTGGTATCAAAAGTATGTTAGTTTCTGATAATAAGTTGGAGAAATGTTACTCCTTTTCTATTTTCTAAAAGAGTTTGTCTCATTCTGGAATTATTTCAATATCAAATGTTTGACAGACCTTGCTGGTAAATCCATCTGTGCCAAGAGTTTTCTTACAAGGATATTCTGACTACTGATTCAATTTCTTTAGTAGAATAGCACTATTCAAGTTTACTTTTTCTCTTTGAATCAGTTTTGTTATATTTTTCTGGGAAATTACCCAATCTAACTTTTCAAATTTATTGACTTATAATTGTTTATGAAATCTTCTTGTATATTAATGTATGCAAGATCTGTAGCGATGGCTCCTTTGTCATTCCTAGCATTAGTTATTTGTACCTTTATTTTCCTATGCTCTCCCCCCATACCAACCTCTCTCCCACACATGCACTCAATCTCACCAGAGGTTTGTCAATTTTATTAGTCTTTCCAACAAACTACCTTTCGGTTTTATTGATCCTCTCTCTTATATACTATTTCCTACTTCATTAATTTCTGCTCTTATATTTATTGTTTCTTTCTTTCTACTTACTTTTGGTTTATTTTGTCATGCTTTTCCTAACTTCTTGAAATAGATGATTCAACCATTGATCATCAGGTTTTTTTCTTTTCTGATCTATTACTTAGGGTTATAAAATTCCCTCTAAAAACTGCTTTAATTGTGTCCCCAAATGCAGCATTTACATTATTGTTCAGTTCAAAATACTTTCTAAATTCTATTTTCTTATGATTTCTTATATGGCTTGTGGGTTACTTATAAATGTATTTCTCATTATCTAAACAATTAGAGATTTTCTAAGTTTTTTTGTTTTTGTTGTTTTATTTTTACCAATTTTTAGATTAATTGCATCATAGTCAGAGAACATGATCTGCATGATTTCCAGCCTTTGGTTTTGTTGTTCTTTATAGCTCAGTATATGGTCAAGTTTTTTAATATGCTCCTTATGGGTTTGTACTTTTGTAGTTGCTGGGTCCTATATAAATTCAGTATGTCAAATCTGTTAATCAATGTTAGTTAAATCATTTAAATCCTTTTGATCTTTTTTGTATTGTTATTTTATCAGCTACTGAGAGAAACTAGTTAAATTGCCCAATATAGCTAAGCGTTTTTCCATTTCTTATAATTCTGTCAATTTTTGCTTTGTATATTTTGAAGCTTTATAATTAAATGCATTGTAAATTTTAAATTGTAATTGTCTTCCTGAGCCTTTTATTGTTATAGAGTGAATCTCATTACATATAGTAATTCTTTCTGTATTTAAGTATACTTTGTGTTATGTTAGTTAACCATGCCAGATTTGTTGGTTAGTATTTGTATACCATATCTTTTTTCATCCTTTTAAGATATCTCTTAGTGTCCTTATGTTTTAGATGTGTCTATACATTTATTCTTAGTTTTTATAAATCCAGTTTATCAATTATTATTATATTTATTATAATTGCTGATACATTTTGGTTTAAATATATCGCTTTATTTTGTGCTTTTTATTTTTTCCACCTGTTCTATGTGTATTTTTCTCTTCTTTTTGGCTTCTCTCAGGTTAAGTATCTTTCAATATTCTAGTTTTATCCTCTACTAGGTGTGAAATTAGGCATTTTGGTTCCATTATTTTAATGATTACTAGAGAAATAACAATATACAAACCTATCAAAGTGCACAATTAATCACTGTTTCCTCTTTGACAATACAAGGCTAACAGTACACTTTTAACACCATTTAAACTCCTTCCAACTTACATATTAGTTTTCTCATATACTTTAATTATATCTTTATTTTTTTAAAAAATAGCACAAGACATAATTACTGTTTTATATAGTCAGTTTACCCACATATTTACTACTTTTACTGTTCTTTATTTCTTCTTAAATTGTAGGCCTTCTAGGATCCCTCTAGGATCATTTTCTGTCTATCTAAGGTATATACATTAGACCTTCTTTTAGTGAGGGTCTGCTATTGAAAAGCTCTTTGTTTTGCTTATTTACCATTTATACTTGACGCAGATATAAAATTCTATGTTGGCAATTGTTTTTTGATGCATTGGAGATATTATTCCAGTGTTTTCTACCTCTCCTTGTTATGTTCAGAAGTCAACTGATAATCTGTTCCTCCTTTGAAAGCAATCTGTCTTCTTTTTCCTTCTGACTTATTTTATAATCTCTTTGACTTTGGGGTTCTGAAGTTTGATTATAATGTATCTAGATACAGATTTCTTTTTATTTATGTTGCTTGGGTTTCCTGAAGCTTCTTAGTTGCTGTGTTGATATCTCTTTTTCATTTCCAGTAAATTTTCATACAGTATCTCTTCTATTCAAATTTCTCTTTCTTCTACTGCAGTTCTGATTAACTGATTAAGTCTTCCCACACTACCCTCTTTGCTTCTTAACTTTCCACCTGTATTTCCCAGAGTTTTTTCCTGTAAACATTTTTTTGCCCCATCTTTTAATTCGCTAACAGTTTACCTATATCTAATTTCCTCTTCAACATTTCTGCATTGCATCTACTATGAAAGACAATTCCTGATCTTTCTTAGAATAGAACGGTTGCCATTCACTCATTCATTTGTTCAATTAATACTGAGTACTTGCTATGTTTCAGGCACAGTGGATGAGTAAACTTGGATATACAGTAGTGAATAGAGCAGACAAGACCCCTGCCCTCATGGAGCTCACAGTCTAGTGGAAAGAGCATACATTTAACAGGTAATTAAACATGCACACTCATTTCATATTGTAGTAAATATGATGAAAGAGAAACACAAAATTCTGGGAGAGAGAATGGGTGTTGGAGCTTTCACTGTGCCTCATTTACCTCCACAAAAGCTTGCACCATGATTTATTGTAATTGTCTGATACCTGTGGCTATTATTCCTTGGCTACCAACATGTCTTTTGTCTGACACTATTCCACTTTGAGCCATCATCCCTAATAAGGATAGATCCAAGTTTGCCTCTGCATCCCTTTCTCCTCGCCACCTTGCTGACTTAGCATGGCATGAGTCACTCTTGCTCTGAAAAACGAAGTTCTGAGAAAACTGACCCAATGAAGATATGACAGAAAAATAAAACTCCTAGCGTAAGGGATTTGGAGCATGTAGGGGTGGAAAAATCACCCTGAAGTTGTCAGATGAACCTGATCCAGATAAAATACTCTGTGCTTAGATGAGCAAACAGATAGTGAAGTAAATAAAAGTACACTTTGAGTACTGTTTGAAACAGTGGCACATAAATACTTCCAGTGCCTTGAGAAAAGTCCTCACAATAATAATAGAGATCTCGTGACAAAAACAAACCTAAGTATTTGGACTGTGAAAAAACAGAAGACCGAACATGGAGTCAATGAATCCACGTTGTCTGTATCACTATAGTCTGGAAAATAAGCCATTATATCCTTAGGGTTTCAGGATCTTAGAAGAAGTCCTAAAGTGACAGGAAAGGGCCTTCTAGTGTCTTCCTCAAGCCAAGGGCTTGGCATTTACAATTAAAATCTCTGCAACACCAGCTGCATGGTCTTAGGGAGATTATTTAATCTTCCTCACTTTGAGCTCAATTTCTCATCATAAAATTTGAATAATAATGGGCCTTCTAGAGGGTTTTAATACTTAGTCTATGTAAGCATTATAATTTTATAATATATAATTTTCAGCACCCAGTTCAGTGTTGAGCATATATTAGATGCTCAATAAATGTTTATTATTCAATCAGCTATACTTTTATTATTGAGGCCTCTCTCAAATAGTGAGGATGCTTCTCTAAGATAAATGGTAGTTGGTCTCTGTAGATGGTCTCTGCAGCCCCACAGAGGTTTTCAGAGGCCTGGTGACCAAGTCTGCAAAGAGTGACACAAGGGCATTCCAAGACACATACTCTCAGCTGAGACTCCCAAGCATGGAAAGGAAAAGACTTCCTCCATTTACCTGGGCCAAATGCCTTGCTTTATTTATTTAAATAAAAAAAAGCAAAAGCACTGGCTAATGCATATTAACATTCTTAGTCAAGGTGAGCTAAAATGAAAACTCAAGCTGGCTAGAGGAGCTTTGCTAACCACATGCTCAACATAGAAGGTTGTGATAGACATGAGCTGGAGGCAAGAACAGCAATAAATAGGTTACACATTAGCAGGCTGGGGACACAACATCCTGACTTTGTGCCTTCCAAGACCCTTCCATATCATGGCCTTGTGGTTTCCAAGACCCCAGGGCTAGCAGACCAAGAGCCACCAGTGCAATACATGCATTATCCCCTTCCATTTCTGTGTTAGGGTAACCCCTAGACTCATTATAATACATTTGTATTGCAATTTTAGTCCCCCCGTGGGGAAGGCTGCCATGACTGTTCTGGTACAAATCTTGTAGGGTCAAAAACTACTTCTCCCAGCTTGTAGGAAGAATCCCCCAAATGATTGGAAGCAGCCTTCATTAGAGACCACCCTCCATGACCCAAGCCCGCCCCACTTTCACATAAAAGAAAAAGACCCCTGTAGCCTCGGGTTAGTTGCCTCCTCTGGACCTGCACACTCTCCCTACTTGAGAGTGTACTGTCTTAATGAACTGCTTTGTGCTTTACTACTTTCCTTCTGGCTGTCTTTTTTTTTTTAATGTTTATTTATTTATTTTTAATTTTTTTTAATGTTTATTTATTTTTGAGAGAGAGTCAGAGACAGAGACAGAGTGCAAGCAGGGGAGGGACAGAAGGAAGGGGAAGAAACAGAATCCAAAGCAGGCTCCTGGCTCTGAGCTGTCAGCACAGAGCCCTATGCAGGGCTCAAACTGATGAACCACAAGGTCATGACCTGAGCCAAAGATGGACACTCAACTGACTCAGCCACCCAGGCGCCCCTGGTTGTCTTTAATCAAGTACAGATTCTCATGTAAATCTTCCAAAGGGGAATCCACGAACTAAGACCTCCATTCATACAATGCAGAGTCTCCCACCAATAACAGTTGCATGGCATTAGCTTTCCACAGCAGACCACTTACCCAGTCCCAGGCCCCATGAATGAATCTCTTTCCTGACCAGAGTTCTATCCCACACCATGGTGGTCTTCAGTGAGTTCATATGTTTTAACTTTCTCCATGCAGCATTCTGTCATCTGCTTTACCTCTATAGCTATGAAATGTCCAATCATAAACTGTCAGAGTATGGGGTAGGGTGCTGCCCACCAGGTCATCATTTCTGGCTGCTTCCTTGAGTGTTTAATGGAACCTTCAGCTCTACAGGAAACTCTGCTCTTGGTGGCATAGTACATGGGATAGAAGGAGGCTCCCTCTGAACTGCACTTGGTTTCAAACTAGTCTGTGACACAGAATAAGAAGGGATTCTCAGGGAAGGAAAGAAACATTCTGCAGGGCTCCCCACCTGAAAGGGTAAAGTTCACCTTAGAAATTCTGCTGGAAAATTTGATGGACCTAATCAATAAATCATCTAAAATTCAAGGAGATTTGTTCTTATCACAAAGAAAAATATGGTCAGAATTTTTTCTTCTCAAAACAGCCTAAGTCACTCTTTGGAAAGGAAGTTTGATATTTACAATTATGGGTTTCTTAATAATCAGTTGGCAACAATTTTATAAATCAAGAATGGAGACAGAATTAAACACTCAAATATGAGTTTGGTACATCATGGTTAAGGTCAATACCATGACAGTAAAATAGTTAATCTTGGGTTCACAGCTGTGGGGTAAAAGAGAAAAAAATAGTTGATTTCCTGAAAGCTAAACACTAGGCTCTCTCTCTAATCCCAGACCACATTATCCTGATAAATAAGGAAGTTGTGCTTATTAACAGGAGCTTAATAAGATTGCATCCCCCCCATTAGTATCCTGAAGACATTGGCAGCTTTCCTCTCTAGCAACAAACTGTGGTAAGCAACTCACAGTCATTTCCTGCCCTGTCCTTGACTCCTGGCCGCAGCCTGTGGACATGGATGACCAGGGCATGGAGCTACATGATTCATCTATCTTCTAGCGTATGGATATGAGGGCAGCACCATCTCACAGGAAAGCACAATTTTGTTTTTTAATTTTGTTTAATGTGCTTCTGGAACAGCACAAGCTGTCCCTATTCTGAGGCTGGAGAATTTGATTTCCTCTCTTGCCTGTGGAAATGGTCTCAGTGTCTGACCCTACTTAATCACAGAATGTTAATACTAACCTAAGATGGCTGACTCGAGGCCCTCCCTGGGCCATGGCAGAGAGCAGTGCTAATCTTTCTCACTGAACCTAAACCCAACCTCAGAATACAGAACTCTTGGCAGCCCCGCCAATCAGAGTAGGCATGTCTGATTAAAATCACCACATATTTCCTCAGTTAAACAATGCATATTATTTTTTCACTAGCAGAGGAAAACACATTACTGTTTTAACAGCACTGGAATTCTACTAAGGGAAGAGAACAACTAGCAACAGTGATGTATACTCTTCTGACACTCTTTTCAAGGGCTACTTTCAAATCCCCCCGCCAAATCCCTAACTCCTCAGTCAGAATCGAGTATATTATATATTTATATTCCTGCAGCCTTGGGGGAATGAAGGAAGAAGGGTGATGCCTATTGTGGAATGAAGCACAGAGGAGACAGGACCACAGATGCTGAAGGAAATGGTAGAAGCCAGGAAACAGTAGAGAGGCAGGCTGCAGTGTGGATAAACTCAGAGAGAGCAGACACAAGAGAATCCTGCAGGCAAGGGGGCAGGGAACGGGGAAATAGGTGGATTGGGGCTGAGGGCTTGGAGCTGTTATATGGGAAGAGGTTTTCCAAGTAGTAGATATTTATTTGTTTAACACATCTGTGGTGATAATTCATGTATAATCTAGTACCTTGACTTTTTTGCAAAATATAATCTCAGAAGTACTTTCTATGTTAATACATTATCTTCAAAAATATCATTTCCAATGGTGTCAGAATAGTCTACTGAGAAAACATGCTCTGGTTTATTTGATATTTCCCCATACTAGACTATTTTAAATACATTCAAACTTTTAGCTATAAAGGATGATAATGCTATGAATATCTTTATAAAGTTTTTTTTTTATCATAGGGTAATTCCCTCATGGTGCATTATGAGCAATGGAATTTACCTGGTCAAATGGTATGAAATTTTTGCACTTTTGATAAATATTGATATAGTTTCTATTTCCACCAATACTGATGGGGATCCCAGTTACTCTGAACAAGGGAAGCTGTCTATTAACTTCCACTTATTTCCTGGAGGGAGATGTTCTTAGACTGACAGGTATTTTTAGAGGATTACATTCTTAGAGGTATAATTGCTAAGTCAAAAGGTACACATGTTTGAATTTGGGGGAGACAATGCCAAATTGCCTTCCAAATAGGCTATACCATTTAAACTCTCAACCACAATGTTAATATATCAACCACATATATTCATTTCTCCTATCGTTGCAGACTATGGGTACTTTGCCCATTATTCTATTAAGTTGTTCATATTTTACTTGTTGATTTACAGAAGGCCTCTAAATATTACCAAAATATATTGCCTGTAATGTATATTGCAAATGTTTCCTTTTTGTCTTCTTTGTTTTTAATGCCTTGTATTGTACAGAGATTTTTTTTAATATATGAAATCTATTGTCAGATTGGTTTCCATACCACACCCAGTGTTCATCCCAAAAGATGCCCTCTTCAATGCCCATTACCTACCCTACCCTCCCTCCCACCCCCCATCAACCCTCAGTTTGTTCTCAGTTTTTAAGAGTCTCGCCTAAATGTCCATCAACTGATCAATGGATAAAGAAATTGTGGTTTATATACACAATGGAGTACTACGTGGCAATGAGAAAGAATGAAATATGGCCCTTTGTAGCAACGTGGATGGAACTGGAGAGTGTGATGCTAAGTGAAATAAGCCATACAGAGAAAGACAGATACCATATGGTTTCACTCTTATGTGGATCCTGAGAAACTTAATAGGAACCCATGGGGGAGGGGAAGGAAAAAAAAAAACAGGTTAGAGTGGGAGAGAGCCAGAGCATAAGAGACTGTTAAAAACTGAGAACAAACTGAGGGTTGATGGGGGGTGGGAGGGAGGAGAGGGTGGGTGATGGGTATTGAGGAGGGCACCTTTTGGGATGAAAACTGGGTGTTGTATGGAAACCAATTTGACAATAAATTTCATATATTGAAAAAAAAAGAGTCTCTTATGCTTTGGCTCTCTCCCACTCTAACCTCTTTTTTTTTTTTCCTTCCCCTCCCCCATGGGTTTCTGTTAAGTTTCTCAGGATCCACATAAGAGTGAAACCATATGGTATCTGTCTTTCTCTGTATGGCTTATTTCACTTAGCATCACACTCTCCAGTTCCATCCACGTTTCTACAAAGGGCCATATTTCATTCTTTCTCATTGCCACATAGTACTCCATTGTGTACAGAGATTTTTAATTTTTGTATATAGTCAGATCCATCTGTCTCTCCCTTTTGCCACTTATGGGTTTTTTGTTTGTTTGTTTGTTGTTTTACTTTTTAAAATTTAAATCCAGGCTAGTTAACATATAGTGTAATAATGATTTCACAAACAGAATTTAGTGATTCATCACTTACATATAACTCCCAGTGCTCATCCTAATAAGTTGGCAACTATGTTTTTATCTACCTTAGAAGAGTCTTACCAATCCCATGATTATAAAAATACTCTCAGAAGTTTTAGTATAATGATTTTTTTATATTTAGCTATTTAAACTGTATGGAATTTCATTTTGTGTATGTTGTGAAGAGTGATTTTATTTTTTCTAAAATATATGAGCAATTGTCCATTTATCACAAACTAAATCCGTAATCTTCTTAGATCTAGTTTTATGTTCTCTAACTTCATAATAGGTTTTGTTCTTCTGGAGGAAGATATCTCCTTGATATCTTTCCTATTTTAAAATGTTATTGTTTATTCTTATGTATTTATGTTTTCAAATAAACTTTAGAATCATCTAGAAAAGGATTACTTTTTTATTTCTGTTTTATTTGTTTTGAGAGACAGAGACAGAGAAAGAGAAAATCCCAAGCAGGTTCTGTGCTGTCAGCACTGAGCTCAATGTGGGGCTTGAGCCCATAAACTGTGAGATCATGACCTGAGCTGAAATCAAGAGGTGGATATTCAACCAACTGAGCCACCCAGGCATCCCAGGATTAATTTTTTAAAAGCAACTAATTTTCATTGAAATTACACTAAATTTATATGTCAAATTGGGGACAAATAATATACCTTGGTAATATACCCTAGTAATAATATTAAATCTTTCTATGCATAAAATGACATCACTCTCCATTTGTTTATTGGACTACTTCTCTATTTTTATTGATATCTTCACATTTTTCACTATGTCTTGGTTATTTTTAATAACAACTTTATCTAGATATAATTCACATGCCATAAATCCATCTTTTTAAGGTGTATAACTCAGTGGTATTTAGAATATTAATAAAGTTGTTAATTCCAGAAAATTTTTATCACCCCTAATAGAAACCCCATATCCATTAATAGTCACTCCTCATTCCCCTTTTCCACCTAGCTCCTGGAAACTTTATGTCTTGTGGATTTGCCTATCCTGGACATTTCATATAAATTGAATTAAACAATGTATAGCCATTTGTGTATGGCTTCTTTCATTCTGTATGATTTCAATATTCATCCCTGTTATAGGATGCTATCAGCATTTACACCTTTTTATTCCAAATAAACTCCATTAGTTGGAGATACCATATTTCATTTATCCATATATAAGTTGAGAGACATTTTGGTTGTTTCCACTTTGGGCTATTATGATAACACTGCTATGAATACTTATATACAAGATTTTGGTGGACATACGTTTTCAATTCTTGGGCATATACCTAACATCTAGATATATACAGTTACACTTACACATACTACTGGGTCATACGATAACTCTATAACATTTTGAGGAACTGTCAAAGTGTTTTCAAAAGTGATTACACCCATTTTACATCCCCACCAGCAATTTATGACAATCCAAATTTCTCCCCCTCCTCACCGACACATGTTATTTTCCATCTGTTTTATTACAGCCATTTTAATGAGTATGAGGTTGTATCTCATTGTGGTTTTGATTTGCATTTCCCAAAGGACTGATGATGCTGAGCATCTTTTTATATGCTTATTGACCATTACTCCTGTGTTTTCTTCTAAGAACTTTATAGCTTTAGCTTTTATTTAGGTCTGTGATCTAAGTTAAAATTTTTATATGGTGGATCTACCTTCATTCTTTTGCATGTGCCATCATGTTTTCTCAGCAGCATTTGCTGTCAAGAACTATTGCTTCACTTGTTGAATGGTATTGACACCTTTGTCAAAAATCAGTTGTCTACTAGGTATATACCCAAAGGGCACAAAAAGACTGATTTGAAGGGATATGTGCACCCTGATGTTTATAGCAGCATTATCAACAATAGCCACATTATGGAAATAACCTAAATGTCCACCGACTGATGAGAGAAAATGTGCTATACATATACGATGGAATATTACTCAGATGTCAAAAAGAATGAAATCTTGCCATTTGTAATGATGTGGATGGAGCTAGAAAATATATGCTAACTGAAATAAGTCACTAAGAGAAAGACAAATGCCATATGATTTCACTCCTGTGTGGAATTTAAGAAACAAAACAGAAAACAGACTCTTGACTATAGAGAACTGAGGGTTGCTGGAGAGGAGGCAGGTGGGGGATGGGTTAAATGGGTGATGAGTATTAAGGAGGGTACTTGTGATGTGCAGTGGGTGTTGTATGTAAGTAATGAGTCACTAAATTCTACACCTGAAACTAATATTACACTGTATGTTAACTAACTGGAATTTAAATAAAAAATTGAAAAAGAAAAACATCACAAAGAAAAAGGAAAAGAAAAAGAAAAAAAAATCAGTTAACCACAGGTTCATGGGTTTATTTTTTGGACTCTCCATTCTATCCCATTGATCTGTATGTCTATTCTTATGCCAGTAGTTAGTACATGATCTTGATGACCATAGTTTTGTAGTAAGTTTGGAAATCAAGAAATATGAGTCCTCAACTTTGTTCCTTTTTTTTTAATTTCTTTTTTATTTATTTTGTTTATTTATTGTTGAAAGACAAAAACAAGAGTGCAAGCAGGTGAGAGGTGGAAAGAGAGTGAGGCACAGAATCCAAAGCAGGCTCCAAGCTCTGAGCTGTAAGCACAGATCCTGATGTGGGGCTTGAACCCACAAACTGTGAGATCATGATCTCAGCCACAGTCGGACACTTAACCATTTGAGCCACCCAGGCACCCCTGTTCTTTTTCAAAACTGTTTTGACTATTCTAATTGCCTTGCAATTTCATATGAATTTGAGAATCAACTCATCAATTTCTGTAGTCAGCTGAGATTCTGATAAGGATTACATTGACTCTGTAGACCAATTTGAGGAGTATTACCATCTTAAAAATATTAGCTCTTCTGAATCATGAACATGAGGTCTCTTTCCTTGTATTGAGGTTTTCTTTCACTTTTTTCAACTATGTTTTGTTACTTTCAGAGTATACTTGTTTTGCTGAAATTTATTGCTAAGTATTTCTCTTTTTTTGATCCTATCAGAAAATGGAATTTTTTCTTACTTTCATTTTTGGATTGTTCATTGTTGGTGTATAGAAATGCACTTGATTTTGCATATTTATTGTGTATTCTGCCACTTGCTGAACTCATTTATTCATTCTTATAATTTTTGTAGGTTTCTTAATTTTGTTTTTATATATAAGATCATGTCATAAGATAGTTTTACTTCTTTCTTTCCAACCTGGATTTTTTAAAATTTATTTTTCTTGCCTAAATGCCCTCACTAAACCCACCAGAACAATGTTGGATATAAATGGTGAGAACAGACATACTCATCTTGTTCCTTATCTAAAGAACCAGTCTTTCATTTTTATGTATGATGATAGTTGTGGATATTTCAAAAATGCTCTTTGTCAGGTTAAGGAAGTTCTCTTCTATTCCTAGTTTGTTCAGTGTTTCTATCTTAATGAAATTCAGTCGGGTTTTGTCAAATGCTTTTTCTACATCTGTTGACATGAGAATGCAGTTTTTGTTCCTTTTTTTAATAATATGATTAACAATAAATGATTTTCAGATGCTAAACCAGCCCTGTATGACTGGGATAAATCCAATTATTCATGGTATATAATCTTTTGTATATGTTGCTGGATTGGTTTGCTAGTATTTTGTTGAAGATTTTGTTTTTATATTCATGAGGGATACTGAGCTGTAGTTTTCTTATGATGTCTTTGAATGCTTCTGGTATCAGAGTAATAATAGCTTCATAAAATGAGTTGAAAAGTGTTTCCTCATCTTCTGTTTGGGAAGAGTCTGTGAAGACTTGGTATGAATTCTTTTTTAAATGTTTGGTATAATTAACCTGTGAGGTCATTTGGGCCTGGACATTTTCCTGTAAGAAGTTTTTTTGTTTTTGTTTTTGTTTTAATATAATTTATTGTCAAGTTAGCTAACATGCAGTGTATACAGTGTGCTCTTGGTTTTGGGAGTAGATTCCTGTGATTCATTGTTACATACAACACCCAGTGCTCGTCCCAACAACTGACCTCCTTAATGCCGATCACCCATTTTCCCCACCTCTGCCAACACACCCCCCATCAACCCTCAGTTTTTTCTCTGTATTTAAGAGTCTTTTATGGTTTGCCTCCCTCTCTGTTTGAAACAATTTTCCCCCTTCCCTTCCCCCATGGTCTTCTGTTTAGTTTCTCAAGTTCCACATATGAGTGAAAACATGATATCTGTCTTTCTCTGACTGACTTATTTCACTTAGCATAATGGAACTGAAAGGTATTATGCCTGTAGGAAGTTTTTTAGTTACTAATTAAATCTCTTTACCTATTACAGGTCTACTCCAACTTTCTATTTCTTCCTGAGTTATTCTTGGTAGTTTGTGTCTTTCTAGTAACTTATCCATTTCATATAGGCTTTCTAATTTATTGACATACACCTTTTCATAATATTCTCTTATATCATTTTTATTTCTGCAAAGTTGGTAGTTATGCTACCTCTTTCATTCATTATTTTAGTAATTTGTGTATTCTTTTTATCTAGTTTATCTAGCTAAAAATTTGTTAATTTTATCGATCTTTACAAAGGACCAAATTTTTCTTTTATTGATTTTATTAGTTTTTTATTATCTATTTCACTTATTTCCCCTCAGGTCCTTTTTCCCTTCCTTGTGTTTGCTCTGTATTTAGTTTTCACATCTTTTTCTGTTTGTTTCTTATGTTGGAAGGCTAGATTATTGATTTGAGATCTTTCTTTCTTTTCCATAGAGATGTTTCCAGCTATAAATTTTCCTCTAAGCACTGCTTTACCTGCATCCCTTATGTTTGTTATGTTGTTCATCTCAAAAAATCTCTAATCTACCTTATAATTTCTCCTTTGACATATTTATTTCAGAGTGTGTTCAACTTCCATATATTTGTGAATTCCCAAATTTCTTCATATAATTAATTTCTAATTTCATTCCATTGTGGTCAGAAAACATACTTCATATGATTTCAATCCCTTTAAATTAATTGAGGCTTGTTTTCTGGCCTAACATATGGTCTGCCTCAGTCCATGCAGGTTGCCATAACAAACTACCATAAACTTGGCAACTTGTAAACAACAGAAATTTATTCCTCATAGTTCTGTAGGCTGGGAAGTCCAAGATCAAGGCTCTAGTAGTTTCAGTGTCTAGTAAGGACTCACTTCCTTGTTCACGGGCAAGTGTCTTTTTGCTGTGTCCTCACATAGGGAGAAGGAGGCAAAGGAGTTCTCTGGGCTTCTTTCATGAGGACGCTAATCACATTTATAAGTTCAGAGTCCTAATCACCTGTCAAAAGCCCCACCTCCAAATACTATCACACTGGGGATTATGTTCCAACATATGAATTTGGGGGAGACACAGACATACAGTCTATAGCATAGTCTATCCTGAAGAATGTTCCATTTGTACTTGAAAGAATGTGTATTCTGCTATCTTGGGGTAGAATATTCTATGGTGTCTGTTTAGGTCTAATTGATTTACACTGTTGTTCAAGTTTTCTATTTTCTTTTTGATTTTCTTCCTAGTTGTTCTATTCATTGATAAAAGTGGGGTATTGAAGTCCCCAACTATCACTGTTAAAATTATATTTTTCCTTTCATTCTTTTAATTTCTTTCTTCATGGATCTTGAAAATCTCTTGTTATGTATGTATATGTGTACAATTGTTATATCTTTCTGATGAATTAAACCATTTACCACTAAAAAAAAGACCTATTTTGTCCTTAATAATAATTTTTGTCTTAAGATGTATTTTGTCTAATATTAAGATAGTTGCTCTAGTTCTCTTTTGGATACTATTTACATTTTATATCTTTTTCCATTATTTATTTTAACCTATTTGTATCTTTGAATCTGAAGTATGTTTCTTGTCAGACTCTTAAAAACTGAGAATAAACTGAGGGTTGATGGGGGTGGGAGGGAGGGGAAAATGGGTGATGGGCATTGAGGAGGGCACCTGTCAGGATGAGCACTGGGTGTTGTATGGAAACCAATTTGACAATAAATTTCATATTTAAATAAATAAATAAATAAATAAATAAATAAATAAAGTATGTCTCTTGTCAACAAACTGATGGTTGCCAGAGGGGGAGGGATGTGGGGGTTTGGGCGAAACAGGTGAGAAGGAGGAATAGGCCTTCAGTCATGGAATGAGCAAGTCATGGGAATAAAAGGCAGAGCAAGGACCAGTCAATAATACTGTAATAGCAATATAACAGGACAGATGGTAGCTATACTTGTGGTGAACATAGCATAATGTATAAATTTGTCAGATCACTGTTGTACACCTAAAACTAATGCAACACTGTGTGTCAACTCAAACAAATAGAAAAAAAATATGTCTCTTGTCACAACATAAAGGTTGGATCATATGTTTTATCCATTTTTCCAATTTCTGCCTTTTGATTGAAGTGTTTAATCCATTTACATGTAATTAAATTACTGCAAAGATAGGATTTATGTTTGCCTTTTTGCTATTTTATATGTATCTTAGGTCTTTTCATTCCTCTATTCCTCCATTACTACCTTCTTTTAGATGAAAGGGAGGCTTTCTAGCATACCATCTTAATTCCCTTTTTGTTTTTTTTTTTTTTACTGTATATACTTTTTTAATTTTCTGAGTGATTACACTGGAGATTGCAATTAACATCTTAACTGAAAATAATCTAATTCAGATTAATACCAACTTAATTTCAACAGTATAAGAATCTTTGCTCTGGTATAGGTCCTTTTCTTCCACCATCTTTTGTGCCATTATTGTCATAAAAATTGTATCTTTAGACATATAAGGTAAGCAACACAGCATTATAATCATTGATTTATGCATTTGTCTTTAAATTAGATAGGAGAAAAAAGTGTTAAAAACAAAAACTACACTTATACCCACTTATACCTTTTATCTATGTAATTACCTTTACTGGTGCTCTTGACTTCTTCATGTGGATTTGAGTTACTGTCTAGTGTCCTTTCATTTGAACCTAAAGGACTACACTTAGGATTTTTTTCAAGTTTTTATTTAAATTCCAGTTAGTTAACATACAATGTAATATTAGTTTCAGGTGTAGAATTTAGTGATTAAATACTTTAGTGATATAACACCTAATGTCCATCACAACATATACTTAGTATTTCTTCTGGGCAGGTCTCGCTTTTTGTTATCTGGGAACACCTTAATTTCTTCTCTGGCTCTGAAATATAATTTTGCTGGATATATCTTTTGGTTGAAACTTTTTTTTCTTTCAGTATTTGAGTAGGTCATCCCTCTGCCTTCTGACCTCTATAGCTTCTGAGAATTCTATCAACTTTTGATCTTATTGAGGATCCCTTATATGTGATGAGTTGCTTTTCTCTAGCTGTTCTCTTTCTCTCTTTCTCTACTGAGGTATAATTAACATAAAACATTATATTAGTTTCAGGTGTACAATACAATTTCAGATAAGACGACCTGAATAGGCCTGAATTTTTCCAAAAAAGACATACATATAGCCAACAGTATCACTAATCATCAGAAAAATGCATTTCAAATCCACAATGACATATCACCTCACACCTGTTAGAATGGCTATTACCAAAAAGACAGGAGATAATAAGTGTTGGTGAGGTTGTAGAGAAAAGGGCATTTCCCAAGCGTAGCTGCTATGGAAAACCAGATGGAGGTTCCTCAAAAATTGAAAAATAGAACTATCATATAATCCAGCAGTTCCATTTCTGTGTATGTATCCAAAGGAAATTAAATTACTATCTTAAAAAGATATCTGCACCCCCATGTTCACTGCAGCATTATTTACAATAGCCGAGACATGGAAACAATCTAAGTGTCCATCAACAAAAAAAAATGCATAAAGATGTAGTATATGTATACAATGGAATGTTATTCAGCCACAAAAAGAAGAAATTCTGAAATTTGTGACAATATGGATGAGCCCTGAGACCATTATGCTAAGTGAAGTAAATCAGAGAAAGACAAATACTGTATGATCTCATTTATATATGGAATCTAGAGGGAGAAGCTCACCAAAACCTGCCCCCTGCCAAACTCATAGATACCGAGAACAGATTGGTGGTTGCCAGAGGCAGGACAGGGTGAAATGGGCAAAAACGATCAAAAAGTTACAAGCTTCCAATTAGAAAATAAATAAGTTCTGAGGATGTAATGTACAGCATGGTCACTACAGTTAACAATATTGCACTACATATTTGAAAGTTGTGAGGAGATCAGATCTTAAAAGCTCTCATCACAAGAAAAAAAAATTTATAGATATGTATGGTGATAGATAACTAAACTTATTGAGGTGGTCATTTCATGATAATATACATATATCACTTCATATTTACATACACCTAAAACTCATACAATATTATGTCAATTTTATCTTGATAAAATGGAAAAATTAATAAGATTAAATCAATTTTTTAAATTAAAAAATGCAACATTATGAATACAAAAAATACAGTGAGTATTAGTGTGATAAAGAAATCACTACAGCTTTATTTAGGTCCTTTTATTTAACCCCCAGCATCCCTGTGCAGATTCACAGGAGCTATACAAATGAAGGATCTTGATGTTTAAACTTTTTTAGTTTGAAGGTATAATTATCTTTGGCAAAAGTTGTACATTTATGTTAAGATAACTGAATTTTATTTCAAAAATACAGGCTCGGGATATTGCTTGACCACAATCTTACTGTGCATCAATATTGCGACAGAGCAAATAAAAATGAGCCATCTCAGGCAAGTAATATTCCAAATTTACCATAGACATCAGTCAAATCAGTCTGGGAGCCCAGATTGAAAGGGAATATTGGCAAACCAGAGTTCATACTAAGGAATGAAGGCAATATGATGATAGAGTCTCTAAAACCTGCCTTTGAGGAACTGCTGAAGGAACTAAAGCACTTGGCTGTGGGAAGGAAGTGCTGCTGGAGAACAGTAGAAAAACCAGCATGTACAACAAGAAAGAGACTTATTCTGTATTGTTCTAGAGGAAGGAAGGATGAGCTGCAGGAAGATTTCAGTTCAATATAAGTCAATTCAAGTCAACAAATATTTATGGAATCTGTTATGTACTGGGAATTGTTTGAGGCACTGGGAATAAAGCAGTAACCAAAATGGACAAAATTTGTATTCTCATTTTGTAAGAGAGATATACAATAACACATAAGTGTGACAGGTGATGGGGGATGATGTATCCTAAGAAGAGAAATACAGCAAAGTGTCAGCAACAAACAATTAAGAATGAAATTTTAAAATTATGCCAAATACAATTGTATCAAAAAAGCATCAAATACCTAGGAATAAATCTAGCAAAATATGTGCAAAAAACTTATACACAGAAAACTATAAATTATTAGTGAGAGAAATTAAAGAAGACTTAACTGAATGGGAGAATATGTCATGTTTACAGATTACAAGCCTAACTATGAGATATCAATTTTCTTCAAAATTGATCTATATATTCAATGTAATCTCAGTAAAAAATCCAGACGTGTGTGTGTGTGTGTGTGTGTGTGTGTGTGTGTGTTTACAAGCTGATTCTAAAAATGCATATGGAAATGCAAATGGCCAAAAGCAGCCCACATGATCTTAAAGAGGAATAAAGTTCAAGAACTTACTGTACCAGATTTCAAAACTTACTATAAAGCCACAATTAAAAAAAAAAAACAGTGTGGAGTTTTGGCAAAAGAATGGACAAAGACATAATAGGACACAATAGAGAGTCCAGAAACAGACCCACATATAATTGGGTATTTTATGACAAAGGTGACACACAGAATAAAAATGTTTATCTTTTTTATTAATGGTGCCAAGTCAATTGGATATTCATTGGGAAAAAAATGAAAGTTGACCACAGAAAAATCAATTCCAGGAGGATTATATACCTTAAAGTAAAAGGAAAACATAAGGCTTCCAGAAGAGAACACTGCAGAATATATTCATGACTTGATGTCCACAAAGCTTTCTTAAGCAGGATAAAAACACACTAACCATAAAGGAAAAGATAGTTAATTGGACTATATTAAAAATAAGAACTTCTGTCCATAAAAAGACACTATTAAGAGAGTGAAAAGGCAAACTACAGAATTGGAAAAAATATTTTTAATATCAACAATTGACAAAGAACCTAGAATATAAAAGGTGTGCATGTGTTTAACACTAGAAGATATTGCCAAAGATTTTTCAAAAGTGGTCATACTAATTTCTATTTCCACCAGTAGTAAATGAGAGTTCTTATTTATCTTTTTTTTATGTTTAGTTATTTTTGAAAGAGTACAAGTCAGGGAGGGGCAGAGAGAGGGGGACAGAGGATCTGAACTGGGCTCTGTGCTGACCTCAGCGAGACTGGTGTGGGGCTGGAACTCACAGACCATGAAATCATGACCTGAGTCAAAGTCAGACATTCAACCCACTGAGTCACACAGGTTCCCCGAGAGTTCTTATTTATCTTATTAACCCAGTAATTCTACTCAGATATATTGCCCAACAGAAATTCAAGCACATGTACACCAACAACCATTCATGACAGCATTATTCATTATAGCTCAAAACTGAAAACAACTCAAACGCTCATCAAGTGAAAATGATCAATAAATTGTGATATATACAGGAGAATATTCTACAGCAATTAAAAGGAGCAAGTTACTGCACAATATGGTTGAATCTCACAAGTTGTTGAATGAAAAAAAAATAGATACAAAAGAGTATTTACTGAATGATTCCACTGATATAAATATAAATAATCTATGGTTTTATAAATCAGGACAATGGAAAAAAGTACAAGTGCCGATCAAATTGTACATATTTCTAAACATGTGTTCTACTTCAATAAAATTTATTAATTAAAACAAAAAGAAAATGATTAGGCCCTATTTGAGTTTCTTAGAGCATCTTGAGAGGGATCAGGATGAAAAGAGGACAGGGGCTAAAGATGAGAGTGTGAAAACACCCTCTAGCAATGAGACAGGAAAGTCGGAACCCAGGAGGAAAGAGCGCCAATGAGAAATTCATGGCAGCTGGATTCCTACATGTTTTTAAAGAACAGAGTATTACATATTCATTTTTAAGTTGTTTTCTGTGTGCAGTTTGCTCTAACTTCTCTGACCCTATCACCTACCCCCAACTTTATTGCTTTCAAGCCATAAATAAAGTTTGCAACACCCTAAAAAATGGTAAAGAAGAATAAAGAAATAGTGATGGAGTGGGGTGAAAGAGGGGCTATACTATGGTGATATGAATCCCAGAGGAATGCATTTCTGGAAAGGTAACATTGAATGGAGAGCAAAAGAAGTGAGGGAGAAGAGTGTTCCAGACCGGGAATAGTAAATGAGTCTCTGAGGCAGGATCTGCTGACCACATTCAAAGACCAACAAGGAAACCAGTGGGTGGGAACCAAGAAGGATTATAGGAGAGGAGATCAGAGAAATAGCCAGATGATGCTGGCCTTTATGAACAATGCGTTTTACTGGATTTTAGTCCGAGTGAAATAAGAAGCCATTACAGACAGGGTTTTGAGCATAGAAATGACATAATCCAAGTTATTCCAAATGTATCGATCCCATTGCTATGGGAAGAATAGATTGCAGAGAGGCAAGGGTGGATGCAGGAACAGTTAGAAAGTTTTCTAGGAGATGCTGCCTTGGATGAGGCTGGTGGTGGTGGAAGTGGAGACAAGAGGTTGATTCTGGCTCTATTTTGAAATCTGAGCCAGCATGACTTGCAGATGAATGGGATATGGAATGTGAGGGAAAGAGTCCTTCCAGGGATGCCTCAGGAAAGAACTTTCTAACCTAAAGATCTGTCTGTTGAATGAGTTTCCCTGAGAGCAGTTATTCTAGCATAGGCAGTTTACTCATTCCACCTGAATGTTTGTCTCCTTCTAGTTTACCTGCTGTGTAAGATCCTTAGAAGCAATGGGCTGGGTGACCTCTAAGATATTGCATGTGCCAAACATTATGGAGCTTTAAGGCAGTCAGATCATGATCCTGTACATCATGAATTTTTAGGCCATGCAGTCGCAAAGTAAATTTCCCACACCAAAGTAACTTTTTATCTGCTGTGTACCTTTTTCACCACACATGCATTTTTATACTGGTCAAAATGGGTTAAAATGAACAGCAGGGGCAGCTGCTTTGGGGTAAGCAGACACCACACAAAATGAAGCCTGAGGCTGAGAGATGCTGATATTTGAAAGAAGGAAGAGCAGCCTTGTCCTCCCAGCCCTCAGGGATGGTTATGAATAGAGGCTACACCAGAAGAAAGTGTAATTATAGAGAAAATTATTGAATTGTAAGCAAACACCTTAACAGTTTCAATAGCCTCAAATGTTATCTCTTTCAAAGCAACTACCTTGAGAATAATCTGCTACTGTTCTATATATAATACAATTGCCACACTGGTGCTGCTGTTGCTCTAAGCTTATTTGAAACCCTTCTTGGGATTTTTCCTCAGGGAAGTTAATGTAATTTACTTCAAAATGCAGTCTCTCCAGTGGTCAGCTCCCTGGGAAGTTTGATGTCAAGAATCTCAGATTCTCCTGGTTGGCAGGAACTTCAAAGCTTATAGCCTATCTAGTGTGTGACCTCCCATGGTATCATTAGTGACAAGCAGGCACCTAACCTCTGCTTCAATCCTTGGAGGGAAGGGAATGTGGTAAATACCTCTAAGGCAGCCCTTTCAAATCCTCCCAGACAGCTCTGATTGTCAGAGAGTTGCCATTAATTTATTTTCTTTCCAAGATTTTATTTAAATTCAAGTTAGTTAACATATAGTGCAGTATTGATTTCAGGAGTAGAATTTAATGATTTATGGCTTACATATAACACCCAGTGCTCATCACAAGTGCCCTTCCTAATGCCCATCACCCATCTAGCCTATCCCCCACCCAACTCCCCTCCAGCAACCCTCAGTTTGTTCTCTATAGTTAAGAGTCTCTTTTGGTTTGCCTCTCTGTGTTTTTATCTTATTTTATTTTTCCTTCCCTTCCTCTATATGATCTGTTTTGGTTCTTAAATTCCACATATGAGCGAAATCATATCGCATTTATCTTTCTCTGACTAATTTCACTTAGCATAATACCCTCTAGTTCCACCCATGTTGTTGCAAATGGCAAGATTTCATTCTTTTTGATGGCTGAGTAATATTCCTCTGTGTGTGTGTGTGTGTGTGTGTGTGTGTGTGTGTGTACACCACCTCTTTATACATTCATCAGTCAACGGACATTCGGGCTCTTTCCATAATTTGGCTATTGTTGATAGTGCTGCTATACACATTGGGGTACATGTGTCCCTTCAAATCAGTATTTGTTTATCCTTTGGATAAACACCTATTAGTGTAATTGCTGGGTCATAGGGTAGTTCTATCTTTAACTTTCTGAGGAACCTCCACACTGTTTTCCAGAGTAGCTGTACCAGTATGCATTCCCACCAACAGTGTAAAAGGGTTCCCCTTTCTTCACATCTTCACCAACATCTGTTATTGCCTGAGTTGTTGTTTTAGCCATTCTGACAGCTGTTAGGTGGCATCTCATTGTGGTTTTGACTTGTATTTTCCTGATGATGAGTAATGTTGAGCATTTTTTCATGTGTCTGTTAGCTATCTGCATGTCTCCTTTGGAGAAGTGTCTGTTCATTTCTTCTGCCCATTTCTTCACTGGATTGTTTGTTTTTGAGGTGTTGAATTTGATAATTCTTCATAGATTTTGGATACTAGCACTTTATCAGATATGTCATTTGCAAATATCTTCTCCCATTCTGTTGGTTGTTTTTCAGTTTTGTTGATTGTTTTCTTCACTGTGAACAAGATTTTTACCTTGATGAAGTCCCAATTGTTCATTCTTTGTTTTGTTTCCCTTGCCTCTAGAGACGTGTCTAGTAAGAAGTTGCTGCAGCTGAGGTCAAAGAGGTTGCTGCCTATGTTCTCCTCTAGGATTTTGATAATTTCCTGTCTCACATTTAGGTCTTTCATCCATTTTGAGTTTGTTTTTGTGTACGGTGTAAGAAAGTGGTCTAGTTTCATTCTTCTACATGTTTCTGTCCAGTTCTCCCAGCACCAATTGCTAAATAGACTGTCTCTTTTCCATCGGATATTCTTTCCTGTTTTGTCAAAGGTCAGTTGACCATATAGTAGTGGGTCCATTTCTGGGTTCTCTATATTGTTCCACTGATCTATGTGTCTGTTTTTGTGCCAGTATCATACTGTATTGATGAGTAAAGCTTTGTAATACAGCTTGAAATGCTCCAATCAAAAGACATAGGGTATCAAAATGGATAAAAAACAAGACCCATTGATATGCTGCCTGTAAAAGACTCATTTTAGACCCAAAGATACCTCCAGATTGAAAGTGAGGGGGTGAACTATTTTTCATGCTAATGGACATTAAAAGATGGAGTAGCCATACTTACATCAGACAAACTAGATTTTAAATCAAAGACTGTAGTAAGAGATGAAGAAGGGCACTATATCATAATATAGGGGGCTATCCAACAAGAAGATTGAACAACTGCAAATATTTATGCCCCCAATGTAGGAATAGCCAAATATATAAGTCAATTAATAACAAACTTAAAGAAACTCAATACAATAATAGAATGGGACTTTAACACCCCACTTACAACAATGGACGGATCATCTAAGCAGAAGATCAACAAGGAAACAATGGCTTTGAATGACACACTGGATCACATGGACCTAACAGATACATTCAGAGCATTTCACCCTAAAGCAGCAGAAATTAGAATTATTTAGAATTTAGAAAAGAATACACATTCTTTTCGAGTATCCATCCATTTTCAACTGAAACATGCCCCACCATACCTTCCATCCACTGGTCATAATGGAGTGTGAGGCAGTATTTCCTAAATGTCAGGCATCTGTGTCCCACCTTCATTATGTTGCCATTTCTACTATATCCAAATATCACTGGTCTTCTTCTTCCTTTAATATCTTTCTTTGAAAATTACCCCATATTCTTACGCAAGTAAATTGACCTTAAATGGAAACTACATCACCTTGTAAGTGGAAAGCCTGTATCAATTAGAAATTAATAGTGTAAGGAATAATATCAGAAGGAAGAGAAAGTGATGATATTAAATTCTACTTAGGAACTGTTGCCTAGCAAAGGTGCTGAGCCCGAGGCAGGCTTTCTCTTTGTTAAAACAGATTAGCAAGTGGTAGAGAGGTGTAAAGACAAAGAATCACAAAAATGATAGTTCTTCCCAGACATAATCCATAGAATCAAGAGAACTGAAAAAGACATAAATTTTTTCACCACATGATCTAGTTATTTAACGTCATCAACTGTGTACCACTCAAAACCATCTACTGTACCTCTAGTGGGAGATGTACGCACTGAGACCCACGGGCAAAATGGTCAAACACCTTGGCTGGTCGTGTTTCCACCACCTCCTAACTCCTGTAAGCTTCAGTTTCTTCATCTTTAAAATGTAATAATAGCTCTTCAGAGTGAAGCTTTCTTAATCAAAGGCATTTGAACATTATGCCCAGGTATAAGCTAATCCCTGAGAAGAATTAATTCGGCCTAAGGCTGCAGCATCATTCAGTTTTGGAGTTGAATTAATTCAGCCTTTTGGCACTGACTAGGTTGTACAGTCGTTAGGACATTTTAATACCTACTGCTACTGAACCAAATCCCCCACTGTGAATTTATATTGCTGGGTGTTTGGGCCTGAGGGAGGACTTGGCATTTATTACTATTTTTTAAATTTTAGTTAATGTACAGTGCAATGTTGGTTTCAGGAGTAGAATTCAGTGATTCATCACTAACATATAACACCCAGTGTTCATCACAACAAGTTATTTTTATTAACTAGATTCTTCTCTTCACTCTGTCCTGGTGTTGGAACATTTATTTACCTCTCCTTGTGCTGCATTGGAAGGGAAGTAAGTCAATGGGCAGAACTGGGGTCTGATAAGGATGTATTTGAGAGTCCAGATGTGAGTCTATGCTCCTCTGAAGCAAGAAAATGGAAATACAGAGGAGAAATCTGCGTTGTTACTTAAAGTTTTAAGCTTAGTAACTATGCAACTTTTCACTCTTATGGCTTAATGTTATTTTGCAAACACTTCATCATCATGTTACTTCATATTTTCTTTTAGGTTTCTTTTTCCTTTTCTTTTCTTTTTTTCTTTTTTTCTTTTTTTGCTTGCTTTAAAAATAAATACTCCCTCTTGTTCTAAAAAACATTTTGAGCACTCTGCCCTGATGTTTTTCATTTTTAAAGATTGTGTAATATCTCATTAAGTTACCCTCCCATAATTTATTTCACCAATTTCCTATTGTTGACAGTTTGCTTTGTTTGTTTGCCTTAGTGTTTTTTTTACTGCTATTATCTTATGTTTAAAAAAATAATCTTGCTATGATCATCTGCCCATGAACATTATTTTGTTCTGGAAATTTCCCCAAGAATGAAGTTACTGCATCAAAGGGATAATAATTTTTGTGGCTCTTTACAGACACCAGCAAGCTGCTCACCCAAAAGAGTACATGTTGTTTGAGGGTAAAAAGAAAAAAACTAGGTTTCTACAAAATAAATTAATTTTCCCCTTTTTCAAAAAATATTCTAGCGCCTGACAGGCGGCGGGCGTCATGCCAGAGGATGGGGACTGGGATGATCAAGGCAGGTGGGTCCCCGTCTTCAAGGAGCGCAGGGTCGGTTCCGTACAGGAAATGACACGCCAGCGGTAACTGCTTCTGGCCGAGGAGGACTGGGAGCCCTTTGGCGCGGAGAGTGGACAGAAGAGAGGAGGGAGCTGTTTGCGAGCACCGAGAAAGTCTCCCTGCGTAGGCAGCGCATGACCTGAGTCTTGCAGAATGAGTAAGAGTTTGAGCATGGGTTTTATATTTATTTTACTCTAACTCTCTGGCCTTTTTTCCAAAAAAAAAAAAAAAAGTTTCCCACTCTTGGCACGGAGAACGTTGGTGGAGTCGTAAGCCCCCACCGTCTTAAGCCTCTTTCCATTTCCAAGAAGGAAGGAAGGGGTTCTCTCAGACTGCAGGAGCAGGATCTAGGGTCCAGGAATTCCCAGCGCTGAGAGGACTGGAGAGGACCCGAGCGTGGGGCGCCCGGTCCCCGGGAACCAGACCCAACGAGTGGCCCCCGGGAGAGAAAAGACGCGCCCTCGGCGCTGGGCTCCAGAGGAGTCAGCGCAGCTCCACGTGGACGGGGAAGACGGTGAGGGTGCTGGGGCTGCCAGGAGTGCAAGATAACAGAGCAGCCGGCAAGTGGGCTCCGAAGGGAGCCGGGCTCCGCAGTCTGGGACCCCGAGGGGGCAGGCGGGCGGGGAGCGGGAGAGGGGCGGAGTTCCGAGGCCCGGGCCGCGGCAGCTGCCCAGAGGGTCGGCGCGGGGGGTGGGGGGTGGGGGGGCTGCTGTGGCCGGACCGGACAGCTGGCGCCTCTCCGAGACCGTGACCTTGGCATCGGGAGCTGGGCCCGCGTGGCGTCCTGAGCTCAACTTCCAGCCCATTCTCGTGTAGACCCACAGCTGACGGGCCGGCGCTGCCCCTGGTGAGGGAGCACGGGCCAGGGCGGCAGGTAGGACCAAGGTCGGGGAGGAGGGTGGGCCGGAAAGCACCCCAACGCAGGGGCAGTGGCGGGCTCCAGGGACCGCAAGGGCCCAGGAACCAAAGGAAGGGCGCACGCGGGAGCACCTCAGCCCCGGGAACACCGGGTGCGGGTCTGTGCGGGAAAGTCAGGGCCAGGTTACAAGACCAAAAAGACTTCCTGGGCACAGGACCAGACTGTTCAGTTACCCCCAGAAGGAGCTGGGGGTCGCCCTCTCTGATAAACCGAAGTGCGTGCCAAGACACGGACTGTGGGTAGTGTCTGGTGCCTGCGCCTTGTTTCTGCCTGTGGCGCAGTCAGAAAGAACACACACCTTTCCGTGTATGTTAGCAAGGCAACAGGCAGCTTTCTAGTGTCTTCGGATATTTAAGGGAGGGCCACAGTGTCAGCACCCATCTTCCTTGGCCCAAGCCTCCAGGTGTCTTGAGGACAAAGGAAAAAAGAGCAAAAAGAACCAGATGCGGTTTTTTATTATTTTTAAAACTATTTTTAAGAGATAATTTCAACAGATAACACATGAACATGGGTTTTTTAAGGTTTATTTATTTTGAGAGGTGGGGAGGGGCAGAGAGAGAGGGTGAGTGAGAGGGAAAGAAAGAATCCCAAGCAGGCTCCTGTGCTGTCAGCCTACAGCCTGAGAAGGGGCTTGATCTCAGCAACTGGAGATCATGACCTCAGCTGAAATCAAGAGTGCCACGCAGGCACCCGATTTTTAAAATCAAACAATGCAAAAGTTAATCTTCTAGAGATAATATTTATACCAGCATTTGTATCTATAGCTCATTGTTTTTACTCATATCCTTTCTCTCTTGCTCTGTCCCCTCCTTTTGATTCTTTTTTTTTTTAATTTTTTTTTTAACGTTTATTTATTTCTGAGACAGAGAGAGACAGAGCATGAACAGGGGAGGGTCAGAGAGAGAGAGGGAGACACAGAATCTGAAACAGACTCCAGGCTCTGAGCCATCAGCCCAGAGCCCGACGCGGAGACTCCAACTCACGGACCGCGAGATCATGACCTGAGCCGAAGTCGGCCACCTAACCGACTGAGCCACCCAGGCGCCCCTTGATTCTTTATCCTACCTCCTGCCTAATGAAAGTACCAGAGGAAAATGACATCATTGCCACTGCCCACACCCCATAATCTCCAGTGTTCCCAACTGGCACCACCCCTGCTGTCTTCAGAATCTTTCACTGGGCTGGCCCTTGGGGTAGGGAGCCCACTACCATGACATTTCATTTACTTTCCTTAACTGTCCCAGCATTCGGGAAGAATCCATGATGAGTACTATACTATCTGTTCTTTCCCTTAAACTAGTCTTTCCAAGTGTAATTTAAGTAGAGTCTGGTACTGAGGGGAATTAATGAAGGCTGTTTCCTAAAATGCACTAGATTTCCAGGAATTCCAGAAAGCAGAACTTGGCCAATTACACTTTTACATTGCCTGTCCCTTCTCCACCCAGGACCAACAGAGTGGCAGGCATAGTATTCTTCCTCCGTAAGAATCTCAGAAAATAGGTGTTTTATACTTGTAAAGGGGCTCAGGGACATAGCTTTGTGGCAGACCACCAGGAGGGAAAGATGTAGAAGAGTTAGAGGGCAACAGAGAAGTAGGAAGGGAGGAGTAGGCCAAGACTCTTGAGTGGAAAAGAATCCTGGAGCACAGGGCCCTGTCATTTAGGAACAATCATCAGATAATTCTGCTAAAAGACCACACATGCGGCTTATTTCTGCCAACAATCAGCACAATCAACTCTGTTCCAAGGCTTTTACTATGCAAGGCCAAAATATATTGAGAAATGGAAAAAATCAGCAAATAAACCCCTTTTTATCTACATGATAAAATATAAGTGGTTTAAATTATTTTTAATGAAATAATAAGTTTTTTAGGAATTATGCAGAGTGCTTAAAATAACCTAATAGGTACTCCAAGTCACTACATTTTCCTTTATTTTGTTCACTTTTTTCATGTTGCATGACCTAGACCTGGATCCCACACATGTCAGAAAGTTCAGGTTGGTTAGAAACTGCCCTTTCTAAGAAGCCTTTTTGAATGGAGGTTGAGAGGAGAATGGATTAGAAAATAATGACTGATCCTTGTCGTAGGTTAAGGAAACAATGAGGAGGAATGAATTGAGTACCAGCTTGAGTCTCATAAGGAATCTTTATGGTTTTTTCTTCTCAAATTTTTATTTAAATTCTATTAGTTAACATAGAGTGCAATACTGGTTTCAAGAATTCAATGATTCATCACTTAACATACGACACCTAGTACGCATCATAACAACAGCCCTCCTTAATGCCCATCACCCGTTTAGCCCTTTCCCCATCCACCTCCCTCCGTCAACCCTCAGTTTGCTCTAAGAGTCTCTTATGGTTTGTTTCCCTCTCCCTTTTTTCCCCTCCCACATGTTCATCTGTTTTGTTTCTTAAATTCCACATACAAGTGAAATCATATATTTGTCTTTCTCTGACTGACTTATTTTGCTTACCATCATACACTCTAGCTCCATCCATGCAGTTGCAAATGGCAAGATCTCATTTTTTGATGGCTAATATTCCATTGTAGGGGCACGTGGGGGACTCAGTTGGTTGAGGATCCAACACTGGTTTTGGCTCAGGTCATGATCTTGAGGTTCATGAGATTGAGCCCTGCGTCGGGCTCTGCACTGTCAGCACAGGCTTGCTTGGGATTCTCTCTCTCCCCCTCTGTCTCTGCCCCTTCCCCACTCATGCTCTCTCACTCTCTCTCAAAATAAATAAATAAACATTTAAAAAAATATTCCATTGTATATACATACCACATCATCTTTATCCACTCATGAGTCAATGGACATTTGGGCTCTTTCCATAGTTTAGCTATTGTTGATAATGCTGCTTTAAACATTGGGGTGTATGTACCGCTTCAAATCTGTATTTTTTTATCCTTTGGGTAAATACCTAGTAGTGCAATTGCTGGAGAGTAGGGTAGTTCTATTTGTAACTACCCTAGTAGTTCTATTTGAGGAACCTCTGTAATGTTTTCTAGAGTGGCTGCACCAGTTTGCATTCCCATCAACAGTGTCAGAGGTTTCCCCTTTCTCCACATCCTCGCCAACATCTGTTGTTTCCTATGTTGTTGATTTTAGCCATTCTGACAGGTGTGAGGTAGTATCTCATCATGGTTTTGATTTGTATTTCCCAAGGAATCAGGTATAATTCTTCAGAGAACTGGACAATGAATAAGAGGTGAAGGAATCATTCTATTCATTCATTCATTCATTCATTCATTCATAATGTTTATAAGAGTGCCTGGCTATGTGTCAGCAACTGGGGGAAAAGTGGTGAAAAAACCAGGCAAGATCTCTGATCTCCTGGAGCTTATAGATGCTTTGGGGAGGCAACTGTTAGTAAAATAACAAACTATTAAATATATTTTTATAAACTCAAATAAGCTCCCTAAAGAAAAGAATGTTAGTTCATTGAGGGTGTATACAGACTTTACTGCAAAGACCAAGGAAGGCTTTCTCAAAGAAGTTTCCCTTGAGCTGAGATTCAAGAGTAGGTGGAAATATTGGAGATATATGGTTTTGAGATGGGACCAGAATGTATCGGCTAGACATTGCATTTGGCTGCTAGTGAGTTAGTAATCAAGAAGTCTGGCTGCCATGTAGTGTTTTCCATATTGCATGTGTAGACATGTAGAACTGGCATTTCTGGAATTTGGGGAGATATTCCTTGTTCACACAACATCATTTATGCCATCTTGAGTTGGTCGTGGCTTTCCATTGCTGTTATTCTTGCTTTTAAATTAAAATTTCAAATTAATTTCATTTTTATTAGTTTATTTTATTATGCATAATAAAATATGTGCATTGTGGTTCAAATATGAATATTTCCCATTGTAGAGGCAGATATGTATGTAACTGCCATACCAAATTTGGCTTGTACAGTGACAACTCATTGTTATCATTTTCCCAGTACTTTCTCAAGTGAAAAGTGTGGTAGGTAGACTACAATATCTTCTCTCCACTCCTATCTTCTGCTCTAATTGGGAGGATGTCAAAATGTTTAGTTATCATAAAGCTGCATGTACTTCTTCAGAGTTTTATAATCAGTCCCCCAGTAAAGAAAAAAGGTTACTAATTACACTGATGCTGTAAATAAAAGCAATATAAATCTCACAATGTATTGACATGGGGTGCTCTGACCAAGCAGCATACTTCATGTACAAACAAATATTTTCATTCATGCAACAATATTTGCAGTTAAATTTCTGTAAGCCAAGCACTGGGCTAGATACTATGGATAAAACGGATTAGTAAGACATGGTCTCAGCATTTAAGGAATTCATAGAAATGTAAGAGGAGGGAATCATTTGTCCATGGAAGGATAGGAAAGTGTTGCGGTTGCCATAACGAAAGCATAATTAAGGTACAGTGATACACAGGGAATGGAGTAGTCAATTCTACCAAGGAGAGGAGGGGCTGAGGAAAGGTTCATGGAGGAGTTAACACTTGAGATGAATCTTGAAAGATGAGACACTCCACAAGATAAACAAAGGGAAGAGGGCATTATAGAGAAGGGATTTATGTGCAAAACCAGAGGTGTGAAATAGCATGTCAAGGTCCAGGACCTGTAAGCAGCTCAAAGAGCTGAGGCATTAGGAGCAAAGAGGGACTCATGAAGAGACAAGGCTGGAGTGGTGGGCAGGCCAGGTCACAGAGAACCTGCATGCCATCACGTGGATAACTTGGTGGTTAAAATATGCATCTGAAATGATACAGACCCAGGTTTGAGTCATGGCTCTGCCACTTTCTAGATGCGGAGCCTTGGTTAAGTAACTTGACCTCAATAAGTAATAGCGGTGAAAGTTGTACCTGCCTTATTAGGTTCCTGCAAGAAATGATAAGTTATGTGGTACGTGGCAAGATTACGCATATAGTTAATATTGGCTTTTTTTATTATTATTATTATTATTTATCCTAATGCAAAGGAAGCCACTGTAGGGTTTTAAGTAGACTTAATGAGCGTTTTGGGTTAGATCATAATCATCCTGGCTGTATATGGATGCTGAATTAAAGGGGGGCAAATTTGGAACAGAGAAACCACTTACAGAAATTATAACCATTCAGATGATGATGAGGATAGCCCGATGGTGGCCATAGCAGTGGCCATGGAGAAAAGGAACCAATGCTAGAGATGTCTGCAAGGTAAACTCCACAAAACTCAATTACTCATTACTTGTGGGGAGTGGGACTCTGCTCTGTCATATTTTGGTTCTGTCATCTAAGTGATTTTAGGATAAAGGAAAGGAAGCCATGTGTCAACCGGGACTAGGGATCAGGTATCTAGGAAGTGCTTCTGTGTTAGCAGAGGACTTAATGATTGGTACCAAAAAAAGCTGTCTTTGTAACTGAGAAGACTCCTTGACAACTTCTATGTCACAACGTAAAATAGTATTGGAAAGGCTTAGTTGATCCATAACAAATAAAATCCATTATCTCTCTCATCTCTGGGAGGCTTTTCGTTCAAGGTGAGTGAACAGTAGACTTCATCCATTTGCCACTGTCATAAAGTGGCACGTACAACAAGCACTCATGCCTTGTAGTTTTGTTTCTATTCCTGCCTGACAACAGCCTGATTGAATTTTTTCTCAAATGCTCTCTCAGAATCCAATATGCACAGGCTGAGGTGCCTCTATCAAAGCTAGTGAGAATGAGAGGATTGAGATGCTCCCTATTTTATAATGCAAGGTAGTCTTGGTAACCACATCATCCGTTCCTAAGATGGAAAATAATCCAGATATGTGTGATAGTGTTTGCTGAAAAGTTGCTGGGAACTTTATGCCTGTTTCCCCCAAGTCTGGATCCTAGGAAATGCTGACTGAATGTTGGATTCACTTGCCTGAACAATTTTATAATTACTTGAAGCCGCAGAAATGAACAGACATTATAATTAGGCAGGGCCAATGAGTTAGGTGGTAAAGTGTGAAATGAGAAAAAATAAGGTCTGCCTCTGCCAGAGACAGAGAGTTTGGATAAAAGTGGATTTTCCAATCTCTGTGACTTTGGGCAACACATCTCACCTCTCTGAGCCTCAGTTTTTACTGGTGGATATTCCTTTGGATATCTGTAAAACTGAGGTAGTGTCTCCTTCAAAGGGTGGTTGTGAGGTTTAAATGAACTATAAATGGAAAGTGTTTAACACAATGCCTGCAAGGTAGCTGTTTAACTGGTCTGTATCCTTTGGCTCAGCTCCTGTCTGAAATCTTTTTTTACACTGAAAAAGCAGGAAGAATCAAGATTTCTTAGGTTAAGTAACCTGAATTAATTGGCTTTTATGTGTTTCTCATCCATAATTGATTTTTTTCCCCTGGGAACTGGGGTGGAAATCTGTTTTCCTCCACCCTTGGGGAATGCTTATCAGTATGATGGGGACAAAGGTAATATGATACCCGCGGAGAGAAGACTAATTTTAGCTATTCTTTCAACAAGTCTTTCACGTACATACAAGAAAAATGAAGTGATTTGACTTCTTTCTCCCATGTTTTTTGTTGTTCGGCATTCCTAATAAGCATGTTTCTTATTTATTTCTTGTTTTTCATGTAGAAAGAGAGAAGCAGGCTCAAAAATATTGTAACCATTTCCCCCAACCCTCAATAATAATTATGATCTGTTTGTCCTTAGAAAGAAAGTTGTTTTTTTCCTCTTAACAGAATGGTTGAAAAAAATTATCATATCCTCCATTTAGTCCTTCTAAATATTCTATAATTTGACATAAGCATTTAGTTTAGTTCAATAAACATTGGTTGAGCTCCAACTGCATGTCAGGCGTTAAGTTAGCACTACACACTCAGGCCAGCCTTGATACCCAGATCTCCAGTCTGGTGGCCCTTGCAGAAGAGGACGGGTAGGCAAAGGTGTGTGTGTGGGCTCGGGGGGGGGGGGGGGGGGATTGCCAGCTGATCAGAGAAAGCCACTGAGAAGGGAACCTTCAGACTGAGGTTCTCTACCACAGCTTCAGACCCCTGGTTCATCAGATCATGAGTTCCTTCAAGTCAGGATCCTGGTCTGTTCCTCCCTATGCCCCAAGACCCTGTCCAAGAGAGCCCTTTTGTGCTATTTGTCAATGGAGAAACCAAGAGATAAAAGTAGTGAGGAGGCCAAATGGTCTTCTCTTTCTGTAGTCTTAAAAATGAAAATATTCCAAATAAAGTTTCACTCTGCAATTATCATCTAATTTTCACCATCATCTTTTGAGAGGCAGCACAGCATGGTGGTTTAAAGTCTGGGCTTTGGAGTTAGACTGCCTGGGCCTGTGTCCCAGCTCTACAACTTACAAGTGTGTAACCTTGGGCAAGTTATTTAATCTCTCTGTTCTCCAGTTTCTTTATCCATAAGCTGGGATTATTAATATTACCCACTTCATTGATTATTTTTTTATTGACTTACAATTGATACATATTAGTTTCAGATATACAACATAATGATTTGGTATTTGTATATACTGCAGAATGATTACCACAATAAATCTAGTTAACATCCATCACCATACATAGTTACATTTTTTCCTTGTGATGAGAACTAAGATATACTCTCAGCAACTTTCAAATATGCAATACAGTCACCATGCTATACATTACATCCCCATGACTTATTTTATAACTGGAAGTTAGTACATTTTAACCCCCTTCACCCATTTCATCCACCTCATTTTGCCCACTTATTGGTTGTTAAAAGATTTAAATGAGCCAATACACATTGTTCAACCTCATCAACTACAGACAGCATGTCTTACTCGGTGTTAAAACCCCAGAATCCAGCTTGGTGACTGGTACATTGGAAGAGCTGAATGAATGAACAAATCTCAGAACTGTAGACTGCTAAACCAGTCTACTTTCCTAATATTAACTCACGATCCTCAGAACATCCCAAGAGATAAATAAGGGAAATGAACAGGTATCATCATTTCCATTTCTCAAGTGAGGGCACTGAAAGGTGGAATAACTTGCCTGAGAAAACGTGACTATAAATGACAGAGTAGATTAACACTCCGGACTTCATTTATTTCCAGCTCTCTACCCTTCCCACTATCTGGCTGTCTCTTGATCTTATGCAGGTTTCATGGAATTCAAAGGATAACCAACAGCAAAAGTGAACACGCAGAGATAGCTCTTTTAGCCTTCTGAAGAAATGAACTTCTTACTGTAAATATACTCCATCAAATTGTAACTTCAAGTTAAACTTGAAGTTTGGAAAGTTTCTTTTTGGGGGGTGTGGGGAGGAAAACAGAGGATATTTTATGGGAATGAGGAAATTCTTTTTTTTTTTTTTAAGTGTAAAAGTAGCAGAGAATCATGAAGGAAAAATACTGATAGATTTTATTACATAAACATTTAAAAATACTTATCTATAAAAGTCATAACTAAATTAAAAGGAAAATAAACTAAAACAAATTGTACCAATCATGCCAAAAGGTTAAGTTTCGGTATCTTATTTAAAAAAAATTTTTTTTTAATGTTTATTGTTTATTTTTCGGGGAGAGAGAGAGAGAGACAGAGTGCAAGCAGAGGAGGGTTAGAGAGAGAGAGACAGAGACAGAACCCGAAGCAGGCTGTAGGCTCTGAGGTGTCAGTACAGAGCCCAACATGGGGCTCGAACCCAGAAATTGTGAGATCATGACCTGAGCTGAAGTCAGACACTCGACTGACTGAGCCACCCAGGTGCCCCTGAGTTTTGGTATCTTAAAGAGCTCACAGAATTGAATAGGAAGAACACTAAAACTGTGGTTTCAAAAAAGTGGGCAAAGGATTTAACAGTTTTCAAATAAGGAAAAGCACAAGGTTGGCGAACATATAAAAATATTTTAACTTTACCTGAATAAAAGAAATAAGAATTTTTATAATGGTATGCCAGTTTGTTTATCAAGAATACTAAGACTTTAAATATAATGCTGGTGGAGTGGGATGAAATGGCTATCCTTGTAACATTATCTGGAAAACGATTGCCTTAAAATTGTGGCCCTTGATCAAGGATTTCAGTTCTGAGACTCTGTCCTACAGAAGTCATCAGGAATTAAAGATTTATATCTGAAGATGTTCTTCACAGTGTTTATTTATGAAAGTGAAATAGTAGGGGTGCCTCGGTGGCTCAGTCGGTCGAGCGTCCGACTTCAGCTCAGGTCATGATCTCACAGTTCGTGGGTTCAAGCCCTGCATCAGGCTCTGTGCTGACCACTTGCTCAGAGCCTGGAGCCTGCTTCAGACTCTGTGTCTCCTTCTCTCGCTGTCCCTCCCCCGCTCATGCTTTGTCTCACTCTGTTTCTCAAAAATATATAAATGTAAATTAAAAAAAATTTTTTTTTAAAGAACGAAAGTGAAATACTAGAAACAACCTATATGTCCAATAGTAAGGGAGTAGTTAAATAAATTATGGTGGGGGGAAAGCAGCACAGTCTAGCAGCTAAAAGCATGGATTCTGGAGCCTCACCACCTGGGTTCAAATCCTGGCTCTGCCACATATTAGCATGTAACCTTGGAAACCTCACCATGCCTCACTTTTCTCATCTACACAAAGGGGATGACAAGAGTACCTACCACATAGGGTTGTTTTGTGGCTTAAATGAATCAACATCATTCACAATTCCAAAATTTGTAACTTTATTACCAGGAAAATATAATTGAACTGACATAAACTGACACAACCTTATCCCACTTACTGTACCCATATTCTGTGACTATTGTCAATCTTAATCCTTTTCCATGGTTTTACTTTCCATGCAGAATCTCTAAGGTTCTCTTCATAAATTAATAACCTTCATGTACTTGTGAAAAGACTAACTTTGAGGTCAAACCTAACTGGAATCAGGTGTATATACTTGGAGCTAATCTCTTGGCCAAGAAAGTTTTCTGATTCCTCCAGCCCAGGACTTTGAAACTTTAAGGTTGGGGATATTCTTACCATGTAGATTGCTGAGCTCCACACCCGGAAATTCTGACTAAGTAGTTCTGGGGTGGAGTCAAATGTCTGTAATTCTTACAAGCTCCCAAAGTGATGCTGGGGATGCTGATCCATGGACCACACTTTAGGTAGCCCTGCTCTGATCCATTCCTTCATTTTTATCACCCCTTTTATAGTACCTTTCTTATTTGAACATTTTAATCTCTGGAAACCCCAACTTGTTTTTTATGTTATCATTCTCCTATTCTCTCCTTACTACACTGTGCTTCTATTTCCAGAAGTAGTAATATAATAACATTTTATATCACTTTCTAAGCACTTATGATGCTCCAGTAATGGTCAGTGCTTTATCCATATTATTTTTTTCATCCTTCCAACATCCTCATTTTAGAGGTGAGAAAACTGAGGTCCTAGTAAGTGGAAGAACAAGTCCTCTTGGCCCCAAAGCCCAAGCTTTTTCTATTTTACTGTCCTATCCCTTTCACATGGTGGTACACGTCACCAGGTCTCTAGTCAACATGCCTTCTCGGTCCTGCCTCAGCTGCCTAGCTCTTGCCTAGTCTCCAATCTAGAACCCCCTCGTCTCCTCATCACCTATCCAGATCCCATCCAGGCCTTCGATGCCAGGAAGCTTTCCCAGCTACAGCTGCCCACAGCCAACACCCCGCCACATCTTTTGCTTTTACCTGGGGATTTATCATATGTGTTTATGTTTTCATATTAAGGGATTTTTGTCTTCCTAACTGAATTTGGAACTCCTTGAAATCCAGGCCCATCTCATGCATCCCCTGGGACTAGCAATGGTGGGGACTGACTGCTTCCCTTACCCGCCCCCCTTCCTACTCTTCTCCTTTCCTAGCCCCCTATCTCCACCTTGTCCTTTCCTGATTTGGTGAAATCAAGCCACATCAACAAGAAGACAAAAAAAAAAAAAAAAAAGGCCAACCTTAACCCTTCTTAATCTCCCGCCTCCCTCCACTGCAGCTGTGGGTGACTTGCCTTGTTGTTCCACAGTATCATGGGAAGGAACTTTTCTATGAGGCCCTACGTTTGGCAGAGAAGCACTAGCAATGCCCTATAACACTTGGTTCTTCTTGAGGGTTTCCAGGTACCACCCCTCTCCCTCCATATTCACTCAAATTCCATTTCCATTATTTTGCTTCCCAGTTTCACTCTGCATCCTTGTCTTCATTCAAGTATGTCAGGAGTTCTCAACTGCCTATTTCCAATTTATACATCTGTGGAACTATTTCCCCTAATGAAATCTATTAGGGCCAGTATGGTGGGACCCATCCATTTGGTCTGTACACTTTGGTATTTTCTCCCTTCCCTTCTTCCCCTCCTTCCCTCCCTCCTTCCATTCCTGCGTTCCTCCTTCTTTTTGAGGTCATTATTCCTGTTATTGCTTGAATGGTGTTATCAACCCCCATGACAGCTTATACATCTCAGGGTTTAAAATCTTCCTTTTGTAATTTTCATTATCTCCTTGTAAGGTGTCTGCAGAGCAGCTGGGCCTCATAGCCAAAGAGTGAGATTTCCCATGGTGCTTTCATTTCCTCCCTGTCCATTAGTAGGAAAGTACAGGTTGTGTTTGTGTTATAGCCTCATGTAGCTACACTGCTAAAATGACAGCACTAGTACATTATGGTAGATTCAATTAGTTTTCTTTTTTTCAGAAGGTTTTTTTTCTGACCCACATTTGTGAGCCACTTTTGTGGTGGCCCTGATGCTTTCCTTCAGTACCTCCTGTAGTCGGAATTCCTTCTATTTGGTGCCTCATTCCATGTGCTATTCTTGGTAGCTTTCAATGTGAAACCCTAAGAAAAAAATTCTAAGGAATACCATTTACTGTTTCTTTAGTGTTTACAATGTATTGTGCTAAGCATTTTTATACCTTGCTTTGTTTGATCCTATCAAAAACTTTAGTTAGGTATTATCCCAATACAATGGAGAAACTGAGGTTTAGTGAGGTTAAGTGACTTGCCTGAGGTCTCATGGCCAGTAAGTGGAACAGCCTACATTCAAACATTTGTCACATAATTCCAAAGCCCATAGTCAAAATTTAGTTTCTGGGAGCTTTGTTCTATTCTTCAAAAAACGCGATAATTTTGCCAAAAGTTCTCTCATATGCTGCCATGATGGTATAAATGGAAACACCCTTATTGAAGGCAATTTGGCGACACATATTATAATCTTTTTGAATGTTCTTACCCTTTTAATCTAGAAATTCCCATGACTGAATTTATGCTAAGGAAATAATCATTAATGTGTGCAAAGATTTAACCCTAAGGGAGTTCAAGGAGGCAATATTCATAATATGAAAAATTGAAATAGGTTCCATGTCCAACAGAGGAAAATAAATATGATACACAGAGGTAATGAAGTACCAAGTAGTCATTAAGAATTATTTGGAAAAAGAATATTCAGTGGCATAGAAATGTGTGCAGGATATAGTAACTACTATAGGATTTCAGATTACACCCATTTTTGTAAAAACAGATACTACAAAATAGATTCAAAGAGAAATGATACAGAGCAAGAGACACAGATATGTAGTATACATCAAAAATGCAAGAGTTGTGAGATTAAGGGGATAGAACTAAGATTTTTTACTTTCTTTTATTGTTTTTATTGTGCACCTTTCAAATTGACATTGAAGCTTTTTAAAACTTATTTTTCTTCTTTAATTGGAAAAATGTCTGTGTGTTGTTTGAAGACATAGAATCTTTGGCACTCCATCTTGGGCATTCCCTCTGTTAATGTTTTTATGCTAAAGACTTCTTGGATTGTTCTTTTTGCCCACCCACCTGTGGGGCTAAGCTGGGGAGCTGATCATATGTGTTGGAAATGTCTGCATGAAACTAAGTTCTTGTCTGGTATTTTGTGCCCTGTGGTTCAGGTAGCAAATTCAGAGCTTATTTGATCCAAATCCTTTTCCTGGTCTAAACTAACTAAACATCCTCTCTTCCCTCTGCTACCTGGTTGTGTGAACCCTGACAGCCCTCATTTTTCCTCTAGAGCAGTAGCCACTTTTCCTTAACTTCACTCACACTGTGAAGAAAATTTCACACTTTTTTTAAATTATAAGATCTATGAATGCTGTTCATATTTACCAGTGCTCCTTTTTATATTCATTATTTCCTCCACAAACAACCATTTCTACTGACATTTGAGTTCCATCTTCTTGGTTTCTTTAATGCAGGCTTTCGTTAGTTTTTTTCTCTGACTCAGTGCACTTTGGTTTCTTGACCTGATCACCTTCCAACTGCCTCCTGCAGCTGACTCACATCCATCTCCTCCAACTCACCACATTGCCTCCCCTTCTTTCAGGTCTCAAGGTGTCTTTGGAAAGTGCCTCCCATTCTTCCTTCAGCTTTTCCTTCTGCTCTCATCACTTTGATCATCTCTCTGCTGGCTTCCTTCATTGACCCCTTTTAAGTCCCCATTTCTGCTTCTAGAGAGTCCACCTGTCTGTCTTTCATCTATTTATACTTTCCATTCAGCTGGTAATCCTTAGTCTAATCATTTCAGCCTTTGATTTGGACCTTCTCTGAAGTGGTTTTTTTTTTTTTTTTCAGATATTTTAAAAACAAGTTCCACCACTCAGGCTCCCTGAGGGGGGTGTGGAGCTTTCTAATTCATGCTTTTTCTTTAGAGCATAACCAATTGTAGAAGGAATAGTTTAACCTTAGAAAATAACTTACTAAAACAAAATATCAGTTAGCACTCCTTGTATTTAAAAAATGTATATATTGGGGCGCCTGGGTGGCGCAGTCGGTTAAGCGTCCGACTTCAGCCAGGTCACGATCTCGCGGTCCGTGAGTTCAAGCCCCGTGTCAGGCTCTGGGCTGATGGCTCAGAGCCTGGAGCCTGTTTCCGATTCTGTGTCTCCCTCTCTCTCTGCCCCTCACCCGTTCATGCTCTGTCTCTCTCTGTCCCAAAAATAAAAAAAAATAAAACGTTGAAAAAAAAATTTTTTTTTAATAAAAAATGTATATATTGTTTTTTTTTTTTAAAAGCAAGTGATCTTTGAAAAGAGAAAATTATCCTTGACCAAAAACAAACACAAAAAAGCTCATGACACAGTATTTCCATCTCTAATAATAATAATAATAATAATAATAATAATGTAACTGAACAAGTGTTAAAGAAGTACTTGAAAATATGTTAATTGAAATATTGGTTGTAATAGCAAAAAGAAACTAAGAAATATCTTAAATACCCAGCAGTAAATGCTCGGTTATGTAAGTTTGATATACCACTGATCACTATGAAGTCATTAAATATGACTATTACATATATATGGAAAGAAATACATATTGTTTAATGAAAAAAACTGGGTTGCAGACCAGAATTTATGACATTCTGGTCATAAAAAAAATACATTAAAAAAATTTTTTTTTCTGTAAAATTATACATGTATGTGTATATATAGTCATCAAAAGATCTCTCGGTGATGGACTTCGGGGTGATTTTTAATTTTCTGTTTCTTTTGATTTCTTCTTTATACTTTGTACATTGCTAGCATATTTTACAGGTAGCAATTCTTGTTTTTAAACCAAAAAACACTTATTTTCTTTTCCTAGTAAATTACATAACTAACTTCAATTTTTGATTCTTCATTTTATATTTTCCTAACATTTTACAATGAAAATATCAAACATTGCTTGACTTATTATGAAATATTCATACTAGAGATATGTAATGTATATATATTATATGAATATTAAAGAATAATAATAAAATGGATACTTGCATGCCCATAATCAGCTTAAGAATATTAATTCTTTGGAACCCCTCTGTGCCTCTAATCAAGCCCATCCTGTTCCTTTCTCCAAAGAGATGAACTACTGCCAAATTTGTATTTCACATTCCTTTACTTTATAGTTTTATGAAATATATGTATGTTCGGTTCATTATGCTACAACTTGTGTTACTTTAATACAATGAGTAAGGGAATTGTGTCAATATACACAAAAGTTACATTGTTGATATAACGTTTTTCTCCACACATAAATGTTCTGTACTACTAAGGAGCAGTAGCTAACTGCAAAGTATACTAACACAGCTGAAGGCATCAAACTGTGAATTTCTGTACACAAAACCTACCCATCCCAAGTTCTTCTCTTGACTTCTTTTAGACTTATACCCTATCTGGGAAGTGCTTATACCTAAATAGGAAGTGCTTGTTACACAGTTCTTCCTGATTTTCAGGCTTAGGATCTTTGCCAGAAAGCAGCTTCCTCAACCTTCCTTAAGCCTTCTTCTAAAAAGCTATCTTCCTTTTTTCTATAAGATAAATTCTAATGTTTTCAGACATACTTACTTATTAAGAATGTAATATGTCTTGTAATTATACTAATGTTTTTATTAGGATTTGTATTGGTTTTATTAATATTCTGTTTACAAAGTTATCTAGAATTTTTTCCATAAGGAAAACAGTCCATAATTTCTGTTACTATTAATGCATGGTTTTGAAGAATGAGAGTGATTTTTTTAAATGCCTATATTATATCAAAAACATCTGTATCCCTAAACAATAGTTTAATTTGCATTGTTTTGAATTTTGTATTTGTACAAATGGAATCATGCTGTTTGCATTCTTCAATGTGCATTTTTAAAAATATTGTATTTGTTAAATAATCCATGTTAATGACTATAGCTCTGGTTCCATTTTCACTGCTGTACAGAATTTCACTCTGAGTGTGCCAAAGCTTATCTATTCTCCTGTAGATCAGCAATTGGTATTTGAAATTTTCTGATGTTATTTTTTAAATGTTATAAACAGTTTTGTACATGATTCCTTGGCACATATACAAGACTCTCTAGAGCATTCTACCTAGGGATAAAAGTGCTAGGCTCAGAGTATGCACATCTTCATGTTTACTAGGTAATGTGACATGAATCTCCAAAGTGATTTTACCAATTGAAACTTCCATCATTAGTGTATGACAGTTCTCCTTTATCCACATCCTTGCCAATAATTGAGTTGTTGCCAAATTGTTGTTTTAACTTGATTACCAATGTATATGTGCTTCTTTGTCTATTCATATTTCTCTGAAATGCCTGTTCATGTCTTTTACCCATTGCTTTGACATTGGGAGGTTTCTATTTTTTCTTTCAATAGGAATGCTGTATATTCTGGATACTACTCCTTTTTCAGTTACATTGCTACAACTATCCCCTTCCTGTTTGCAGCCTGTCTTTTCCCTTTTAGGATCTTTTTTTTTTTTTTTTTTTGATCTTTTCATTAACAGTTCTTAGTTTAATGTAATTGAATTTGTCACCTTTTATTATTTGTGCTTTTTAAAACTTTTTCTAGAAATCTTTCCATACTTGGGGTTATAAGACATTTTATATTTTCTTCTAAATTTTTTTGTGTGAACCATAAACTTTGATTAATGGAAAATAGAATGCCTTGCTAATGGAAATCTTGTCTTAAAAATGGCAGAGAAGAATACATTTATTTTTTTAAAGTAAATTCACATTGTATTGGGCTGCAACATGATGGCAAGATTTGCTTTTGTTTCAAAAGATTCCCTAAGTTCAAGGTAACTCTGTTGAGATTCAACAGTACATCTGCCGACCTGGAAACTGGGAGTGAGTGGAGTTTAGTAGCGGCAGGTGAAGTGGGGGTACGGGTAGGGGTGGGGGTAGAGGTGGGGGTGTGGGACTCTGCTGCCCCCGGTCCTTTGCCTGTCACCTTTAAATCTTCAAACCATTGCAGTTGATTTTTGTGCATGATCTGAGTAGAGATCCAAATTCACTTTCCCCACATGGTTAACCAGCTGTCTCAAAACTGTTGAGGCAAAGTCCACTCTTTCTCCCACCAATACAACACCATGTCAATTATCAAGGTTCTGTGTATTCATGGGTCTCTTTCTGTGTTCTCTGCTCTTTACTATTTGTCTTCCCTGCCATTATCAACTATCTCAGTTATTCCAGCATAATATTGTTTTGGCAGCTGATAGGGTAAGCCTCCCTTCCATTTTCTTCTTCTTCAGAAATATTGAATATTCTAGGCCTTTGTTCATCCACATAAGTTATAGAAGCAGTTTGTCAAGGTGTGTGCATACAACACACACACACACACACACACACCCTATGGCAAGTGTATACATACACATATCTGTTGAGATTTTTATTAGAATTGTAGTGTTTCTATAGATCAATTTGGGAAGAATAGACATGATAATAATATGGAGTCTTCTGTGAACAGAGATATCAATTTATTTAGATTGTCTTCAGTGTCTTTCAGTAATGTGAAGTTCTCTCCAAAAAGAAATCTTATACATATTTAGTTCATTCTCTTCTTGAGAAACTTACTTTTTTCTACTATAAATAGTATCTATTTACAAAGTATATATTTCTGTTATTGATGATTAATAGAAATGCAATTGACTTTTACCTACTACATATCTGGAAACTTTGGTAAATTCTCTTATTAATTCTAATTATTTTTGTGTAGATTCTAAAATTATCTTGTCTATAATTAATGACAATTTTATCTTTCTTTTCGAAACCTTATACTTTTGATACCTTCCTATCACTAAATTGTCTAAAACCTCTGGGAAAATGTGAAAGAGAAATGATGATGGGGCATTCTTGTCTTGTTCCTGATTTTGAAAGGAGGGCTTTTAACATTTCATCATTACATATAGTGTTTGGCATCTCTAGTGACTGAGCTGCCTTATATTTTGGAGCACACTTTTCTCATGCTTGATTGGAAAGAGCTCAACTCAAGTTTAGCCTTGGAGCAAGAGGCAAAATCATATGGCCTTAGATCTAGATTACTTAGGCTAGTGTAGTAGAGAAGAAGGATTTTCCATTGGCCCACTAGAATTTGACACTGGGGTTTGGGGCCAGAGCCCCAGCTAATATTCTCTGTAGATACATTTTCCTCCAAAACCTTGAAGTCAGGATTTGAGTAGTTTTGAGTCCCAGCCAAAACCACCTTCTAATGCAGTGAGTGGGTATCAGAATCACACATTGGTGGGCCCTAACCCAGAGTTTATGACTCAGAGTCCCTGGGGTAGGGACTGATAATTTGCATTTCTTTTTTTTTAACTTTTTAAAATGTTTTGTTTATTTTTGAGAGAGAGACAGAGTGCAAGCAGGGAGGGGCAGAGAGAGAGGGAGACACAGAATCTGAAGTAGGCTCTAGACTCTGAGCTGTCAGCACAGAGCCCAATGCAGGGCTTGAACTCATGAACTATGAGATCATGACCTGAGCTGAAGTCAGACACTCAACTGACTGAGCCACCCAGGCACCCTGAGAATTTGCATTTCTAAGAAGTTCCCAGGTGATGCTGATACTGCTGGTCCCAGAACCACACTTTGAAAACTAGTCTTCTTTTTGGTCTCCACCACGGAAACAATATGATGAAGGGGATGTCATCATTTGAAAAGCATTGCAATAAGATGCACGCATTGTGCTGCTGCTGTGGCTCTAAGTCCTACCACCTTCAGAAATTGACCTGTGGCAAATGTGTCTATCTTGCCAAGCAGAAGAGAAAGTATAACTGGAGTGGCAAAGCTAAAAGACGAAATACCACTGGGACTGGTCAAAAGAGGCACCCAAAAATTGTGTGCCGCAGATTCAGACATGGATTCTGTGAAGGAACACACCTAAACCCAAGAGGGTGGCTGTTGCAGCATCCAGTTCATCTGAAGGATTCAATGATTAGTCACAAGATAAATGTTCTGGTTTTAAAAAAAGAAAAGAAAAGAAAAGAAAAGAAAAGAAAAGAAAAGAAAAGAAAAGAAAGAGAAAAGAAAAAAGAGAAACACTGCCCTAACCGTCTCCTTAAAGCATCCCAACAGTGACAATCCAGAGACAAGGAAACAAAATTATTAAAGTGCCTGAGGGGTGCCTGGGTGGCTCAGTTGGTTGAGCATCTATCTGACTTCAGCTCAGGACATGATCTCACGGTTCATGAGTTCAAGCCCTGTGTCAGGCTCTGTGCTGATAGCTCAGAGCCTGGAGCCTGCTTCAGATTCTGTGTCTCCCTCTCTCTCTCCCCTGCCCCACTCATTCTCTCTCTCTCAAAATAAATAAATAAATATAAAAAAAAAAAGTGCCTGAGAAGGAAGGAGGGAGACTGCAACCATGAGTACCATCCCTGGAGGATGACAGATGGCCACTCCAAACATGGGAGAAATGAAAGAGGGAAACACAGGAGGAAATGGGAGATTTGGGACAGAACATGAAAGGAACTCATGGGAAAGTATGAAGGGAGTCCACAAACAAGCAAATAAATCAGGTGGGGCTGATTATTCAATCTGCATCCAACAAAGGACATGGAGGGGAAAGATGACAGTGAGACCTGCATAGCTTTTAGGAGGGGGCAGTGGCAGGGTGGCCATTTAAGTGACAATTCCTTGCTAAGATCTGTTCCCCACAGAGATGGGCCTCTGCCAAGTAAGACAGTAAGTGCTGGGTAAATCAGAAGCCCAAGCCCCAGGAAGTAACAAACTTAATGCAAGTTTCCTATTAAGCAGATAAACTGGGTTTATTCTTAAAGTAGATAAGAAAAGGGAAGGTACTGCAAGAGTACAAGCCTTAAAGTCATGTTCATCTTTGCAGGAGCTGCAGTCCCTGCCAGACACTTTTACATGGGCTCAGGGCCAGTGAAGTGGCAGGGGTGGAACATGGAGAATCACGTTAAAGAAGAAGTCGAATCCATTGCCCTAATGGAGGGAAAGCAATACCAGAGGTGCCAGGGAGAACCAAAGACTAACTCTGCACATAGTAATGAGATCAGAGGATGCTTCTGATACTGGGTTTTTACTCATCTATGGTGTAAATCGGCAACTGCTAAAAAATAAGAAGAGGGTAAGGTCTCCATTCCCCTCTCATGCCTGCTGCCTGCCAACTTCCTGTCAAGGGCTAGCTGGCTGTCTGGGACATCGTGTCTTAATGCTGTCTCTAGCTTTGATAGTTAGTGTATAATACAGCCGAGCTGGAAGGAACCATAGAGGTGGTCCTCACCTGTTGGGCCTATACAGCAAGAGTGATTAGCCAGAAGTCAACCTAGGTAACAGCATTCATTTATTTTATTTTACGTGTTTGTCATTAGGACTGTTTGATTCAATTTACTGACACATTAAAACATATAAATCAGTATCCCTATATTTACCCTATAAAATCTGAAAAGCCTTGGATATATGTAGCATGTTGCCTCTAGGTAAACTCAAGTAGCTTCATATGTGTATGTGTACAGAAAACATGGAGAATTATACCCCTATGAAGGGTTTTGATTCCAAATTAGCTACAAACAGTTTTTAAGCAAATTGCTTCATTATTCTGTGATTCACTACTCTCGTGAGGCTAGAAGTAAAAGTACTTTAAGTTCCAAAAAAGAAAGGTACAGTATAAATTCAATATAGTTCTTAGAATTGTAGATTCTTCCAGTGGGACATGCAAATCACCCGTCCACACTCACCTACGGCCCTCCACTTCCCTCACACCTGGTCATCCAGCCTCTTTCTGAATACTTTTACACCCTCACTTTGGGAGGCCTGTATTTCCATTGTTGCATAGTCTTAATTGTTGTAACAGGAAACTTTTCTCATGCTTTTGAAAACCTAGTACGTTGCTGTACAGTTTTGATAGGAAATTCTTTTTTACATCACGTTAAAATCTGGCTCCCTTGAATTTCTGCCTGTCTGTCCAGTCCTATTCTTGGTCCCACTGAGAAAAAAACCTAAGACCTCTTTCAGCATCCTGAGGACTCCAATCATGTCCCAACTAAGAGTTCTTTTCTCCTGACAAACTATCACAGTTCATTCCCACAAATGTTTCCTCCTCATGGCTTCATTTTCAAGCTTTCATTGTCCTGTCTGCCTTCTCTAGACATGAACTAGCTTATCTGGATCCCTTTCTTTAAGATTGAAATATATATACCTGGACATCATATGACATAAGAAGTCTAGGCCAAGGATGGGTATGATAGTGTTCTTGGTCCTCCTGGTCCTTGTTAACAAACCACTGCTTTAGTAGTCACCTGACCCTGGGGCCCATATATTGCCTATAGGCATTAGAGACACCTTTCTACCTTTTTCTTACTATTTGGGTATAGTTGTTAAGCCAGTATCAAAAACACCTATCTAAATTACTCAAATCAACATTCATTTTTATGTTCCAATTTGACAACCATAGCAAAGAGAGGTCAAAGATAATTTAAGACGACTTGCACAAGCTGGTTCTTGACTATTTCAGCTGTGGTTTCTAAGAGGTACAAGCCCCCCACGTGAAGATATCTTTCTATTTTCTCCCATGTGCTTGTTCCACTTGACCAAATTCTGCCAATTATCCTGGACCTATATCAGTGCACTGTCTACCCACATTTAGCTCCTCAACACTTGACCCTGTGTTATCCTCTCTTTTTGAAAACTCCAAGGTGACCTTTGGAAGTACTTGCATTTTTGTTGTTGTTTTATACTATTTCCTTATCCCTTTGTCCTTCTGATCTTTCATTTGCCAGATTCTTTAATTTGCTCTTTTAGCAAATGACTTTATGACTCTGCTGTCTTTTTTCTACCTACAGTATCTACTTGAAGATTCTTTAGAGAATCTTTAATGGAGAATATCCATTTTGCTCATTAAAGTCTGCAATTTGTGCTGGCCTCTGGAAAAAAAAAAAAGCTTTCTTTCCTCAGAACATCTATTGTAGCTTTATGGTATCTTAAAAGGGGGTATGGACAGGCAGTTTCAGAGCTGGAAGAGAACCAAGTTCTCCAGTCTATCACTTGGATGACTCAGACAAGAGGATGCAGACACAACCTTACTGTTCTTAGTTCAAAATGTTAAAAAATCCCAAGGAGAGAGTGGACTGGGTAGGAGGGATGGGAATGGACCCAGAACATCAAGATCATCTTATGACATAGGCAGAACACATTGAAGTCCCAACTCTAGCTCTACAGAGAAAGATATACTACTATTCAGGTAAATTCAGTTGTCATTCACTTTGTACTTAGATTGTACAGGAATGCTTTACAGTCTAGATTCTAATGGTGAGACATTAGCCAAATAAAATCTCTCTTGGCTGCTAAGGACTTCTTGGAATGAAAGTAACAAGGAAAAGTCCATGTTCCCTAACTGGACACGTGGCAATGGGGCAGTGAGACCAATTCCTTGTTTGAAAGCACCCATAGCACAGTATTTTTTTCATTGACTGGATTAAGGGTCACAACAAAAGCCCATGATAAATTACTTGCTTTTCTTTAGAGTCATTTATTAACCTCAAGAGTGTGGAATGCATCACCAAGAGACTAATTTGTGCCACTGGAAGGACATTAACCAGAGTTTTCTGGACCACTAAGGGGGAGGGTAGAAGAAAGGAAGCAGTAGTTTTATCATTGCCTTGGCTATTCTCCAAAATATGGCTGCCTCACTACTCGGAATAACAGATGGAAAGAGAGTCTTTGCCCACACATATGAGAAAGCTGAGCCATGCCATGATTGTGGCCTTCTGCCTCCAGGAGTGAACCAAGGGCACAACTGTACAGGTGGGCTATGGATGAGGCATAAAATGACTTACTAATTTATTTTAAATCAACACACCGGTGTGTGCACAGCCAAATGAGTGTTGTCTCCTTTTAAGTAAAGCACCTTGAAAGGCTTTCCGTATATTGGATGACACTTCTGTTGCTCAAAAGATCAAAAGATTGTTGGGGGGTTCAGTGCAGGAAAACACATGCCCACACAAGTGACAATCATTGATATCTACAAGTCAAAATTACTTACTGTTAATATTCTGCAATATTTGCTTCCAATATTTTTCTGTAAGAAATCTGTTCCTATTGTTTCTCATTAAAGCAAAATATGGCTGGGAGGCCTGGGTGGCTCAGTCATTTGAGCATCTGACTCTTGATTTTGGCTTAGGTCATGATCTCACAGTTCGTGAGTTCAAGCCTGGCATCAGGCTTATGTTGACAGTGCAAAGCCTGCTTGGCATTCTCTGTCTCCCTCTCTCACTCTGCCCCTCCCCCACTCATGTACATATGCTGTCTCTCTCTTTCTCTCAAAAACAAATAAATAAACATTAAAAATAAATAAATGTTAAAGCAAAACACAGTTTATTATAGAGATTTCAAGTAAGGCAGAAAAGAACAAAAATTAAAAGGCTTTTAAGCAGCTAAAAGTCCATCATTAATATTTGGTGGATAATCCAGCCATTTCTCTATATATCCCATTCTTTTGAATATCATCAGTTTTGACAAAGTGTCCACCTTTGAGGAAGGATTTGACTTTTGGAAATAGGTCAAAGTTGCTAAGAGCCAGCTAAGTCTGGCAAATAAGGTAATGATTAAGCTGAGTGACAAGAGTTTGGTGCCAAGTCAGGTGTAATTGGTTTTCTTGGACAGCTCAGAAATTGGCTCTATGAGAGGCACCCATGTCAGATGTGCTCTGAACTCCAACAAGAGCTGCCCTCGAGGGGCTGTCTCTGAAGGATGTGTGCATGGGATGGCAGAAGCCTTGGGAACCATAACCTCCGGAACTAAGCCAGGACTGTGTCCCTTGAGAGCTGTGGGCCTCCATCAGGTCCTTACCCTTGAGGAGCCTCTGTTTGCTCATCTTAATGGGATGTTCATAATGTCTACTTTTCATGAGCTGTTATGAGAATCAAACTAGGTCACTGACACGAAAGCACTTTTGTAAACTGTCAAGCCCTATACAAATGTAAGGCACTGTTATTTAAGTATGTTTGTCAAATTAATCTTGTTTCTTGATGGGCACACCTCCTACGTCACTCTATGGACAGCCACATCATCAAAGCATAAGTGGATAGAACTACTCTCTCCCTTTCTAGTTTCCTTGGGCTGCAGGTTTATCCCTTCAAGGATGCCTTGCCCTTGACCTCATGATCATTTTACCAGATTTTTCCAATACCGGAGTGTGGGCAAGGGAATGGGTGGGGCATAGTTTGAATCACCACCACTGGCATTTCTCCCTTTCAGTAGCCTAGGGGAAGGCGGTATTGATGATCTCAGTCTGGGGTGTCTGTTTTGGAATTTTAAAAGGATCTGGTCAATTTAATATTTACCTAAAAGGTTTTTTTTGACATTGTCTTTCAGAAAATAAGGGAATCTAAGAACAGTTAGGAGTTCCCATGATGCATTAAAAAGGGCTAGAAAAATTAGAAACTATAGTTACCTCATCTACGAAAATGGCAATAATAACTGTATCATCCTAATAGGTGGTTGGGAGGACTAACTTTCAGGCACTAGTACAGTCTGGCACATAAAAAGTGCTCAATAAATGTTAACTAGTATTTTTGATGTTCTTATTAATACAAAAATTGAAATGTATAGACTCCGTAAATTATAAAGATGTCAGTGTATATACTATCAGCAACTTTTGGCAGATGAAAGAGTGCCTCATCAATAATGAGCTAATGTTACTCATATATAATTTATAGATTTAATTTCACCATTTGGAATTTTGTTTTTTAATTTATATTCATTCATTCAACATATATTTATGTATTTACTACATATAAGGCATTATGCCATCCACTGGAGATATAACAGTGAACCAAACAGACATAACCCTTATCCCCATAGAGCTTACTATGAAGGCAACAAGCCATAAACAAATAATTTAACAAATAGGAAATAAGTGTCCTATTAGAACTTGTTTTAAGTGCAGGGGCGCCTGGGTGGCTCAGTCGGTTGAGCGTCCGACTTCAGCTCAGGTCACGATCTCACAGTCCGTGAGTTCGAGCCCCGCGTCGGGCTCTGGGCTGATGGCTCGGAGCCTGGAGCCTGTTTCCGATTCTGTGTCTCCCTCTCTCTCTGCCCCTCCCCCGTTCATGCTCTGTCTCTCTCTGTCTCAAAAATAAATAAAACGTTAAAAAAAAATTAAAAAAAAAAAGAACTTGTTTTAAGTGCAATGATGGGAAAGTATAATTCTATGTAGCCGAGTGGACCCAATCTTGTGTGGATGAAAGGAGGGTTCAGGGAGTTTTCTTAAGTACATGACGTGTGAGCTGAGATCCAAATAATGAACAGGACTTGTGTAGCAAAGAATGGGGAGGAGCAGATTCGCAGTGGATAAACAGATGCAAAGGTCTTGCGGCTGGAAGAAACAGAGCATGGTCACATCTGGAATAATGAGAATAAAGGTTGTAGAGAAGAAAATGAGGTTGGGAGCTCAGGGCCTTGCAGACCACCATAAGAACTGTGGTCTTGACCTTCACAGCAAAGGAAGCCAATGAAGTGATTTAAGCAAGAACATGAAATGACTAAATTTCTGTATTCAAAGATCACTCCCACTGCAAGGAGAAGAATGGATTGGAGGAGAGCCCAACTGAATGCAGGGGTGCAACGTGAGAAGCCATTACAGCAGGCCACGTGAGGGTTGATGGCAGCTTCACCTAGGGTGGTAGTGGTGGAGCTGGAAAGAAGTGGAAAAAATCAAGAGTTAATTAAGAGCAAAACCTACAGCATCTCATGATGAACTGGATGTAGAAGGTAGGAAAGGAGCGGGGGTATAAATAACCTACTCATTCATTCATCATAAATATGTACTGAGCCCCTACAAAATTTTAGACACTATGCTAATTCCTGAGGATTCAGCTGTGAACAAGAGAGACAGGTCCTTACCTTCAAGGAGTTAGAATCTAGATTTGGAGCTAGAGAGTCGATAATAAGCAAACAGATAAACAATCACATGTTTGCATTTGCAAATTACAATTACATGTTTCAGAGTGGGTGATTATAGATACAAGTGCTGTGAAGAAAAAACAGACGGGGATACCAGCCAAATGGGGTGAGGGCAACTTCTGACAGAGTAGTCAGGAAAGACTTACCTATGGAAGTGACATTTAAGGTCAGATCAGAGGATGAGAAGGAGGCAGCCAGGAGAAAAGCATTCCAGGTAGAGGTGACACCAAGGCCAAAGAGCTTGCTGTGTTGCAGGAACAGGTAAGAAATTAGGGTGATTAAAAATAATAAACAAAGGGAGAGTCATACAAAATGGGGATGAAGAAGCAGATCACTTTTGGTGTTTAAAAGATTAACTGCTATATGAAAAATGGGGGGAAACTGATTATTTTAGAGTAAGAGTGAAAACAGGGAGACCAGATAGGAGACTGTCATTCAGGTATAGAAAATGATGGCTTGGGGTGGGGGCATCTGGGTGGCTCAGTTTGTTAAGGGTCCAACTCTTGATTTCAGCTCAGGTCATGATCTCACAGTTGGGGGATCAAACCCCACATTGGGCTCTGTGCTGACAGTGTGGAGCCTGCCTGGGATGATCTCTCTCCTTCTGTCTCTGCCCCTCCACCCCTCAAAATAAATAAACTTAGAAAAAAAAGAAAATGATGGCTTGGACTGGGGGTGTGAACCAAGGAGAAGTAGACAGATATGAGGTGGACAGATGCATTTTATAGATAAATCCAACTAGCTTCATTTAAGATTCAAATGGCCCCAAAAGCAGTGAGGGCTTGATTCAGCTGCAGAATGATGTAACCCACCTATAGAAACAGGATCTTCAGTTCATCTCCTGAGTCCATACAAGCATAAGGCTGCAGTTGTCCAAGCTCCAGAAGAGCAGGTTGTTGGCATTAGGGACAGCCACCATGGATCAGGGATCAGAGACCAAAACTGACACCAGGGTAACTGGGATCAGGGATCACCAAGACTAAGGTCACCGAAGTCACAGCAGACCAAAATGAAGGGGGAATCTGTTGAGCTAGGTCTGTACAAGCGGTGCCTTCCTGGAGCCAAAAGTGGGAACGAGTTCAAACCCTGGGTTAGGGTTGGGCCAACCATGAAGGTTAGAGTGACAAAGACACCAGTCAAAAGTTAGAGGGATGAAGATGTACCACCTATCACACCAGTTTGATGACGCATTTAGTGGATAATTCAGACATCTGAGATCTACTGTAGAATACCAAATACTACAGTTTCCATGTTGTTTAGCTTCTTGTGATTTAGACAAGAGGAGTTCCTGCCTTACAGACTTGGTTTGATCTAGAGTGTGAGGCTTTGGGCAGCCTCACTAGAAACATACTTGCCTTCCTATTCCCATTCTCTGTTTCTCTGCCATGTCAACAACATTATGCACATGAAGTAAAATATTCAGAATTCTGTGACAAGTGTCATCCCAGTGCTGCCATACTGCTATATCTGCATGTACATATGCATATATGCATATGTAACAGCTGGGGCAGCTGAGTAATAGCAACGTCAAGATGCGTTAACCTTCAGGGCAATAAGCGTCTCCATGCTTGCTCTCAAGTTAAAGAATAAGCAAAACTAATCTAGAGTGATAGAATCAAATTTGGGGGTATAATTCTGAGAAGGCATGAAGGAGTCTTCTGGTGTGCTGGGAGTGTTCTATGTCTTGATCTGGATGGTGTTTGTATGGATGTTGTGCATTTGTAAGAATTCATCAGGTTGTAGTTTCATGATTTGTGAACTTTATTATATGTAAGTTATGCCTCAACAAAAATGTTTTTATTAAAAAGAGAAATAGGAGAGATACCTGATCCCGAGGCAAACAAGACAAAAGAAGGATAGTCCATTCTGGTATCAATCACAGGGAGCAGCAATGCACCTCCTCCCAGAGCTTGTTTGCATCTGACTACTCCTTCTTGCTCTGCTTCCAGTCTCAATCCCCAGCCAATGCTAATGCTACCAAGCAACATGTAGAAAGTTTGGCAAGTTATGACAATAAGTCTGATCCAGGGAAGTGTAAGATAGTACAGATGATTTCCAACTATTGGGAATCCGGTGTCACACAGACTGAAATTTTCACGGGAAATATAGAGCAGCATCCCTGTTCGTCACCATGAGTATCCCTGACAATCACAGCTAAATACGAATAAATAAATCGTATTACATCAAGGATTTTCAGCACCATGAACTTGAGATCCAGGAGAAGAGAGAAAAAATAAGAGTAAGAAAATTAACAGCATGAGCGGCACCTGGGTGGCTCAGTCAGTTAAGCATCTGAGTCTTGATTTCAGCTCAGGTCACAATCTCACGTTTCATGGATTTAAGCACCGCATCAGTCTCCACACTCATGCATGGGGACTGCCTGGAATTCTCTCTCTCCCTGTCCACCCTTCCCCTGTTCACACATAAGCATGTGCATTCTCTCCCTCCCCCCTCAAAATAAATTTAAAATAAATAAAATTAACAGAATGAAACTATATTTTTCTTATCTTTCAACTTTATTTACTATGTCCTTTTCTTGGAGATTCTACCATGCATATTAGGCTATTAAAAGCACTGATAAGTCCTATGGTTAACAAACATGTTTACTTTTATTTCACACAATGTTTATATTTGACCAAGAACACTTTAGGAAATTGTACTCTAAGGCTACCATTTATGTTTCCCCCCCTCATTCCCTTCCTTGGAGAATCATTAAGCTTCACTGTTCCAGCTACCATATTGGTGCTAAAATTTTTCTTGTCTTAGATCCAACCCAGCCTCCCTACCCAAGCTTTAGGATATCTCTACCCACAGCAAATTTTCACCTAGATGGTCCACATGGGGCAGAATGGGGATCTAACAGGGGTTCAGAGAGAACTCTGATTTCATTAATCTTTCATGCAATGAATATGAAGAATTAACCTGGTAGTTTGGAAGAAGCTGTATTCCTGCAGTTTTTATTAAGCCCCCTTGAGAACTGAACCCTGAACTCAATGAATCTTAAACAACTATGGCAAATATAAAATAGGTTTTACTCACCTCTGTCTTATTTGTCATTTAACTCCCATCTTCTCCCACTTCATTTTTTTAAATTAATTAATTAATTTATTTATTTATTTATTTGCTTATTTTTTAGACAGAGACAGTGCAAGAGGGGCAGAGAGAGAGGGGGAGAGAGACTCTTCAGCAGGCTCATCTCAGGGCCCTGAGATCATGACCTGAACCAAAATCAAGAGTCAGATACTTAACCAACTGAGCCACCCAGGAGCCCCTCCCACTTCCTTTTCGATCCATTAAGCTATCCATTTTCCACACAACCACCTGAATCCACAGCTATTCAAACCCCTCCTTTCTGCCACAGGCACATTAACTGAGAATTCTGAGAAAGGGAGAACTGGGCTGGCCACTTTCTACTAGGACTGAAGTTGTGTTGGTCTTTTTCTGAGACAGCCTCCAAAAGACAGTATCATTATTTCAGAAAAGATTCTACAGAGTGAAGTAATGGAGACTGAAAGAGGCCCTTGGGAAGACCCATGACCCGCTGGGGATAAAAGCAATTCACTTTGTCTCGACCCTTGGTTTCTCATTAGCTAAGTAATTCCCAAAGTCCCCACTAGCTCTAATAGCCCACGTACACAGGGTGTGTGCATAAAGTGCCCGGCAGCTTGCCCACACCACTCGCCCATGAAAGATTCAGGAAGCAGAACTGGGCTTCTGTTGGGCACATTACTGCATCATTTCTTAAAGCAAACAAAACTTTTTCTAGTGGCATCTAAGTAACTCTCTGGCCAGGTCAATATGGCTACTTCAAAGTAACAAGTCCTTATTATTTATTTTGCGCAGAGTGTGTCTCTGGTCTTAAGTTATCAATACCCCCTAGAAGAGCCTAGGACCTTGGGACGCGATCCCCCAAACCCAGCCGAGGCACGCAGGGGCAGCCTTTTGCATGGGTCGCCTTCGTGGAGCAGAAGAGTGCAAAGGCAGTGACCCCTCGCCCGAGGCCGGCGCCCAAGGCCATTAGAAGGCCTCTCCCTTAGCTCCACGCACTACAAGTCAAAACAACCTCTCTTCCCTGCTGACGCCACGGCCAGGCAGGGCTGGAAATCGATCTGCGATCTTTCTGCTCCAGCACAGCCTGCACCCTGGCTGATGCGGGCGCGTGGGCGCTCGGGCGGAATGACGGTGGGCTGCGCCAGAGCCGCCGGCGGGGGGCTGCTGACGGCGGAGAAAGGAGCCCGCTTCCCCTAAGGGCATCCTCTCCCTGCCCCTCCCGCCACCCCGTCCCCCAGACAGTCGCTCACCTGTAGAAGGCTAGGGGAGGGGACAGTGGCCACTTCTAAGCCCAGCCCTCTACTGAGGCTCCGCCTGCAGGACTCACCAAACCTTTGCTGCCCAACTCAGAAAACCTTACAGATAAAGAGACCAAAGCCTAGAGAAGAGCAACAGCTGGTCCTGAGGGCGAGTGGCAGAGCAGAGACTAAAAACTATGGTCTCCTGATCCCTCCTAGGCGTCTGTCTCCAACAGTTTTTTTCAGCCAAAGAGCTTTTTTCTTGGTTTCTTCACAAACACGCTTCCAAGTTGTTGCAAAGACCTATCAGGCTGATACATAAAGATCAGAGATTTGCACTTTGAAACCTGAAACCCATCTCTCCCTGTGGAATCTTGAGACGACCTTCTTTGCTTGCTTTCTTTGCCATCGACTCGGACTTTTTGCAGCTCTCTCAGTGTCATCATCTGGCCTGTGGTCACCGTGGAGACATCAGAAAATGTCCTGATCGTGATCCCATGGTAGGAGTGTGCCATACAGCTAATATCCACCCTGTGGACAGGATGCTAACTGCATCTCTAATCTAGCTAGTTGGGTGGCTTGCCTGGCTTTCTGCCCCAGGCCTCTCTCATTATCAAACACTTGTTTGAAGGTAGCCATGCTGTGGGTGAGCTAAACCAGGTATATTCTGGGACCAGAGAAAAACAGCAAAGTGACCTTTCTCATCAAAGACGGGGGAGGGAGGGCATCTCTATCATGTTAAGAACTAATGTTTATCGAACTAGGCTCTGTGATATGTTCTTACAAGATTATTTTAATGTAATCCCCACAGCAACCCCACCATTGTTATATTCCTGTGTTATAGATGCAGAAACAAAAGCACAGAAATTACAACTTGCCCCAACTCACCAACTAGTCAAAGCAGAGATTGGAACCCTGGCTTCTTCCAGAACCTGTGCCTTCAACTGTTATGCCCTGTTCCATCTCATGATGGAATAAACATTTTGATATTATGGGAAAGGACGGTATATGGAGAATAAGGAAATTTAGCTTCCATTTTTGCTCTGCCTCTCCACAGAGGTAACAGAGGTATACAGAGAGGTATAACAGAGGTATATATACAGAGGTATATACAGAGGTATATAACAGAGGTATATAACAGAGGTATATACAGAGGTATAACAGAGGTATACAGAGAGAAAAACCTCAAATCATATAACCTTGCTTTTCAGGTATATGAAACACCTGCAACAAATAGAATTACGTGCAGATGTGCATTTTTCTGGGAAGAGCAGCCACAGTTTTCATCAGCATGTCAGAGAGATCCATATACATAAGCTGTCTGGACTATCTCATCTTTATAGCATTTTTCATGACAAACAGCCTACTCTAATTGTCTTCTAACATTTTACATAATGATGCAATAGCAGTTTCAGACTCTGGGACCCATCTCTGGTTCAGGGATGTGAAGGGCTCCCAGCTGCATGCTGGCCTTTCCAGCACACCCGCATGTCCAGATAGTGATCACAGGAAGGACGACATTGGGGTGGAATCATCAAATTCATCCTCCACCTACTTGCAACACCTCAGCATTTTTGCTTTAGCCTGTTGCATTTTTTACTTGCAATCAGACTTTATATAAAGGCACAAAGAAAAGATTTCAGAATCCTTTTTTCTATTCTATAAAAAGAATTCTAGCCGTGGAATCTCCACCAGGCTTGGGGTAAGTTGTCCGTTCATTATCGAGTACCTGCTATGTCCAGAGCATACTGCAGTGAAGGAGACCAGATCCCTGCCTGCCTGGACACTCAGAGGGACTGGCAGGGAAATGCCAGGAAGATGCAGAGAGCACTAGGAAGAGCAAGGCCTAGAGAATCAGAAGGGGCTTCTTTGAGAGGTGATGGGATTTGAGCCAACCCTGAAGGGTGAGTAGGAATGAAGAAAGCCAGAGGTGCAGGTCAGAGGCGTTGAAGAGCATTCCAAGCAGAGAAAACAGCTTGTGGGAAGGGACTGAGACAATTAAGAACGTGGCCTGTTGGAGGAAGTGAAGGCAGACTGGATGGAGCACAGGAAGAGGGAGAGAGGTGTAGGCTCTCCCTACACCTACAGGTGAGGCTGCTGAAGGAGTTAGGGTCAGCGTATTCAGGGCTTCTGGAGTCAAGAAACCTGGGTCCCAGTACCAGCTGTGTGATGCTGTGTGTGAGACACAGTACTAACTTGCTGTGTGATATTGGCAAGGCAGGAAACATCTCTGATCTTCCGTTTCTTTAACTTAAACATTCAAGGTTTGAACTAGCTGGTTTCTAAAGTCCTTTCTGGCTCCACTATCCTGTGATCTTGTGACTTTAAGGAAAGTGAAAAAGAGTGAGGCAATGAGTAACTGATCTGTGAGAAAGAGAAAAATGGCTCCCGATACCTGGGAGCTGGGTGGGTGTTTTCATGCTGAATATATGCAATTTCATAGAACATCACCATCAAACAAGGCCACTCTGCGACTGTGATGGACACTCCACAATCATGTCTGAGCACAGATAAAAACAAAACAAAACAAAACGTTAACATTATCCAAACCACAAAAATGACCAAACATCTCCCTATCCTGGTTCAGATTACTACTGCTTCTTTACCAGTTACGGCTTCAGCCTCACTCTAGTCTTCCTTCCTTTTAGGCAAGAGTCACTAAGATGCCCAATCATAGAATGACCCCTGCTTCCTGGCAGCATCCCAAGCCCTGCTTCCTTAAAACCTCTGCAAAATCCCCTCACTCAAGCTTCAGCCCTGTAGTCCTTTCTACCACCTTCTCTGAGATGACCCACAGTTCTGCTTCTCTGAAATAAGTAACAAACCTAACTTGCCCAACCACAAGGCTGTTCCTCCAGAAGGGCCAGGACTAGGGCCAGCCATAACAAGCAGTGCCTCTCACATTCTGTACCCTAGGTGCTTCCCTTTCCCCTGTCCTGGTGGTGCTTGGCTAAAAGGCATTGACATAAGCCCCCTCCTCTTCTGATGTTCTCTAATCTAATGTCAGGAGCCCTTATCCGAGCCTCAGAGTGGTGGGAAGTGGAGCTGTGAAGTGGAGGGGGAGAAGAAAAATGAGGGAAATGCAGGAGGACAAGTTCACCAGAGAATTTACATCCATCCAATGATAAGGGAACAGAATTAAAATGATCACCAAACATTTCTTCCTCACTTGAAGTGCTGGGCTTCCTCCCGTCAGGCCTACACCCCACCCAGATCAGGCATGAGCTAGATGGGAGGTAGTGGTTTTTCTGTTTCCCAACCAAACCACACCAATCATACTCTTTCTTAAGGTCATCTTCACAGGAAGGTAACTGGTTCCCAGGGAACTGACTCATTTGGCAGTATCAAAGCGGGTAGAAATGGTTGCTGCTGGTGATTCAGCTTCTCAGCTTGGACTTCCCATCTTTAAAGTTTTTTCACTGGGGTAATCCCCACCACACAACCCACTCCATTCTCTTCATGTGAGAAAATGGTAAACAAACAAGACCCCTGATGCCTCCTGAGTCAGATGGCAACCAAGGGGAAGAAGTGACCTGTTTCTCTGGCCACAAAACAGGCTGTTGGACCCATCCTTCTAATTAGAAAGGCTGATGGAATCAGCTTCTTTTAATCTGCAGAAACCATTGTGCACACCAGGCACATAGCTATTTCCAAAGCTGTTGGCATACAGTCATAATAAAGGCAGAGTTTTCTCTGTGTTCAGTTTAATTCAGGGGTCAACAAACTTTCTGTGTAAAGGATCAAATAGTAAATATTTTAGGCTTTGTAGGCCCATCTGCCCTTGTAGCATAAAACCAACCACAGATAATATTCAAATTAATAGGCATGCCTATTATTTCAATGGAGTGTTTACAAAAATGGGTGGGCCAAATCTGGCCATAGTTTGCCCCCTGGTCTACTATAGTCAGCGCATGGGCGTAGCTAAATAGGAACAGGAATAGTAACCTTTACCATAGCTTTTAAAAGAGTTTATTTCTCATCAGAGGGATTGGAAGAAGTCTTAAAAACCAGTTCGGAAACTTTTGACACACACACACACACACACACACACACACAGCAAAAGAGGAAGAGAAGAGAGAAACAATCAAAATAAGAAAATAGGATTTCATTTCAGAAGAGGAATAGAGGGGGGCACCTGGATGGCTCAGTTGTGGTTTGTGAGTTCGAGCCCCACATCAAGCTCTGTGCTGACAGCTCAAGTCTGAAGCTTGCTTCAGATTCTGGGTCTCCTTCTCTCTCTACTCTTCCCCCGCTCACGCTCTCTCTCTCTCAAAAATAAATAAACATTAAAGAAATTTTTTTTAAAAAAATAGAGGAATGGAGGAATCAACGTGGTAAGAGTTCTTTGTTAGGTCTCTGTGGCCTCCTCTTATCCAGACCATGTCTTCAGAAGCCATTCACAGGCTCAGGAACAGGCAGAGAGACACTGAGAGTGCACTGGATAGCTACAGATTGCAGAATGTTCAGGGTTATTCTAGCTCCTGAAGGAGAGGCCTTTCTGAGCCCCAGAAGGGCTGCCAGAGAAAGAAGGGAACAGGAGGTACTGGACAGAAGAGATTTGCGAAAGTGACTTCTAATGGTCACATGTAAACAGGATCCTGGACCTTATTATCTGGAGATAATCCAGTGGTTGTGAAGCATATATATCCATTTGGCAAATTTGAAAGGGGCATTTATAAAGGGGAATTTTATAATAATATAAGTTTATTTATTTATTTTTTAAATGTTTTTTGTTTATTTTTGAGACAGAGAGAGACAGAGCATGAGCACGGGAGGGGCAGAGAGAGAGGGAGACACAGAATCCACAGCAGGCTCCAGGCTCTGAGCTGTCAGCACAGAGCCCGACGTGGGGCTCGAACTCACAGGCCGTGAGATCATGACCTGAGCTGAAGTCGGACACTTAACCGACTGAGCCACCCAGGCGCCCCAAAAGATATGTTTAAAAATAGAACTCCCAAGCTTCTTCCAGAGAAAGGTAGAAGAGAATGATCACCGGATAGGTAAATCCCCTCCATCTGGCTGGGAAAGAAGACGAGAAGTGGCCAATCTGTGGTTAATGGCCATTTTCTCTGATTCTACAAATCATGCAAACTGATTACAGATTCTGAAAGTTACCCTAGCTACAGAGCAATGATTTCTGAACTATGTTTCCTGGTATATACTGGTGTGATTGGATGTTAAGAATTATTGCATGAGAAAGATTTCAGAAAAACTGAAGAAAAAATTGACATTGACAGGAAACTACTGTGTATGTGTTCCAATGCATTTCTAATTTGCTAGATTATGCTTGGGGAAAGAAAACTATAGTGTTGGGAAAAAAGGTTCATTTTAAAACTTTTCCTAGGAAATAGACTTTTCAGGGCCAGGAACAGACTCTACTAGCCTATACCAGTGCAGATAAAAAAGAGTTGTTGTGATAGTCCAGAAGTGGTTCTCAAACTTGAGTATACATGGCTTGTATTTAATGTATACCACAGATTGCTGGGCCCCACCCCCCAAAGTATCTAACTCAGTAGGTCAGAGTGGAATGTAAAAATTTGTATTTCTTAAGCCATACAGAGAAAGACAGATACCATATGGTTTCACTCTTATGTGGATCCTGAGAAACTTAACAGAAACACATGGGGGAGGGGAAAGGAAAAAAAAAAAAAAAAAGAGAGAGGTTAGAGTGGGAGAGAGCCAAAGCATAAGAGACTCTTAAAAACTGAGAACAAACTGAGGGCTGATGGGAGGGAGGGGAGGGTGGGTGATGGATATTGAGGAGGGCACCTTTTGGGATGAGCACTGGGTGTTGTATGGAAACCAAGTTGACAATAAATTTCATATATTTAAAAAAAATGTAGATCTCAGGATTCCACCCTCAGTATTTTGGGACAGGGCCAAGGAATCTGCATTTTTTGGCAAAAAAAAATTGTATTTCTAACAGGTTCCAGGTGATGATACTCCTGCTGCTAGTGGTGGTCCAGGGACCTCATTTTGAGACCCACTGCCCTACATCCTGCCCAGTTCCTGACAGATATAAGACCCACTATTCAATAACATGACATTTCTGCTTGAGGTTTACCACATTGGAGGGAATCAATTAGATGGGTTTCCAGCATGTGAGATGAGGGTATGTTGGATAATCTGCTGCAAAGTCAGGTTTATGGAAACATAAATAGCTTTATTTGGGGAAGATTTCCTTACTTTGAGATAGTCCTCCTCCAGAACAGCTCCAGGTGTCCAATGGAGAGTCTTCTTATAGGGGCAACTGTTCCAGCATTTATTTTTTAAATTATAATTTGTGATTCTCCACCAAGTGCAAAGTTGGAGAGGTCAGTTATTTCCTGACATTTCTTACCAGGGGGACATACATGGTCCTTCAAACATGGGAACAAAATTCAAAATGAATTTAACAGGGGGCCATAATTCTTCAGAAATAAAATTCACCTTGAACAGCTACAATGTGATATATCTGGAGATTTTAAAAAATACAAATATACATTCTGAAAGGACTGTAAAAACAAATGCATATCAGAAAAACAAGGAGAACCTAGATGACCAGAATGTTAATATGAGTCAGCCTAATTACAGTGTATGGACAAAAGCCAACAAATATGTCCTGAGATCTGTCACAAAAGGGCTGGGACACAATGCCTCTCAGCCTCTAGACAGTCTCAAGCATGGTCCCGTTTTTTGTTAGCATACACTAAAAAATGGCATGAAAAAGTTAGAAAAAGCTCACAGAATAGTAACATATATCTCCAGAAAAATATGAACTAGACCTATCCAAAAAGTTTTAAAAGAAATTTGGTTTGTTAAGCCTGGAAAAATGAAGGCAACTCTCTTGTACCTTTACATGAATTAGAGTTTTCTGCCTCTGGTCTTTTGCTGCAGTGATAAGTTAAGCAAAATGAAATGGCCCTAATTTTTAAAATTCATGTGATTTTAGTTAACATTGAGAAAAAACAGAATGATAAAACACTGGGTGTATGTCATTTTTGGCCTTGGATTTTGCAAAGAGTTAGTAGCAGTTGGGAATTTCATAGAACTCTTCCATGATTCTTGCATAGAGCAAACTTGAAGGAAAGAACTGCCATATCATTGAAAGAGCCCAAATATCCATAAATGGGAAAGTGCATGAATAAACTGTGACATATTCACACAATGGGCTATTACACAGCAGTCAACATGATGAGCTACAGTAACACATATTATAGATGAATCTTATTAATATAATTTTAAATAAGTCTCAGAAGATTACATACAGTATGATGCCCTTTTATAAAGTTTAAAACAACTAAAAAAAATTAATGCTTCTTGGGAATACAGGTAAATACAAAATAACTACATAAAAGCAAAGCAAGAAATGATTACAGTGAAAAAGACTGGCAATATCACAGGTGGGTAGGGATTTGGATCAGTGGAAATTCTCATATACTTCTGGGTGGAAAGATAAATTGATTACAACCATTTGAAAAACTTTTTGGTAATTATCTACTAAGCTAAACATACACAAACTGACCCAACAATTCCACTTCAGGCATGTACTCAACATATTTTACCAAAAGACGTGTTCAAGAATGTTCACAGCAGCACTATTTATTAAAACCTCAAACTCTTCATTAACGGGGAAATGGATGGGGGACCTGGGTGACTCAGTCAGTTGGGCATCCGACTTCAGCTTAGGTCATGATCTCAAGGTTCACGAGTTCGAGCCCCGTGTTGGGCTCTGTGCTGACAGCTCAGAGCCTGGAGCCTGCTTCAGGTTCTGTGTTTCCCTCTCTGTCTGCCCCTCCCCACTCATATTCTCTCTCTCTCTCTGTCTCTCTCTCTCTCTCTCTCTCTCTCTCAAAAACAAACATTTGGGACGCCTGGGTGGTTCAATCCATGGGGCGTCCAACTTCGCCTCAGGTCATGATCTCACGATTCGCGAGTTCGAGCCCCACATCAGGCTCTGTGCTGACAGCCCGGAGCCTGAAGCCTGCTTCAGATTCTGTGTCTCCCTCTCTCTCTGCTCCTTGCCAGCTCGCTCTCTCTCGCTCTCTCTCTCTCTCTCTATTTCTCAAAAATAAATAAACATTAAAAAAATTAAAAATAAATAAATAAACATTACCAAAAAATTAACAGGGAAATGGATAAATAACATGTGATATAATCACATATAAACTATACAACAGTGAGAAAAAACAAACAATGTTTACACAAAACAATATAGATGAATCTTGCAAACACAACGTTGGAAAAAAAGAAGCCAGACACAAAAGAGTATATACTACCTAATTCCATATATATAAAGTTCAAAAACATGGAAAATGTGTGATTTGTGATGGTAAAGGTCAGGCTACTGGTTACCTTTGTTGAGGATAATAAGTGAGAGGAGATGTGAGTAGGGCCTCTGGGGTTCTGGTTCTATATCTTAATCTACTTTCTTGGATGCTGGTTTCATGGATGTGTTTTCATTCACTTACGATTTGTGTATATGTCTGATGTCTTGTATTACAATTAAAAGTTTAAGAGACAGAAAAGAGAAAAGAAGGAGGTAAAAATTTTATTGAAAAAGAATGGAAGATATGAAGAAGTATCCATAAACATATTTTTCAAAATATCTTTTGAAGTATATATAGTATGACTAGGTAGTAAAATCATTTTTGCAGTGTTTTTCCTTCATGTTTAATGTTTATGTCTATAGCCATCCTTTTATTTTTTTTATTTGAGAGAGAGAGTGTGTGTGTGTGAGTGTGCAAGTGGAGGAGAGGGCCAGAGGAGGGCTAAGAGAGAGAATATCTCAAGCAGCTTCCACACCCTGTGCAGAGCCCAACACGGGGCTCAATCCAACGACCCTGGGATCATGACCCAAGCCAAAATCAAGAGTCAGATGCTCAACCGACTGAGTCACCCAGGCACCTCTATAGCCACCTTTTAAATAACATTTTACAATAACATCTTTTCTGATTTTTAAAAAATTATATATTTTTTGTTAATTTCAAAAACAAAAAGCAAAATAAGGAAGACATACACAATTCCATCATAGATCTAATCACTCAATATTTTGATGTGTATCCTCCCAGTCTTTACCATGATTTTTTAAATTTAGGGGGGGTGCCTGGGTGCTTCAGTCAGGAGAGTGTCCATCTCTCGATTTGGGTTCAGGTCATGATCCCAGGGTTGTGGGATGGAGCCCCATACTGGGCTCCACTCTGAGCATGGAGGCTGCTTGAGATTCTCTCTCCCCACTGCACCTTTTCCCTACTCGCACATGCTCTTGCACATGCTCTCTCTCTCTCCCTAAAAATTTGAAAGTAAAATATTTTATTTTTTATAATATTGAGTTGATGCCTTTTTTAAAGTTTGTTTGTTTTAAGAAAGAGGGAGCACGAGTGGGGGAAAGGCAGAGAAAGAAGGAGATAGAGGATCCCAAGCAGGCTGTACACTGTCAGCACAGAGCCCAATGCAGGGCTCAAACTCACGAACCGTGAGATCATGATTTGAGCTAAAATCAAGAACCCGACACCTAACCACCCAGGTGCCCCTAAAAAAAGGTATTTTTAAAGCAGGGGTTGGAGGGGTAGAGAGGAAAGCAAAGAAATGATAAACATGTGGTTCATGATAATGGTTTCTTTGGTGAGAGAGAAGCAGGAGCATAAGGTGCAAGGGGAACCTTCGGGTAGGGTACTACTGATATTCTTTGTTTGGGATGCTTTTTTGTTATTTAAAATAGCTTAGAAATAAAGAAATAAAAGTGGGTGAAGGTGGTCAAAAGGCACAAAGTTCCAGTTATAAAATAAATAAGTCATCAGATGTACAACATGGTGACTATATAGTTAATAATACTGTACTGTATATTTGAAAGTTGCTGAGAGTAGATCTTAAAAGTTCTCATCACAAGAAAAAAATTTGTAACTATGTGTGATGATAGATGTTAACTAGATTTATTGTGGTGATCATTTCACAATACACGCAAATATCGAATCATTATGTTGTGCACCTGAAATCATATGTTGTTATATGTCAATTCTATCTCAATAAAAAGTAGAAGTAAAAATATCTCCAGACAATACTGGAGAATCAGTGAACAATAGAATTAATTTAAATAACAAAAGAACTCAGAAGAGTATCAGCATATGTAATTAAACATACAAAAATCAATAGAGTTCATAAACACAAATAATAGCCATCCAAGGGACATAATGGTAAAGAAAGCCCCATTTATAATAGTAACAAAGATAATACTTAGGAATAAACTTGACAAAAATGTACAAAACTAATGAGAGGAGATACTCTTAAAAGACACGAAATTAGACTTGAAACAAAAGGACATGCATCCTTGTTCCTGGATAGGACAACTCAACACCATAAAGATGTCAATGTAACACAATCCCAATAAAAATATCTACAGGCTTTTTTATGGAGCTGGACAAGTTGATGCTAAAGTTCAAAAGGAGAAACAAGCATGCAAGAATAGCACACTAAGAAATAAAAACTACAAAGGTGGACTAGTCCTACCAGGTATTAAACTATACTACGAGTTCCCATAATTAAAACAAGGTGCAGGGCGCCTGGGTGGCTCAGTCGGTTAAGCGTCCGACTTCAGCTCAGGTCATGATCTCACAGTTTGTGAGTTCGAGCCCCGCGTCAGGCTCTGTGCTGACAGCTTAGAGACTGGAGCCTGCTTCGGATTCTATCCCTTCCTCTCTCTGCTCCTCCCCCACTCATGCTCTGTCTCTCTCTCTGCTTCAAAAATAAGTAAAAATATTTTAAAAAATTAAAAAAAAAAACACCCAAAACAAGGTGCTACTGCCACTGCCATGAGAAGAGCCATACAGATAAGAACAGAATAGATAAAGGTGGCGTCTTAAACCAGAGAAGCAAAGATGGACTTTTTAATAAATGTTGCTGGCACACTAGGCAGCTACTTGTAAAAGACAACATTAGATCCATACCTCATACCATACATAAAAATAAACTCCACACTGATCAAGAAACTAAATGTAAAGAAAAAAATTAGAAAATAAATTAAATGAATTACACTGGAAGAATTACGGTGAATTCCTCTATAAACTCAGTATAAGGAAAAGATTTCTAACATTAATTCAAAATCCAGGAGCAATAAAGGAAATAATTCATAATTTTGACTACCTAACAATGTTTTTAAAGTTGCATGGTAACATAAAGTCAAAGAACTGCCAACTTATATGAAAATATTTGTAACATATATCACAGCTTAAGGGCCAGTATCCATAATGTATAAAGAACTCTTAAAATTTGAGGGGAAAAAAGACCAAAACTGATAGAAGTAAGGAGAAAGATATATGAATAAAAAAATTAATCAATAAAAATAACTTAATAAAGAAATAAAAATCAGGGTGGCTAGGTGGCTCAGTAGGATAACGTCCAACTTTGGCTCAGGTCATGATCTCACGGTTCATGGTTTCGAGCCCCGTGTCAGGCATTGTGCTGACAGCTCAGAGCCTGGAGCCTGCTTTAGATTCTGTGTCTCCCTCTCTCTCTGCCCCTCCCCTGCTCAGGCTCTGTCTCTGTCTCTGTCTCTCTCTCTCTCTCTCTCTCCCTCAAAAATAAATAAACATTAAAAAAAATTTTTTTAAAGAAAAAAAGAAATAAAAATGGACCAGGCACAGACCAATGATGAGGATGTGTCACCAACCAAGGCAAATGTGTCCTTGTGACACAGAGTGTATGTACATCAATTCCCAAACTTATTTTACCTGAGGACGCTGTGGTAGCACATCTTGGGACACCAGACTGAAAGATACCAGTCTGGCTAATCAGGGTTCCTTAAAGTTCTGAAAGGTGATACCAGGACATTATTCCACAGAAATCTTTTTCTCATGTAGGACTTGAAGCTCTGGCATTTTTTCTTTATAAAAACATGACTTGAGTGTCTTTGCTTTTCACCTGAACCATTTCATGGGTGTCCACACATCCATCAGCAGAGCTTACATAAGGCATGAAGAGAATCATTTCAGGACAAGAAATCTCTTATCTCATGGCCTGTGTCCCCAGGAACTCAGTCCTATCATGGAAACCAGGCACTGGCAATGTCAAAGCCCAAAGCCAGCATACATTTCAATTCATAAGATTCTATAGCAGACAATGAGCATTTCTCATCATTTTTAAAATTTTTTTTCAATGTTTATTTATTTTTGAGAGAGAGAGAGAGAGAGAGACAGAGCATGAGCAAGAGAGGGAGAGCAGAGAGAGACAGGGAGACACAGAATAGCTCCAGGCTCTGCCGCTGTCAGCACAGAGCCTGACGCGGGGCTCGAACTCACAAACCGCGAGATCATGACCCGAGTGGAAGTTGGACGCTTAACTGACTGAGCCACCCAGGCGCCCCTCTCATCATTTTTTAACCTTGAATTTTTCACCTTCCCTCAACTCCCATTCTATGTCTTTTTTCTTTTTCTGTCTTTTCCTTTCTTCTTGAGATAGCTTCATAAACTCCTAAGATGGTTTATTGTGTTGTGGGCACTCCACACATATATTTATTCACTTAATCATTTATAAGGCTCCTCTGGGTTCCGGGCCACAAACAGAACAAACCAGGCCATGTTGTCAAGGAGCTTATAGTACAACATTAATGAATGTCCATTTCCTCTCCTACTTATCTCCTTTATTTGCTTTGTCTTGGCTCTTTCTCCCCATTTTGCTCAACACCCCATGCTGCTCCTCCCCACTCTTGTTCATCCTTCTCCTCCCTTCCTTGATAGCTTTTTCCAATGACTAACAGGAACCCAGCTCAGCTGGTTTTTATCACGATCCTGTCCTTGCATTTTTCCAACTCAATTAAGTCATTACCAGGGCTAAATGAGGCATGGACTCTCCAAAAGTCACACCTGTTGTCAGGGAGATGGAGGGTAAGAACCTGTGCAGCTGGCGTGTGGACAGCAAGCAGGGCTGGAGGGAGGCAGCCGAGTGTGACTCTACAGTCTGTGTTCTCCCAGTGCTGAAAGAGGGCCCTCATTTCAAAACAAGACACCCCTTGCTTTAATACAGAAGGAATGAAGTCTGACACAGAACTGAGGATGGTCACATTAATAATGACGGATAAGATGTCCCTAATTCTTTAGCAAATGCACACCAGGTGCATTTAAAAACCCACATTGTGGTTATGTCCTCGGCAAGAGGTAAAGAAAGCTGTAACCAGAGCCAGGTACACGGGTTTTGTGATTATTGGTTGAACTTTCTCAGGTTTTTCCCTGTTCACCCTCATCAAAACATACAAGTTTCACCTTTCTGTAATGGTGGCTTCACACCTTACTGTTAGTATTCTTTATGATCAGCATGACAAAAGAGGACAAAGATTACAGTACAATAAATCACAGAGAAATCAAGGTACTCACCCTATGTAGATAAATGATTTCTATTGGAAATCAATTTTGGTTTCATAACCACCTTTTTTTCTAGGCAACCCAGAATTTTTATTTCTGCAGCCTAGGAATCAAGAAATTGTAGTTTTTGAGCTTGCCATGCCTCTAATTTACTGAGTGTGTTTTATGTTCAGGCGGTCTGTGCTTCGGTTTTCTCTAGTTGAAATGTAGGTAAAATCATTCTTCTGTAGAGTTACATAATTTCTGGAAATGTTAAAGCCAAGGGGCAAGAGCCAAGGTGGTTTTAACTTGATTAAAATTGAAATGTTGCAATGTTGCCTTCTAACCTTGCCCTTCTGTCCTCTGTTAATTTGCCCTTGATTCTAGAACTTTTGGAACAAATGCAAGTTCAACAGATATTTTTTGAACATCCTTTCAGTACCAGGTTCCATGTTCAGTGCTGGTAGTGCAACTGTGATCATGACAAAGACTCTGCCCTCAGAAACCTTTGGTCTTGTGGGGTGACCCCTTCTCTGTTCTGTCCTAGAGTTGCCCAACCAGCCCCCATTTTTACTGATCATGCCTTCTTTATTCATTCATTCAGCAAATATTTGTGAATCACATATTACGTTCTACATATTGTGCTGAGTGCCAAGGTACAGTGATGAGGAAAAGAGATAGGCCCTACCCTCAAGAAGCTTCCAGTCCCCACTGTGAATTGTTCTCCTGGAAACATCTCCTCCCTCTACACTCCCTCAACACCTAATTCATGCCTCTTCCTAGCATTTGCCTCATGGAACTTGTAATACATATCTTTGTCTCCTTTTAAGCCATAAACACCTTGAAGGCAACAATCTCAACTTTCTCTCCTGGGTACCTTGCACTCCCTAGTGTCTAACACATAGGAGAGCCCAATAAATGTTTTTGAATGAATAAATAATTGCATGAATTTACAAATTAACGAATCTATGGAGCCACAGACCAGTCTGCCCTGACCTGCCATCCCATGTCTCTTGGATGAGGAAGTTAGTGATCCATCATCTGTTAGTACTAAAACACTCCTTATGATTTCAAGGACCTTCTAAACATAAAACCAGCTGGTACATGGGTCATTTCTTCCTCCAAATATATTTTCCATTGAGATAAAGAACAAATACTAGCTTCAGCTTGTGTTTACAATATTTTTTTGCAAGAAGGCAAACACTATTATATGATTTAAATGAAATGAACTTATAGTAAGGAAAGCAAATGAGTTTACTTGTGACTCTTGGATAGATATTGTTAATATAAGAAGAAATATAATAACAATAGCTTAAACAAGCTAGAAGCTTTTTTTATATGTCACGTAAAAGTCCAGAAACAGTCTGATACAAATGTTCTGCTCCATGAAACAGTCAGCTCATGGCACCATCGTTCCCTAAGATATGGCTCATGGTTCAAGATGGGCTCCAGCTGTCACATATACCGCCATGCCTCAGAATGAAGGAAGAGGGTATGAAGAAGGGACAAAGGACAAACACTCTTTCTCAGGCAGTTTCTTGGAGGCTACCACACAGCATATCAGCTTACATCCCATTGGCCAAAACTTAGTCATATGACAACACATAATTATAAAGGAAGTTGAGGAAAGTGGTTTTTATTTTAGATAACGATTTATCCGCTAAAAACTATTTTAGTGTGTCATAAAAGGAGTACAGATATGACGGATACAATTAGACGTCTCTACTGCAGATACTGAAACTGAAGTGTTAGTGATTATTCAAGAACTTTAATATTCTAATTACTGCAAACTGAAGTCACAATGATGAACTCCAATTGTTAATCCACCATGCTATGATCACACTTGGTACTGGTCTGATTGTCACTATCAATGACAGAAGCAGTGAGATAGAAGGAAAAGAAAGCTTTTGCAAAAAAGAAATGGGGGGGCGGTGGCAAGGGGAATCTGGCTAAGGCAGTGACAACAGCAATGGAAAGGGGATGGCAGGGTGGAGAGAGACGGTAGAATCAACAGGACAAAGTGATTGGATATTGGAGAAAAGGGAGAATGAGGATCTAGAATGATTCAGCTTTAAAGTAAATTAGACCCTAGTAATTGGACTAAAAAGGGTGGTTTGGAGACTGCATTAGACTGGTGGAGTTAACGGCTGCAAATTGACCTGAAATCTCCCCTTGATCTATTACTTCTTGCCATGAATTTTCTTTTGAATGGACTAATGAAGTTAATAAACTTCTCCAAGTAGTTAATCTTTCACAGGAAAAGTTTAACAGTTCTTAGTGACCTACCTTAACCAGTCATAATGTTCCCTCTCCTAATTCAGTACACTACTTGCAACTCCTTAAAATTCTGAGTTCTTGAGGCATTCTTAATTCAAGTGCCAGAATTTCTCACTTGAGTAAGCTGAAAGTGGAGTTGGTACTGCCTTCTTTACAGTTGTGAAATTTAAAATACATTAGATGTTTTAAAGGACCTGACACAATGCCTGGTTCAATAAATGCTAGTTTCTGTCTTCTTCCAAAGTGCTTTCTTTTTTATGCATTGACTCAACAGACATTTACTTAGTAGTTACTATTTCAAGACACTGGGCTAAGTGCTGAGGAGCACAGCTGAATTCAGTTATTGAAACCAAAGTTATAATATCCTTTTTCACTTCTGAATGTTGAGGTAAATTCTGATCCTCTACACCAGTGTACTTGCCCCTGTACTGGGGGTTTCTCAGGCTAGGGAACTGCATATGTTTGTTATCTTTGTATTCTCAGATCTTAGCACATGTACTTATGAATGCACAACCAAGAAATGAAGCCCAAAATCTAAATACAGGACCAGAGTCTGAAAACTAGGATAGCCGTGGGTGTCCAGACATTGTTGGAGACAATTCTATGAATGTTGAGTGTCTGCTGGGGTGCTCCTTCCATATGGCGCCGAGTACCCTCTGCTAGAATAGCTGATAGAGGAGGAGGTAGGGTTCCTAAAGGGCAAGAGATAGCATACGACAATGATTAAGGGTTTGGGCTCTAGAATCAGACATTTATACATGTAATTATAATAAAGTGTGAAAAATCTCCCAAGAGGAGAACTCCAAGATCCAAGATGTAAAAGATTATAACAGATTAGACCTGCCTAGTCTGAGGGTCCAGATAAGACCTCCTTGAAGAGTCCTATAAGTTGCTCACTGTATAGCTGAGGGGTTAGTATGAGTGGAAATCCAGCCTGTGCTCCACTCCCAAGCTGGATGCCTTAGTACAAGGCTGTGTCTACCCCACAGGAGATTTTTTTCTCCATTCACATAAAGACCCCACAGTTTGGCAAGCTATGCCTCATGGTTATAAGCATCGGAAAGCTAAAAGATAAGTAGATGTTTTCCAGGCAAGGTTTAGGCCAGAGGGACCAATGAGGGGGAACAGCATGTGTGAGGTCTGGGGATTTTACGAAGGGTCTGGTGTAATTGAGGAACTGAAAGAATTTTAGTGTGGCTGGAGTGTAGAGTTCAAAGAGAAGACCACCAAGAGTGAGGCTGGAAAGGTATTCATTACAGCTAGCATTTTCTGTGAGTTTACTAGTTGCACTATGTTAATGGCTCTACATGCATTATTTTAATGAGATCACAGAAAGTGACTTTACCAAAGTCATATGTTAGAAAACAGTGAAACTATGATTCAAAGCCAGTTTTAACTTCAGAGCCTGTGCTCCAAACCATGTGTTCCATGACATCCAAAGATCTGCAAAGGCAGGCTGCAAAGGGATAAAACCGGAGGCAAGAATGCTTATTAGGGAATAGTTGCAGAAATCCCGGTATGAAATGCTGGCAGACTTAAGATGGCCTTGGAAATGGAAGGGAGTAGATGGATTCCAGAGATTTAGGAAGGAGAATCTACAGGACTTGGTGGTTGTTTGAATATGAAAGGCAATGATGAGGAGAGAGGGGTGGAGGCTAGGATGACTCTTCATTTTGTGTCTTTGTGGATGGTACGTCATTTGCTGAGATTAAAAAACAAGCAGCAACAAATCTGGGAGGAAGATGAGTTTAGAGCCTGTCAAGTTGGAAGCACCTGTGGGACATCCAGGTAGAGATGACCAGTTGACAGTTCAGGGCTGGTCTTGAACCTCAGGAGAAGCTGTATAGTTACCCAACATCAATGTATCATTGGTAATTGACTCACAGAGAGGGTGAGATAGAGAGCAAAGAGTTCCTACTAGGATAATCATGCTAAAGCAGAAACTTTTCCTTAAATCTAGTGGTCGAGTCTTATAACATAATCTGAGCTTTGATTTATCTGCGTCCTTTTACAAGAACTATTCCTCAAAGGTTTATGGACTGTCCTATTACAAACTGAAACCAGATATCTGTGATAAAGAGGTACAAAAAAGGGAAGCCACCATAAGAAAGAAAGCATAAAGAATAAATGGCCTTTTCTGACATTTTTGTTTGATTTAAAGCCAGATTTAAACTTGAGTATGACTCATTTTATATTTTCTATAAGAACATAGGTGGTGAATAAAATATTATTTATATTATACTAATGCAAGAAACTGCTTCTACTAGGAAAATTCCATGCATTATTCACACAGAAAAATGAATGGATTAAAATCCAGCAATAACATCAGTGGGGTCCCTAGCTTATCAATGACCTCTTTAAAATGTGGCCTCACAATTGAACATAGTCCTTCTCCAGTATGGGCAACTGACGTTTTCTGTATCTTACATGAAGTACTAAAAAAACATAGTCTAAGACTCTTAAGTCATGCTGTCTCCTCCTGCTACCCTTCAACCTCTCTAAATGGAAATTCTAAGCTACCTCAGTTATAGTCATCATAACAAGATGGGATTTAGGCTTAGCTGAATTCATTTTGTCTCTCTTTTCTTTTAGAAAGCATCACAGTCTTCACATGATGTGGCTTCTAAAGACTCAAGGACCACCCACCTTACCAGTCTGCAATGGCAAAGGCAGAAATGGATATTTAAACACCACAGCTTCCATTCTGTTATTAATCACTCTGTAGACATGTGCCACCACTACAGGGAGTGAACTGCACCAAGGGGGAAAAGTTCCAGGGGCCCCCGAACCACCAGCACTCTTGTTTCTCCCCCTGGAGAGAAAGCAGAACTATGGCATTTTATAGCTGCTGTTTGATCCTCTTGGCAATTACCTGGTGCACTTCTGCCTATGGGCCTGACCAACGAGCTCAGAAGAAAGGGGACATTATCCTCGGGGGGCTCTTTCCTATTCATTTTGGAGTAGCAGCCAAAGATCAAGATCTAAAGTCAAGGCCAGAGTCTGTGGAATGTATCAGGTAAGGAAAGGAGCCAAGCCAGAGAGTCTCTTCTCTTCTGGTGGTTGGAGAAAAGCCGTATCAAACCCAAAATAATTTTTTTTCAAACTTGGTTTTATTTTTTTCAAAAATGGTGAGTGATAGTCATGCTGAAATTATTCCATGACCCTCTTTAAAAGAAAGTTTTCAAAAAGTAAAATGTCAAATATATTGAATAGAAAAATCCATGGCCTGTTTGGAGTATGTGCCAGTCACTTGGTAACTGAGTTGTCATTGTTCATATCTGGCGGCAGTGTTGCTTAATGGAAGACTAAGTACCTAGAAGGCAATTTATTATAGGTCTTGCAAACCTGAGTAGTAACATCTCCCATTTACCTTAAGTGCCCCAAAGGTCAGTAATACTTGAGTGTTAGCTGCCTTATTCTCATTTTTTTTTAAAGGATTTTAAAGTTGAAAGAAACGTCAGTGGCTGGCATGACCCAGGCATCTACAAAATGCAGTCTATAGTATTTTGGAAGCCCTTCGTATAGAAGGCTGAAATCCTCTCGTTGAACACAGAATATACCTAACACTGATGGGAGAAACCACAGAATCCATCTAAATCTCTCACTGAACTCTTTCTTCAGCCATGTGAAGACAGCTAACTTATCCCATTGAATCACTTCTTCTCCAGGCCTGAATCTCAGTTTTCTGAACAATTACTTCATGACTTGATTTCCCTCCATTTGAGGCTCCCTAATTTATCATGACTCTGGTAGAATATGGCACCTAGAATTAGGCAGTTCCTTCAAACAAAATCTGACTTCCACAGAGTAGAATGGACTGTGTATCACCTCCCTTCACAAGGATATCAGAGACCGTGACTGCACCCCAAGTCTTTACCCAACTTCTAAGAGAAAATAACACTTTCTCTCTAAGACTTGCAATGTTCAGAAGGGATCCAGCACTCTTCCATGGTCTCCCTGATTGCTGGAAAATGAAAATGAAAACTAGAATTGCTCCAACAAAACTGGATTTCTGTTCATGTTCTAATGAGAGCTTTAAAATTAGATAGCATTTTCACATTTTTCTCATAAATACAGAAAAACTAAGTACAGAATTTCAACTATGCTGATCATATTCTTCATATAACCCATTTGGACAAATATCTTCTTTGTTGTACCCTGCTGACCAGAGTTGTGCGTGTGCCATGTATATACCTAAGGTTAAGCAAAAAGCCCTGGAATACTATATTTTTTAAATTATGTTAAAGAAAGATAGTAAAATCAGTTTAGCAGTATAAATGTTTTATGTAAAGAAAAATTCTATAATCTCTCTTAACTTAAAACTTAACTTTTAACTTAAGGTTTAAAACAAATAACTAAACAACAACAAAAAAATGATGGAAACATAAAGAAAATGACTAAGAGAAAAGGTCACATTAAAAGTTAGGTAACTGGGTGGAGGGGAATAAATTAGGAATCTTGGGGCACCTGGGTGGGCTCAGTTGGTTAAGTGTCTGACTTCGGCTCAGGTCCTGATCTCACAGTCATGAATTCGAGCCCCACATTGGGCTCTCTGCTGTGAGTGCAGAGCCCACTTCAGATCCTCTGTCTCCCTCTCTCTCTGCGTTTCTCTGCCCCTCTTTGCATGCATTCTCTCTCTCAAAAATAAATAAACATTTTAAAAATAAATACATAAAAATAAAAGTTTGGAACCTAAACAACACAGTGGAGTACAGCAAATATTTCTTACCTCCTGCCATTGAGTTCAAGTAGTATAACCTACCATATAAAGAGAGAACCTGTGGAGTTGTTACATTTCCTCCTTTGGACGTTGATACACTGATTTAGCATACTTAACTAGCCCTCACTCTGAGCTAAATCTTGGGAGAGTGAAAACTATGTAACTGACCCTACTTCTCTTTGTTTAATTTGCTCGATTTTTATTTAAAATAATGTTCTTTGAAAAGCAATGCATACTCATTTTTTAAAACAGAATATATAAATAAACCAAAAGCCCACGATTTTAAAAGCCATTGCTCCACCACCCAGAAATAATCACTATTTGTAAACAGCCTTCCTACATGTTTATTTGTTTGTTTGCTTACAAAGATGAGCTCTATCATCTCCCTTTCCCCTTTGACCTCCAGTAATGTCATAATCTAAATTTGTGACTCTGCAAATCTGAGGTTAGTTTTAGGCTCCTACATATTAAAATCCTAATCTTATTTATATTTTCTGTAGTCCTTTTTTAAAAATATCTGTATTATTTGTAATACTTTAGATCAGCAACTTCAAACTTTTTGCTGGATGAAGCAGATACAAATTATTCATTCTATTACTAATAACAATCTTTGCTACCATTGCTTCCTCTGTGTAAGGCACCAGGCTGAGAATTTTACATAATTATCTCATGTTCACAGCTATCATATGAGGTAGGCATTGGCCCCATTTTACAGAGAGTGCTCTGAGTCTCAAAGAACACATCATGAAAACAAAGAATAACACAGCCATGATTCAAACCCAGCTTTGCCCAGTCCCTACTCTTAAGTGGTTGACCAGAAAGCCTCCTATTTTCTTCCATTTCTTCTTTCTTGCAGGTATAATTTCCGTGGGTTTCGCTGGTTACAAGCAATGATATTTGCCATCGAGGAAATAAACAGCAGCCCAGTCCTTCTTCCCAACATGACACTGGGATACAGGATATTTGACACTTGCAACACTGTTTCTAAAGCCTTGGAGGCCACTCTGAGTTTTGTGGCACAAAATAAAATTGATTCTCTGAACCTCGACGAGTTCTGCAACTGCTCAGAGCATATCCCCTCTACTATCGCTGTGGTGGGAGCAACTGGTTCGGGCATCTCCACAGCGGTGGCAAACCTGCTGGGCCTCTTCTATATTCCCCAGGTACACATAACTTCTTATATGGGGCAATGCGGGCAGGGATCAGGACTCGAGTGACTTCCATGCCCAGTGTCCATACAGCTTGCTATTTTCCTATCTCTGGCTTTACACTGGCACCAAAAAAACCCTTCTACTTAGTAGGGGCACTGTATCATGACCATTTGGGATTTCTGAGACCCCAATATCAACCATGTCCACTAAACCTTCACAACTCTTCCAAAATTCTTTTAAACATACCTTGTGTAAAACTTTGCCTTTTTTGCCAGGTATTTATTTTCCATTCCATTCCTTTAGTAAATGACCATTCTTCTGCCTTTACTAAAAGGAATGAGGCCATATGATGTAAACTCACCTTTCAAACTCAAAATCTGTCCCTAATCCTATTCCTTTAAAATTCTGCCTCTCTAACTTCTGGCTTAAAGTTTAGCTCAGGGGGAAGCAGAGTATATTTTCTCACAGAACAAGAACTTAATCATTGTCTTGCACATTCCAGAATGGAAAATATTCTATTTCGTTCAACAATATTTATAGAGCACATATGAACAAATAGTGTCCACCCTGCAGGAACTCACCCTAGATGAGGAGATGTCTGCATTTTCAAATGCTAGCAATTCACTGAAACAAGTGCTTTAATAAACATTTGTTCAAAGTTGCATATTTTTCCCCTATGGAGCAAATCTTTTTTCATGTTAATATTTATAGATCTATGACATCATTTTATAATAGTGAAAAGTTGGAAACAACCTAAATGTCCGTGGATGAGAGAATCAGCTCAATTGTAATACATCCTTTACATCAATTTTAAAATTATAGATCATGCTTTAAATTTATTTTTTTCAATGTCTAATATTTAAAATTTGTTAAGAGTACCTTTGATAAATTCACATTTATATGTTGGGAGGTCCCCATTTCTTTGGTGATAGACATTATCCTTTTATATTCATGTGGCAACTGAAAAAGACTTGTCATCATTTCCCGAATCCTTACTTCAGGGAATTAAAGGTGTTTCCCATGGGGAAGCCCTGGCTTTATAACTTTTGCACAAAATGATCTAATAATGGTCGGTAAATGTGTTGGGTAAGATGCAAATATGCATCTTATAAATTTTGCATATTGTACAGTATTTTTTTAATTCACAGTGAAAGTAAGTTTTTGTGGCCAAGAGGCACAAGGTATAATTGTGGGTAAGGTAAATAAAGAATATAAATGTAAAGGTTTTAATTCTTTATGGTTTGGATGAAAGACAAGGTTAAGCTAAATTTGAATTATTAAAGTGTCATGAAGACTATAATTCTCAGTCAAAACAATGTAAGTATATCTACAGTAGTGTTTCTCTTCCATGACTGCGTGTTAGAATCACGTGGGGAGCCTTAAAAACCAATACCTGGGTTTCACACCGTAGAGATCCTGGTTTAATTGATATGAGATGCAGCCTGGCATCAGGAGTTTTGAAAGCTCCCAAGGTGATCCTAATGTGCACCAGAACTGGGAGCCACTGCTCTGCAGGGTAGGGGCAGAGGCCAAGGGTATTTCTTAATGCTACTCATGCCACCAAGTGGATGGAACAAGTAGACCAGCTAGAAAAGTTCTGGACAGAAGTTTTCTGACTCATTCATGAAATTCTCCCCTCTCACAATATAAGAAAGTTTTGTGTATTTTTAAGATTTGTTTTTTTTTTTTCTTTGTGGGGAGAACAGGTAGTGAAGTAGTATTTACCCCCCTCATTCCTAGTTTCTTTTTAAAAACTAGACAAATATAAATGCATTCTTTAAGAGAAACATATTCATAGTAGATATATTTGTAATTTTAATCCTTTTAAAACCCTTTCAACCCATTTTTCAAAAAGAAGAAGTAAACATTAATGGATAAATTTACAAAATGCCTGAGTAGGTTTTTCATTTGCAAAAATCTGACAGAAGCCTGTTGTTTGGGTCTGCACGTAGAGCTCTGTGGAAACAACAACATCTCAATAAATTACTTAATCTAACTACCTACACTTCATGATCTCTCATAATAGAGCAAGAAGGGGCTCGCTGATAAAAGAAAAAACTGTCAATTTTATATTGTAACTTCCAAAATCAAAGCTCTTCTCAGAAAAATCATGCTCTTTAGCAAAGTTGGTCGTGGTCTTTCATACACCAATGTCTTTCATGTTTTTCATGTAGAAACTATTCATTGGTAAGAAGAAATATATTGGAAAATTCATTTTAAAACACTAAACATAGAAAACTAATTGTTTCAATGGGTGACAAATATTAAAGACATTCCCCCCAATTTTTTAACTTAGTTTCCTTTAAAATCTCTCTAGAAAACTAGAGAAAAGAAATATTAAACACTCCTTCATTAACAAGAGGGAGACTAACTGGAGACTGGAGGAGAGAACCTAGACAGACTAGGAAAGAGGAACCCCTTGGGGCTCCTCTGAAGAGCCTTAGGTTTATCACCCACAGAGAATTGCATTCCTTCCAGAAGTGAGTCATGGACACAGTGTTCATCATAGTAAAGGGGAAGCTAAATGTTTAGATCAGAACCTGGATATAACAGGAAGAAGATGTGTACATGGATATATGATAACCAATGAGGCATCACAAAGGAAGTTAGGAGCAACTTTGCAACAGCGTGTAAAGACTCTCCTTGAAAGGGTAAGTAGATTCTACTATTATTGGGTTGACTTTATGGCCAGACCCATTTCTGAAAGTGGCATTGTGAAGAATCACCCACTGGGAATTAGAATGCTCCCCCAAAGACTGACTGATGCTTGAGTGCTCACACTGGAGAGGAACATATTCTGGTTGTCTTCATCCTTTCATCCCATCTGCAATGAACAGCATGTTTGATAAATTAATGAATGCTCAAAAAGCCAACCCCACAGAGCCTTGAGGTTCATCTGGCACCTCATTCACTCATTCATCCTATGTTCTTTCCAGGTCAGCTATGCCTCCTCCAGCAGACTCCTCAGCAACAAAAATCAGTTCAAGTCCTTTCTCCGTACCATCCCCAATGATGAACACCAGGCCACTGCCATGGCAGACATTATCGAGTATTTCCGCTGGAACTGGGTGGGCACAATTGCTGCTGATGATGACTACGGCCGGCCAGGGATTGAGAAGTTTCGAGAGGAAGCTGAGGAGAGGGACATCTGCATCGACTTCAGTGAACTCATCTCCCAGTATTCTGATGAAGAAGAGATCCAGCAAGTGGTGGAGGTGATCCAGAATTCCACAGCCAAAGTCATTGTTGTTTTCTCTAGTGGCCCAGACCTTGAACCCCTTATCAAGGAGATTGTCCGGCGTAATATCACAGGGAGGATCTGGCTGGCCAGCGAGGCCTGGGCCAGCTCTTCCTTGATTGCCATGCCCGAGTACTTCCATGTGGTTGGAGGCACCATTGGATTCGCTCTGAAGGCTGGACAGATCCCAGGTTTCCGGGAATTCCTGCAGAAAGTCCATCCCAGAAAGTCTGTCCACAATGGTTTTGCCAAGGAGTTTTGGGAAGAAACCTTTAACTGCCACCTCCAAGAAGGTGCTAAAGGACCTTTAGCACTGGACACTTTCCTGAGAGGTCATGAAGAAGGTGGTGGCAGGATAAGCAATAGCTCCACTGCCTTGCGACCTCTCTGTACAGGGGACGAGAACATCAGCAGCGTGGAGACCCCTTACATGGATTATACACATTTACGGATATCCTACAATGTCTACTTAGCGGTCTATTCCATTGCTCATGCCCTGCAAGATATATATACATGCTTACCTGGAAGAGGGCTCTTCACCAATGGTTCCTGCGCAGATATCAAGAAGGTTGAGGCTTGGCAGGTACATACTTCACTTAGATAGCAGTTCACTGTGTAGCAGAATTGGGCTGACCCAGGCAAGACAGATAAAGTGGTCACCTCAAAAAGACAGAATCTAAATGATGTTGCTATACATAGCTTTGGGTTCAAATTGCCTTTTCAAACATTCTAAGTAACTGACTTCTGCAAAATTGATAGTAATTTAATTTGATTATCTGTTTAAAGCCTTGGTTCAACTGTTCTTTAGTCCAGGGGTTCAGAATACATAAAGTATGCCCCTAAGAGCTTTAAAATTTTTTTTTAATGTTTATTTGTTATTGAGAGACAGAGAGACACAGAGCGTGAGCAAGGGTGGGGTAGAGAGAGGGGGAGACACAGAATCTGAAGTAGGCTCCAGGCTCTGAGATGTCAGCACAGATCCCAACGTAGGGCTCAAACCCACAAACTGTGAGATCATGACCTGAGCCAAAGTCGGTTGCCTAACCAACTGAGCCACCCAACTTAGGTGCCCCAGCCCCTGAGAGCTTTTAAATATCCTGGAACGGATTTAATACTATGTATTAAATGGAGTACATGGAGTATTTTTACAATTATGGTAGATTACAGATATTGTCCTCTTATAACAAGTATTAGTTTAGTACCTATTAAATTCCATATGCTAGTGTTATCGCATTTAGCCACTACTTTTACCAAAATATTATTCACAATATAATGTGATGGACCACCCAACAGGCCAACTAAGCTTAGGACACAAGCAAATCAAGGGCACAGGAAAAAACAAAAACAAAAACAAAAAACCACAAAACCTCTCCTTACAAAGATTTGATATTGGATATTTCAAAAATAAACACTGAAGTAGTTATCATAGAAAATAACTGGAACTTAGGTGGAATTCCTACACTCATTTTAGACTTTAGTCTTGTTTTATATTTTTGAATTGAATTGCACATAGAAGAGATATCATAATTTTTCTCATTTCATAAAATTTCTGAAGATAAAAGTCTGGTCTGACTTAAATCCTACATAGTTGTTCGTGTCTTGTGTAGTTACCTTGATTTTTCAATCAAACCTTGTTTTATACTGCTTTTATTTTTTCCTCAGTTCCAGACTGACCTATCAGAGAGTGCATGATTATAGAGGGAGGGGAGAGGAGACATTCCTGAACATGAGCTGAATGACCCAGTCTCCAGCTTCAGCTCCAGCTCACCCATAAATTAGCTGCATCATCCCTGGCAATCCACTGTTCTAAGTCAGTCTCTTCATCTGTAAAATGGCCTCAATATCTAGCCCACTTTCTGCCCAAGGTTCTTTTAAAGATGAGATGTGATGACATATGTGAAAGCAATTTATAAACTTTCAAGTTCTAAACAGATGATGATTATTATAGTAGCATTTCAATATGCTTCTAATTAGGCAACCAGGTTAAAAATGATAACTACAACAGCTGTGTATGTAGAACCCTACCACCACAGACCCTTGGGAAAAGGTATAAAGAAACAAAGAATATACAACCTATGTCAGTCATTTTATTTATTTATTTATTTATTTATTTATTTTTCAATATATGAAATTTATTGTCAAATTGGTTTCCATACAACACCCAGTGCTCATCCCAAAAGGTGCCCTCCTCAATACCCATCACCCACCCTCCCCTCCCTCCCACCTCCCATCAACCCTCAGTTTCTTCTCAGTCTCTTTTGCTTTGGCTCTCTCACACTCTAACCTCTTTTTTTTTTTTTCCTTCCCCTCCCCCATGGGTTTCTGTTAAGTTTCTCAAGATCCACATAAGAGTGAAACCATATGGTATCTGTCTTTCTCTGTATGGCTTATTTCACTTAGCATCACACTCTCCAGTTCCATCCACGTTACTACAAAAGGCCATATTTCATTCTTTCTCATTGCCACGTAGTATTCCATTGTGTATATAAACCTCAATTTCTTTATCCATTCATCAGTTGATGGACATTTAGGCTCTTTCCACAATTTGGCTATTGTTGAGAGTGCTGCTATAAACATTGGGGTACAAGTGCCCCTATGCATCAGTACTCTTGTATCCCTTGGGTAAATTCCTAGCAGTGCTATTGCTGGGTCATAGGGTAGGTCTATTTTTAATTTTCTGAGGAACCTCCACACTGCTTTCCAGAGTGGCTGCACCAGTTTGCATTCCCACCAACAGTCCAAGAGGGTTCCCGTTTCTCCACATCCTCTCCAGCATCTATAGTTATGTCAGTCATTTTAGAGACTATCATAGGGTAACGAGCGGTGTCGAGGCTGGCAGAATGAGCCAGGACCTGCAAGTGCTTCTCAGCCCTTCTCTTGTGGGGAAAACCACACTCAGACATCATTGTTGGCTAAAGTTTCTCATCTCTATGAGGTACTTAAAGTCTCCTTCCTTGCACTGCATCACCTGTTTCCTGCAGCCTGGCAAAGAAGTGCTCTAATGACAGTCAAAGACCAAAAAGACTTCAAGAGCCATTATGATAAAGAGTGGAGTTTTAAGATGGAGGAACAAAGGGACAATCTTTTAGCAAATACTGTTGTCTTTCCTCCCTTCCCTTCCATGTCGCCTAAAAGGAAGACTCCAGCTCTTGAAAAGCCGACACGACCAGGGTGGGGTTGAAGGGAAAAGAGGCTTCCAGTGGGTAATTTGACATTTCTGTTCTTCAGTGACTCCTTTCCAAACAAGGAAGTAAGATCTAGATTGTCAAGACCAAAGCTTGGGCATATATGAAAAAAGCTGTAAGAATGAGGCTACAGTCAAGAGTGGGACTTTTAGTTCCATACTGTAGAAAACCCAAACCAAACTGGCTTAAACAGAAGATACTCATATTATTAGTAGCCCATAATACTGAAAATTTCAGAAGTATTCCAGATACAAGTAGATGCTTTCATCTCCATCTCTGTTCCTTATTCCTCAGGGTTAGCAGCTTTCAACCTCTATAATAGCTTCAGGCTCATAAAATCTTTACTACTCAGCTCTTATTTCCCAAGATCTCCTGTATAAGTCCCAGAAACCACACTGATCGACCAGTCCAAGATCACATATCTATCACTGAAGCTAGGAGTGGAGTCCTTTCAAATTACATAGGCTGAGAGTTAGAGGGGGAGTGGACCCCCAAAGGGAAATCAGGGTGTTACCAAAGGAGAAAAAAAGACAAGCAAAGCAGGCAAAATTTAAAAAAATATCCACCACACAGACACCTCAGTTGACTCTACTTACAAGTTAAGATGTGCCCTCCTGGCTCATACACAGTCTGGCACAATTCATTCAGGAGAGGAGACAGAAAAATAGGGTCACAGCTCTAGGGAGGAATAACATGTGGTCATTGGCCAAAATGTCCTGTGTGCTTTCTGTAAAAGCTTCCTTCAAGCCTCAGGAACCCAGGCAGTTGGGTGGGAATTCTAGAATTTAAGATGTTGGCCATGTCTTTTGTATTAGGAGATAGACCAGCAATTATTCACTCTCACTATTTTTAAAATTTTTTTAATGTTTATTCATTTTTTGAGAGAGCGAGAGAGAGGGAGGGGCAGAGAGAGACAGAGAGAGAGAGAGAGAGAGAGAGAGAGAGAGAGAGAGAGAGAGGGAGACCCAGAATCCGAAGCAGGCTCCAGGCTCCGAGCTGTCAGCATGGAGCCTGACACAGGGCTCAAACCACAAACCGTGAGATCATGACCTGAGCTGAAGTCGGACACTTAACAGACTGAGCCACCCAGGCACCCCTATTCACTCTCATTATTAAGACCTATATGGAAACCTATCACCCCTATAATCTATACAATCTAATGTAAGTATATCAGCCTAGATTTCAACCCCTACCTTCTCTCAATTCTCTCATAAGCCAACCTGACTGGCACCTCCCCATAAAGCAATTATGAATTTTTGGCATAGCATTTTTGTTTAGATTATATCCCACACCTGAAGCACCATCCATTTTTGTCCCACGTAACACTGTCCACCACAAATTTTTAACTCTTTTTCAAAATTCACTTTCTCCTAGAAGTCTTCTCAAGTCATACTCCCACATACACGTTTTACAATCTCTCTTTCTTCCTCATTTTTGCCATTTATATATTCAGCTTAAATTTCCACAACTCTTTAGTTGACTGAAATAGATTCTTACTAATTAAACTTCTGATTAAATTAGGTCAATCACAAGTTCTTTCTTTTGTTGATGTTTTTCCCACTAAATTTATCAATTCATATCCTTAAAAGTAACACTAACAGATAATTTATGAGCGCACAGCACACAATTCCCTCCTGACCTCCATGGAGATCCCCAAGTCCTTCTCCACTGCTCCTCACCTCTCTCTTCACACTGACTCCTCCACTGGACTGTTCAGCACTGTGTCCAGAATGCCTGACACCTGAGTATGTGTAGAATAAATGAAAAAAAGAGTAGTGATCTAGTTGATTTGGCCTGACAACACTACCTAGAGCCCTTTGCAGAGAACTGTTCAATCTAACAACCCACCCTTACTTACATCAATCACTCTGGTTTAGGTATTCTTGGTTTTGATTAGATAAGCCTGGACCACATGCCCAACAATCAATTTGTATGGAAAATCATGTAAGTGTAGAATCACCTTCTTCCTTCTCTCAGGATGATTGTGCACAAGGCATGCTTCCTACTTTCCCCCACCTTACACCAACCACTCACTAGTCAAAAAATAGGTATGCATGATGACAAAACCATGGTGATAACAAAAGCCAAATCGAATGGATCTTTCCAGAAATTGCTAATACTGTTGGGATTTGGAGAGGGGTGTGAATTGGGATGAAAACCAGAAGAAATGGAGGGGAGATAAGGATCAGTCTGGATCTCCCAACACTCTTAGTGTAGGAAGCGGGCAAGAAACAATAGACTCCTTATCTGTGCAAACCATTCTTCATTCACCTCTGTGTGAACAGGGTACTTTGTATACCCCATCCCATGTTCCCTCTGTGTTAAGTGATGCCATGTGTAAGAGCTAGAAATCCTAGACAACAGTGGGGGGGGCGGGGTTTAGTCTCTAGTCTTTGGTTTATTTCAATTAGCCATTAGAAAATGTGCCAAGAGGTAATTCCCATTTATGCTTATAATGAGCAACAGTTTGACTTTAAAATCCTTTAGAGGAAATACCCTAAAAGGCCACAAGATGGAAATATTACCACATAAAAGATAATATGTGATCATCTCTGTGTGTGCATGTTGTAAACTATGTGTCTCTCTCTTAATGTGTCTTTCCCAGTGTTTAGTTTTAAGAACCTGTCAGTTTCTCTGTATGTTATCTTCTATGTGTCAGTCTTTCTTTTAGCTTTTTTCCTTTCTCTTCCCCTTCATTTATTCTTATTTTCCTCATATTTCTCCCCAAATAAAATAACTTAGAAGCATATTATGCTGGATTACAAATCTCAAGGAAATTTTTATATTTTCTTTTTTAATGGAACTATTAGTCCCTCTTTTAAAACTGCAAAAGAAGAGTGTTCTCACTTGGGGAAATATCTAAATTATTTTATAATGTATGTTGATTTTTGTGGGTCAGTAATTATCAATTTAAAGATTCCCTGTCATTGCTTTTAAGGATGAAATGGTTTCCATCTCCACCTTCCCTGATATGCAAGGTATTATGTAGAAAATTAAGTGATCAAATGCAAAACTTGACAGTCAGAATGCCAAAAGAAATATTAAAGATAGCTAAAGAGATGACTTAGAGATGTGCCTTAGAAAACAATTAAGTGATTATTAATGGACAAGGTAAAACTTTGACTGTGAGGATGAAACACTACGTACCTTAAAGGTTAGGATTTGAAGTAAAGAAGAAAACAAAAGATATCATCTGGGATGGGCTTTGAAGGATGAACAGGATTTTTGGAAAGTGTTCCTTGGAGAAAATGTCAAATGCAAAGGTAACATAGGTAAATCCCAAAAACATCATGCTGAGTGAAAAAAATCCAGACTAAAAAAAAAAAAAGAAAAAAAAAAGAATACATCCTGTAATTACTACATTTATATGATATCCTTTCTCTAATGATAGAAAGAAAAGAGATCCACAGCTCCCTAGGGCTGCAAGTGGGAGTGAAGATTAACTTGGAAGGGACATCTGGGAACTTTTTGGGGTGACAGTAGTGGTGGTTACACAGACATGTACATTTGCCAAAACTCAGTACTTTTAAAATAGACATATTTTATCCTATGTCAACTTTACTGCAATGAAGTTGATTAAAAATATAAAACAATGAAAAGACCCTGGAGTGGGAAAGTACAGGCCATGCATGGAGTTCTGGAGGTCGTTTAGTATGGATCACTTTTCCAATTAAGGCCGCTTGTGTTGCCACAAGCATTATACATGCCTCCATGATCCCACTTTAAAAATAAGCCCATCTAGGGGCGCTTGGGTGGCGCAGTCAGTTAAGCGTCCGACTTCAGCCAGGTCACGATCTCACGGTCCGTGAGTCCGAGCCCCGCGTCAGGCTCTGGGCTGATGTCTCAGAGCCTGGAGCCTGTTTCCGATTCTGTGTCTCCCTCTCTCTCTGCCCCTCCCCCGTTCATGCTCTGTCTCTCTCTGTCCCAAAAATAAATAAACGTTAAAAATAAGCCCATCTTCTCAACCTATATTTTATATTAGTTAACCTTTGTAACTAGCAATAGACAATGTGATAGACTACCTAGTCTGACTCCTACAGCTTATGGATAATATATAATGTAATGGTTGACAAGTTTGGACTCTAGAGCTAGGCTAACTAGATCTAAATCCCAATTGCTACCTAACAACTGTATGACCATGGGCAGTCACTTAATGTGCCTGTGCCTCACTTTCCTCACCTGAAAAATGGAGATGTAGAAGTTCATTATAAGGATGACCTTAGTTAACATGTATAAAGTGCTCAGGATACTGACTATATATAATAAGTGTTCAGCAAACACTAGTATTCTTTTGTAGGTGAGGAAAGTAAGACCCAGAGAAGCCAAAATGATTTGCCCAAAGTCACATACCTAGCCACATCTGCCCCCAGGCAGCAACCAAGGTTACTGTTAAAAGAACCATGTGCCAAATTGGCCCTTTAGGCACATCCTTTTTAACTCCTAAGAGGCTGCTGGGTCAGTCAATGGTTTCACAGTACAGACACAGAGACAAAGTACAGTGTGTCTTACACTAAGTAAGTGTCTTACTTAGAGTGGACACAACTGACCAAATTAGAGTATAGCAAACATCTCTCTGTCCATCTCGAATATAATTGTGTCTCTTGTCACTAAAAAAAGTGCCTGTTTGGCCCATATTAGGTGCTTAATAAATACTTTTTGAATGAACAAATAAAGAGAATGAGACAATGGTAAGTAACAGGGGTAAATAGAGGTTAAGTGAATAACAAAACAGTAGAGCCATAGGCACAGATAAAAGAGAAGGTGAGTGGTCTGAAAGAAGTCAGTAGAAAATGCCCATGCAAAAAAAAAAAAAAAAAAAAAAACAAAAAAACAATAAAATTCGGGCTCAAACTTAACTCTTCATTAAAGAGGTAAATGACAGAGGAAAAACACCACTTCAATAAAGATTTTAAGAGTATAAACAGGATTATTGAGACATGAAGATACAGAAACCATTAAATTTTATTCTTATTTTATTTTTTTAATATAATTTATTGTCAAGTTAGCTAACATCCAGTGTATATAGCGTGCTTTTGGTTTTGGGGGTAGATTCCAGTGATTCATCGCTTACATAGAACACCCAGTGCTCATCCCAACAAGTGCCCTCCTCAGTACCCATCACCCATTTTCCCTCTCCCCCGCTTGCCCCCTACCAACCCTGTTTGTTCTTTATATTTAAGAGTCTCTTACAGGTTGCCTCCCTCTCTGTTTGAAACTATTTTTTTCCCCTTCCCTTCCCCCATGGTCTTCTGTTCAGTTTCTCAAATTCCACATATGAGTGAAAACACATGATATCTGTCTTTCTCTGCCTGACTTATTTAACTTAGCATAATACCCTCCAGTTCCATCCACATTGTTGCAAATGGCAAATTTCATTCTTTCTCATTGCCAAGTAGTATCCCATTGTATATATAAACCACATCTTCTTTATCCATTCATCAGGTGATAGACATTTAGGCTCTTTCCATAATTTGGCTATTGTTGATAGTGCTGCTATAAACACTGGGGTACAAGTGCCCCTATGCATCAGAACTCCTATATCCTTTGGATAAATTCCTAGTAGTGCTATTGCTGGGTCGTAGAGTGGTTCTATTTTTTAATTTCTTGAGAAACCTCCACACTGTTTTCCAGAGTGGCTGCACCAGTTTGATTCCCACCAACAGTGCACAAGGGTTCCCGTTTCTCCACATTCTTGCCAACATCTGTTGTTTTTTAATTGACACAGGCTTCCTAAGAATCTTATCAGGAAAAAAAAAATTTAGCCTAATTTGTACTAATGAAAAAACCCAAAAGGAGAAAAGAAACTTAAAAAAAAATCTATTTTGACTGATTTTATTTTTTCCTGCTATTACTTTGAATGAATTTATTATAGCTAATAGAATAATTCTGGATCTCTCTATATTCAGGGGATATCAGTCCTACATCTCAAGTGTTGATTGCTCTCTTCATCTTCTGGCATACTTCTGTCATCAATCTTATATGGAACAGTTTTGGGAGGGACTTTTAAGTTACAGTGATACCTCAAAGGGAGAAATTGTATTGGACCTTAATCCCACAGTATAATTTTGAGTATTTTGCTTTTAAAAATAGGTTTAAGTTATAACTGATTATATAAAACTTTAATTTTTATGATCTTCAATGGTAAGTTTTTCAAAAAGTGAATCCTAAACCTTTTCAACCTTATCTGAAAGTTCTTTTGTTTGTTTTTTTTTGTTTGTTTGTTTGAGTGTAGAACTTAGAACTTTATATTTTCAGTCTGAATCAGCTGACTTCAGCCCAACTGCACTGGCTAGCACCTCCAGTATAATACTCTATAGCCACAGTGAGAATGGACATTATTCTCTTGTTCCTGATCTTAGAGGAAAAACATTCAATCTCTCACCACTAAGCATAATGTTAACCGTAGGTTTTGTAGAGGATTCAGGAGGTTCCTTTTTACTCCTAGATTATGGAAAGTTTTTATCAGGAATGGAGATTGGATGTTACCAACTACTTTTGCTGTATTTATCGAGATGATCATATGGTTTCCCTTTTGTAGTATGTTAATGTAGTTGAATGTTCACCCTTGCATTCCTACAACAATGTAGGAAGGTAGACAACTAAAATTTGGTTATGAAATTTTTCCTCTATGTTCATGAGAGATATTGGTCAATAGTTTTATTTTCTAGTAATATCTTTGTCTAGTTTTGGTATCTGAGTAATACTGCCCTCAAAGAATGGGTTAGGAAGTGTTGCCTCCCTGTCAATGTTCTGAAAGTGTTTGTGTGGAATTGGTATTACCTTCTTCCTTAAATATGTGGCAGAATTTATCAGTGAATTGGGCCAATTTTCTTTGTGGGAAAATTCTGAACTGCAAATTCAATTTCTTTAATACTTATAGAACTATTCCTTTGAATACAGCTTTGAAGACAGCTTTGATTGTGTCTTTCAAAGATAGTGTCTAAGTTGTCGAATTTATTGGCATAAATTTGTTTAGAATATTGCTTATTAAATTATTTATAATACTCTCAGATTATCCTGAAAATGTCTGCAAGATCTCTAGTGATGTCACTTCTCTCATTCTTTGTTTGGAAATACGCATCTTCATCTTTTTTACTGATCAGTCTGGGAAGAGAGTCATCAATTTTATTGATGTTTGCAAAGAACTAGCTTTTAGTTTTAGTGATTTTCTATGTTTCTGTTTTCTATTCCATTGATTTTTGCTCTGAGCTTTATTACTTCCTTTCTCCTGCTTCATTTGAATTTAATTTGCTCTTCTTTTTCTAGTTTCTTAGGTTGGAAAGTGGGGTCATTAATTTGAGACCTTTCTTCTCTTATACTATAGTAATTTTATTGTTAAAAATCTCCCTCTAGATGTTGCTTTAGCCGCATCCCCCCAATTTTGTATGCTATGTTTTCATTTTCATTTAATTCAAAATACATTCTAACTTTCCTTTCCACTTCTTCTTTAACCCATATATTATTTAGAAGTATGTTATTTGGTTTCCAAGTATCTGGAGATTTTTCAAATATCTTTCTGTTACTGATTTCTAATTTAAATTCTCAGGAGTCAAAAAACATACTTTGTTTGAATATTTTTAAATTTATGGAAACATGGTTTTATTATCCAGAATATGGTTTATCTTGGTAAATATTCTCCGTGCCCTTGAAAAGAGTGTGTATTCTACTGCTATTGGGTTGAGTGTTCTATAAATATCAATTAGGTCAAGTGCTATTGATCAAGTATTATTCAAGTCTTTTACACCTTTATTGATTTTCTACCTACTTGCTCTTTTAACTGATATAGACACCATATTGACCTTATTTATTTGTTTACTTATCCTCAGACTGGTGAACACCTCATCATGAGCACCACTTGACAAATTCAACAGTGTTAGTTTAATGCCTAGACTATCAACCAAACATTCAACAGACATAGTTTGAGTATCCATTCAAATTCGGGCCCTCTACAAATCACTGGGGACACAGAAAGGAATACGATAGTGTCTTTAACTTTAGAGGAGATTTGTCTAATAAATTTTGGGTATAAAATTTCTAGCCACAAAGATCCTGGGTGCTTCCTTTTCTGGATAAGATGTTTGCCCTGCTTTTACCTTCTGCCTATCCTTATCTCCCTGTCCCATCTGAGGCTAGAATTGCGATGTCTCATTAGTAAACTCTTGATACCAAATGTCCTCAAGGTTACCTTGTTATCAAGGTCTCTATCTGCTCCACCAATGAAGTCATATTTGGACATTTGAAATCCCTTTCAATACTTCCTTTTTTGGTAACAGTTTTATTGATATATAATTCACATATCATAAAGTTCACCTACTACAGTGGTTTTTAGTATATTCACAGAGTTGTATAACCATAACCACAATCAGTTTGGAACCTTTCCACCACATCAAAAAGAAACTTCATACCCTTTAGCTGTCACCCCCTACTTTCTCATCCCCCCATTCCTAAATACCACCAATCTACTTTCTGTCTCTCTATATTTGGATATTTCTGCACAGTTCATATAAAGCGAATCATAAAATATGTGGTCTGTGTGACTTCTTCCACTTGGCATGTTTTCAAGGTTCATCCTTGTTGTAGCACATATCAGTACTTCATTCCTTTTTATGGCTTGAATAGTATCCCATCATATGGACATAACATTTTATTTATCCATTGATTCGAGTGATATACATTTAACTTGCTTCCATTTTTTATTATTATGAATTATGAACAGTAGTGTTCAGGTTTTTGTTTGGATATATGTTTTCATTTTTCTTGGGATTACACATAAGAGTGGAATTGCTGGGTCAAGTGGTAACTCTTATGTTTAACTTTTTGAGAAAGTGTCAAACTATTTTCCAAAGTCTCTGCACCATTTTACATCCCCACCAACAGTGTATGGAGATTTCTCTACATTCTCATCAACCTGTTATTATCTGATCCTGTGCCTTTTAATATGAAATCCAGCCTCTTTGCCTTGGATCCTCTTTACCTATCTACTTTATTTCCCCTTGTTCTCTAGCATGTACACGAATTTTGAGAGACTGGTTTCTTTACTGCCCCCATAACACTTATTCCTAACTTGATCTTTGTCCATGCTATTCCCACTGTTTTTAACACCCTCCTTCTTTCTGTCCTTTGCCAATCCAAATTTCTACCATGCCTCAAGCCTGTATTGACCTCTTCAGCCCTTTTAAATTTCCATCCCTTCTGAATTTAGCTGTATTTAGAGCTGAAACCCTGTAAGTTAGCTCATGAGGACTATATTACTATGTCTTATACTACTGCAGCCTAGCTCAGAACACATAGTGAATAGTCTATAAATATTTACTTGTTGATTGATTCTAACAGCACACACATCTCACCCTGTGTTTACAATAATTTTTTTAATGGAAACTTTAAGAAAATGATTTTTGATTGACTTCTTCTTCTTTAATGTTAGGATTATGGTAGAAATTTCCATCCCATGCCAATAGCAACACAAAAGGATTACAGCCAGTGGTGATCTTTGAGTCACGTTTCTGTCCAGCCTGACCAATGTAGAAGATAACAATTTAATTATAAAATGACTGTCCCTGTTCCCTTCCTTATTCATCCACTAATGCCTGGAGACTTTCACTGCAGAGAACTTAAAGACAGAAAAAAGGAGAGAGGAAGATTGTTGCCTGGCATATTGAGAACCAAGGAATTAAACCTGAATAAGAAGGAAGTAAATTTATGCTCAATACTCCAGTTTTATCGCTGTATATATGCTCTTAAAATTATTCTTCAAATAACAGTGATGCTTTTTCAAAATATATTTAATGAGGAAATATTACTGACAAATATTTGCCATGGACATTCTAAATCATTTATATTAGAGGCAGGAGAGTGCAGCAGGAAAAGCTCATGTTTAAATCACAGCTCAAGAACTTTCTAGCTTATGACCGGCAAGTTTCTTGACGTCTATGCCTCAGTTTCTTCATCTATAAAATGAATATAATAATAGAGTGGTTGTGAGGATTAAATGAGATATTGTGTGTAAAGCTTTAGTACAATGCCTGGCACATAGGAAGTGTAAATAAGAGATAGTTCCCTACCTCTCCACTCTTCTCATCTCCTTTTACACACATCAGAGCAAAGACAGAGTTAGCATGATTGTGGAAAGGACAGTGGAAACTGTATGACTGGGATAAAACATTTGCACTAACAAGTAATGGTAGGTACATGAAACCAAAGTATGGAAGGTTTTGGAAGCTACCTAGAGAAGTTTGAAGAATATTTCATTTGAGCCATGATAGATCCCCAGTAGGATGTGGGAAAAGAAAAGCATGACTATGGAATGGAGGTTCCAGAGTGGGTGGAAGGAATGAGGTTCTAAGTGCTGCAGGAGAAGCTCAGCTGTACAGAGCAGAAGGACTGTATGTTCCTCTCAGGGAAGAAAAGCTGTGTCAGGACAAGGATGTGTTGGGGTACAAACAAAAGGATGTACATCATTCTGTATAGGAGGAGGCCAGGTCATTCCAAGAGCATGGAGGAAAAGGAAGGAGAACTGGAGGTATAAAAAAGGAACATATCTGGGGTACTGCTCTGCAGACAGTTTTAAAAGCTCAGTAAAAATGGAGGAAAAAATATAGGATGGATGACCATCAAGGAAGCCTCAGGAGAACACAGGTAGCGTGAATCCTCAGTAGGATTCATTCTCCATCTTTTTGGAGGATAGCTCAGCAGTTCTGACTGCAGAACAGAAGAACAGATAGCAGGAAGGGAAGGACACCCCCTCTTCCCCCATAGGTCTGGGCAAAAGTCAGGGCAGCCAGAGTCTGCCAGGGTAGCAGTGAGGACACTAAAGCAGTAAATTGCATACAGAAGGTTAGGTGAGGCACCCAGGGTGGTATGTTTGTGTGCATACATGGTCTGCCATTGACTCTGTCCCCAAACTTGTCCCAGAGCTGTTTATGAGCAAATTCAGGTGACTCCTTTTCCCTATTTAATTTTACTTACAATAAATGTTTATTTGAAAGTAAAGTGAATACAGATATATAGTTTTAAAAAGCAGTGTCATCTCTGGAATGGGTAGAATATTAAAGGTGCCCTGAAGGGGCCTAGCTAAGTCACCTAGTTTGTCATGAATATTAACCTGGATAATAGGTGCAAGGCCTCAGTAAAGCCATCCATTAGACAGACTCAACCCAAACTTTTCCCCAGTGTCAGATTAGATGTTGGTTTTTTAGGGGTAATGATAAAAATAATGATAAAAGGGAGAGGTGCCTCTAGATGTACCTCAGGGACCATGAAGCCACAGAACAGAGAGAAGAGTCCATACCAGAGTTTGCAGAGATTCTGCAACCTCTCTGGACCAGCCCTCTCATTACAAAGGTGAGGAAACATGCTCAGAGCTGGAGGAGGGTGATGAATCTCAGTGACTTGTGAGGTGCAGTAGAAGCAAGAACACTTATATTCACAGGCTGGACCATGTGTTATTCTCTCTTGATGCCTTGGGACCCCTGGCACATCCCACATGAAGGGACTGAGTGTTCACTGTCTCCTCCTGACCCATGTCAGGGGCACATAGGAAGCAAAGCCAGGTGCCTAACAATACTACAATAGAGCAGAGCCATTAAGAGCACAGGCTTTGCACCACTTGCTAACTGTGTAACCCTAAACAAGATACTTCTGTTCCTATGCCTCACTTTCCCCATCAGTAAAATGGGGGTGATAGTACTATTTGTTGTAAGGATAAGATTAGATAATAAATATAAGGCATTTAGCATTTGCGCCTAAAATGTAGTAAAATGACCAATAAAGTTTAACAATTATTATCATTACTTTTTTATACAAGAGTTATATGACATATAAAACCCTGCGAAGATCAAGGGATTGGCCATGACTGTTACAACAGTGATGGTGAGGGCTCCACCAACAGCCTCATTTCTTTCTTCCTTCCACTCACCCCACTCCGTGATTTTTGGCAGCAAGACACTTTCACAGAGGCAGCAGCATAAAGAAAGATGGAGCAGATCTTAAAAGTACTTCATACCTCCACTCCTTCCCCAAAACCCATCTCAGAAGACACCAGGAATGGCTCTGGGTTACAAACCCTGCCCTTCCTGGGGCACCACCAGTTGATGATGTACCTGAAGAAGACTTGATTTGGCCAGGGGCCATGGTGAGATGTGCCCAGTCTACTTTCCTGACTTCAAGAAGGTGTTTTTGCCCCAGTTACAATTTGAGTATCAAGCAAAGCCTGTGGCTTACCAGGGCTACTGCTAACACATACAATTACCTTAGTGTAAATTAGAAAAAGGTGCCTCTTCCTAAAGTTATGTTCCTTCCACTTTGTTAGAACAAGATAGTTTACTGTCCTCATGCAGTACATAACATACTTAAACATATGTGGTAGCCCTGTGGCTTGTACTCAAAGTCTCTGTTCCTCTTTAGGTCCTGAAGCACCTACGGCACCTAAACTTTACCAACAATATGGGGGAGCAGGTGACTTTCGATGAATGTGGGGACCTGGTGGGGAACTATTCCATCATCAACTGGCACCTCTCTCCAGAGGATGGCTCCATAGTGTTTAAGGAAGTCGGATATTACAACGTCTATGCCAAGAAAGGAGAAAGGCTCTTCATCAATGAGGAGAAAATCCTGTGGAGTGGATTCTCCAGGGAGGTATGTGCTGTCCATCAGAACCACAGATGCCTCCACCACAGGCAGGAAACTGTGCTAGACTTTGGAAGGGCCTTAGGCTTCACCACTGGACTTGCAAAATGATGAGACCACTTCCCTCAACTCACTAACTCTTGTTAGCTCTTGTCATATAGCTCTAATGCCAAGGTTCTCCATGAAATCCATGAGTGTTTAGCATACAGATGATAATCCTCAGAAAATTCTTATTCTTTACAAATCTGATCCTTTGGCTAAATGGCTAATAGTTTCCTTGACTAAAACTTTCCCCAACCAGAGTGAAATATTTAAGCAAACAGAAATATCACTCAAGGTAGGGTCTGGACAATTCACACAGAGGTAGTTCCCTGTTATCCAAATAGCTCCGGGCGGACCTATAAATCAAAAGGACAATTTCTTAGAAAATCAAATGGGTTGGTAACTTGGGAAAGATAACATCTCTGAGGGTACTGTGTTACTATAGTTGAAAGTACTAATGTCCTTCACTAGTTCTTTTCCTTTCTTTTCCTTCCCAAGGTCCCAAGAATCTTAGCAATTATCAGGTCCAATACTGTCATTTATATCCCTCTTTCATTAGAAAATAATGCCAATTATTTTCTCTTCAAGTTTTCTAAAAAATCCTTGTCAAACCAGTTATTTTTCTGATATAGTAAAAAATTTCCTTTGTTGATTTCCATGTGTTTAACTTTGTAAGATGTCTCCAAGTCAAGCAGGTAGGTGGGGAGAGAAGGGAAGAGTCTTATTAAAGAGACATTTTGAGGGGTGCCTCGGTGGCTCAGTCGGTTAAGCGTCTGATTTCGGCTCAGGTCATGATCTTGTGGTCCTTGAGTTTGAGCCCTGCATCATGCTCTGTGCTGACAGCTCAGAGCCTGGAGCCTGCTTCAGATTCTGTGTCTCCCTCTCTCTCTGCACCTCCCCTGCTTGCACTCCATTTCTCTCTCAAAATAAATAAATAAATAAATAAATAAATAAATAAATAAATAAATATTTTAAAAAAATTTTTTTAAAGAAACATTTTGGAAATAGTATGCACCCTTCTGTGTTACTTGACATGATCATATGGAATGAGAAGAAGAGCTTCTGAAACAATAAAGCAATAAATTGGACAAAACTGTCAAAAACAACCATTTAAGGATCTGGCAATCAACCAAAGCAAACAAAAGCTGAAGTGCCTTTTTAAGAAAAACTAATGAAACTTGAGTAAGAAAAGTCTGTGGCAGTCTGAGGCTGCTCCCCAATTATTTCTAATAATTTGGTTGCTGATTCTTTTAAGTTTTCTACGTGGACAATCATATCATCTGTAAATAACAAGTTTTACTGAGTTCTTTCCAATATTTATGCCCTTATTTTTCTTGTCTTATCCCACTAGCTATAAACTCTGCAATGTTTAATAATAGTGGTTATAGTGGGCATTCTTGTTTCAAAAGAAATGCTTTTATTTTTTCATGTAGAATGATGTTTACCTAAGAAGTTTTTATATTGCCCTTTTTAAGTTAAAGATATTTCTTCCTATCTCCCTTTTTCAGGTAAGTTTTTAATTGTTATTTTGTGTTGAATTTCATCAAATGCTTTTTCTTTATCTACTGATGATCATGATTTTTCTCCATTAATTTATTAATGCAGTGGATTTTATATATATAGATGCAGTATAGATTTTCTAGTACTAAACTTGTTTGCATTCTTGGCACAAACCTAACATGATCATGCTACATATTCTTTCCTATGTCCTTTGAGTTTGCTAATTGTTTTAGTGTTTTCATCTATATTCAAGTGATAAAAAGTAGCTGTACTCTTCTCAGGTCCTTTCAGATTCCTTACACTTTGCGTATACCTCCAGGACTTCTATATATTTTTGCTTCCAACAGAACTCACCACACTTTTTCAGAAAACTACCAGCGGGCTAATAGAACCCACTTTGCCCACAGGGCTCAGAAAGGCAGAAGAGTCCACAAATTTACATTTCCCTAAAAAGATCCTTAACAATGAGTGGTGTGGAAGTACAAAAACCCTGGCTCCCTTTTCCTTAGGTCAGGACAGCTCTAAGGAAAAACTTACAGTCCAGAGTTCCCCTATGGGATCAGGCAGAAGCTACCCTCTGAGGGACTTTGCTCAAGATCATACCCTTGCTGTCTTCTTCCCTTCTGTGTCTGACTTGCTCCATTCTCTTCCTGGTTTCTTGGGAGAACTTTCCTTGCAAACACTTGTAGACAAATCCACAACTCAGGTCTGCTTTTTTTTTTTTTTTTTAATTTTTTTTTTCAACGTTTATTTGTTTTTGGGACAGAGAGAGACAGAGCATGAACGGGGGAGGGGTAGAGAGAGAGGGAGACACAGAATCGGAAACAGGCTCCAGGCTCTGAGCCATCAGCCCAGAGCCCGACACGGGGCTCGAACTCCCGGACCGCGAGATCGTGACCTGGCTGAAGTCGGACGCTTAACCGACTGCGCCACCCAGGCGCCCCATCAGGTCTGCTTCTAAAGACAACTTAAAGTAGTGATATGGGCCTGTAATTTTTTTTTTATTTTTCATACTGTTCTCATCTGGTTTTGGAATCAGAGTTATACTGGCCTTTATATAAGAATGAGTTAGAAGATGTTCCCCTTTTTTTCCCCCCAATATCTGGTAGAGTTCACATAAGATTAGATTCATCTGTCCCTTGAAAGTTTAGTGTTTTTTTAAAAAAGAAAGAATGTTTGGGGCGCCTGGGTGGCGCAGTCGGTTAAGCGTCCGACTTCAGCCAGGTCACGATCTCGCGGTCCGTGAGTTCAAGCCCCGGGTCGGGCTCTGGGCTGATGGCTCAGAGCCTGGAGCCTGTTTCCGATTCTGTGTCTCCTTCTCTCTCTGCCCCTCCCCCGTTCATGCTCTGTCTCTCTCTGTCCCCCCAAAAATAAATAAACGTTGAAAAAAAAATTAAAAAAAAAAAGAAAGAATGTTTAATGTAATTTGCCTGTGATAAACAGAGAATGGTGGTCATCTCAGGTATGAATATATAGTAGGGAAGGAAGCAAGGGGTTAGAGGAAAGCATACAGTTGAGTGCAGGTTACTGTTCTAGTCCTAGCTTTTGTTTTGGGGTAGTCATTAAAAATGACTGGCTAAAAGTGATTGAAATATGAACAAGTAATGATGGGAAAACAAGGATTATGATTAATCAAATTCCATGCACCTGAAGTCCACTAATGAAATAAATAAATAAAATCTATGTTACCTGAAATGAATATCACTATTGCAGATTTCTTTTGGGTAGTAGTTACCTGACATATTTCTCTGATCCATTTACTTTTGGCTCCTCTATGCCTGTCCTGCCTGCCTTGCTGAGTGGTTCAAGGATCTCAGAAGTCACCCTATAAAGCCTAAAATAAAGTTGCAGGAATTGCAATTCACTGCAAAGTTCAGAATCCCATTTTCTAAACAAACTTCCTCTCATCTCAGCATCTCCCTTCGTGATTATCCCTCTATATGTATGTAGACCTGTGTCCCTGCATCTTTTAGCTTGCCTTAAACTTTTGTTTCCATGGAAAGCAAACAGATGTCCCATTCTGGGACTTGGAGGGAATGGAATAGGGGGTTATTTAAGGAGGATTTTGGTCACTGTGTAGAGTGGCAACAATTAATCTTCCCAGACTCCCATGGATGTGTGTGTGTGTGTGTGTGTGTGTGTGTGTGTGTGTGTGTGACACCTCTCCCTTTCTTTTTTTTTTTTTTCCCACCTCCCTTTCATTGATAATAAGAACAAGGATCTCTGGGGCTTCCTCTGTCTGGAATGAGTCTGAAGTCTGTTGTACTGGTCCTTGTGCACAAACTCCTCTTCCGTGCTTGTGTCAAGAGGGGAGACTGATCCCACAGCTGCAGCCCTTCACTTTTGTGCTCTCGGTTCTCTAGGTACCTTTCTCCAACTGCAGTCGAGACTGCCTGGCAGGGACCCGGAAAGGAATCATTGAGGGGGAGCCCACCTGCTGCTTTGAGTGTGTGGAATGTCCTGATGGGGAGTACAGTGATGAAACAGGTAAAGGAACATGCCCTCCTGCAGTGCTCAGTTCACTTTGGAGCACTGGGGTCAGCCAAGTCCCTGGAAGGGGTAGGCTGAGGAGGTACTTCGCACAATTTCTCATTTAACAAGGTATGTCTGAGAGTCACGTTGGGCTGGGCATTGAGGGGGATAGAAAAGAAATATTGGATGCCTTATAATACCATAAAATGTTACACATCTTTTGTTTTACTTTGATGCCACTCTCCAATATTATATCCCTTTTCTTACAGCTCAGTAGCCCTAAATAGACAAAGTTCTGTCTGTTCCACACTACACAATTAATAGGCCATGATATATTGCCTGTTGGGTGCCTGACATTGTATTTGCTGTCTTACTTACGCTTTTCCTGTACCTCAGTTTCTTCATCTACAAAGTGGGAATAATAATAAACCTATTTTACAGAGTTGGGGGAATTAAATGAGTTAATACTGTTATAGCACATGCTAAGTTCTAGATAAATGTTAAGTAAAAACCTTAACTGGCATTTGGAGATGCTTTATACGTATTAACTATAATTGTTATTATTACTGTTATTATCTCATTTCATCCTTACCACAATAATGGGATTATTGCTTTCTTTGCATAGGTGATTGAAACTGAGGCTCAGAGAGGTTAAGGAGCCTGACCAAACAGCTAGTAAACAGAAGAGCCAGGATTCCCATCCATATCTCTGACTGAAAGCCCAAGTTCCTTTAACTCCCCAAAACTGCAGGGTGTTTGAGACATAGTAGGGCCTTAATAAATGTCTACTGACTGAATGCGTCTGCAGCCTCCCTCATTGGAAAGCCATGAATGTGGAGTGAGGAAGGCACAGGTCGTTTGTGTGGGATATTCTGCCTTGATCTAAGAGGAAGTCTGCTCTGACATGTCCACAAAGTCCATCCATATATCCAAAATGAATCAGGCTGAGTGTGAATACTGTGAGAAGTTGGTAAACTATGCTAGACCCCTGGTATGTAGGCAGCCAGCCACCTGCCCAGCAAGATTGATCATTCTCTGCTAAAGACCATCAGCAAGTAGTGCTAATAGGGGTAGCACCACCCCCCACCATGTACAAAGGAAAAAAATAACAGAACTATTAGAAATACATGAAATTAAATAAGTATGTTACTAAACATAAGTCAGAGTTCGATCATTTCACCAACAAAGAAAGTTTAAAGTGACCGCATCCAATAATCTGTATACCCTTACCAACACGTTTACACTCACAGGTCTTAGTCTATGCCCCACAGTGACAACTCTTCCCTGAAACATTTTACAGATGCAAGTGCCTGTGACAAGTGCCCCGATGACTTCTGGTCCAATGAGAACCACACTTCTTGCATTGCCAAGGAGATTGAGTTTCTGTCCTGGACGGAGCCCTTTGGGATTGCACTCACTCTCTTTGCTGTGCTGGGCATTTTCCTGACAGCCTTCGTGCTGGGTGTCTTCCTCAAGTTCCGTAACACACCCATTGTCAAGGCTACCAATCGAGAGCTCTCCTACCTCCTCCTCTTCTCCTTGCTCTGCTGCTTCTCCAGCTCCCTGTTCTTCATTGGTGAGCCCCAGGACTGGACATGCCGCCTGCGCCAGCCAGCCTTTGGCATCAGCTTCGTGCTCTGCATATCATGCATCCTAGTGAAAACCAACCGTGTCCTCCTGGTGTTTGAGGCCAAGATCCCCACGAGCTTCCACCGCAAGTGGTGGGGGCTCAACCTGCAGTTCCTGCTGGTCTTCCTCTGCACCTTCATGCAGATTGTCATCTGTGTGATCTGGCTCTACACTGCACCACCCTCAAGCTACCGCAACCACGAGCTGGAGGATGAGATCATCTTTATCACATGCCACGAGGGCTCGCTCATGGCCCTGGGCTTCTTAATTGGCTACACCTGCCTACTGGCTGCCATCTGCTTCTTCTTTGCCTTCAAGTCCCGGAAGCTGCCAGAGAATTTCAATGAAGCCAAGTTCATCACCTTCAGCATGCTCATCTTCTTCATCGTCTGGATCTCCTTCATCCCAGCCTATGCCAGCACCTATGGCAAGTTTGTCTCTGCCGTGGAAGTGATCGCCATCCTGGCAGCCAGCTTTGGCTTGCTGGCCTGCATCTTCTTCAACAAGGTCTACATCATCCTCTTCAAGCCATCACGTAACACCATCGAGGAGGTGCGCTGCAGCACTGCTGCCCATGCTTTCAAAGTAGCAGCCCGGGCCACGCTGCGCCGCAGCAACGTCTCTCGCAAGCGGTCCAGCAGCCTTGGGGGCTCCACGGGATCCACACCCTCTTCCTCCATCAGCAGTAAGAGCAACAGTGAAGACCCCTTCCCACAGCCCGAGAGGCAAAAGCAGCAGCAGCCACTGGCCCTGACCCAACAAGAGCAGCAGCCGCAGCCACAGCAGCCCTCGTCCCTACAGCAGCAGCCACAGCCACAGCCACAGCCCAGATGCAAGCAGAAAGTCATTTTCGGCAGTGGCACAGTCACCTTCTCACTGAGCTTTGATGAGCCTCAGAAGAGTGCCATGGCTCACAGGAATTCTATGCACCAGAACTCCCTGGAGGCCCAGAAAAGCAATGAGACCCTCACCAGACACCAGGCATTACTCCCACTACAGTGCGGGGAGACAGACTCAGAACTGAGTGCCCAGGAGAGAGGTCTTCAAGGGCCTGTAGATGGGGACTTCCGACCAGAGATGGAGGACCCTGAAGAGATGTCCCCAGCGCTTGTAGTGTCCAGTTCACAAAGCTTTGTCATCAGTGGTGGTGGCAGCACTGTCACAGAAAATATACTGCATTCATAAAATGGAAGAAGGTGGCCAGTCCAGGGAGGATCCAGAGAGGATTCCTGGGATCATGTTCTCTGACAGGGATGAGGAATCGCCTCAGACTCCTTTCCCCTGTGTGTGGAAGGAGGAATAAGACATGCCAAACACCTCAAATTTAGTTGCACTGCTTTAAATAACAGTGAATTGACTAATGTTCCCTCTAAAATTAAAAAGAAAAAAAAAAAAAAAAGAACCGTGTCCTTCTGTGGTTGGAGATGTCAGAGTGTTGAGATCACCATAGTCAGATTTGCTGTTCATGTCTCTTCCTCTGTTCTCATCCTCCATTCTATCCCATCCAACCGCCCAGATATAAAACCAAGACTTTAGTAACCCACCTATTCCCTTCTTTTTTTCTTAACACCGAAATGCCTGCCCTGAACATTGCAGACAGCCTGGCCCAGACACAAAAGTGTGCAGAGTGAAAAAAGTTCAGACTGGCCACCACTAGAGTTAAGAGTCTGAAAGACAGAACATCATCAGTGCTTCCCAGCACCTTGACAATGGGAAGAGAACTTCAAGTGTTCAAGAGCATAAGGTGAACATGTCCCCTCCTATTTATGAAAACCATAAGATATTTGGTCTCCTACTTGCTGCTGCTATCATGTGACATCTAGAAGGTTAGCATCCCTCCTACACCAACATGTCTGGTGGAGAATGTCATAGTGATGCCATGTTTAGATTCCAGGATCACAAGAATCACCTCAAATTGTTGGGAAGGAACTGCATGAATCCAATGAGCTGTATCTGTAATTAATATTGCTATATGTAGCTTTATCTCTAAGAAAATGCTTCTGTTATAATAATGTTGTAATAGTTCATGGACAATATAAACTGAAAAAATGTCAGTCTGGTTAATATAAGGCAGTATTATTGAGCTCCTTGCCTATCCTTGCCTACCCCACCACCCTCACCTCCATGAGCTAAGCCCAAGTAAGCCCCAGGGATCCATAAGTTCCCCCAATCCCTATCCCCAAAGCTTCCCGAAGCCAGATCCACAGCTGACTCTGTGGAAAACAAGCTCCCAGTCATTAGCCCCTACCAGTTGCTGGGGTAAGAAAGTGTTCCATGACAGCTCTCACAGGACATTAGCCTGGCACTCTCCCTGCCAAATGCCATACCTAAAATCCCTCCAGCAGTGGGAATCTGCCCATAGGTGGTTAAAGTGGTTAAATGGCATATTTCTGAGCATTCAGGCTCTGGAGACAGAGAGACCTGGGTTCAAGCCAGTCACTTACAAGTTGGGTGCCACAGGCAGGGAACCTTAACTTCACTAAGCCCCAGCTTCTTTGTCTCTAAAATAGAGGTAATAATCATTCTTTCCCCTCAGAGCGCTTATGTGAATTAAATGAGATGATGTATGTAAAGTACTTTAGCATGGTGCCTAGCATATAGTAAGCAATCAATAAATATTAGTTAATATTATTACTGATATTGTAATTATTTTTTTCACTTCATTAAAATATAAAATAAACTTTGTTTACCATTCAGATTTTAATGACAAGCCCACTGATGACACAAACGTTCTTCATAATAACCCCAAGAACTCTGATCAGCCCTAGTAACACTTGCTCATGGCAACAAACCCAGAAAGTCAATCAGACCCCCCCAGAGGCCCCCATGCTCTGCCTCTATGATCACAATGCCAAGAGAAGAATGTCACTGGTCTGGCAGTAGTTTCTCAGATCACTCTAAATGCTGCTCTTAAGCCAAAGCCAAAATATAGCAATTAAATCTGTGAATGTTGGACTCAACATCATTATCTTCATTTATATGTTGCAGCACAACTCTCAGCACAGATTCAGGAGTGTAAAACGTGAACTTTATTTTTCTCTAACAACTTAGTTTCTATCTCAAATTCCCATTCAGCCTAGTGACAGAAACTTCCATCTTAGTCAAACTGGGGTTTTCTCAGGAACTTCAGAGTTTTCTGAATTGGTTCAGATTTCTGGGCATCAGTTCAGAGGTTTCTTCCTTACCCCTTCCATGAGAGCTTTTAGTGTAAAGGGAGGTGGGGTTCCTCAAACATCAGCAGCCCCTATTGACATCTCTGAGAACATTCTGATCTGGCCCTCAGTAATTGTTATGCCTCCACATTGGCATCCTATGAGGCCTCCCATCCCCATATGGTCCCCGGTCATGGGATCCACAGTGATTTTCACAGCTGTGTCACTTTGTCCCAACTGCTAGGGCCCTCTCAGGCTTGCCAGCTCTCTCATGAATAGAGAACACTGGAGCCTAGGAACTGCCAGGCAGCTCTCAGGCCCCTCCCTCCCGGCCTCTACTTAACTGCTGCCTCCCCATGATGGTATGGAGAATTCGTAGAGACTAGCTTCCAAGGTGCCAGAGGGAAAACAGGGCATGTGTCTCCAAATCTGTACAGACATTTGTCAAAGACTGAATAACAGCCCCCCAAAGATGCCCCCATCCTAATCTCCAGAACCTATGATGGTTACATTACGTGGTAAGAGTGAGTTAAGGCTGCAGATGGGATTAAGGTTGCCAATCAGCTGACCTTGGTAAGGAGATCATTTTGGATTGTCCAGGTGGGCACAATGTAATCACCAGCTCCCCAGAAGTGGAAGAAGGAAGCGGAGAATCAGTGTAAGGATGATGTGATTCCAGAGATTATTGCTGCTTTTAAAATAGGGAAAGGAACCATGAACCAAGAGACATGGAGGCTTCTAGAAGATGGAAAAGGCAAGAAAACAAATTTTCCCCAGAGCTTCCAGAAGGAACCAACCCTGTCAAAACCTTGATTTTAGTCCAGTAAGAGCCTTTTCGGACTGCTGGTCTCCAGAACTGTAAGATAATAAATTTATGTTGTTTTACGCCACTAAGTTTGTGGTACTGTTACAGAAGCAACGGAAACTAATACAACATTTTTACTCTACTCCCCCTTTCCTGAGCGTTTTCAGCTCAGGAAACAGTCCAGCGCCTTTCTCAGAGATCCACCTGGTCTCCCTCTAGTGCTCTCCCCACCAACTAGCTCCATCTCTCTCCTCCCCGAAAAAAAGTCTGACCAATATTCTATTCCTTCAAATCTGTTTGGGGAACTATAAACCTTGTGTTCTTAGTCTTTCTAGGTTTTGGTTTTAGATCATTAACAGCCATTTTCTATCCATTATATGTTAGTAGAACAAACCTGAAAAACAGTAGCTTCCAAAAACAGGGGTTTGTTTTCTCTCTTTTATAAAGTCAGTCAAGAGTTTTTCCAAAAGATTCTTAAGAGTCCATTGGCAATGGAAACTGTTTATTTTTCTTTTGAAAATAAAAATGAATTCTATAATTATGAAGGATTTTCACTCAAATGAGAGAGTTTCCTAGAAGATTTTAAGAATTTACATTAGAATTTTACAGGTAATGATCATCATGCAACATTATCACTCTTCAAGTCCCTATAATCATCAACTACATGATATTATAGTCTCTTTACATAAGAAACTAAGACAAATAAATTTGGACATTAACTACCTCATCTAGGGACATATTATAGTTTATCTGTTATGATGTTTAGAATCCAACTCCTGGTTTTCCACTACTCCGATACTCAACCTATTCATGACTAACAATAAAGAGAGTCCCTAAGAGTCTTGGAACCAATTATAGCTATAGCAGAACTTTATAGGAGTGGGTAATTCTTATCTAATACAGTTTGTTTATTTGTTTAAAACTTCACTACATGGCTATTTTGTGTCTAACTGCATTCATTTCAATTGGGGGAAATTGGACTTCTCTACGTTTTTCTCCAAAAAGTTGCATTTCAGAGCAATATTATCTCTTTGGGCCTGGCTAAAGTCATAGAAGCTGTGGGCTAGCTCTGCACAGACCAGTTTCCCTCTGCCATTTACTGCATTTGAACATATCTGGGCTGGAAGAGCAACAGAGCATTAGTTAGGGGTGCTGGTTAATCATCCCTGGTCTAAGACTGAATGGTCATTTTAGGAGTCCGTTGGATACAAAGGTGCACTCAAAGGTGGGTTGGATTGGGATAGGTGGAAGGAAGTTGTTGTAATGAGATCACTGGTGTCCAGGAAACCCTGGTTTCCTGTCCTGGACCATGGGAAAATACTAGCAGTTGGATGAGAACTCTGTTATCATGCAAGGAGTGAGGTAGGGGTCAGGGATATAACAAGTACAGGGTAGGATGAGTCACAGGAACAAAAGTGCATTCAAAGGACAGGGAGAAGAGTTTTAGCCTTGAGAGTTGCTGCTCAGCTAGTGGTATGAGAAGTGGAGAACTACTAGAAGAAGCCAAAAAGAGGCAGGAAGCTGGACAGAACCAGCATGAAGTTGTACCGGGGGACTAGCAAGATAACTGTGACCCAGGCATCAAGTGGGGTTAGGGGGTCATTCTTCTGCTGGAATGACCACCACATCCATCCCCTCCCCTGAATCATGCACAAGAGTGGGGGGAGTTTGGAGTGGAGGTAGGGATATTTATTTATACCAAGAGCTGGATTGCAGTAAGGGGTTGGGGGAGTAATAGAAGCACATCACCAACTATCTCCTTCTGAAACTGGGACACTAGCTACCTGGATAACTAGCTAGAGTAGGAGGCTAGAACCAATAAAACAATTAACTCAAAGACTGAGTTCCCAGAACATAGAGTGCAAATGTTTGTGAGTATATTGAAAATAGGTAAGAGATCAAAGCCCAAGAATAACCCTCATGGTCAATATAGGAGTTGATCACTGACAAAAGTATCAGGAAATGTTTTTGGAAGAATGTTATTCTCCTTGATATCAACCCAAAGATATGGTTATTGTTCAAAATCTCCCAATATTCTTTAAATGTTTTGTTTCTATCTGACCTAGGAAAACATTCACATTGTAAAGGCACTGCTGCTTGGTGATGGACTAATCATTTCCACTTCTTTAGAAATGTCTATAGTTCTCAAATTTTGTACATTAAAGCACAAGATTATATCCAAAAAATTAAGAAAATAATTTAAAATAGCCATGTAGTGAAGTTTTAAACAAATAAACAAACTGTATTAGATAAAAATTACCCACTCCTATAAAGTCCTGCTACAGCTATAATTGGTTCCAGGACTCTTAGGGACTCTTTTTATTGTTAGTCACCAATAAGTCAAGTATTGGAGCAGTGGAAAACCAGGAGTTGGATTCTAAACATCATAACAGATAAACTATAATATGTCCTTAGATGAGGTAGTTAATGTCCAAATTTATTTGTCTTAGTTTCTTATGTAAAGAGAATATAATATTAGCTGCCATAATTGGTTATCTGCCAAAAAAAAAAAAATAACTCCTGTAAAAGTATCACCTTCAATAGTATGGGGAAAATATGGAAAATCATAGAACCACAGATAACTAAAGTTTGGAGGTTTTGCTTTTAGAATCTGAAGTATCATAGAGTTCAGTCATTTCTTCTATCAAGTGGCTGAGTTGGAGACCATAAAATTCATCCTAGATTTGTTATAAGTTATCAAGATGCTTATAAACTTCTGATGATCCAAGCTTGGATGCTACACAATCAGGAACAATGCAGTCAGAGGAAATATCTAATCCCTCCATGGGGTTCTTCTGGCAAAAACCTCATTACTTCCACTGCCTGCCACTTAGCACCCATGGCACACGGAACTGGACGCTAGACTCTTCCTTGTAGCTTGAGGAATCAAACCCCTCTGCCACTGTACTTGGCCCCATTCACATCAACTTTCCAAGCCTCCCACTGGCCATGTGCAAAATCCAAGCTGCAATGGGGTCTGGAAATGTGGCTTTTGCTGTCCAGCCTATACAGTACAGGAAGACATGCTAGAAGGAGGCCAAAGTGGATGATGGATGAACCAATCTGCAGTATACACTGCCCCACAAACAAAGCATTTTTAAGATCAAACACAAAATGAAAAACACATTCTCCTGAGTAAAAGCAAGCAAAATATGATACCCTTTCATCTTAACAGCTGTGGTAGATAAGAAAGTACTATGCTGAAAACAGAGCTGCAGCTGGCACTTTGCCATTAGAGCCTGCTAGCAGATAAGAGAGAGCAAGCAGGAGCAAGTACTTGAGAGGATGAGTACGGAATTATGTGTTTGGTTATAAGCTCATTAGTACTATTTGACTTTTTTAATGATAGGCATATGTTTGTGTGTAGACTGAAGAAAAATACATAATCATTAGTACATAAGAAAAATACATAATCATTAATAGTGATTGTGTCTGGGTGTTAGAATTGTGACTGGTTTTTATTTTCTTTTTAATATTTATCTGAGTTTTCTCCCTTAATTTATTTCCAAGAGCATGATTTATAGTAAAACAAGAAAAACTATTCCTTGGATCATCAGCTGTGATATTATTATGTTCATGTTTTTTGTTTGGTTGGGTGTCATTTTTTTACTTTTTCCTTAGAGATAATCTCAAACTTACAGAAAATTTACAAAAATAAGTAGTACAAAGAACACATTTATCCTTTCTACCCAAATTTGCTTATTGATAACATTTTACCCCGTTTGCTTTGCCATGTGCACCGTGGTCATTTAATAAGATGAGATTTACACTGAAGTATTTATGGGTGAAATCATACAATGTCTGGGATTTGCTTTAAAATATCACAATATGAGGAGGCAATAAGTATACAAGGAGAAAGAGAAGAAAGAACAACAGAAAGTTAATGGTTGGTGAAGCTGAGTAATGGGTACATGGGACTCCATTTTTCTATTCCTTCTTTTTTTTTTTTTTTTTTTTTTTTTTTTTTTTAGAGCGGGGCAGAAAGAGAGGGAAAGAGAGAACCACAAGCAGGCTCTGCGCTGTGAGCACAGATCCCAACACAGGACTCAATTACATGAACTGTGAGATTATGAATGAGCCAAAATCAAGGGTCAGACACTTAACTGACTGAGACACCCAGGTGCCACATTATTTTTGTAAGTTTCTTAAATTTCCACAATAGAAAATGTTAAAAAGCATCCAAAAAGTAAAAAAGAATTAATCAGCCAAAAAAAAAAAAAAATCACACAATAGAATTTCAGTGATTTGACTGGCCTCATTTTCACAAGAGAAGTCCGTCCATCAAACACTCAAAAAGAACCTGAAAGTCTGCCAAACAGCTAAAATTTTAGTTGGAAAATAAAAATAAGACAACAAAGTTCAAGAAGTAATTCCCTGAACTATATGAAAAAGGTCTTGGAGGCTGATGAAAGACAGCCTGGATCTTCTGATGTCATCTATTATGATCTATCCTTAGATAAACTAACTGTGGGCTGGTTCATTTTCTGGATTGTCCTTGGGCAAAAGGTTTAAAAGTGTTTAAACAGATCCTTCTCAGCCTCTGTGCCAATAGTTTCTCTTTTATGTATACACTCCCAAGGAAATAATCCAACAGGAAACAAAATTAATTAGCAGCAACATATTCCAGCTACATGAGAACCCACCTGAGCCACATGCCTGGAGACTGCACCAAGGGATCACTTATACACTGTTGAGGTTCTGTGATACAAACAAGAAAAAATCCAGATGCACAACATCCAGGGGATGGCTAAGGAAATTACACTATAATCCCATTGTGGGAGAGCCCATAAACAACAGATATGAAAAGTGTGTGTACTATGTCAAAACACATAATCAAGTCTAGAAGTAATGTTAAGGGGGATAGTAGGACACAGAATAGTGTGACCTCACAGAATAATATGAATGAGGTTTCATTGAAAAGGAAGAGAAAATATAGGGAAGGAAAATAGTATCATCTGTTTGCTTCTCTTTTTTTTGCAATGCTATATAACATCATTAAAATGAGGAAGGGAGGGAGGGATGGAATGAGAAAGAAACACAGCCTTACCTGAGGTATTATAGCTATGATTTAAGGACTAATAAGGCCAAGATTATAGTGGGAAGTAGATTAGAAAAAATCATTTGTAGGGTCTTGACGTAAATCCATCAGAATTCTTGACTGGATAAGCTATGGAGAGTGTTAATCCATTTCCCTACATCCTGGCCAATATTAAGTGATTTATTTAATATTTAATATTAAATAATGTGGAAGGTAAAGCATTCAAAGAATAATTTTAAAAATCACTTTCTTTGTTATATAAATGTGGTAAGTAAATTTTAACCCAAATATAAAACAGAATATTATTAGCAACCTTCAATCTCTCCTCTTTTCCAGTCTCTTGACCCTACCCTTCTCCCCCCAGCATCCTAATTAAGGCACCAGACATCTATGTCTTTAACTTTCACAACTGTAATAATCATATCAGAGAAGCAAAAATCATGGGATATAATCCTAAAATAACTTTATTTCTGTGTCCCTATCCATCTAAATCTGCTCCGTGAGCGAGTTCTCCTTTCCCTAAGTGGAAAACTTGGGTATGACTTTTCTGATAGCTGTTAGGTGACACGAGGTCCTAATCAGTAATTCAAATGTCCAGTTTCTTATTACAGTCAAACTTGGTTTAATTTAGTCTCCTTCCCTATCCCCTCAGCTCAGGCCTCCTGCAGACAGAGAAGCCAGTACTCAGGGAAGGGGTTGTGGTCAGCCATTTCCTTATTTATCCCACAGGTGCTATGCCCTTGCTTCCCTACACATGTGGCAATCCTCTCCAAGGATGGGGCACAGAGAGGAAGAAAAAGTAAACTGGGATACCCATACCCATACTGACTGATACCCAGCACACGTTTACAGATGACTCCTGCTCATTAGTACTTTCATATATTCTTTAGAGACCCTCTTCCATTGCTGGGGACCTCTTTCCTGAAGATTCCTTAATGTGAGTGATGCACTCTCCTCACTCCCAAACATCCTGCAGTATCTCTAGTTTCTGTTTTCCCATGCAGGCGGCCCTCTTGGTCAGGATCTAAGAACACACCAAAGAATAAGTTCTAAGTTCCCATCATCTTAAGGTTCCTTCCCAGATAGCAATGGCCACTGGGCAGAATAAATGACCTAATGTGGACACACAAAAACACTAGTTTACTTCCCCTGGCAAAGGGGAATGTCCCCTGGTGGGACATTCAACATAGTTGAGGTTTCCAAGACATTCTTGAGCTCCCAAGCTTATATAGTCACTGTTACTTGGAATCCAAGACCATGCCCTCAAAATCACTTCCTTGGTCTACTGCACAAGCCCCTCCCAAACTTCTTCCAGACCTTCCCCCAAGGTGGAGGTTGTGGATTTTCCCATTATAGTATCATTAATTTACAGAGTAGGCCTCATAATCAGGGAAGCTGAGAGTAGAGATTTCACACTTAAACCAAAGCCTCTAATATACCTGGTTCAAATCCAGATATTTTCTTGGCTCAACAAACTGTTGTATACCCAAGATTCTTTACTTTCTTCCTTCTTATTTTGTCTTCTCCCCAAAATTCACTAACTTAAAACATTTCACTCTACTAACTAAAACCTCATTTTCCCTTTCCTAGATTTCCCTACCTGATCTGATCAATAATACCCAACAATTTTCATTTGCTATTTCAGAATAACCCACCAACACTAGTAGGACAGATTTTACTGTATTTAATGAGGCCTCAATGACTCTGATTTTCTTAATTTTGATAAAAATATTTGAGCCAGAAACAAAATTTCTATTGCATTAGCGCTTATAAAAATTATCATAGGAGGGGCACCTGGGTGGTTCACTCAGTTGAGCGTCCAACTTAGGCTCGGGTGGTGATCTCACAGTTCATGAGTTTGAGCCCCACATCGGACTCTCTAGTGTCAGCACATAACCCACTTCAGATCCTCTGTCCCCCCTCTCTCTGCCCTTCCCCCTCCTGTGTCTGCTCTCCTTCTCAAAAATAAATTTAAAAAATTTTTAAATTATCAGAATAAGAGGTCAGCACCCAAAGAGCCCTGTGGATGCTGAGTTGCCCTACACCACTCCAACACCACTCTTAACACTACATGAGTCTGCATGTCGACAGCATGATCCACTTCAGTTCTGATTTAAACATAATCCAGAAGGAGGTATGTGTGAGCCACCAATGTTTATGGATTCTTTCAGTCTAACTTGAAGTGACAGAAGAAGAAAATTAGAATGTAAGAGGTTGAGTTGAATTATAAGATTTAAGCCTTTAGATTCTCCGATCATAGTTAAAACATTTACCTTCCTTATCAAAATAAAACTAGCAAATGAAACGATCTGACATCAGATTTATAAGATACACAAACACTATGTGGGTAGGGGCGATGAGCTAGCTGTGTGATGGGCATTAAAAAGGGCACTTGTTGGGATGAGCACTGGGTGTTATATGTAAGTGAGGAATCACTAAATTCTGCTCCTGAAACAAATACACTATATGTTAACTAACTTGAATTTAAAGAAAATTTTTCAAAAAGAGGAAGTGGGAAAAAAGCCAGCTGTGTATCCACATGGTTATAAGAATATAATTTTGTCATAAAATCCTTCCAATGCCTCTTTTATTAAACTCTATTAAAGAGGGTTCAACATAGGATCACCTTTTACTCAATTCCAATGCAAAACAAACATATAAGGTTGCAGTGTATTGAAAAGAGGCCTGGGTGGTTCAGTCAGTTGAGCGTCCAACTTCAGCTGAGGCCATGATCTCACAGTTCGTGAGTTCAAGCCCTGCATCAGGCTCTGTGCTGATAGCTCAGAGCCTGGAGCCAGCTTCGGATTCTCTGTCTCCCTCTCTCTCTGCCTCTCACCCACTCACACTCTGTCTCTCTCTCTCAAAAAAAAAAATTAACCATTAAAAAAAAAAAAGACTCTTGAGAGTAACTTGTCAAGTCACTTCCTGTCATAGGCAGAATAATGGAATCATCGTCCTAATCCCCAGAACCTCTGAATGTGTTGTGTTACATGGCAAGAAAGAATTAGGTTGCATATGCAACTAAGATTCTAATCAGATGACCTTGAAATAGAAAGAGTATCCTGGATTATATTCATATGGGCCCAGTGTAATCACAGTAGTCTTTATAAGCAGAAGAGGGAAGCAGGAAAGTCAAGGTCAGGGCCAGAGAGAGATCTAAAGATTTTATACTGCTGGCTTTGAAGATGAAGGAAGGGACTATAAGCCAAAGAATGCAGATGGCCTGCAAAAGCTGGAAAAAGTGAGGAACAAAGTTTCCCTTAGTCTTCATAAAGGAATGCAGTCTTGCTAACAGCTTGATTTTGGACTTCTGGCTTCCAGAACTATAAGATAACAAATCTGTGCTGTTTTAAGCCACTGTATTTGTGGTAACTTGTTATAGCAGCAATAGATTTGTATGTTCCCCTTTTCTAATGTGTCAGTGGGGGTGGGCTTTCCTGCTCTGACATTCTCGGGTTGCAAGTCTTCCAGAACTATAAAAGAGTCAGTAAAAACATTTTGTGGCTTTAAGCTACTGCAACTTCTGAAAACTTTCACATGGTAGTAGGAACTGGTTGCCATAAAATTAATTTGACAATATTCTCTTAGAATCAAATGACACTATAAGGAAAAGCCAGACAAATGCAAAATATTGGACATTCTATAAGACAACTGTCCTGATCTCTTCAAAAAGTCAGTATCATTAGGGGAACCTGGGTGGCTCAGTTGGTTAAGCATCTGACTCTTGAGTTCAGCTCAGGTCATGATGTCATGGTTCATTAGTTCAAGCCCCACATCAGGCTCCACACTGACAATGCAGAGCCTGCTTGGGATTCTCTCTCTCCCTCTCTCTCTCTCTGCCTCCACCCCCCACTGGTGCTCTCTCTCTCTCTCTCTCTCTCTCCAAATAAACTTTTTAAAAACAGTATCATTATTCTTTCAAAAATTTTAAAGGCCTTTCTAGATTATAATAATTCTAAATAGCAACGAAAAATAATGTGTTAAATTTGAATTTGAGAGAAATGTGAAATGTGAAAATGGACTGGTTATTAGATAAAATTAAGGAAGTATTGTTAATTTTCTTAGGGGTGATGATAGAGTTATGTAGGAGAATGTCCTCATTTTAGGGGATGTGACTCTACTGTTTAGGGGTAAATGGTCACAGTATCTGCAATTTTAAAATGTATCACAAAAAAAGATGTATTTAAATATGTGGCAAATATTAATTATTTAATATGAGTGGTTGGTACAGGAATATTTATTGGACATTTTTCTGAATGTTTAGAAACATTGTAATAAAAAGCTGGTGATTTATTTTTTAAAACTGTTTATAAATATTTGTTGAACTATTGCTCAGAAACTTAACATTTTGTCTTAAAATGTATAGAACTTTCTACAATTATTTGTAGAAACTCAGAGTTGTGGCTAGGATGTAGCAAGATAAGTACTCTCATATGTAAAGTAGTTTAAATGAGTTTCCAGTTAGAAAGCTGATAAGAAAAAGTGATGTCATTCTATGAATCAGTGGAAAATTACTGCCCTCTAATTGAAGAAGGTAACCTGGTAGAATGGGGATTTTTGGTCTCAGCAGGTCAGAGATTTTCATTTCTTGATTTTGCCAATAGAAGGGATAAAAGTGAAACTCTGAAAATAAGAAATGGAAACCTATGTACAAGTAAAAACAGACACAAAATTATTCCTAAACCCCAACATCCTAGAACCAGTACCAGAAGGAAACTGCAACAAATTTGAATTATACTGTTTACATGAAGTCTCAGAACTGTGCCAGCCATTTACTATTGACACATTACTACAAAAGTAAATCAGAGGGAATTAAGAAATAGCATTCTAGTCAGTCTAGAGATAAGAACAAGATTAGTTAGCAATACAGTGAAAAATACTTCTATGTAGTTTACCTTTTAGATTTAAAATATATATATATGATTGATCAGCATTTCCTATTCGTATTAAAGCATACTTAAAGTTTTTATTAAAATACTCAAATAATGCTGCTATTTTTTATTTGAAAAATATACAGCTAAAATCTACAATGAAATCTGAGCAGAAAATTTTAGAATTTGAGCTCCTGGATGGCATAACCAGGATATCTTCTGCCACCTAGCAGAGAATAACTGAATTACAGGAAAAGCCTGAGATGAGTAGGTAAAGGAAATTATCAATCTCTAAGTTTAAAGTACAGAAAATCCTTCTAAATTTTCTATTCAGAATCTCTGTTTCTTATATTGATGCATAAGAAAAATTTAACTTCTCCCATTATGGTTACCAAATACACCCAGTTTATTGCACATTCTGAACACAGTGGGCTATGAACTCAAATAGTTTTGCTTTTCTCCCATCCCTCACTGCCTTTGACCAAGCTTTGCTGAAATTTCTTTCCCATCCCTTAAGATTTTGGGCAGAATCTGTCTTTCTTTTCAGTCACTTTTATTTATCAAAAATTCTAGTATTAGTAAAATTTTAATTTCAAATCCAATTTAACGATCACATCTTCTCCACCAGAACAACTTTGGCTTGAGAGACTCAGAATAAGAAATGGCTGGAGAGTATTATGATAAGTGAAATAAGTCAGGCAGAGAAAGACAGATACCATATGTTTTCACTCATATGTGGATCCTGAGAAATTTAACAGAAGACCATGGGGGAGGGAAAGGGGGAAAAAAAGTTACAGAGAGGGAAGGAGGCAAACCATAACAGGCTCTTAAATACTGAGAACAAACTGAGGGTTGATGGGGGGTGGGGGATAGAAGAAAGTGGGTGATGCGCATTGAGGAGGGCACCTGTTGGGATGAGCACTGGGTGTTGTATGGAAACCAATTTGACAATAAATTATATATATATAATTTCAAATAATTATAAGAAATGGCTATGGTTTGCTGTTTCACTCCTCCCCCTCCCTCTCTCTTTGATCTGAAAGGTGAAAAGGAACAAACGTCTCAAACTTATCTGGCCATTCTTATCATTCTCTCTTGGCTGCCTTCACTTATCTGGATAGACTGATTGTTGATGCCCAACAAATGGGTGATACAGCAAATAGCATATACAGCTATCAGCTGTCCACAGAGATAGGCCAATGCCTCTATCCCTGCCTAGGTATAGAGGAGTCAGAAACTTAAAAGAGAGGGGTCCTGCCTGGGTGGCTTAGTTGGTTAAGTGGCGACTTTGGCTCAGGTCATGATCTCTCAGTTAATGAGCTCGAATGCCATTTCAGGCTCTGTGCTGACAGCTCAGAGTCTGGAGTCTGCTTAAAATTCTGTGTTTCCATCTCTCTGCCTCTCCCCTGCTCTCTCTCTGTCTCTCTCTCTCTCTCAAAAATAAATTTAAAAACATTGAAAAATTTTTTTAAAAAAATAAAAGAAACTTAAAAGAGAGAGCTGGTGGTTCCCTCAAGTTCATACCACCTATAAAGTGAGCCTGAGTCCCCAGGTTTCCCAACTTGTTGTCCCAGTGCTCTTTTAAGTTTATTTATTCATTTTGAGAGAGAGAAAGAGAGAGCACACACGCACACACACACACAGGCACCCGAGCACAAGCCGGGGAAGGACAGAGAAAGAAAGAGAGAATCCTAAGCAACCTCCATGCTGTCAGCACAGAGCCTGACACAGTGCTCAATCTCATGAACTGAGATCATGGCCTGAGCCAAGATCAACAGTCAGACACTTAACCAACTGAGCCAACAAGGTGCCCCTCCAGTGCCCTTTTATAAATAGTTTTTGTGGTAAGTAAAATCTGACTACATGAGTAAATAGGCAAGATATAATAAAGTTACTTTAAATAGCCATAGATTATTACTTAGTTCTGATATTTAAAAAACAAACCTAAACACTATTAACTTAAACAATTAATATAAAAAATATTAATTCAATAATGTATACCATTAGTAATAAACAAATATATCATTTTAGAATACTAAAAATGAAAACATAAAGAACAGCTCATAGCTCTAATTACCATTCCCCAATAAAAGGAACCAGGACTCTTTAGAAAATTGTCTGATTCCAGGTTTGTGGTAGAAAATATTCAAGATGAATCTATGACATCTTTTTGTGCCAAAAAGCAAAGAAGCTATCAAAGACTACTGAAATTGTACAAAAATATATTGAGCCAACTCAAAGAGGCTCCCAATAGCCTAAGATGGGACAACATGAACATGAATAAAAAGATAGTGACTGTAATTGACTGAAACATTTCAAATGTATAAAAATGCATGCTTCATAATATTACCTTCCACCCCCCCCAAAAAAAAGTGTTGGAAAAAAAAACTTTAATTGTTACCAATGGAAGCTTCCAGGGCATCAACTCATTATCTGTTAACTGATAAATTAATGGAAAGAATCAAGCATTTCGCTTGACTTTCCCTATATGAACTAACTGTATTTTAGGATAATCAAATAGCTGATGGTGACAAATTCTTCATAGAAAACATGTAGTTATTAACATATAATATTTAATAATGTATTATATAGTCATAAGTGGCATATAAACATGTCAAAACTAATTAAATTTTATGCTTCAAATATGTACATTTTATTATACATCAATTATACCTCAATAAAGCTATTAAAAGTAAATAGCTTCATTTTTAATAGAACCACAACAACCAAAACCAGCAAAAAGAATGACAGGAAAATCATCATTTTGCTATACCTAATGAAATAATAGGTCAAGGGTACAGTATCAATGGATGCTAAAACCATTACACAAAAGGTTGATAGTGAAGGTTATAATGGAGGGTCAAGCTTACTCACCTAAACCTGATGAATAATATCTGTATCACTGAAGTGGAACAAGACATTACATGCTTCATGATCTGTTGCAATAGGAAGTATATAGCATCCCCATGAAGTATTACTGCATAAAACACTAAACTTGAATCTAATCAAGACTGAGGTGTAACCAGCAATTTACAGAAACATGAATTTAAAAAAAAAAAATGGGTTAAATGACAATATGAGGAAGCAAGCAGCCAAATCCAAGATATGGAACATCATAAGATAAATGACCTAGTTTCTTCAATATATCAATGGAGAAAGAGAAGGGTACTATCTAAAAAGAGATTGAAGATAATCACAATGTAATAAAACTAGACATTAATGGCAAAATCAAAAACAAAAAGGCCATTCCACCTTGAAATTAAGAAGCTTTCTAGTAAACATAGCAGCAAAACATAATAAGAAAATAAACCCATTTAAAATTGCACCAAAAATAATAAAATACTTAGGGATAAATTTAACCAAGGAACTAAAAGACCTGTACTCTGAAAACTATGTAACACTGATGAAGGAAATTGAAAATGACACAAATAAATGGAAAGATATATGATGCTCACAGATTAGAAGAAGCAATATTGTTAAAATGTCAATACTAACCAAAGCAATCTACATATTTAATGCAACATTTTTCACAGAACTGGAACAAATAATACTAAAATCTGTATGGAACCACAAAAGACCCCAAACAGCCAAAGAAATCTTGAGAAAGAAGAACAAAGCTGGATGTATCACAATCCCAGATTTCAAGATATACTACAAGTTGTAATAACCAAAAAACATCATGGTACTGACACAACAACAGGCACATAAATCAACAGAACGGAATTGAGAGCCCAGAAATAAACCCATACTTACGGTCAATTAATCTATGAATGAAGGAGGCAAGAATATACAATAGGGAAACAATGGTCTCTTCAACAAATGATGCTGGAAAAACTGGATAGCTGCATGCAAAAGAATGAAACTGGACGACTTTCTTACACAAAAATAAACTCAAAATGAATTAAAGACCTAAATGCAAGACACTAAGCCATAAAATGTTTAGAAAGACACATGGGTTTGATATTGTCAACAGAAACATTTTTCTAGATATGTCTCCTCAGGCAAGGGAAACAAACAAAAGTAAAATTAAACTATTGGGACTAGACCAAAATAAAAAGCTTTTGCACAGCAAAGGAAACCATTAAGAAAACAAAAAGGCAAACTACTGAATGAGAGAAGATATTTGCAAATGAGAAATCTGATAAGGGATTAATATACAAAATATATAAAAGAACTTATACAACTGAACACCCAAAAAAACCAAATAATATGATTAAAATGAGCAGAGGACATGAATAAACATTTCTCCAAAGAAGACAGACAGATGGCCAACAGACACATGGAAAGATGCTCAACATCACTATTCATCAGGGAAATGCAAATCAAAACCACAATAAAATATCACCTTACACCTGTCAGAATGGCGAAAATCAGAAACACAAGAAATATCAAGTTGGTGAGGATGTAGAGAAAAAGAAACCCTTGTGCACTGCTGGTGGGGAATACGAACTGGTATGGCCACTGTGGAAAACAGTATGGAGGTTCCTCAAAAAATTAAAAATAGAATTACCATATGATCCAATAATTCCACAATTCCACTACTGGGTATTTACCCAAAGAAAATGAAAACACTAATTCAAAAAGATATGCACCCCTATGTTTACTGCAGCATTATTTACAATAGCCAAGATATATGGAAGCAACCCAATGTCCAACCATCCATGAATGAATGAAGATGAGGTGATACATACACATACACACACACACACACACACACACACACACACACACACACACACTCACACAAAAGAGTATTATAACTCAGCCATAAAAAAAAAATGAGGTCTTACTATTTGCAACAACATGGATGGATCTAGAGGGTATTGTGCTAAAGGAAATAACTCAAAGAAAGACAAATATACGATTTCTAGACAAATATCACATGATTCATATATGGAATTTAAGAAACAAATGAACAAAGATAAAAGGAGACAAACAAAAGCTTTTAAATATGGAAAACAAACTGATGGTTTCCAGAGAGAAAGTGGGGGGGGGGGCTGGGGAGGAGTGAAATAAACGACATCAAGAGTACACTTATCCTAATGAGCACTAAATAATGTATAAAATTGTTGAATCATTATGCTGTGTACCTGAAACTGTAAAGTGTCAGATAATAAATGTTTTAAGCTTCCTGGGCCATAAATTGTCATAACTACTCAACTCTGTCCCTGCACCATGAAAGCAGCAAATGAGAATACATGAATAAGCATTGCTGGGTTCCAATAAAACTTTAGGGACACTGAGATTTTAATTTCACATAGTTTCCACATGTCATGAAATATTATTCTTCTTTTGATTTTTTTTCAACCATTTAAGAACATAAAAACCATTATTAGCTAGTAAGTCATTTAAAAATCAGCAGCCTGCCTGGGGCGCCTGGGTGGCTCAGTTAAGCATCTGACTCTTGATCTCATCTCAGGTCATGAACTCAGATTCGAGAGATCAAGCCCTGCATGGGTTCCATGCTGGGTGTGGAACCTGCTTGAGATTCTGTCTCTGCACCTATCTCTCTCTCTCTCTCTCTCTCTCTCTCTCTCTCTCTCTCTCTCTCTCTCTCTCAAATAAAAAAAAAAAATTAATGCAGCAGCCAGCCTGGATTTGGCTCTTAGGGCTATAGTTCGGCAACTGCTGGGTTGGATGGTCTCTCAGGTCTGGCTCTCTATGTCTCTGCTAATTAAGCTGCTATTCATTCCCTACTTAGCTAACTCTGGGGTTAAACTTGGTTTACATCTCTGGCACCTTCTTTTACAGCCTAAAGCAGTTTCTCAAACTTTATTTACTCACATACTCATTAAATAAGAATTAAAAAGACCACCTCTCTTATGAAAGCTATATTATTTAAAGTAGTTATGTTTGGTCTTTCAAACACATATACACATATGGGTTTTCAAACTTTGTATGTCCTTCTCCTCCTCTTACTACAAAGTGATTCCCAGACTTGTCTTCTCACACCTGAACATCACTGCCTTACAGCTGCTTAGACTGGAAAATTCCAAGTTGGAAAGCCCTCCAAAAACCTCACTTCCCCTTTCTGCTGGTAAAGAACATCAGTTTTCCATGAACTCTACTAGCTAACCTAACACTTACTTTGTGGAACAGCCAGTTCCAGGTAAGACCTCGACTTGACTTCCTCAGTCCATTCTTCCACATGGTCAGGATCCAAAGTATGAGAGGGAATAAGAATCCCTGTATTTGTCCTTCTTCCCTGTCCACCTAAGACCATGAGCCTAGATATGATCAACTCGATAACCATATAACTGGTTACACTAGCTCCAAGAATAAAACATAGGGAATCCTAAGTTATGGTCAGTCTGCGCAAAATATCTTCAAACTGTAGAGAAGGAGAGAAAGAAGTTACCTGCTTTTAAATCCATACATGATGAAGAGCAGCGTTGAAACTTCTGGAGGATAACAGTGGTCCCTGCTGCGCAGGGACCCTGCTGCGCACCTACTTTGCTGAGCCACACAGTTACATCAAGGGCATCAGGAAGGATGTCATCCATGCTCTGGGTTGTGGCACACTCCTTGCCAAGTGTGTCCTCAGCGATCCCTACGAGTATAAGAAACAGAGCTGTTCTTCACGGCTTAGGGCATCCACGTTGGCTAGTTCGCGTACTGCGGCAAGAAGGCCCAGCTCAGCACTGGCCATGTGCTCGCAATGGACACCATTCCCGAGAGCACCATCATATGTTGCCTGGAGGAGAAGCTGATGACAGAGGCAAGCTGGCCAGAACCTCCAAGAACGACGCCGTCATCACCTACCGCAACCCCAAGACCAATGAGACCCAAATGAAGCTGCGCTTAGGCTCCAAGAAGGTCATCTCTTCAGCCAACAAAGCTGTGGTCGGCGTGGTGGCCAGAGGGGACTGCACTGACAAGCTCGGTTACTGTGCCTACCACAAGTATAAGGCAAAGAGAAATTTCTGAGCACGGCTGCGGGGTGAGGCCATGAACTCTGTGGAGCATCCCTTTGGAGGTGGCAACCACCGGCACATTGTCAAACCTGATACCATCTTCAAAAATACCCCTGCTGGCTGCAAAGTGGGTCTCATTGCTAAACAGGGGACTGGACATCTCAGGAAAACCAAGACTGTGTAGGAGAAAGAGAACTAGGACTGGAGAGGCTCAATAAAGGGTATCTTTCTGCCACTTAAAAAAATTAAAAATGAAAAATAACAACAAAAAACAGCACACTTTTTCTGGAAAGAGACGGGGATTATAAAATGACCTTTCTCCATATAAAAGTATTTCTCTGTTAGGGAGCCTCAGCAGAAAAGAGGAGGTAGGCGGGGTGTGTGGGGGGGAGGGGTGGGCAGTGCTGGGAACATTGAGTGAGCACAGTGAGCCAGGGCCCTTGCAGCATTCAGTCACATCATCTCTCGTGAACCTGTCCCACCTGGGAAGTCACTAGAGACTATTATCACCCTTGGGGCTCATGAGGAATCAGGGGCCTTACCCCAGGCCGCTTAGATACCAAAGAAGATCTGGGACTGAATTCAGAGCTCCCTAGAAAAGCAGTTATCCATTCTATTTGTCTGTCTCTCTAACTCTCATATTTATCCACGGCTATTTCTGTCTCGCTTCTAGATCTCCTCCCTATAAAGCATTAGGTAACTTATGTTTAAATAATTAAAGTTCCCTGACAGTTAGTTGGCCAACCAAATCAGGTGAAAAAGCTTGAAAGTGAAGGTGCCCACTGAGAATTCACCAGATAGTATAGCCTGCAGTATTCTCTGTCCAATCCTTATCACAAATCCAGTAATGAGAAATGTGATTTTTGCAGGATAGCCAGAGAAAATATCTCTTGCTCTAAATACTACAAAGTTAACTCTTAGATTAAGCCAGAACATTAGGGACTCTGATAAGCCTCTATTTGATTTCACTAAATTGTAAAACATGTGACATCGTTAACCTGCACTGAAAATTAATATAAAAAAGTATACTTTTAAAGTTCTAAAGCAAATTTTAAAATTTCTAAATATTATAAACTAATTCTTAAAATGCCCAAATCACTACTTCGTCCCTTTGAAACAGTGTGAAGATATTTTTAAATAACTCCATGATACTATCAGAATTTGCACGGATTATATCCTGCAACTCTGTCACATAACTCTTCCCATTAGTATTCTTGTAAGAATTTTTGAAAATTTTATTAATTTCTACAGAAAATATAGAAATTATAGTGGGTATAAATCTCAATCCATAAGCACAAGTATTAAAGGAATATAATGATTTTCTAAATTTCTGCTTCTGTTTTGAGCTCTCATCTCACAGGGAAACAGTCTTAATTCTTTGACTTAATTCTTTTCCCTCACTCACTCTGGGTGCCATTGTTCCAGAAACTTATGTAGTGCCAAAGATGGGGAATAGGAGTCACAATCTGGTTCCAACTCTCAAGTGCACCCAATTTACAGTGCAGATGCCCACCATTCCAGTCAGCATGCCCCTCTGCTCCTGCCTGACATCCCAGGCAGCGGAATCTTTGCAAGGCTGCCTAGGACTCATACACCTAGATACACTTTGAAGCTATTTCTTTTTTAAGGTTTTTTCTACCATCCTCCTTTGTTCCAACCCCCCCTCAAAATCTCTGTTCATTCACCACTTCCCTTCCTCTTAGTCAGGACAATATTTTTCAAGTCTCATTACAATTTCAGACAGACAGCTTGTCTACCCACTCTCTATTCTAGAATTTAACCTCTTAGAACCAGAAAGTCTTTCAAACTACATCTGCTTTCTAACATGCAACATCTGTCCTTTGAGGATGAGCAGAGGGTGACCACTAGCTTGAATGGGCAAGGGAAAAGCAGAAGAGTAAAAATATAGGTAAATACCTGAAATATTATCTGGCCCCACTTTTATTTGTTGGTATTTACCTAGGTTCTCAGATATCTTTCTTAAATAATTCTGTCTATTATTGTCATCCTTACTGAAATAGGTTGGTAAACTGACTTTTACTTCTAACCGCACTTTCCTCAATTGAGTATTTCCCTCTACTGTGGCCTATGTTTCCTTAATACCAAGGATCCAGGGACCTGAAAATATAAACTAACACTGACCCACAAAATCAGGACATCTGATCATCTTCGCCAAGGAAATTGGGAATAGCAACATCCTCTAATCATTTATCGATTTATCATATATGTGGGCAGGACTTTATACAGAACAATGTTTAGGCAGCATTATTTATTTTAGCAAAAAATTGGAAACAACCTAAATGTTCAGTAATAGAGAATTATTATTATTTTTTTTAAAGAATTGGGATGGGGAGTGCCTTTTTTAACGTTTATTTATTTTTGAGACAGAGAGAGACAGAGCATGAACAGGGGAGGGGCAGAGAGAGAGGGAGACACAGAATCTGAAACAGGCTCCAGGCTCTGAGCTGTCAGCACAGAGCCTGACGCGGGGCTCCAACTCACGGACCGCAAGATCGTGACCTGGCTGAAGTCGGACGCTTAACCGACTGTGCCACCCAGGCGCCCCAATAGAGAATTATTTAAATAGAGTAAGATCACAGGGTAAAATTCTATGCAGCTGTTAAATGTCAAATTATAAAATATGTGATGATATAGGAAAATATTCACAGTAAAAATAATAAACCCAGATAAGCTATGCAATTACAACTTTATAAAGTACATATTTGAATACAGCCTATAGAAAAAGGCTGGAAAGTTCCTCACCTAGATGTTAAAAAGGATCCCTGTGTGATGGTATTAGGAGAATTATTAATGATAATTATTTTCTTTCCATATTTTAAAACATCTCTACACTGTGTATATATTGTTTTCATAATCAGAGAAATAATGTTATTTGAAAGACAAAAAGCATTGACTGAGCTTCTTATTTGTGCCCCATCTACATGCTATACCTCAGCAAAAGGATTTTTAAACATAAATGAGAGCAGAGATCTTCAACAACAAGAATAAGAAAGAAAAGAAACATCTGCTGAGATCATCTCAGCCCTGGTTAGGTTTCCTTGCTCACCAAAGAAATGTTTTGCAATAATTAAATTTCTCGGCTATCCCATAGAAAATATACTATCTTGGTTTTTTTTTTTTAATTCTCAGATAATAATATGCTTAGTAAAAGCATTTTGCAAATCATGTGTACACTAGTTGCTGATCCAAAGAAGAGATTGTAGTGTAAGGGTACTGCCTCACCACAGTTGACTACAGAACCAGGAAGTAACTTGAATATGTCATACAGGCTTCCAATGCCCTGGTTCACAGGTTAAGCGAGTCATCAAGAACTGATTGGGTAAAATTCTGGTCTGACTACTTGTCCTGGACTTCATAACTCCTGACTCCACCCTTTGTCTCCAGGCTCTGCTCTGGCTGTCTGACAGGCGCACCTACTCATACAGGCTTGCAGATTAGATGAGGCAGAACAATGGTACTTAGAAGGAGGAATGGAACTTGACCCAGTCATGCCTGGGGAAGAATAATGAAGGGTAAGAACCCGCCCATCATTACTGAATCAGGGCCTGATTTCAACCTACAGCCACTCTGCTTTTCTTCGTATATCTGAATCAGTTATCTTAAGCTCCATTCGGAGTTTTAAAGTGGTTTGCTTCATTCAAAGATGTCATCTTCTGCTATCTTCTGTTTGTTTTGAGTATTGCTTTGTAACTAGAATGGTAGAAGGAGGATGGTTGCTATCTTTGTGCTGAGAACTGTAACCTAGTTAATGTTCTTTTAAGCAACTCTGACAGTCAAAATTACATCCTGAGTCTCTAGCTCTAGGTGACCTTCAATTAACATTAGTTTAACCTCCAGGATTTTAATCATCCTCAATTCATTCGCCCCCTGTATTCAACTATTTACTGAATGCCTGGAATGTGTAAAACACTGTGTGAGGCACTAAGGATAAAACTGTGAGCAAAACAGATATGGTCCCTGCCTAAGAAGCTTATGGCTTAGACAGTACAGACCAAACACACAAAAGCGAAATAAACAATCGAAAACAACAGAAAAAGCAAAACAGGCAATTCTAAAACACTGTGGTAAAAGCTCTGATAGAGAAATTACAAAGCGCTACAGGAGTATGCAGCAGAGACACACAGATGTCAGAGGTGGGTTGGAGGGATGGGATGGGAAATAACATTTCAGCGAGGCCTTCCTTGTGTTGGTTTTCTAGGGCCGCCAGAACAAAGGTACCCACAGACTGGGTGCCTTAACCCACAGAAATTTGTTTTCTCACAATTTTGGAGGCTAGAAATCTGAGATCAAGGTGTCAGCAGGGTTGCTTTCTACTGAGGCCTCCCGCCTTGACTTTTCTATGGTCATCTTCTCTTTGTCTTTCCATGGCCTGTATATTTGTGTCCTAATTTCCTTTTCTTGAAAGGACACCAGGCATATCGGGTTAGGGCCCACCCTAGTGACCTCATTTTAACTTAATCACATCTTTAAAGGCCCTATCTTTCAATACAGTCATATTCTGAGGTACTAGAAATTAGAGCTTCAACATATGAATGGGGAGATACATAATTTAGTCCATAACAGGCCTGATAAAGAGGAATCAGGCAAATGGAAGCATAGAGAAGGCATGAGCAAAGAAGCAAAGAATAAGGCACCCTAGGAGAATTTTGCAAGAACCAAATCAGAAAGGTCCTTTAAAAAAAAAATTTTTTTTTTAATGTTTATTTCATTTTTGAGAGACAGAGCGCAAGTGGGGAAGGAGCGGAGAGAGAGGGAGACACAGAATCCGAAGCAGGCTTCAGGCTCTGAGCTGGCAGCACAAAGCCTAAAGCGGGGCTTGAACTCACGAACCACGAGATCATGACCTGAGCCGAAGTTGGCGCTTAACCGAGTGAGCCACCCAGGCGCCCCAGAAAGGTCTTATAAGGGGCACCTGGATGTCTCAGTAGGTTAAACCTCTAACTCTTGATTTCATCGCAGGTCATGATCCCAGGGTCATGGGATCGAGCCCCACGTGTTTCCATACTGAGCATGGAGCCTGCTTGGGATGCTCTTTCTCTCTTCCTCTGTCCCTCTCTCTCATTCGTGCTCTCGCTCTCTCTCTCGCTCTCTCTCTCTCTCTCAAGTAAATAAACTTTTTAAAAAAATTTAAAGTTCTTATAAGCCATGTTAAAGAGTGAGAATTATATCCTGAGAACAATAAAATGCTATCAAAGGATTTTAACTAAGGAAACAATATATTCAGATTTGCTTTTTTTTTTTGTTAATGTTTATTTTTGAGAGAGAGACAGAGAGAGAACAAATGTGCACACAGGGCAGGGGCAGAGAGAGAGGAGGACACAGGATCCCAAGCAGACTCTGCACTAAAAGCAGAGACCCTGACATGGGATGAAATTTACAAACCTTGAGATTATGACCAGAGTCGAAATCAGACGCTTAGCTGACTGTGTCACCCAGGTGCCCCACATTTGCTTTTTGGAAAACATATTTGGCTGTTGTGTAAGAATGGAGCATAAGCAAAGAGGGGAGAGCATGTGTTAAGAGAAGCACAGTCAAAGGAGGAGACAGGGGAAGCCACTGCAATTATTCAAGAGAGACATAATCAAGGCCTGAATGAGGGTGGTGCAATCCCAGTGGAAAGCAGTAGATGGAGTCCATTGTAACTGACAGGAGGTGGTGAGTACTTGATAAGGGGGCTGAGAGTGAGCAAAGAAAGTGGAGGGTGACACCCATCTTTCTGACTTGGGAAACGGGAGGACCAAGTCATGGGACACAGAAAGATAAGAACCAGAAGATGGAGGGAGTCATCAGAAGTAGACCCTGCAATCAAGAGACCATCCAGCATTACTCACCCAATATCTCCACTAAGGACCCACTTTACATAAGGAAAAAAAGAAGAAAAAAATACTTAGGTACCCAGCCTGGTTTGGTTATAATGATGAGACTTTTTAATCTCATTAACCTCAAATATTAAAAGTTAATCCAAAAATACAAATGCATTCTTCTAATCTGTTTTCTTTCCTTCATCTCTTTTTATATTTCTAAATCCTTCAAGATGCAGCTGAGGATGCAAAATGTAAGGATGGTTGCTAGGATATCTGGAAATGAAAATGCAACTAGCTTCCATTTATAGAACATTATGCATATGCCAGACACTGAGTGAAATACTCTACATACATTTTCTATTTAATCCTCACAGCCCTGTGAAGTGGTTGTTGTTGCTACATTTCACAGACAATGAAACTGGTCCTCAAAAAGGTGAAGTCACATGTCCACATTCTTGAACCCAGCCATCTCTAACTTGAAAACCCATTGTATTACTTGCTAGGCTTTCTACCTCCAGTGAGCCCTCCTTTGAAAACGTGGGTGAATTTAAATTCATCCCATAAAAGCCTTCTCCCCCTTTATGCACATTTTTACTGAAAATAAGAAAGTATCCTTAGTAAAAACATCCTGCAAACGGTGAGCTCCATTTTAGAAGATAGTATGAATAGGGGCACCTGGGTGGCTCAGTCGGTTAAGTGGCTGACTTTGGCTCAGGTCGTGATCTCTCTGTTTGTGGGTTCGAGCTCCGCATCATGCACTGTGCTGACAGCTCAGAGCCTGGAGCCTGCTTCAGATTCTGTGTCTCCCTCTCTCTACCCCTCCCCTGCTCACACTCTGTCTCCATCTTTCAAAAATAAGTAAATGTTAAAAAAAAATTTTTTTTTTTTAAAGAATATGCTGTGAATAACATCCCTGGAATTGTGTAACCTAGAAGCCTCGTAACTGTACCAGCTTAGATCAAACTACTAGGCCTTAAGCCTAAATTCAGACCAGGCATACAGACTGCCAAACAACTAATTTATAAGAACATATCAGATGAATGACTGATCAAACTGTCAAAACATCTGGACCAGCCCTTGGCCAGCAGTGCAGAGAATCTGAAGCCCAAAGGGGTATAACCTTTACCTCCTGGCTGCCCATCTGTAAGAAACGTTTATGGAAGGATATCTACAAGAGATCCAATGAATCTAGTATTCTAGATACTTTAGATGTTATCTTTGAATTAAGTAACTCAAGGAATTTTCATGCTGATCATGCTACTTGAAACTGCTTTTTCTGGACTAGCCAGTATATAGAAAACAGGATATCTAAGTCTTCTGGAACTTGCATTTACCATAGGGATGTGTTGAAGACAGCTCTGTCACTGCTTTACATATCTCCTCTTTGTGGGACCATGGAAGAAATGTCTATCAGGGAATAGCTGTGCTTATCAAAAGAAACTAGTTTGTTTCATTTTTTCTTCTCCATGAATTATTGACCTAATTTTATTTCCCTCTTTGCTTTGGCTCCAAGGACCTTAAAATCCAAATCTGTAACTTGCCTCTGGCAACTAACCCTACCTTAGAAAAGCCAGCATTTAGTGTAATAACTTCACCTCGGCTTCAATTTTTTTCTTCTTACTCTTATTTCCCTTCTCCCCTCCATTCCCAATAGCCTCCACTACATTTGGTCATATTGTTGCTGTGTTTGAAGCACCTAGGCATGCTGATTCAAATCCTTTTAAACATATTGCAAGGTAAAAAATAGATAATCAGTTCAAGACACAATGTTAAAGGTTGTGATTAGGGTTGTGTGAATTATATTTAAACCTAGATATGTGGCGGCACCTGGGTAGTCTAGTCGGTTAAGCGTCTGACCTTCATTTAGCTCAAGATCTCATGGGTCGTGAGTTCAAGCCCCACATTGGGCCCAATGCTGTCAGCACAGAGCCCACTTTGGATCCTCTGTTCGCCTGTCTCTCTGTCTCTCTGTCTCTCTGTCTCTCTGTCTCTCTCTCTCCCCCCCCCCCCAAAATAAATAAATAATCTTTTTAAAAAATGCCACATATGTAAAGAAATATAATGAAGGCCAAATAAGGGCTCTCTTTGCTTGCCAAACCCCACTTTAATTGTTTCACAGGTCTCTCAATTCTGGCCAGCTCCCTGGCTTGTCCTCAGTTGCTGCCCAAGACAGAGGCTGCCAAGGCTTTGGCTACCCAACATTGGCAGGGGTGCCCTGCTTTTCTTGCCAGTAAACTGCTCGTCTCTCTGGAGCACAGCTATTTTGTATGAAAAAACAGAAAATATTTTTCAACTTATCTGGAAAATATAAGCCCAGCTTATCTGTATAAAGAAAAGGAAAAATGGAAAAGAAAAGGAAAATGTTACCCTTACCATTCTTGCATATGTGAAATTGTGTTCTATCATTAGAGAGACATGAATAGGCAGATGGACATCAGAAGGTGTTAAAACCCGCCAGCCACGCGGTTGACTGGGTTTTTCTTTATATGGGATTCTTAAGAAAAGGCCATTCAAACTGGTAGTTAAATTTAGTGTCAGTCCTGTGATTAACAAGCACTGTGAATCCAAAGTGATCCTCAGTTTCCTTTCTTGCAAAGCAGAGAACTTGAACAAGACATATTCAGCCAGCAACCTTCAAGGACTCCAGAAGTCTACAGTGACCAGCAGCCCCCTTTTCCCAATAAGAAAGTGGTGAGACCTATGGACTTGCTCACCCATTTGTGGGGCAGCTGCTCTGTTTGACAGTCTAGGAGATACGCTGGGTAACAGCCAAGACAGCAGTCTCTGTCATGGAAGAGATTACAATCAGATCATGGAGAGGATAAGTGGAACATAACCACAGTAAGTGAGGTAACAGGAATATCCAATGCAAACCAAGAACGAGGGGGGAACCACAAAGGCTCTGTGTGGCGTGGTTTCGAAGTAGTAGTGAATGTAAACTGATGGAGAAGAAGAAGAACATCCCTGTCAAGGGGCACTGGACAAGCAAGAGCATGGAGGTGAAAATGAGAATGAGGAAGAGGTATGAGAGACATGAAGAAGACCCAGCTGCAAGGAAGTTCTGAAAGAGAAGGCTGGCTCAGGAATAACCCTGAGTACTCGCGTGCTATTCTTAAGAATTTAGAATGCTCTTGATAAATGATGGGAAGTTCCCAAGATGGAGCAACATTTTTTTAAGTGTATGAGAAAGAGTTTGGCTTTCAGAAGGTGCTAGAAGGGGAGGATCCAACCAGGAAGTGTCAGCAATAATGTGGTAAGGGTGTGATGAAAGCTTGGCTGGAGTGGTACCCGGGAAACAGCAAGGGAGGGTGAATTTGAGAGACCTTGTGAAATCATAACCGCCAGTGTATTAGAGTAGTTCCTAGCAACATTGCCCCTGGGTTTCTGTGCAATGAGCCTTGAAGTTAGAGTTTTCTAGCCTCTCAGAAGAATTACACCAAGACCTCATTTACTGAGTTTAGTGTAAGGTTTGTATTGCTAATAGTCTATTTCAGTCTTTAGAAAGCCCTTGATAAAAATATGGATTTTCCAAATATCAATGAATGTAAAATAAGAGACGTTTTAAAGCTTAACTCTGCCCTCTCTTCTTTCCCAGGGTGGCTGGATCCATGCAAAGGAAAAGGAAGACTGGAAAGGTTAAAATGGTATAGCGTAAGCCCCAACGGTAGGTTTTTCTTTTCTTTTCTTTTTTTTAATGTTTATTTCTTTATTCTGATAGAGAGAGAGAGAACATGCAAGCAGGGAAGGGGCAGAGAGAGAGGGAGAGATAATCCCAATACTCTGCATTATCAGTGCAGAACCTGATATGGAGCTTGATCTCACAAACTGTAAGATCAGGAACTGAGCCGAAATCAAGAGTCGCTTAACCAACTGAACCACCAAGGCGCCCCGGGTTTTCTTTTTGGTGATGCAAGTGCCTGACAGAAGCTTTGATTGCCTGGGCATCCACTTCAAAGATGGCTATCTTGAATAAACGCATTGCCAACCATGGGACTAGATAAGGAACCAGGCCACTCTCCTATCCCCTACCCCCACCAAGGCTCTTCTGTTTTAGAGATCTTGGTTGGTTTCAACAACTGAGCATTTGGGCCATTTATTTTTTCTCTTCTGGCACTTTAAATTCCTGCTCTTCTGTTTTAAATTCACCAGTAAATAATGATCCTGCAAAACCTCACTCTCAACTTTAATAAACGCAGAACTCCAGGTCCGTGCTTGCTCTCTCTCATGCCCCTCTCTCTCTCTGTCTCTCCACCTGTGACCTTACTGTGTGGCCCCATGTGTGCCATGTAATTTCCAGAACATGTAAATAGTATAGTTTTTTCCCACAAGTTTCCTGATGGTTATTACCGAGGGTGTCTTACAATCGTAATAAGAACCACAGAGCTGAAAACAAACAAACAAACAAACAAACCACACACTGGTTATCTATAGGGCACAAAAAACAAATGGAAATGACACAGAAGTCAAAGGGACTCCACAGGTTGTGGAGAAATATTGATCAGTTAGGCTTTTGATAGATGATGTGATAGTGCTATGACCATCATCTGTCCCCTTTTGATTAAAGAGCTCCACCTGCCCAGGCACAGAATTCTCAACTACATTTGGGGACATGGCCACTGGACTAAGTAAGTACTGGCACATTACAGGTCCCCCACTGGATGCTCCACAACAGGAACTCAGAAGCTATGCCTGTAACTTGATATGAATGCCACATGTTACTAACATTTGCTTTAACTCTTCCCATGGGCTGTTTTCATTTGTTTTCTCTTTGTAAAAATGGCCTCCATCTAGCAGTGAACTGCTCTTCTGATTCCAACTTTTCACCTCCCTACCGCATCTATAAACTTACGACACCAACATTGTAAGTTGCTAGGCCTCTAAATTTAATGCACATAAGAATCATCTAGGGAGCTTCTTTAAAATGCAGATTCTAGGGGCGCCGGGGTGGCTCAGTAGGTTATGCATCTGACTTTGGCTCAGGTCATGATCTCACAGTTTGTGAGTTCAAGCTCCTTGTCTGGCTCTGTGTTGACACCTCAGAGCCTGGAGCCTCCTTCAGATTCTGTGTCTCCCTCTCTCTCTCTCTGCCCTTCCCCCACTCATGCTGTCTCTATCTCTCATAAACTTAAAAAAAATTTTTAATAAAAAAATAAAAAATAATAAGATGCAGATTCTAGGGTTCACTCCCCATGGCATTTTAATTTAATAAATATGGGATAGGGCTCAGGAAGCATCCCAGGGGATTATGGTACAGGTGGTCCTCAGATCATATGTTGGGAAGCACTGCTAAGTTGAACTCAGCAACACAATCCACAAAGGCAAACTCAAAAATTAACATTTCCCAAGAACCCTTTGAGAGCATGGCCCTCTGCTTATGCATGAGTCAATTTTTCCCAGGATATAAACTGACACAAAGTCGTGTTGGGAGATGCCTGTGATCCCAGTGTGTGTTTGGGCGGGGACAGAATTTTCTCACTATGAAGAGGTGCAGCAACATCAATTGCTAAATATTACTCCACCCTGGCACTTATTATTAGTCATAAAAATTGGCTGAGCCAACTCCAGTATTGCCAGTTCATTTGAAGAGTATCCACAGTGGGTAGACCCCTAACATTCTCTTCCCTCTCCACTCAAAGGGCAAATGTGCAACCCAACTTGTAGACCAGGCTACTGAGCAAAAGTTGGAATGATCTCTGAGGTCATGTAAGCTCTTCTGCATTGTTTTGAGAATACCTAAAAGCCACTGGGGTTGTTGAGACCACAAGTTCTTTTACCCTGTGGAGAAGGAGGAGAATGATTGCTACTACACTCACTTGTGAACTGAGAAAAACTGTAGGTTCTTGAAAGATTTATTCTTGAAGGATGATAACCTTGTTTTTCTATAACCCTCCAATCTATGTTCCCAATGCCACCTAGTGTCCTGGCACCAAGAAGGGTGGCCTGGGCCAGCGTGACACCCAGACTTGTTAGCTGTAAGTATGTTATTCCCACCTGCAGTCTCAGAGCACCCAAATAAGCCTCTCTGAAGTTAGCTAAGTCAAGCACCATAAAAGCAGATATGGGTTAAAAGCTACCTTATATCCCCACCCCAGCCTTCCCTACTCCTAGTGCATATCCATCCCTAATCCACTGCCTGCAAGGTACTAACCTCTAATTCATGAAGTTCAGAATGCACCTTTTGGAGATGTGATGCACATGCTATGAAGGCACATACATGAGTGGTGTCTTTCCAAAATGTCAGCTTTATTTTAAAAAGGTTTATTTAGTCATAAAGCAAGGTTAACATAATTACAAAGCAGGTTCAGGATTCTAAACTCAATGACATTTCACCAATATGTTTAACTTGGCTTCTTACATGTCATACAAAGCAAAGCACAAGACAAGTCACACAACAAACAAGATAGAACAGGGGTCGGAAGTTAACAAACCAAACACAAAGTCAGTCTGTGAGCACACAGTTGAGATAAGGCCTTGGTCAGCTCTGGTCAGCTCTCAGCACTTATTGCTTATTATGTTCAAGCAATGGAGGATCTCTGTTCCCTTTGAAGATCAACCAGGCAGAGCCTTCAGTGGCAGCTGCCTTTTTGAAGTGGTCAAAGAGGGGTCAGTGTCTGAGGAGTCTGACAGTTTGCTGCAAAAATCCTCTTTTTAAAGGGATTCAATTGGTCTTGGGCCTTTGCAGACCTCCTCTGATTCTGCTGGTTATCAGTTCTGAGTGTGTCATCAGCTGGTTCTGGTCTCAGCAATATCTGGTATTAGCTGCTATCCCCTTAGCTGCTTGAGTCATTGTCTGACACAAGCTCCTGCTTGACCTGAGTGACTCCATCTTGCTCCCTACAGGGGATCTCCTTTGGGGGCCTCACTCTCTGCTCATTACTGGCAGCCACTATCAATGGAAAGCCAAAGTCCTCTGTGGCCAGAACTTTTTTTTCTTTGCTTTGTCCTGGCTAAAATTTTTGTTACCTTTTGAAATGGAAAGATTTTTCTTGCAGTTTCAAGAATTTTCCATGGGCAGAGATGTCAGGGATGACCAGGAAATTCCAGGAAACTAGAATGCCATGAATCCAATAATTAGGATATGATAGGCTAAGAAATGCATTTCATATGTACCTTCTACTTTTAAGAGAATAACTATTAGCTCAATTAGTGATAATCATTTAACATCATACTTAATGGTGAAAAGCTGAAAGCTTTCCCTCTAAGATCAGGAATAAGACAAGATTGTTCATTCTTACCACTTTTATTCAATATAGTAGTAGAAGTCCTAGCCAAAGCAATTAGGCAAAAAATAAAAGGCATCCAAATTGGAATAGAAGTAAAATTGTCTCTATTTGCAGATGATATGATATATAGAGAAAACTGTAAAGATCCTATCAAAAAATTGTGTTCCAACTAATAAACAAATTCAGAAAAGTTGCATGATTTAACATCAATACACAAAAATCAGTTGCATTTCTATACACAAACAACCAACTTTCAGAAAGAAATAAGAAAACAATCACATTTACAATGGCATCAAACAGAATAGAATTCTTAGGTATTGGTTTAACCAAAGAAGTAAAAGATCTACATTCTGGGGGCACCTGAATGGCTCAGTAGGTTGAGCATCTGACTATTGATTTTGGCTCAGGTCATGATCTCATGGTTGTGAGATCAAGCCCCGCCCAGCATGGAGCCTGATTAAGAATCTCTCTCCCTCTCCCTCTGCCTCTGCTTCTCTCCTGCTCACTCACATGTGCTCTCTCTCTCTCTCAAAAAAAAAAAAAAAAAAAGATCTGCACACTGACAACTATAAAATATTGATAAAAGTAATTGAAGAAGACCCAAATAACTGGAAAGATATCTTGTGTTCATGGACTGGAAGAATTAATATTGTTAAAATGCCCATACCATCCAAAGTAACCTACAGAGTCAATGCAATCCCTATCAATATTCCAATCGCATTTTTCACAGAATTTTTTTAATCCTAAAATTCATACGGAACCACAAAAGACCCTGAATAGCCAAAGCAATCTTGAAAAAGAAGAACAAATCCGGAAGATCATACTTTCTAATTTAAAACTATATTGCAAAGCTAATAATCAAAACAGTATGGTATTGGCAAAAAAACCAGACACACAGATCAATGGAATAGAGAGCTCAGAAATAAATCCATGCATATATGGTCAATAAATTTTTTTAAGTTTTTACTTAAATTCCAGTTATTTAACATACAGTGTGATATTAGTTTCAGGTGTAAATGGCCAATTAATTTTTGACAAAGAAGCAAAAATATACAATGGAGAAAGAATAGTCTCTTCAAAAATGGTGCTGGAAAAACTGTAGAATCACATGAAAGGAATGAAACTGGACCCTTATCTCACACTATGTATAAAAATCAATACAAAATCGGTTAAAGACTTGAACATCAGACCTGAAACTGTAAAACTTCTAAAAGAAAACATAAGGGGTAAACTCCTTGCCACTGGTCTTACTGATGATTTTTTTGGATTTCACACCAAAAGCAAAGGTTTAAAAAAAAAGCAAAAATAAACAAGTGAGACTACATCAAACTAAAAAGCTTCTGCACAGCAAAGGAAACCATTATCAAAACCTATGGAATGGGAGAAGATATTTGCAAACTGCACATCTGATAATGAGCTAATATCCATAATATACAAGGAACTCATACAACTCAATAACAAAATAATAATAATAATAACCCAATTACAAAATGGGCAAAGGACTTGAATAACCATTTTTCCAAGGAAGACATACAAATAGACAACAGGTACTTAAAAAAGTATTCCAAGATCACAAATCATGAGAGAAATGCAAGCCAAAACTACAATGAGATATCATCTTACACCAGTTAGGATATCTACTATCAAAAAGATAAGAGAGGTGCCTGGCTGGCTCAGTCAGTAGAACATGCAACTCTTGATCTTGGGATTATGAGTTCAAGCTCCACGTTGGGCATAGAGCTTACTTAAAACAACAACAACAACAACAACAACAACAACAACAACAACAACAGCAAAAAAAAAAACACTTCTGTAAAAAGACAAGATATACTATAGAATATCATTCAGCCATAAAAAAAGAAGGAAATCCTCCTATTTGCAATAAAATGGATGGACTTTGAGGGCATTATGCTAAGTAAACTAAGTCATACAGAAAGGCAATGTATGTGGAATCTGGAAAAAAAATGGAACTCATAGAAACAGAGAGTAAATTCATGGTTGCTAGGGATGAGGGCAATGAGTGAAAGTAGTTAAAAGGTAAAAACTTCCAGTTAAAGATTAATAAGTGTGGGGAATATAATGCACATCATGGTGACTATAGATAATAATATTGTGTTGTATATATGAAAGTTGCTAAGAGAGTACATGTTTAAAATTCTGACCACACAAAAAGGTAACTATGTGAGGTGATGGTTGTGTTAACCTTATTGTGATAATCATTTCGAATCTGTACATATGTGAAATCATCACACCTTAAACTTACACCATTTACATGTCAATAATGTCTCAATAAAAGTGAGAGAAAACAAGATAAGAGATAATAAATGCTGGCTAGGATGTGAAGGAAAGGGAACCCTGAAGAATTGGTAGAAATACAAACTGGTATAGCCACTGTGGAAAACAGTAGGAGGTTCCTCAAGAAATTAAAAATAGAACTACCTCATCATTCTGTAAACCAACTTCTGGATATATATCCAAACAAAACAAATCACTACCTCAAAGAGATACCTGTGTTCCCATGTTCATTGCAGCAATATTCATAATAGCCAAAGTATGGAAACAATCTAAGCGTCTGTTGACAGATGAATGGATAAAGAAAATGTGAATACACACACACACACACACACACACACACACACACACACGCATACACACATACATATATACACACACAAGTGCAAACACATGCACATTACTCAACCTTAAAAAAGAAGGAAATGTAGGGGGTGCCTAGGTGGCTCAGTTGGTTAAGAAGGAAATCTGGCCATTTGTGGCAATATGGATGAATCTGGAGGGCATTGTGCCAAATGAAATGAGCCAGGCATAGAAAGACATCTATACGGTATCACTTATACATGGAATCTAAAAACAAAAAGAAAGAAAGAAAGAAAAGTCTAACTCATAGAAACAGAGTAAAATGATGGTTGCCAGAGGCTGGGGGTGGGGAAATAGGGAGAGGCTGGTAAAAGGGTACAAATTTTCAAGTATAATATGAATAAGATCTGAGGATCTGATGAATAACATGGTGACTATAGTTGATAATTCTGTGTTGCATAATTGAAATTTGCTAAAGGAGTAAAACTTAAGTGTTTTCACACACACAAAGGTAACCATGTGAGGGATGGATTGATAGATGTGTTCATTAACTCTGAGAATTCTTTCACAATGTATATGTACATTGAATAATCACAATATTCTATCACAATGTATATGTACATCAAAACACCCCAATGTACTCTTTAAATATATTACATTTTTGCCAATAATACCTCAACAAAGCTGAAAGAACCATTAAAGAAGATTTAATGTAGATGCTTACCAATCACTAAATTGTATATTTAAATAGACTTTACAATCTAGAGAACATTTAAGTAAATAAAAACACCTGGGGACAATTAAATACATTCTTTCTTAAGTTTTCAACTCTTCTCTAAAATTATTTAATGTGGAGCACCTAGGTGGCTCAGTCAGTTAAGCATCTGACTTTGGCTCAGGTCATGATCTCACAGCTCATGAGTTCGAGCCCCGAGTCAGGCTCTGTGCTGGCAGCTCAGAGCCTAGAGCCTGCTTCAGATTCTGTGTCTCTGTCTCCCTCTGCCCCTCCCCCGCTCATGCTCTGTCTCTCTCTCTCTCAAAAATAAACAAACACTAAAAAAATAATAAAACGAAATTATTTAATGCAACATTGTTTTTTCCATAATGTAAACTACTGAGCAACTTCTGCCAACTTTAGATTGTTGGAATGAATAGAAATGGGTCCCCGGGAAAGGATTGAGGAAGAAGAGACACTTGGGTCTAACAAAGTCAGAACAAGTTTTTGAAGCAAGGAAACACTGGCTTTAATATGTAAAAAAGGGAGGTGGTCACCAAACTGATATGATCAACAGATCTACTTCTCAAAATGTGTTTGCTCTTCCCATGCATAAAAATTCACCATTATATTTCATATTCATATTTCAAAGCACTTACTTCAGCCAAAATGTCAATATCCATGGATGATTTTTGTTAGTCATCTATACTTTTTTGTGCAAGATTTGCAGATTCTTTTGCAAGAGTAAGTTTTAATAGATAAGGAAAATAGATGAGTATAGTAACATCTAAGGGGATTAGGGAAGGGATGGAAATCTGACAGCCTCACAATTTTGGCTTTGGCACTTCCTAAGTCTACATAACCAGTTACAGTGTGGCATTTAATGCCTTTACCAAGAGCACACCTATATATACAATAGAACATTGTTCTTAGGCTCAGGGGAAGAACAAATTTAACAACAATATACCATTTCCTTCCACGTGTCTTACTCTTTGGATCTAGACTTCCTTGGCAAGATACCTGATATTCATTGCCTTTCCCCTTTCTCTTGGCTTACAGGCCCTGAGGGGGAAAGGCACTTAAAATAAGTGTTCAGACCCACATTTATGTAGTCAACTTACATTCGACCAAGGTATCGATAAAATTCAATGTGAACGAAAGATGAATTTTTTTTTCCCATTAAGTGGTATTGGAACAACAAGCTATCTATAAAGAAAAACAAAGGAAACTTGACCTCCCTCACATACTATACAAAAATAAATTTGAGATGAATCATACACCTAAATGTAAAAGCTAAAACGTAAAGTGTCTAAAAGAAAATATAAGAAGATATCTTCCTGAGTCTTAATGTAGGTGAATATTTTTAAAACATGTCATGGGAAGGACACCTGAATGGCTCAGTCTGTTGAACATCAGACTCTTGATTTCAGTTCAAGTCATGTTCCCAGGGTCACAGGATTAAGTCCTGCCTCTAGCTCTGCACTGAGTGTGGAGACTGCTTAAGATTCTCTCTCTCCTTCAGTCCTTTCCCTCTCTCTCTCTCTTTCTCTCTTTTACTAAAATTTAAAACAACAATAAAAAAAACATGTCATAGGCAATAACTATGAAAAAAATGGACTTAATCAAAACTAAAAGCTTCAGCTCATCAAAACATACCCATTATGAATATAAAAAGACAAGCTACAGACTGGGAGAAAATTCTAATATCTAATATTAGATCTAAAAAGGAGTGGGGGGCAAGACTTAAATAGGCACTTCATGAAAGAAAATATTCAAATGATTCTTATACCACACACAAAAATAAATTCAAAATGGATGAAAGACCTAAATGTGAGACAGGAAACCATAGAAATCCTAGAAGAAAGGGCAGGCAGTAACCTTTTTGACATCAGCCATAGCAACTTTTTTCTAGATAATGTCTCCTGAGGCACGAGAAACAAAAGCAAATATGAGCTATCAGGACCACATCAAAACAAAAAGCTTCTGCACAGCAAAGGAAACAGTCAACAAAACTAAAAGGTAACCTAAAGAATGTGAGATATTGCAAATGTCTTATCCAATAAAGGGTTAATATTCAAAATGTATAGAGAATTTATACAGCTCAACACTCAAAAAACACATAATCCAATTAAAAATGGACAGAAGACATGAACAGACATTACTCCAAAGAAGACATACAGAGATGGCCAACAGATACATGAAAAGATGTGCATCATCTCTTGCCATCAGGGAAATGCAAATCAAAACTGCAATGAGGTATCACTTCACACATGTCAGAATGGCTAAAATCAGTAACATAAAAACAATTGTTGGCAAGGATGTGGAGAAAAAGGAACCCTCATGCACTGTTGGTGGGAATGCAAACTGTTATAGCCACTGTGGAAAACAATAGGGAGATTCCTCAAAAAGCTAAAAATAGAACTACTCTACAATCCAGTAATGGCACTACTGGGTATTTGCCCAATAAATAGAATACAAAAGCACGAATTCAAAGAAATACATGCACCCCTATGTTTAGAGCAGCATTATTTACAATTGCCAAGATATGGAAGCACCCCAAGTGTCCACTGATTGATTAATGGATAAAGAAGATAGATATAGATATAGATAGATATATACATATACATGGATATTATTCAGCCATACAAAGGAATGAAATCTTGCCATTTACAATGACGTAGATGGAGCTAGTGATTATAATGCTAAGTGAAATAAGTCAGTCATAGAAAGACAAATACCATATGATTTCACTCATATGTATAATTTAAGAAACAAAACAAATGAGCAAAGGGAAAAGAGAGACAAATCAAGAAAGGCTCTTAATTATTGAGAACGAACTGATGGTTACCAGAAGGGAGATGGAGGTGGGATGGGTGAAATAGGAGATGGGGATTAAGGAGCGCACTTGTGATGAGCACAACACTGTGTTAAAATCACAGTGAGATGCACTATACCCACAGGAATGGCTAAAATTTAGAAGACTAGCATAACAATACCAAATTTTATTTTATTTTATTTTATTTTTTTAAATTTTTTCAACGTTTATTTATTTTTGGGACAGAGAGAGACAGAGCATGAACGGGGGAGGGGCAGAGAGAGGGAGACACAGAATCGGAAACAGGCTCCAGGCTCTGAGCCATCAGCCCAGAGCCTGACGCGGGGCTCGAACTCGCGGACCGCGAGATCGTGACTTGGCTGAAGTCGGACGCTTAACCGACTGCGCCACCCAGGCGCCCCACAATACCAAATTTTAAAGTGGATGGAGCAATCAGAACTCTCATGAATTGTTGATGGAGTTTAAAATGGTACAACCATACTGGAAATTGTTTGGCAGTTTCTAATAAAGTTAAACATACGCCTTGCTTCTATCCCAGGACTTGCACTCCTAGCTATATACCCAAAAGAAATGACTTGCTTAATGTAGATTTATTCAAAACAGCCAAAAACTAGAAACAACCCAAATGCCCATCAGTAGAATAAACATGGCATATTCAGGCAATGGAATATCATACAGCAATAAAACAGGAACAAACTCTTTGATAAAAGCAACAACATGGGTAAATAGTAAAAAAACATTTTGCTGAGCAAAAGAAACCAAATGCAGAAGAATATCTATAGTTTGAGTCCACTTATATGAAGTTTAAAAACTGGAAAACCACTGGTTAAGTAAACTGTAGTGACTGGGAAGGGATATCAGGGAACTTTCTAGGATGATGGAAATATTCCATAATATTATATGGGTGTATACAACTGTAAAACTTTAAGCACATATTATTGAGCTGTGCACTGAAAATGTATGCATTTTGCCACATGTAAATTATGTTTCAATTTTTTAAAAAAGGGAAAAAAAGAATCCCACATGGAATCCCAAATATATGCAATCCAGATGAGAACTGGGGACTCTCCAGCCAAAGAGATCCAGTTTGGAGAAGAGGAAACTCTATGTCTGCCCAAGAGTTTGGCTGAGCCCTAAGGGTTCACCCTCTTGATTCCCTTCTGTCCATTCTATTTTGCTACCCAGCAATCCAGGCATGAAACTCTGACAATGAGCTCCACCTCAAAAGCAAACAAACAAAAAAATCCACTTCTGCCAAGAATTTTGCAAGTTTAGTCAACTTTTTGCAGGTTTGAGGTTCAAAGTCACAGAGAGTAGTCTCGTCATAAAACATGGCTTGGCCCTCCTGACACCTGGCTGGCTGAACTGTCTCCTTTTCTCTGTGAATGTAGAATAAAAACTGCTTTTCTCAAGCCACGATATCAGTCAATGCCCAGACCACAGGGTCACAGCTTTCTCCCTAAAAGGCCTGGACAAGGAAATTTTTTTGTAAGAATAGAGCACTCCTCCTGAAAGGAATTCTGGGAGGTACAGAACTCCCTCTTCTCTGTGCATAGCTACACCAGTCTGCTTGAAGCAAAGAACAGAGGCAAAGCCATTATGGATAGTTAACTACTCTTTCCTCCTCCCACATTTCCACTCACCCTCACCTCCAGGCCCCAGAAAAACTCTGAGAAACCTTTAGAGTCCCTTGAGGGCAATTTGAAAACCACTACACTAGCTCTGGGGGAGGAAAGATTGACAAAAGTTGAGTTTGAGAAAGGGGCCATTTGCCCTGTATACGGCATTGGAGTAGAGAGCTGCAAGAGCAGAGATTCTAGTTACATGAGTATTGATGGAACTGGATGGTTTGAGGTCTGTTATGGTCGCCGGCAGCCAGCCACCAACTGCCTCAACAGCCCATGTGCATTTCTTCTTATTTTTTTTTATGTTTATTTATTTATTTTTGGGAGAGAGAGCACATGCAAGCACAAGCAGGGGAGGTACAGAAAGAGAGGGAGACAGAGAACCCCAGGCAGGCTTCATGCTCTTAGCACAGATGTCCCATGCGAGGCTCTAACTCAGAAACTATGAGATCATGATCTGAGCCGAAACCAAGAGTCCAACGCTTAACCAACTGAGCCACCCGGGCGCTCCCCATGTGCATTTCTAACATAAAAATATCCACTGGGCAGGGGCTGCTGGCCACCAACTCTTCTCTCTCCATTGAGGCTTCCTCATCTTCCTCCTGATGCTTCCTTCCACTGTCCCAGCCCCTCCTCCAGGTCTACCCTGCTTAGATTCTATTTTATTTTTTCCGTTTTCAAGTTTTTATTTAAATTCAAGTTAGTTAATATATATGGTAAAATTGGTTTCAGATGTAGAATTTAGTGATGCATCCCTAACATATAACACTCAGTGCTCATCACAAGTACCCTTCTTAATGCTCATCATCCATTTAGCCCATCCCCTCATACCTCCCTCCATCAACCTCAGTTTGTTCTAAATAGTTAAGAATTTCTTAGGTTTCCTGCCCTCTCTCTTTATCCCCTTCTCCAATATCCATCTATTTTGCTTTTTAAATTCCACATATGAGTGTATCCTGCTTAGATTTTAGTGGCAGGACTGACATGACCTCCCTCAGTCCCAGCAGAGGCCAACCCCTTCTTGAAGGCTGGTTCTGCAATTCTCTGCAGGGTCCTTGTCTAGCCCTAATGATGACAAGGGAAGCCTGAGCTTCAAAGTTCTGTGAACAGTATGAGAAACTTATTCTTATCTTTTATGAAAAGTAACTACTTATTTTATGAAAAATAACTGGGTTTGTCGAACAAGCCTTAATCCTATTAAGTTCATCAGAAAATTGTTTACGTATGTTATCAAGACAACTAATTTCTTCTTAGAAAGAGATTATAAATTATATCATATAAAAAGGTTCTGTCCTAGACCATTTTTGAAAAATAATTATATTTCATAGTAGTTAACATCTGGTTACTATGGAAGAGATTTTTGTGCTTCTTAGCAAAGTAACAAGACAGAAGTTTAAATTATTGGTGACATACTAAGATGGAATCAATTCAAATTAAGCAAGATCTTCATGTACCTGGCACTGCTTATGGTTTTTTGCCCCAAAGATCATTGATATTTTAATGTTCCCCAGCCTTCTCTAGTTTCTCATCTTTACTGAGCTGGTAATGTCCAGTCTAGCATTCTTTTTTCACAAGACACTTTATGAAATATGATTGAAAATTAAATTTCTATAAGGCCACTGAAATATCAAGGTTCATTATTTGTGATTTCTGCATTACATTAGCAATCCTTTGATTAAGTTATTTTGCTAAGTCTTCGTTCTCCCCAGGATTTTCCTGGAAAAGGGGGAGAGGTGGTTTTCTTTTCTCTGTTGTATCTTTATATATTTTTAGTATTGACCAACTTATTTAAACATGCTCTTGTTCCTGTATATCCAAATTCTATTAATGGTATAATTATCTTCCTGGTCATCCAAATAAAACCATCATCAGCCACAGACTCCCTTTTTCTTATCCTTGACTTCCTCCTAATACTGTTTTTTTTGTTTTGTTTTGTTTTTTTTGTTGTTGTTGTTTAGCTTTTATTTCATGATCATAAACTTCACTCTGCAATCCAGCTAAACTTGGAGGGGAGTAAGGAGGACACAGAACCCGTGGAACTGCGGCAGGAACACAGGGACTCTAGATTTCGAGCAGATGGGGGCAGAAGGGCGCTCTCCCGAGCTACAGAAGGAATGGTCTGGTAGTTAAGATAAAACACGAGTCAAATTTATTAGATTTGTCCACAGTCAGCAATGGTGATTTTCTTGCTGGTCTTGCCGTTCCGGGACCCAAAGCGCTCCATGGCTTCCACGATGTTCATGCCTTCCTTCACCATGCCAAACACCACGTGCTTGCCATCCAACCACTCGGTCTTGGCGGTGCAGATGAAAAACTGGGAACCGTTCGTGTTGGGTCCGGCGTTCGCCATGGACAGGATGCCAGGACCTGTGTGCTTCAGGATGAAATTCTCGTCGTCAAACTTCTCCCCGTAGATGGACTTGCCTCCAGTGCCATTATGGCGTGTGAAGTCACCACCCTGGCACATAAATCCCGGGATAATCCTGTGAAAGCAGGAACCTTTGTAACCAAATCCTTTCTCCCCAGTGCTGAGAGCACGAAAATTCTCTGCTGTCTTGGGAACTTTGTCTGCAAACAGCTCGAAGGAGACGCGGCCCAAGGGCTCGCCGTCCACGGCGATGTCAAAGAACACGGTGGGGTTGACCATGGTTAAGAGGTGCAGGCAATTCCGGGGCGGCGGCGTCTGCAAGGCCCTAATACTGTTTTTATAAATTGTCATACCCATTCCTCTCCAATCCATTTGACACAACATTGGATCAGGATTAACTTTTCATTGTTCCTTTGTGATAACTCACTAATCAGTCTTTCTATCTTTAGGATATTGTCCTTCAATCCAGCCTACACCTTGCTTCCAATTTTCTTTCTAAAGTACACATAGTTTCTGTATAACTCAAGATTTTTAGTGACCTCTGTTACCTAACAACTAAAGTATAAAATCTTTCACCTGTTTTCCATGACCTGTCCTCAATCAGCCTTACCTCCTACTTTTCCCCTAACCTGAGGATAGCCAGGAGTAGTAACTAGGTTTTTAAAATCATTTTTAAGGCAACATGTTGATGCAGTGGTAGCTGAAACTCTAATGAAAAACATTAGAGGAAGCAGTATAAAAGCAAGACCAAAAGACATATAAACAAGGTGTTTAAAAGGTAGTGCTTTTTTACTTCGGCCTTTTTCAGGTGTAATTTACATACAATATAGTCCACACATTTTAAATGTACAATTTGACGAATTTTCCAAATTGTATACCGTTGCATAACCACCACCACAATCCAGATGTAGAACAGTTCCATTTCCTGAAAATATTTCCTTGTGCCCCTTTGCAGTAGATCCTTTCTCCCACTCCCAGCCCCCTGGCAACCTCTGAACTGTTTCTGTGACTATAATTTTGTCTTTTCCAGGATTTCATATAAATGGAATAATATAGTACATAGTGTTTTGTGTTTGGCTTCTTTTACTTGACTTCTTTTTACTTTGACTTCTTTTTCACCTATGTTACCTATGTTATTGAATGTATTACTATTTTTCTCTTTTTTATTGTTGAGTAGTACTCTATAGATGGATATACAATTCTTTAAATCTATTTACCAGTTGATTGACATCTGGATTGTTTTCAGTTTGGAGCTGTTAAAATGCAGCTATGAACACTTGTACACAAGTCTTTTTGTGGACATATGTTTCACTCTCTTGGGTAAATATCTAGGAGTAGAAATGATGGAGTGTATAATGAATGAATTCATATATTTACCCAGCCGTATGTGGAAACACCATCAACTAGGGAAGTCCAGAACCCCAAGCCTGTACCAAATGCTGGAGATAAGCCCCAATTCTCAGTATGCTCATAATTCAAGAGCCCAAAGTCAACAGTAAAATAAGAAGCACTTTTGAGACTGTGTACTCCCATAAAGCCCAGTAGAGGCAACCACCCCATTGGGAAGCCCACAATCCAGCCCCCAACAAGGGAAACCTCCAATAAAGATCATTCCTATAGAAATATGAGCTCCAAAACAAGAAATATAAAACATATGAGAAGGTCCAGTTCCATTAAAATAGCCTGAACAATTGATACCCAAAACAACAACATCCAATAGAGCAATCTTAAAGATACTTTACAATGTGCATTTAATTAATTGTGTGTTTAACTAATTGAATAGTTAACAGAGATAGTAATTGTTGTGTTTTTTCTTTTCTACACTTCCTTGTATGTGACTCTTCCCTATCAGAGGCATCCATACTCCCTTCGAGGAGAGCTAGGATATTATAATGGAAATGTAAAGACAAAAGCAATATTTGCTTTGGGGTAGTTTTTGCTACTAAAAGAAATTATTGAGAATCAAGAGGGATTACCCAAGATTAACAGTCATAGACTCTAGAAAGAGAACAGAAGATAGGCTGCTTACCCTATGCCTGACCACTGGGGAGTTTAGACAAGTATCACCTGAAGTTGGTGAACAGAGAGGAAGAAATGGACTGTGGCTCTAAAAAAAAGTTAGAGGCCTGGATATGAGAGGACCTGACTTAGAAAGGTCACAAGAAGATGTCAAGGATTATCTGTGGCCAGAGCTAAGCCAACGTGTTAAGATGACTTGTGGCCTCTTGAGTGAGCATCGTGTCATTCACATTTCCTCTTCTTCTCAATACATGAGTGAGGGCACTCCATGGACATCCATCTGCACAGCACCCCTTACATTATCCAGTAAGACACCAACCTATCTCCAAAAATTTGTCAAGCTCCTGCCAAACCTTATAAAGAATTAAGCACCTTTCTAATATATAATTTATATAACATATTATATATTAATGAATTATAATATTAAAGTATTAATGTATAATATAATAATATAAAACAGTCTCCAAAATATATTGTTAGGGATAAAGCAAAGCACATAATAGATTATGTGATAGGATACCATTTGTACCATTTATACAAGGAAAGTACATACATGTGTATATGTATGTATGTAGCTAATTATATATATATATATATATATATATATATATATATATATATAGGTACATATAAAGAATATCTCTGAAAGATACAGAAGCTGGTAACAATAGTCTTTAAAGAGTAGAAAAGTGGCTGAGGAAGAGTGGGTGAAGAATTCCTTATACTGTAAATTATTTTGTTCCTTTTGAACATTTTTATCATATGTATGTGTTACATATTCCAAAATTGAATAAAATAATACAGCTAAAAATTCACACAAAACAGCAATTTTGTTTCTAGATAATTTGCCTTCAGAAGCCCTCACACATGTACAAAAGGGGAAAAAAATGCAACTTTGTTTTTAAGGGTAAAAAACTAGAGGGGCGCCTGGGTGGCGCAGCCGGTTAAGTGTCTGACTTCAGCCAGGTCACGATCTTGCGGTCCGTGAGTTCGAGCCCCGCGTCAGGCTCTGGGCTGATGGCTCAGAGCCTGGAGCCTGTTTCCGATTCTGTGTCTCCCTCTCTCTCTGCCCCTCCCCCATTCATGCTCTGTCTCTCTCTGTCCCAAAAATAAATAAACGTTGAAAAAAAAAATTAAAAAAAAACAAAACTAGAAAAGCCAAAGTCTTCATAAATAGGGGAATAAATATGTAAAATGTGGACTAGCACATAGCAGTCAGATAGAGACAATAGATGATATACAGATAGTTAGACAGATAAATCTATCACAAGAAGCAGTTAAAGGAAATAAACTACATTGGTCTATCTGTGTATCAATATGGAACAACTCAAAAACATGTTGAGCAAGAAAAAAGCATAACACAGAATATATGTTTAGCCTACAATTTAAATGAATTTTTAAAAGCACACTACTAAGTAAATGTGTAAAACTCACAATGTATGTAGTTTACCTCTGTGGGGGGTAAGGTTGGGAGATGGGAGTGGGAGGTCGGTAATATTTTATCTTAAAAACAACTACAAAACAAAACAAAACAAAAAAAGAAAAGGAACAAAGGGACGATAGGTAAGATAAAATGTTAAAAGTTTTAAATCTGGATAATAGGAGTATAGGTGTTTGTTGTTTTATTCTTTGTGTTTTACTGCAGTTCTAGAAATGGTAAAAAAAAAAAAAAAAAAAAAAAAAAAAAAAAGGTAAAATACAAATATCCAGCAAGTTTCTCCAGATTGATCCTTCTACTTTCTTTATAAAGTCAAGTAAATTCTAAACAATTAGCCTTGACATTATTAGTAAATACACCTTTAAAACACAAAATTTTTTATTAAAGCCTTTAAAACATTAGGAAACCCTGGTCATGGCTTCAGATTTCATTTCTCAGATGCAATAGGAGAGAACCCTTGTCAAAGAGAATGTAAGGAAGTCTGACTTCTGTGACATGGTGACTTGTTGGGCACACCCATTTGTCCATCCCCAGCCCTCATTCTTCCAAATTCCTATTAGCATATTCTGTTGAGGAAGCAGCATGGCTTGCTTCAAGACATACTCATTTTCCCTGTGCCTATTTGCTCTTTGTGAAAAAGAATACTTTCTGGAGGCGGGGCTTGTTGACTCTTTAAAAACCAGAGTCTCCACGCTTACCTGATCACTTCAGTTCCGGCATCCTGCCTAGCAAAGAAGCAGTTAGTCAAAATGATACCTGGAGGCTTAAGTGAAGCCAAACCTGCCACTCCAGAAATCCAAGAGATTGCTAACGAGGTGAGTTGATGTATGTCATGAAAAGGATTGATTCAAAATCTTGGTTCCTAGGTCAGGTGTGTTAGGTGTGTGGGTGAACATGAAAACTAGAACACTGGGAAATGTGTTGTGTTTTGTTCAGGCTTCCCTACAACTAAAAACCTTTTCAGATGAAACCTCTAATAATCCCAAATATGAGAGCGATTTCAGGCAAGTAACATCACTTCTCTGAGCCTCAGTTTCCCCATTTATAAAAGAAGAATTTGTATTAGGTCATCTTTATAGGCTTACAGTGTATGATTCTAGGATTACTAATTCAGTTTCTGATCTTACCAAATGGAGCCAACATGTAATTAAAGTCTGAGGTTGCTAACAATTTGACAAACTAGACTTTACCCTCTCTACAGGGAATTTTTTTAATGGGTTAAATGAAGAACAATATTGCAAAGATACCACTTACAAACTTCCTGCCAATTTGAATAAATAGAAAATATTTTAGTCTTTTAGTATTTAGAAGATGATTAAACTAGTATGGAAGAGGAGTGGCATAGTCTATGGTGATTCCAAAATTGATAAGGGTGAAAACAGAACTCAATGTTTTCAGCAAGTTGATACATTTTTCTAAGTGTTCTTTGATTAGATATCACCTAAATAATAAAATTTTATTATATTGTATATTTTATGAAAAGAAAAAATATGTAAATTGCCATTTTAGGTCTGTAAATTGTTGCCCTATTCTCTTATCTCATTTCTTGTTTTTCTCTCTGAAACTTCTTTCAATGACACTGGCAAACAATATCAGCTTCTTGTGTGAATGAGAGAGATAGGATCCTCTATGTTAGAGCTCTGGAATGCTTTCTAGAGATTAGATGCCTGGAATTCTACCACTAGTTCTTTGGGACTAAATGTTTCCCTTTTAAGAGTTCTTTTAAAAAATACTTCGGAGCTTATTTTTCTTGTAAAGCAGAATATTAAGTCATTAATACCTTTTTTTGAGTCCTTATATCAGGTCAGTGTCCTCAACTTCAGTGTGCACATGAGTTACCTGGGAGTCTTGTTAAAATGCAGATTCTGACTCAGTAGATCTGGCTGGGATGAGCCCGGGAGCCTGAATTTCTAACCAGCTTCCAGGTGATGGCCCTGCTGCTGTCCATGACCTCACCAGCCTACAGGACTAGAGATGCATGATATCCAAGAGACCTGTGGGAGATGGGCTTTCTAAAAGCAAGGCACTGAAAAAAAATCTCAATTCCATTTGTGAGATGAAGATCACACCTCTTGCTCTGCTGGCAGAGCTGTGAGGGCAAAATAAGATGATGTGCATAATAATGACTTGGAAACAAGAAAGAAACATGCATAGGTGAGGCATCACAGTTATTTGCTTCAAATCTTCACCTGAAATCACCCCTGACCCCGGAAAATCCCCCTGAGACTCTCCAGGGACCAGAGCTGTAAGAAAGTTGGGGAATAACAGATTTGATAGAGAGAATGCAGAAAATTTTAATCATTTTTTAAAAGCCTATCTTAGCAAGAATAAATTTTTTAACAAGAAGCTATAAAGTTATAAGAAGGCCTTGCGTTGTTAAAAACATTCATCTGTGAGCCACATCTTAAATGATGAAATTAACTTGCAAGTGTGTTTCCTGCTGCTTACCTCAGGCTTACTCTGACAAGGCTTATCCCATCAAGGAGGTAGAATGAAAGATAGATATTAACAGTAGCTATGTCACCCCAGAAAGGTGCTTTGCAGTTTTAAAAGCCTTGTCATCCATTTGGCTAACCTCTCATTTGATCTTCATAACCCCTAGGGCAGGGAAGGAAATCATCATGTCCATTTTTCAGGTGAGATTTCAGACTGAGATTCAAAGAGGTTAATAACTGCCTGGTTAAGAAGCTGGTCTGTCTTAAGATTTTGACCACCTGCCTTTTCCACTGTAAAGTGGCAGGAACATGGAGAAGTATGTGGGTTGAGGGAAATACAAGGTATGGTAAATTGCCTTATCTGTGCAAGCAGCCAGCCTCAGATTTAAATCAATTTGAGAAATAAATATGAATGAATCATTTTTTTTAATTTTTATTTTTTATTTTTGAGAGAGAGAGAGAAACAGAGTATGAGTAGGGGAGGGGCAGAAAGAGAGGGAGACAGAATCCGAAGCAAGCTCCGGGCACTGAGCTGTCAGCACAGAGCCCAATGTAGGGCTTGAACTCATAAACCCTGAGATCATGACCTCAGCCGAAGTCGGACAATCAACTGACTGAGCCACCCAGGCGCCCCAGAATGAACCATTTCTTGAATATCAATTAGGTGTCCAGGACTGTGATACATAAGCGTGCTTTGTGCTGATAGCTCAGAACCTGGATCCTACTTCAGATTCTGTGTCTCCCTCTCTGTCTGCCCCTCCTCTGCTCACACTCTGTCTCTCTCTCAAAAATAAATAAATAATTTAAAAAACTAAGAAAAAAAAAAAGAAGATACATAAGGACTTTAAGACATGGCCCCTGCCCTCAAGGGGTTTACACTCCATTTAGGGAAGTCAAGATAACTGGGATGTAATATAAAATATTTTTTAAATCATAGGTTTGGAAGAGGAAACACATTAGAGTTTGCCCATCAAAGCTCTTTCTTTTTTTTTAAGTTTTTTAATTTATTTTGAGAGAGAGGAAAAAGAGCACAAGTGGGGGAGGGGCAGAGAGAGGTGGGGATCTGAAGTGGGCTCTGTGCTGACAGCAGAGAGCTTGATGTGGGGCTCGAACTCACAAACCATGAGATCATGACCTGAGCCAAAGTCGGAAGCTTAACCGACTGAGCCAACCAGGTGCCCCAAAGTCCCTAACTTTCAAGTGAAGAATTACTGTATAGTAGTTCAGCTTATCAGGTATTAAGCTCCCAGTTATCATTTAGCTAGCTCCCCTCTCACAGGAGAACTTTAGGGAGCAATTCCCAATTAAGTATTAGAAGGTGGAGGAATGGTCAGTTAGGAAGCACTTCCTATCAATTATGTAACTTATCTCCCTACAAACAACCCCAAAAGGCAGTTATTACCAAAACCACTTTTAGATGAGGAAATATAATCAACACCTTCTCCAAGATTATAGAATTAGTTAGGTGCCCAGTCAGAGCCAGGCAAATGGGTAGGTGTTGGTAGTCACACACTTAGTAGGATCTTAGGGGGGTCTCAAGGAAGAGCACTACTACCTGTCATTTTACTACCTGTAATTTTATATCTTTGATGTTTTTTATGTATTCTTATTTTTTTAAATCACCTATTAAAATGCAGGAGCTTCTTAGGGCTGAAGTTTCTTCTTAGAGGAGCTTCTTAGAGGAGCTGACGTTTATCAGCTTTCACTGTCCTTATCAAAGAGCTTTTTAGTGGAACGCCAACTGAAGGAAGAACTCCATTTGGGAGGCAAAGGAAGGATGGAGAAAGCTATCTCATAGAGAGGAGAAAGCATCAAAGAAAAATGAGAACTGCAGGTTTAAGGAATTTGACATCAAAATGAAAGAGGGATGTTGGACAAAGTCAGAAAGAGAAGAAAATCAAACAAAGAGCTTGGGATTGAGGAGACTTGAACATTTCCAAAGGCAGAAGAAAAGAGTGTCCCCACTCTGAAGATAGCAGAGACTGAATGGTAATTGTGTATCATGTATTACTAAGGGATAATAATGATTCTTGGGTCCAGAGTACACGTAGAAGAAATCCCCTTTCCCAGAGTTCTTTGTGTTAGTTGAGGATCTCTGCTATCCCTCTCTTCTACCCTCTTTCCTTTCTGGAAAGACAAGTTGTCATGAAGAAAAACAACCTCACTTTCTTTATTCGGAAAACATATACACCGTACCATGTGAAATGTTATAGGGACAGAAGGGACACAAAAATGGTTTCTGCCTTTAGAGAGATTTACAAAATAGATTGGAGATAAGAGACACACTCAAGGAAATAACAAGCTATACTTGACCCCATCTATGAAAAACTGTAATATGTGTATTAAGGACCGAGTGGCCCTACCAGCAAAAGCCTCTAGATCATTACTGCTGATCCATATCTTACATCATATGTTAAAAAACCAATGGATGAGAATTCTGAGTAATTTTACATGCAGGAAATAAATGTTATTTCAACAGTTATTTTTAGAAATAAGAGCTATTATTATGCATGCACAGGTAGATACAACACACACACACACACACACACACACACACACACACACACACACCTCAGTCAAACTTAATTACTGAATGCCATTCCTGGCAAGCACAGACCATAATACCATACAAACACCCCCTCCACATACCATCATGGACATCACACCCTGGAGCTTAGTATGTCACAGCTGTCACTCACCCACACATTTGTATTCTCTATGACAGCAGCTTCCTCATCAATCCCACTGCCCCACACCCAGAGAGCCTGCCATTCAGCCACACTACAATCATTCAGGCATTCACCCTCCCATCTTCATCATAACATGCCTAAACCAACTTGAGCATTCGTCCAGCCTGGACCCATGGTGAGTGGCTTCATACATTCCACCCCTGATTTCTGTTGACCCCATGAAATTCTGGCATTCCAGTCCTCAATTAGAGATCACTCGCATTGCCACCACTTCCTCTTCAGCTTGTGCTCCAGATCCAGAGAACTTTGCCCAGGAAGTTGCAGAACCACAGAAACTCACTCACTACAAATTTACGAATTCATGCCAGCAAACAACAGCAACAGGACCCTAGGGCTTCCAGAACATGCTTTCAGTCGCAGCCTGTTGGCCCTTTTCTAGAAACTCCAGAAAGGTGGACCTGGACCTTCTCTCTCCTTGGTTTCTCAATCCCTCCATCCCCATGGCCCCTCCAGTAGGTATCTCAGTTTCTTCTCTTAAAAGATTGCAGTCATCTGGTGCAAGAACACTCTGATTCCTTTTCTCTTGCTGGATCTCATTCCTCCCTCCAGCCTAAGACTCTGCCCTCTGTTCTTCAGTCCACCTTTCTTCTCTCATGTCAGATGCCATCATTTCTTGCGTACCAGTTGCCTTGCCCCATACTTGTCCCTTCCCTCAAAACATGGTCAGATGACAAATGTCTAAGTCACTTCTCATCAGCCCTACTATACTTTCATGCTACTGCCCAAACTCTCCTTCCTTACTCTGTAAAACATCCCAAAATATAGCTTACCCATGTTGCCTCTATCACATTTCTATCCATTCTTCCCTAAATTATGCATAGCCCAATATTTCTGCAGAATGATTACAGATAGGGAAAAGCCATAGGTGTTAGGTGCAGCATGGCTAGAATCCTCAGATCCCAGAGAACTAACCATTCGCCAAGATTCATGCTCTGCAGCAATTAAAAAAAAGAAAAGAAAAGAAAAGAAAAGAAAAGAAAAGAAAAGAAAAGAAAAGGAAAGGAAAGAAAAGAAAAGAAAAAAAATGTGAACAACTCTAGGGTAATTGTATTTTGCCAGCTGCTCCTTCCTGATAGGATCCTTCCACTGGCTGGAGCTCAAATGACAAACCCACACTGTTTCTTCTTCCAGCATCTCAGCCACCACCATGCATGGTAGGCTGAGGAAAGTGAATGTCAACTGTGTTCAGCTCGAGGTCTGTCTATGTACCACCAGGTCCCAGACCACCACTCCCAGCTGGCTTTACCCTCTCAGCACCCACCCTTGGGGAGTCTTTCAGCACCAAGTTGCCTTCTGAAAATTAAAGTTTCACTGACCAGTTCCTTCCTATTCTTCCCCCTTTCCTGCTCCTCAGCTTAAGCCTCATTACCCCAGGTTCATAGCATCCAACGTTAGAATAATACCAGTCTGTTCTACTGGGAAGAGAGAGCAAGGCTACAGGTTATAAGTAGAGTGAACCTGAAATCATGGCACACAGACTGATAGGTGCCAATGCACTTACTGAAACAAACCGGACATTTGAAGTCAGCTCTCTTATGGAAAATTCTGGACTTGTGGACTATATAGATGCAGTGGAAAGGTTGCAGATTTTGATCGAATTTAAGACGTAAATAAAATTTTCTGATAGGCAATAAAAAAAAAACACGACCAAAAGACTGGAAACCAGAAGGAATACAGATCACTGCCACTGATAAATCAGATACTTAAGCTATCAAGCAAGGGATTTAAAACCTTAAATAACTGTAATTAACAATTTTTCAGCCTTAAGCAGTCATGTTCTCCTCACAGCCTTAGGTCCCTCATTTGTAAAATGAGGTTTAAATAGATAATGTTGGGTTTAGTGTAGAGATTAACCCTTTCCAACTTAGCTCCTAACTTGACTGGTACCCCATATTGGCTCAGAAGGGTTAGACAGAGGAAGCAACAGGACAGTAACTCCTCTCCTTACTTGACTTCTCTCGGCACTCCTGTCACTTTTTTCCTGCTCTCCTGCACCCTACCTCTTCCCATTTCCGTTTGTTTGGTTTCTTTTTTCCTCATGATTTGTCTTCTTCCTTTGTCGACTTTGGAGCTTTATTTTCCATCTCAAGAAAGCAGTATCACATTCTTCCCATCTATTCTGAAGGTCACAGGAGAAATGGGTGGTGGTCTATGAAGTGTTGTAGCCTCCAAAGTAGTCTGAGAACTCAAAGAGTTTGGAAATGTCTACATATTTGAAAACAGTTCTGGTACCCAAACTGAGGTGCTGATAGAAAAGGATTCAGGACATCTGCCCACTGATGGGAAGGACTTGATATGGCCTTGGGAGAACCCTAGATGCATGGGAGACCTGCCTAAAACATGTGAAATGCTTTAGTGATGGGCAGGGAGGCAACTTCCCAATAAACAAGGTATAATCGAGCATACACGTCTATTTCCTTTTCCTTCTAAATGATAGGAAAATATTGCAGGGTAAAGGGTATAAAGCCAACAAATAGAAAGACAACAGGAGATAGGCAAATACCACCTCAGAGATACTGACAAAACTTTGGAAGATGGAAAACAGATGAACAAGGGAAAATTACTGGACCATCTAGACAAAGCCTAAACCACAGACAGGAATGATGAGCCAGAAGTAAGTGGATTCATGGTGCAGAATTCCAAAGTGGCTCAAGCACTAGCAATGCCAGAAACTTATGATGACAAGAGTGAGGCATGGGGCTCCCACCAGGAAAACTGATGACAGATCTGTATGAGGAGCTTGCCCCAGATCTTTCCCTTTCACTCCCTTCCAAGCTGAAAGATGATAACCTATTACCCATCCTCCACCCTCACAGAATTCTGAAGATCTACTCTTAGCAGAAATTGAGTCAGAGAGAACACAGTGGACACTAGCATTATCAGGCTCAGCTGAGGGCAGGAATGAAGGACCAATACTGAAAACTGGTAGATTAAGTGAAAGTTCACATATTGAATTTGAGACTTTCATTCCCTTGTCATGTTTGGTTTGGGAACGCTGCCATCAAAGCTTATAATCCCCCTGTGGTAGACAGAATGGTGGCCAACATCCTAATCCGTGAATCCTGTAAATGTGTTATCTTACGTGGCAAAGTGAATTACAGCTGTGCTTAAATTAAGGATCTTGACACTATTTTTGTAACTTTGAGTCTGAAATTATTTCAAAATAAAAAATTTTTAAATAAAATAGGAATTATAGCTCTCCCATCTTTATCAATCAAAGATACATATATTAGAGTTTTACTAGTGAAAACGTTACCATATATTGCCACAAGCTGATGTAACGCAACAAAATTTGACATTTTAGTTAGCCCATGTAATCTTATTATCCTTGAAATACTGGAAATAGCTGTCATTATCATGTTTAAGGACCTTCAGAAACACGAGGTTCCCAGGCTTGTAAATCACATAAATGGAGTCCAATATAGCTTTGATAATGTGTTTCCTCTTTTCTCTTCTTAAGGTTAAACCTCAGCTTGAAGAAAAAACAAATGAGACTTACCAAAAATTTGAAGCTATAGAGTACAAAACTCAAGTGGTTGCCGGAATAAATTACTACATTAAGGTTAGAGTTCAACATCCACCTTGGCACTAAAAGATACTGTATTTCTCACTTTGTATGATGTTCCCTGTCACCTCCACCATATATTTTGTCCCTCTGGTTGTGCTAAATGAAGATGTCTATCCCACATGAAACTTCCCAAGTGGTAGACTCTCAAATTTGGTAGATGATGGGATATTCAAACCATCTGTTTCCTGTGGATTTAGAAAGCTTTCTTACATTGATTTCTTCCAAATGACAATTATATTTTATAAATTACAATTTTCAGAAATTGTATAGAAAGAGATTTCATTAACAGTTCCAAGCATGTCTAATTTGTGGCCATGGCTGCTTCCTATGGGAAGCGGGAGGATAGTATCTCAGTTGCCTGAAGGCATGGAGCTGAACCACATGCTATCTTGAAGCTTATTGTACCTCAAAGCTTTGTGATTCTATATATTTAATTAAATGGATTTTTGGAAGGACTTAAAGTAATTTAAGGTGGAAAAATAACTTAAACCACTTTTGTCCCTTACATAAGCCTTTTGATTAATACAATTTGAATAATTTTGACAATTCAAATAAGTGGAGTCAATTTGTGACACTGCAGGTACAATTAAAAACAGTGGAACATTTAAAATAATTTTAAGATTAATTTTATAGCTACATCAATAAATTAAATGATGCACTATCCAGTTGTAATTGAAGAAAATCGTTATGAAGTTGAGAGGGAACCATTTCAAGTCAACCATAGATATTTGGGAACAATTTCCATCCTTTTGTATTGAGATGACAATTCTGATTTAATAAATAATAACAACAGACATTCAAATGCATTTACTTAATCTTGACAAAACCATTTTACCAACACACACTCTGGCTTATTCAATAACTACTTAAGATATAACATTTTTGAAAAATGTTTTGAGCCAAAAAATAAATTAACCAGTCCTAACCAGCTAAGCATAGGAAAATTGCAACACTGAGTTATATAAATGGATCATCCCAGTCCTACCATATTTGAACTCCTAGGTCCCGAGGTGGTGCACATGAATGAGATCCTGCTTTATCCTCAGAAAGCACTGGCATTGTTTCCTCCTTTCTCAATCTGCTTTCTTCACAGCTGAAAAAGAATGTTCTCCAGTGAAAAATGATTTTGTTCAAAGACAAGAAACATGCCATCAAAATTGAGATCATTGTTTTAATAATTTATGATTAGTCCAAGTTCATAAACTTCATATATTAACTAGCTCATGTATGTCCTTAAATTAAGCTTATCAGGAAACTTGAAAATTTCTTCCGTTAAGACCACCTGCCTCGTCAGATTTCTCCTACTGGATTACAGTTCCCTCATTACTTCCTGGCCACTGTGTCTAGTTGTTGATCTCTGCTTTGAACCACTCTCTAAATTTAAGGTCTTGCTGGTGATGTGACCTCTGTTCTTTCTCAAGTACCTATCAAGAGGCAGGTGGTGGAATGGAAGGGCTGCAGGCTTTGGCGTCAGACAGCTCTGGCACCCTTAACCCTTGTTTGACTTGTTCACTAGTCAGTGCCTGTGTAATTGAAGCTCCTCATCTTCTCTGAGCCTCAATGCCCTTGTCTGCACAATGCAAATAATAACCTACTTTGCCAGGTGTTGTGTGGAATAAATGAACTGAAATTTACTAAGCACTTATAATATGCTCTGTTCTAAGAGCTGGACATGTATTATCTCTTTTAATCCTCTCAACAAATTTATGAGGTAAGTATGATCATTTCCTCTATGTTACTGGCAAAAAAATGGAGCCCCCAGAAAGATGGTGTAACTAATAAGGTCATATAATTGTAAGAGCAGAGCTAGGATTTGAATCCAGATGGTCTGATGCTTAACTACTGGCTGTGCTGCATCTAACAGTGTATGCAAAGGCTGATGCCCTGTTCCAAGTACAGAATAAATGCTTTTAAAGGGTTACACTGTAGAGTGAAAAGAACGTCGATGTTAGAGTCTGGATTTCGATTTTGACTCTGTCACTTATTAGCTGAGAAATTTATGGAAAATTACTTAATCTCTCCTAATCTGCTTCTGCATCTGTAAAACTGTCATTGTTCCACCTTCCTTCAGACCTCATAGTAAGAAGTATATAAAATGCTCATCATAGCCTCTGAATCATAGTAAACATTTGATAAATGGTATTTGTTAATTAGGAAGGAACATCAGAATGTAAAAAATATTATTATAAGATAAACTTTCATTGTTTCAACCAAGAACAAAGGTAGAAATTCTTACCATTATTTTCTAGGTCCCAGATTCCTGCCCAAACTACCATTTCAATTTCCATACCAGTGGCTTCCCAGCAAGATCCCTTTATTTTAGGAAGGACACTACACTGTCCACCCCCTGGGCCCTGCTTAGTCCTACTAGTGGGTACTTACAAAGCAGGTTCTACTATAGATATGGGAACCACACATCCCAAAATTTCTAGGACAATTCTGATTTTCTCCTCCCTTCTCAAACCATGCAGCAAATAAAGTGTCCCAATTTGGAAGTCAGAAAACAGAATCAACAAAATGACGGTCACATGTTTTCTTGTTCTGTGCATCTTTGAAAATGAAATGCAACTCTGAACTTTCAGACTGTAGGAAATTTTATAAAATACAATAAATAAAATAAAATAAGGACCTATGCCTCTAGCCTACCCTTTCTCATAAAATAAGAGGGTAGATTTATGAAAATCAAGGATCTAAGAATGCTGGTCTAGAAATGCTGTTCCCAAAAAGCTTATTTCAGTAAAGTCTTTATAGTCTGTAGATCTTTCACTTGACAGAGATCCATTTGAATGAATCTCTTTTTCATTGTTTTTTCTTTTTTTTATCTTTTAGGTGCAAGTAGATGATAATAGATATATTCACATTAAAGTATTCAAAGGTCTTCCAGTACAAGATTCATCTTTGACACTTACTGGTTACCAGACTGGCAAAAGCGAGGACGATGAGCTGACAGGCTTTTAGCAGAGCATGTTCCAAAAGTGGTCTGGTATTTTCCACTGGCTACTGATTAACGATCCTTGCTAATATATGTAACTATCAATAAAGAAGCATTCCTTTTCAAATAAATTGATTTCTTCAACTATTTCTCTTCTACTGTGTTAATATTAATTATCTTTTCTTTCTCAAAGTCAAAGGATAAGACCACCACCACTGCCACCACCTTCCCACCATAGATAGGCTAGATCATGGGTGATCAGTTCCCTATGGCTGCTAAGAATCCAATATTCCATCCCTAGCCTCACATTTTAAAATTAAATCAGGTATTTTACAAAATATATTTATATTTTGGGGCACCAGAGTGGCTCAGTCGGTTAAGCGCCAACTTTGGCTCAGGTGATTATCTCACCGTTCGTGTATTCAAGCCCTCCATTGGGCTCTGCATTGACAGTGTGGACCCTGCTTGGGATTGTCTCTCTCCTTCTCTCTCTGTCCCTCCCCAACTCGTGCATGCTCTCTCTCTCAAAATATATAAAAATAAAGTTAAAAAATATATATGTTTATTTATATTTTGAAATAACCTTAAATTTACAGATAAGTTGCAAAAAAACTTTTTTCCCCAGACACTTGAGAGTAAGTTACCTACAGCGATGCCCCATCACCAACAAAAACTTTAGTGTGCATTTCCTACAAAGAAGCATTTTCTCCTGAACAATTGAAATACAACCACCAAATCAGGAAATTAACTGATTTTAGTTAATGTACTAAAATCAACAGCTAATGTACTGTTAGTACATTTGGTAACATCTAATCCCCAGACAACATTCAGTTCCCTCAGTAATTCCCAAAATGTCTTTTATTGCTAAAAGCTCCAGTCCAAAACCAAGTGTTCCATTTAATTTCCATTTTTTTTCTCAGAATTTTCTAACATCTCTATTAAGATATAATTTATATACCATATAATTCATCCAATTAAAGTATACAATTCAATAGTTTTTAGTACATTTAAAAATATGTGCAACCATCACATAGCCAATTTTAGAACATTTTCACCACCTCAAAAAGAAAACCATACCTTTTTGCTATCATCCCCCATCCTCCTCCACATCCTCACCCCTAAAGAAATCATGAATTTACTTTCTGTTTCTACAAATTTGCCTATTCTAGATATTCCATATGTATGAAATCACATATGGGTTTTTGTAACTGGCTTCTTTCACTTAGCATAATGTTTTTGAGATTCATCTATATTGTAGCATGTGCCAATGTTTTATTCCATTTTATGGCCAAATAATATTCAATTTTATGGACATACTACATTTTGTTTATCATTTATCAGTTGATAAATATTTGAGTTGCTTTGACTATTATGAACAATGTAATGAACAATGTATAAACATTTGCACATATTTTTTGTCCATACATATTTTCATTTCTCTTGGGTATATACCTAAGAGTGAAATTGTTTCATATGGTAACTCTATATGTTTAGTTGTTCAAGGAACTTACAGACCATTTTCCAAAGTAGATGCACCATTTTACATTCCCAACAGCAGTGTAGGAGGATTTGAATTTTTCCACATTCTCGACACTTATTATTATCTGCCTATTTGAGTCAAATCATCCTGAAGGGTATGAAGTGATATTGTATTATGGTTTTGATTTGCATTTCCCTGATGACAAATGATGTCAAGTATCCTTTCATGAACTTATTATCCATTTGCATATCTTCCTTGGAGAAATGTCTATTCAGATCCTTTCCCCATTTTTTAAATCAGGCTGTTTATCTTTATTATTGAGTCGTAAGAGTTCTTCACACATTTTGGATACAAGCCCCTTATCAGATTTATGATTTGTAAATATTTTCTCCCATTCTGTGGTTCTTTTTACTTTTTGATGCTGACCTTTGAAGTGTCAAAGTTTTTAATTTTAATGAACTCCAAATTATCTTTTTTTTTCTTTTGTGGTTGTACTTTTGGTGTCAAATCTAAGGGTCCTTTGCCAAATCCAAGCACATAATGATCTACTCCCATGTTTTCTATTAAAAGTTGTGTAGTTTTTTTTAAATTTTTTAATGTTTATTTATTATTGAAGAGACAGAGAAAGACAGAGCATGAGCATGGGAGGGGCAGAGAGAGGGGGAGACACAGAATCTGAAACAGGCTCCAGGCTCCGAGCTGTCAGCACAGAGTCTGACCCGGAGCTCAAACTCACAAACCAAAGTCAGATATTTAACCCACTGAGCTACCCAGGAGCCTCAAAGTTGTGTAGTTTTAATGTTTACATTTTGGTGTTTGATCCCTTTTGAGCTAATTTTTTAATTTATTTATATGAGATAGATGGAGAC